>NC_132886.1:14720369-15320369 GCF_030463535.1 Salminus brasiliensis
TATATATTAGTGTAGCTAAATGTGTGATTATTGCCCTTGTTTCAGAGCACAGCGTCAAACAGGAGCTGTAGCTGTGCAGAATGTCCGTCTGTACGTTAGCCAGACTGCCGAGGTAAGGCCATGGCCATGGCTGTGTTACTGACTGTATTTGCTGTTTATCCAAGATATGGCGTTTGATTGGGACTTTCCTGTACAAAATTGCCTTCATTACTCGTATTCTTGTAACGCACTGCTGAATACTACGAAGCCCATAAAGTATCATGATAATATAATAAATAATTCAGATTGATCGGCTGTTAAAATGCTCCCTCGATTTACAAACAAACAAACAAACACAGAAATAAGCCTCCCCGGTTGTTTCTGCGGGTGAATGGCATTGCCAGGGCGTGCTGTTGGAGTCGTATTGTCGTATTACTGTGTGTCTCTCTCGCCCTGTGCTGTCCTGGCGAAGGGCGCTGGATATCTGGGGTAAAGTTCACCTCCTGGTCACATGATCGCAGACAGCGTGGCCTTGGGTGTCGTATATCAAACTCCCTTACGTAAAACCAGCGCCGTTCATCGCAGCTTTCTTCAGCTGCTTTAGTGACATGGAAACATTTCGGTGTGTCGTGTGATCACACAGGTATTAGCTAGCTATGTAGCGGCAGGACTTGTCCCTTCCTGACTCCACTGTGGCTCGCTGGGCATGTGTCACAATGTCCCGCCTGTGTTCCCAGGTCTCTGTTTTTGGACAGTGCTGGAGTGTGGAGTGTGTGGAGGCATGGCTTTTTCAACCTGCATGCCTTTGCCTTCAGAGCAGAATGTCTGGCTCATGTAAATGGGGGAAAGGATAACCACCATTGCAGTGGACAGCAGATGGGTTTGAGTGCCATATAAAGCCTGGTTATTGATCAGGTTAGGGCAAGGATGAGAAAAATGGCTAGTAACTCTCAGCACATCAGTCCACTGCTGTTTAGTTGTGGACCAGTGCTGATGGCCAGTGATATCATTCATCATCATTAAGTGCTGATTTACTAGATAAAGTATAAAAAATATGAGACTCCCATTAGGAGAGCTTTGGAGATGTTTTAAGGAACACAAATACATATTAATGTATGTATTTGTGTTTATTGTAATATTTGCATATTTACGTTTATATTTACATTACATTTACGGCATTTAGCAGACGCTCTTATCCAGAGGGACTTACAAGGTTACTGGTATTACAGAGGAGGGTCAGTGTAGTGTTAAGAGTCTTGCCCAAGGACTCTTATTGGTGTAGCGCTGCATAGTCACCCAGACCGGGAATCGAACCCCAGTCTCCCACATGGTGTGGTAGCTCAGTGGCAGGTAGTGGTGTTATCTGTTGCGCCACACCAACCACATATAAAATTATATATAAAATTATATATAAAGTTGCTGTTTAATCGTCTTGCAGAAAAAAACAATATGGAAATTCTGTATGTAACTGTTGATACAGATCAGGGCTGTGCAGAATTCACAATTGAATTCAATTCAGTGAATGAATATGAATTTGAATTGAAATTGAATCTTTCCTACAGGATGTGGAATTGAATTTGAATTGGAATTACAGGAAAATGGAATTGAATTCATTGCAATTCAGAGAAACTCATTTTTATCACATATCTGTGAGAATGTGATACATTTGTCTTCAAAATGGAAGTACAGGCACTAACATTAAGCATACATTCTCTTTAATGTTAAATAATAGCAATATCTTCATTATTTTTGTATTCTGGGAAATGAAGCACTTCCCTTAATTTTAAAGTTATTAAAATTTTAATGATCTGTTTTATTTTGTGGTAAACAAGTAGGCCTATTTACTATAATAAAGTATTGTGTACATAAAATTCATGTAAGAATATCTATATGCAGTTAATGTTGTAATCATATGTAATATATACTGCAAACCGTCATTGTTAAATACACCTTAATTATGGAGTTCTTTGAATTTCTTTGAATTCCAATTCTACTTCCTGCAATTTGAATTTGAATTGCAATTCCGCTTCCTGTTTGCAATCTCAATTCAAATTCAAGAATTGATTTGGAATTTGGGGGTTATGAGATAAGATAATCATTTATTAGTCCCACAGTGGGAAATTACTCAGTTCAATTAAAAATTTTGTTAAACCCTAATGCGAGGTGCCAATACTTTAAAAAAAATGTAGTAAATGGAAATGGAATCATCTTGAGAAATATAACACTACAGTACTGGAAAATATTAATCACCTAAGTGAATTATGTAAACTATTTATCTCAACAATAAGTGTGTTTTTTGTGGATGTGTTCAATTCCATCACCAGCTCTCCTGATTAATGCCATTAAGTACTGATTTAAAATAATAAAAAAATTCTAGACACCCCTGAGCAGAGCTCATGAAAAAACAATGCTTATTGTATTAATGTTATTTCTGTTTATTCAAATATTAAAATTTTACTGAGTAAACAAACTCTTACTGCTCATATAATGATCACATATGCCTATTTTATTTTGCACAATACCGTATTTGTAGGGAAGTGTAATAAAATGAATGCAATGCAGGTATATTAAAGTAGAATGTCGGGGTCATCTAAGTGTTTTGCACAGTAAATGCATCCAATATTGCTGTGACATATTGCCAAAATCTCAACATCGATTTAATACATTTATTTTTTAACAGATGCTGAAATGATGCTGATATTGTTTTGCCTTCTTAAAACAAATTAGATGACATTGCCATTTAATCAGTCATTTTCTCCGTTTTTTTCTGGTCCATCGTGTCTGTCCCACTGTGTAGGCAGTAATTGACAAACCTGCAGTTGGCAGTGATGCTGCCATCAAGGCTGACAAGGTGGACAAGAAGGCTGTTAGCATGGTACGTGTCTGACCACTGTGCTTTTTTTTTATTTGAGCACATTGCTCAGGCAAACAGGATTTTAATGCATGTTGTTCAACTTTTGTATTGTTTAGGAGTCAGAATCCTTTGCTGTGAACATGTTTAAGGGGCAGATCAGCACCTCACAAGTCTTCCCCTTCCCCTCAGGTAAACGAAATTGTAGCATTTTTCTACACATACAGTGCCCTCCATAATTATTGGCACCCCTGGTTAAGATGTGTTCTTTAGCTTCTAATAAATTTAGTTTTTTTCTAAATAATATAGGACCACGATGGAAAAAAGAGTAAAATCCAACCTTTAACTTAAGTGAATTTATTCAGTAGGAAAAAAATCCCACATTAAGAAATAATTGTTTAACATCAAATCATGTGTGCCGCAATTATTGGCACCCCTGATGTTAATACTTTGTACAATCCCCTTTTGCCAACCAGGGGTGCCAATAATTATGAAGGGCACTGTATGTGCATATAGTGATACTGCTGTTACACGTTGCCAAATAATGCATTGCTGTTCCAGTGCTGAATGAGGAGCAGTCTGAGTTCATCAGGGAGCTGGTGGGGCCATGTTCGAAATTCTTCGAAGTGAGATTTTTTTTCTTCTTCTTCAAATAATTTCATGACTTTGGAGTCTGTTCAGAATTAGATGTTCATGTACCTTAACCTGGTGGTCTCTTCCTGTATGCATGCTTATGTCTCTGTCTGTAGGAGGTAAATGACCCTGCTAAGAATGATGCGCTGGAGAAGGTGGAAGACCACACCCTGGAGGGGCTAAAGGAGCTGGGTGCCTTCGGCCTGCAGGTGCCTGTTGACCTGGGTGGCGTAGGCCTCAACAACACACAGGTGAGAGGAAGGGGACATGGGAAAGAAAAGAGATCAATGGGAGGGATAGCTGAGGGCAAAAAGGATGGGTCTAGCTGAGAAGTTGGGATAGAGGAAAGCAAACAGTGCAGAGTTTGATTAGCCTTATGAGAATGAATTTTGTTTGATGTTTGTATATTCTAAAATATACGTACAGTATAAGGCTGTCAGGATTAAAGTTTTTAAAAAGCATTAGTAAGCATTATAATCATACAATATGCGCACAAATGTTTGTGGACAGTGTATGTGTTCATTTACTTCAAGTTGGGCCCTTTGCTAACACAGAAGTGCAAATGTAGGCTAGAGGGGTATAAAGCCCAATCAGCATTGAGCTGCCTGAACTGTGTTCTCTGGAAGGATGGTGCTCCATCCAAATTGGAGTTCTGGTCATCCAACATACTGATCTTACTAACCGGCTTGGCACTGAATGCTTTTGATTTACACAGCAATGCTCCAAAGGAGGACTTATTTATTTATTTATTTATTTATTTATTTATTTATTTATTGAATATCCTTGACTTTAGAAGAAACAATGAATAAGCAGGTGTTCCAATACTTTTGTCTATAGTGAACACAATTTATATGCCCTTTTTAAGACCTGTTTCCTATATAGACAGTCATATGTGAAAGTTTGGGTGCCTCTGGTTAAATTCCATAATTTTATATTTTGGAATAAGAAAAATCCTCATCTACGCAAACCACACTTCTGCACATTGTAATACACAATTACTTTTTTTTTGTTTGAATTTAACATATTTGGTAGAAAACAACTTAGGAATAGGATCTTTAATAGAGTATATTATGATTTACTATAGATCATACTATTATACTACTACTATAGATCATACTATAGATCATAGATCAATAGGTGCACAGATCAAGATGTTCGCAGATGAAATTTGCAAGATTAGTGAATGTGAAACACATGGAGATAAAGTATATTAATAACAATGATGCTAATAGTTGTTATAATATTAATAATAATGATAGAAAAGAATAATGTTGTTATTATTAATTTAAGTTGTATAGCAATGTTTTCCTGCCCAAGTTCCTCACTCTTCCTCATGTATGTGATGTACAGTATGCCAGGCTGGTGGAGATCGTGGGAATGCATGACCTGGGTGTGGGAATCACTCTTGGTGCTCACCAGTCTATTGGCTTTAAGGGCATTCTCCTCTTCGGCAACAAACAGCAGAAAGAGAAATACCTGCCCAAGCTAGCCGTAGGTGAGTGTGAATAGAGTTGTTTTTTTTTTTTTTTTTTTTTCTTTCTTTTTTTTTTTTTTTTTTATGGAAATGTAATAACGTCTGTGTGGTTGGTGCCAATAATGGCCCATGTTAAACCACTTCAGTTTACAGTGTAATTTGCAAATGATTTGCCTGTAACTGAGTAGGCAGTGAAGCAAGTGATTGAATTAGTATGTTTTTTTTGGTGCTATGTAATGTTACCACATTCATTACCTTTAATTACTAGAGGAGAAGTTTGGTCTTAAAGAGGGTGTTTAAAGCTGTAAAATGTTTCAAAACATGTTTAAAACGTGTTGCACTATGTAAGTCCCAGTCGCATATATTTTTAAGATCCCAAGCACATGACCTCTAATCCATACTCCGACCATTACTAGATTAATCGGGCAGTTGAAGATTAGGCTGTTTATGTGCTTTAGATGCTTCATTAAATAAATGTGTTAAACCAGGTGCTAACACTTTATTGCTTTACATTAGTTATGGTTTGTGTGATCCTGTCATGTGATTATGTTGTTTTCTGCAGGTGAAACAGTAGCGGCTTTCTGTCTGACTGAGCCAGCGAGCGGCTCAGATGCAGCTTCCATCAAAACTACAGCAGTTCCATCCTCCTGTGGAAAGTACTACACACTAAATGGAAGCAAGATCTGGATCAGGTGTGTGGGTGTATTTGTGTGCGTGTGCTTCTACTGTGAACCACCAGAGGGCATCTGTGCCTTTTCCATTTGGAAACATTGTCCTTGCTTATCATGTCATCACCAGGGGTAACTGTGCGTATGTGCACATATGTGCACTGTGGGCATCTCAGTTGTCAGTGCCTGTACAGCTTGTATAAATACATATTGTTTGTATTAATTGACCTTTGTTCTGTTGTCCCACAGTAATGCAGGCCTGGCTGAGATCTTTACTGTGTTTGCTAAGACTCCGGTGAAAGACCCAAAGACTGGAGAAGTAAAGGACAAGATCACGGCTTTCATTGTTGAGAGGAGTTTTGGGGGAGTCACCAAGTGAGTGATGTAAATGGCTGCAGAGGTTAATGAAATTTTTTTTTTTTAATGCAAATTACTTTTAAAGCATTTTCCCAGAATATTTGATCTGCATTAGAGATGTATGGATTTTTCTGGATTATTAGCAAGCCAGTGCAATTGGATGATCAGACTGGTTGAGATCCTAATATCTGTATTAAAACAAGTTGTTTATCATGTACCTTCCTTCCTCTCCACCCCGGTTTCCCCTCAGAGCCCAATTGTCCCAGTTTTCCTGTTCTTGACTCTGTTTTCTTGGTCCCTACACTGCCTTTTTAGTTTTTATAACTGTCCTGTTAATGTACCTCTGTCTCTCCCTCTTTTTTCCCTCTTCATTTCCCTGCTTTCTTTGTCCCCGTCTCCCTCTGCTCGTCGTGCTTGTCTCTGTTTTCAGCGGCCCACCGGAGAAGAAAATGGGTATTAAGGCCTCAAACACTGCGGAGCTGTATTTTGAGAATGTGCAGGTGCCAGCTGAAAACGTGCTGGGGGAGGTCGGAGGGGGATTTAAAGTGGCCATGAACATTCTTAATAACGGACGATTCGGCATGGCAGCAGCACTCTCAGGAACCATGAAGGGTGTCATCGCTAAAGCGGTTAGTCTTTATTTTTGTTGGTTTGAGTGTCTCTATGTTGTGTTTATAAGTGATTGCGTGTTTTGCACCATGCATAATGCTACGTAACAAGTATAGGATAATAATATCAATATAGAATATGGGGCTTGCACCGAGTACACTATGTGAATCAAATACAGAAAGCATATATTGATGAATTGGAATGGGTTTTACTAGTGGTGGGTATACATATCATTGTCATGACAAAACAGGAAATAATATTTTTCATAACATTTTATCAGTTTAAATGGACAAAATTTAAACCAGTGACATTAAAATATTTAATTATAATAAAATAATCCTTTATTAGTCCCACACTGAAAATTTCCCCACTGCGGGACTAATAAAGGATTATCTTATCTTATCTTACACATGGTTATTCAGATAACCATGTGTAATTTTTCTAGCCAGGTCTACCAGGCAGTACTGACGATACACTACATTTAAAAAGAATGTCACAATATGCTCTTCTGTTCATATTTTGATTGGATTTAAATGTATTTGTCTTCCAAGAGTTCCTTTGTATTCACTATGCTTTCAGTAGGCAGTGCAGTCTTGTATAATTTAACTAAAAAGTATAAATATTAACATTTTTGTTTTAAGACTGTACTTTTGTCATGGTGTAAAACACACACACACTACACATTGTGGAATTTGTGTATAGTTCTACATCTCTACCAGGGTGGTTTTAGCTAGTTGGATTATTATTTTTATTCGAACCTCTTTCTTTTGCTTTCATTTCCTCATGTCTCAGTTTGTCTAGCATGTTTTTCAACGTGTCGACACAGCCCCCCCCCCTCCCCCCCCATATCACCGATATCACCCTCACTTCCTCTGTTAAGTAGGCCTATGCAGGGAAATTCCCAGCATACATTACCCGGGTGCTGTTTTTCTTTTATTATGCTTTTAATAGTCAGTATCTTTTTTTTTTTTTTTTTTTTTTTTTTTTTTTTTTTTTTTTTTGTTTCCTGGTGTGTCTCAGACATTGACCGTGCCTTTTTAAAGAGCACATCTTCACACATTGTCTCGCGCTGCAGGAGGCTTATTTAAGATACAGTCTTTCTTACTAACGATATCGGATACACCATGTAAAATACAGTTTAAGCTGTTTAGCTTAAGAAAATACAAAGTTGGTTGACGGAAAGATTAAGCCTTTCATCTATGAGAATGAATTAATGCACAGTGTGATGGACACATTTGAGATGCATGTCCTATAGAAAAGAATGAATAATGTTCCACAAGAGTCAAATGCTTCTGTGTAGAAAGATTTTCCCATTGGAAAATCTTTATCACTGCAATCTCTGTTTGTAGTTCTCTCCATGGTTTGAACCCTGTAGCTGCTCTGTACACTGTGTAACAAAACTCTTGATGAATAGATCAATAGAAATGCTCTAAACTACTGAGCATAAATCCTTATTTTACATTGACGTCTGTTCAAAGTTAACAACATCGACTTCTATTCTCCGCCGAAGTCACCATTTTGGAAATTAGACATGGACACCCCAGTTAAACCCCATCCAGAACTTTCAATAGTCAGAATGCTCTACCAGCCAAGTCTCACTGTGTCCCCTGTGACATGTGGTACTGGCTGTAAGTAGAAGAGATGAGCAGTCTTGTGTAACGTTATGGGAAAATGAATAGTGTGAAAAGTGGGGAAAATACCTGAATTAAAACTTTAAATGCAACTCCGAATAAAAGCCCCTCAGTTAGAATATTGTAGATGGGGGATTTTTGTGTGTTCAAAAAGACATTCATCTTAAACACACTGCCGGTACAGCACAGGGTTTTTTGTTGATGTTTTTTTTTTTTTTGTTTTGTTTTCTTTCTTTGTTAGGAATATATATATATATATATATAGTATAAAGTGATCTTAAACAGTCCAGTGTCTTGCCCTTTATATTACTACAAAACAATTCCTGTCTGTTGCCACCCTCAATCTCGCTTCATATAGCATATTCATATAGTCATAATGAGAAAAGTGTGCCGTATGATAGTAACGTGTACAAAAAGGCAACTGGCATGAAGTTACAGAAGTGGTTCCATCGAGTGCTCGTTTAGTACTTGCTTAACGACTTTGTTATTGTGAGGATTCTTAATTTAAAGCTGTTAACTTGGAGTCTTTCTTCTGGTCCTTTCAAAGTACTGTTACACAATTCTATCTGTATGCTTTTACCTCAGTTCAAGCTCCAGTAGTTCTTATTATTGTTCAGAGTAGACAGTGAGAGCTGTGATAACCATTCAGGGTCTCCTACTTCTAAATTTTTGCACCCACCATGCAAGCTATTCTTGTATTTACGAAGTGCTAAACGTGCATGTTTGGGAGTGTGGTTGTGGTTCTGAACAAGCTCGGTGGTAAGAGAAAGAAATTAGGCGTGAGCGTCGATGCTGTTTCTGACCACACTCACACACATTGTGAAAGCAAAGATGGTGAGAAAGAGAGAGCAAAAGCAAACTGCCAGGGAATTTTAGTGTCACATTGTTTAGCCGTCTGGTCCATAAGACCTTATTTGGACATGTGTTCATTAGCTCCGTCAAATCAGTAGACTCCTTGGCAAATTTTAATAGATTTCAGTACCTACAAAAACCTACAGAAATACACTAATTATGAGATGTTAATTATTCAAATAAAATTAGAATAAAAAAATCATGCCTCTTCGAGATGTATGATATTAAGAATGTGTATCATTTAAAATGTGAAGAAGCAGTTATTATGGATTTTAAGTTTGTTTTCATATAATGAACGGCTGTGAAAAAGAATGACCCATACAAATACTTCTAGTTTGGTACTTGAAGGCCACAGGAGTGCTGTCTTCTGGCTGTCTTTGCTGTCCTACCATCTTTCAACTTTTACCTGTCTTCCGCAGGTGGATCATGCTGCCAACAGGACCCAGTTTGGCAACAAGATTCACAACTATGGAGTCATTCAGGAGAAGATGGCCAGAATGACCATGTTGCAGTATGTTACAGAGGTGAGGCAAAAATCTTAACCCCTTAACCTAGTTCTGGTCTCCTTTACCTCTGCACTGTTGGCATAATTGTGTGGTTTATTTTTAGGGATGTAAGTTGGAATATACACGGTCATGTCAGAACATAATGACCACCTTTCTAATAGTAGGAATAACTACCCTTGGTTCTGATGGCACCAACAGGACTTCATGGGATGGACTGTATTGGGTGAAGGAAGGTGTTTATTATAGAGATGAGCTGTTATGCCGTTGGGAGGCACTCAACGTGCAAGTACACCCACAAGGTTGGCGATTTCCAAGATTCTACCACCCTTCGCCCACTGTTAGAGTCATATCAGAATATTATGACCACCCCCGGGAAGTCACAAATGCCACATGAACAAGTTTGCTGCACGTATGAATAAGTGAGGACACCAGTCAGTTGTAGCAAAGTGCAAAACAATTGCTGTGGGCAAAGGACGCGATTTGACTGATGTTCAAAAGGGCATAATAATAGGGTACTTGGCAAAGGATGGTAGCATCTCGACAACTGTTAACTTTGTGGGATGTCTTAGAGCCGCTGTTGTGAAGGTGTGCCGAGAATGGACTTCAGTGCAGTGGATAATAGCAAGAAATGCAGCAGTGATGGAATCCTATGCTGACCTTGGTTCATTATTAGGGTCTGCAGGGTCCTTGTTTAAATGTTCCTCTAGAGTAAGAGTACTCGTGTAAGCGAGACCAAGACATGGAGGAAGTGCAAGTTTCTTCACTTTCTAAGTGGTTGCATCACATGAGCAAACAGTGCAGAACTGCACTTGTTTTGAAGCACCCAAACCCCTCCGCCATTTCCTTCAGTTTCTCGTGAAATTCATGTTTTTCTTATTGCTCTCTGAAGTCTTGTAACCAGCTTTCTTTTTTTCCTCTTTCCTGTCGCACTTTTTTTTTTTTTCTCTCTCTCCTTTTCTCTCTCCAGTCTATGGCTTATATGGTGAGTGGTAATATGGACAGTGGAGCAACAGATTTCCAGATCGAGGCAGCCATCAGTAAAATCTTTGCCTCTGTAAGTGTTTCACATGCACCAAGCAATTCTCTTCTGTTCTATTAAACATCATATAAGTCACATTTCAGTAGTAGATGTCTCGTGTGTCACTTATCCTATATGAAAGAAAAAAAACCCATAAAAAAACACCACTGCGCTCGTAATAGACCCCTTTAGGAAACATCCATAAAACAATGATTTCAGCTTTTCTCATTTATCAGTGATCTATCATTTTTGTTTGTGGCATTAAGGCGTGGATAAAAAGGAAAAAAAAAATGCTATCTTACATTTTCAGGAAGCGGCATGGTTGGTGACAGATGAGTGTATTCAGATTATGGGCGGAATGGGCTTTATGAAGGTAAGTCTGGTTATCACTTGAAGAGTATGTTTCAGTGAATGTATCATTACTCTTCTTTCAGTCTTAAAGTCTACTGTAAATCACACTCATTACTTTGGTTCACCTACTTTTAGTCCTAAGAGATTTTAGTCATGTGGGGGGATTTACTGTGCAATATTTCATACCAGCCTTTTTGCAGAATTGAACAAAAACCAAACTTACAAAAGCATAAATTAGCCTAGGAGATCCTCTTAGACCTTTTTAAAAGATTCTTCCCACTCAAGTATCTATATTACAAACAGTACTGTGCACATGTTTGACACATAAGCACATTATGTTAAACTCATTTATTTCAGCACTAAGAATGTTTTTGCATAAATCTTTTAAATTCAAATGCCAGCTCATCTTTAAGCACTGATTTGCAAAATCAGGTGTTTGATGATAACTATATATAATACTAGACTCTCTTGAGGAGAGCTTTGGAACCACTACTTTCTGTATAGATTTTTTTTTTTAATTTATTCTAATATTAAATAAACATTTACTGCTTTCATTTCCATTATACAGACACTACATGTCCTAATGGTTTTTGGACATTAGGTAGTGTGGCCTTTATGTTGCACCAATTGCTGACACACAGCTTGTCTAGTCCCTGTAGAAAAGACTCTCTGGAGCAGTTGACCTATTGGCACCATGCCTAATGCCAGGTGTGGGCTAGAGGGCTATAAAGCCCAGCATTGAGCTGTGGAGCAGTGGAACTGTGTTTTCTGGAGTGATTGTGCTCCATTCAATACGTTTGGGACGGTAACAATAGTTGAGGATGAGGTGGGGTGGTAATAATCCAACATCCTAACCTTACTAACGCTTTTACCACTGAATGCAATTAGATCCTCACAGCAGTGGTCCAAAGTTTAGTAGGAAGGCTTTTCTGGACAGTAGAAACAGTTACTTTAATAAAATCATTTTTTTATAGTGTTTGGACCAATAGAATTTGTTCAAAATGAACATTGACTTGCAAAAAAAGTTAGGGGTAAAAAAAGGTAAAGGTGCACGTATTTGTCACTGTACAGTGTACACTGCACAGCGAAATGTGTCCTCCGCATTTACCCATCTGTGGTAGTGAACACACACACACACACACACTAGTGAACTAGGGGCAGTGAGTACACACACCCAGAGCGGTGGGCAGCCAACTCCAGCGCCCGGGGAGCAGAGAGGGTAAAGGGCCTTGCTCAAGGGCCCAACAGCGGTAGCTTGCCAAGCCCGGGAATCAAACCCACAACCTTGTTATGGACAGCCCAGCGCTCTAACTGCTGAGCCACCACTGCTTTGTTCTGGTATTCTGATAAATCAGGGAGTTACCAGAACCAGTTACAAGGTTTCGATCTGACAGTCTGTGTTACTTTTTCACATAAGCAAACATTTGTTCTAGCAGGATCTTCCACCTCTTTTCTAATGTATAAACAAGGATGTGTGTGATATGATCTGCAGTGACAGGGTAGTGCTCAGTGTTCAGTGGCCTTTCACCTATGAGAGCCGTCTTGCTTATGCTTTCATTTACATCCGTATCTTTGTTGTAAACTGCAACAACAACAAAAAACACCACTGTTTTGCCCACCATTGATGACTGCAGACGGTGCTACCCTTCACAGACAGTCACGTGAATTCGAAACACTCAAGTGGAAAAGACCAAGGTTTTGAGGGTGGTGGAAAAACAGTGTAGGTGTCGGATAATAAAAGCCCTCAGAATCCTGCGTGGGTTTAGAAGGCAGAACCTAACGGTGCTAACCACTGAACTCTTGAGAATGTGGGTCACACATTGAGGGTTTTTTTTTTGTTGTTGTTGGGACCTCTTTCCTACCCTAATCAGAATGAACAGCACTGTGTAGAGCTGTATGCTTCTACATAGACTCTGCTGCACTTAACACTGCGAATTGTAGAAGTGTGCAGAGCTGAGGCAGAAGTGAGCAGACGGTCGAGATGAATCAGCTAGTTTATTTGTAGAACAGGGCTTTGCTTGTTCCTCTTCATATATGTTTTCTGTGTGAAACAAAACAGGCTCACTTTTAAATCAGAACCAGTCAGCAT
The DNA here is from genome assembly GCF_030463535.1 of Salminus brasiliensis. NCBI lineage: Eukaryota > Metazoa > Chordata > Actinopteri > Characiformes > Bryconidae > Salminus > Salminus brasiliensis. Next base: position 14,733,388 of record NC_132886.1, read on the forward strand.
GTCGAAGCAGATCTCCCCTATGACCAGAAGGCCCCTGCTCAAAACAAACTGGTCAGTTCCTGACAAGATTGTGTTGTCCCTCACAGCTAGAAAAACTATGTGATAAAAATGCAGACTGTATCCACATGACTGTATATTGTATACATGCACTGTTGCACTGTTCCAACATACAGCTTTTAATAGGTTACACATTCTACAGGTGTACACACTGTTACATCATTGAATCTATTCAGTTGATTATGTGCTGGGCTGTACGCACCTTCCTCTATGGAGCTTTCTGCTCAAGAATAGTGCAGTTCCTGTAGTAGGTGGTGATACAGGCAGTCAGAATGCTTTCCACAGTGCAGACCTAGAAGCCTCCTGTGTGGTGTGTTCTGTCCATGCAAGTTCCTCTGTGATGTAGACACTATTGTAATATTGTGGTCAAGAAATGAATAATGCCAGGCAATGGATTCGAAACGTAATGTAAATGTATTTCGAAGTCCATTGCCTGACATTGTTGGTATTGTGAGTGAAATATTACCAGTGCATTGATTGCACCATGTTTCTTTGGAAGCATTGATTATGCAAGCTTCCCCCATAGCCACTTCAACCACACTCTATAGATCTTGGGTTTTAAGAACGTCTTTAACATTTAGGTCACATACACTGTATGTCCAAATGTTTAAGGAAACTCTTTCTTATAAATGCATTCAGCTATTTTAAATTGTACTCACTGCTGATGCAGATGTGCAAATGCTCACACACAGCTTGTCTAATACAATTAAAGCAGATAAACATGAATGTTTCAGCACAAGGCCTAATGCCAGGTGTGGGCTAGAGGGGTATAAAGCCCTCTATCATTGAGCTGTGGAGCAGTGGGACTGTGTTCTCTTGTCTTGTCTTTACAGTGATGCTCCAAAATCTAGTAGAACACCTTCCCTTGACAGTTACTCCAACAAAATCTTTTTAAATATGCTAAAAAAAACTGTGAATGAGCAGGTGTCCCAATACTTTGGTCCCTCTAGTATGTATGTAAACACCAGACCATCTAAACGATCCAATTAATCCCAAAGGCATTCAATTTGGTTAAGGTCAGGATATTGAAAGTACCAAACTCTTCAAACAGTGAGCAAACTTTATCGACCTCGCTTTGTTTGTCATGCTGTAACTTTCCCAAACTGTTCCCACAATGGTTAGAAGCGTGTAATTGTCCAAAGTGTCTTTGCGGACTGTAGCATTCACATACAACACCGTTATTCAGTAGAACCAAACCCTAACCAGCCCCAGACCACCATCCCTCCACTAGTAAACTGTAGATTTTGCACTATGCAGTTTAGTTGGTTCTCCTGACATTTACCAAACCCAGATTGGGCCATCAGACGGCCAGATAATAAGGCATGATTAGTCACTTCTGAGAACACGTTCTCACTGCTCTATGGTCCAGTGGTATGCTCTACACCACTACAGCTGATGTTTGCCATTGCCAAGTAATCTTCAGTGCAACTGCTCTGCACAGAAACTCATTATATGAAGCTATATGTTGATTTTGAACACCTGTTAACAGGGGGTCTAGCTGAAACACCATAAAACTCTAATAATTAGGAGAGGTGTCCACATACTTTTGTATAGTTTTTTTTGTAGTTCTTTTGCAAGCGATGGCTGGTATAGAAATGTTGATTGGTGCAATAAGGATGTTGGAGTTTGATACAACAGAATTTTGCTATGTTCATTAGACACACTTCTAATGAAATGTTCCTGTTGCTATCGTGCAGGATGCTGGGGTCGAGAGAGTCCTGCGAGATATTAGAATCTTCCGTATCTTTGAGGGCACCAACGACATCCTGCGACTCTTTGTGGCACTGAACGGCTTCCAGGTAATCAGAACCAATATGCTGACAGACAAATGAGTTAGCAACTGTAAGACTATACATTTCCTGTGCTGCAGAAACTGCTGAGATTAGTTGTGTCACATTAGAAGTGTGGTTGTGGACATTTGCTACCGTTTGGACTGTATACAACAAAGAGGCAACTGTAAACCAGAAGCAGTTGTAGACTCTAAAAGCAGTTATGATGTAGTTGTAAACCACAGTTACACAGAAGCTGCTGCAAACTTAAATGTACTTATGCTGAAGCAGTTGTAGACTGTAATGAAGGCAGTCATGGACAACAAAGGCAGTCATGCTGAAGCAGTCCTGGACAACAAAGACCGTTGTAGACCGTAAAAGCAGATGCAGTCATGGACAGTAAAACCAGTTATGCTGAAGCAGTTGCAGACGGTAAAGGCAGTCATGCTGAAGCAGTCATGGACAACAAAGACAGTTGTAGACAGTAAAAGCAGAAGCAGTTGTTGACGGTAAAGGCAGTTATGCTGAAGCAGTAGCCGATGGTAAAGGCAGTTATGCTGAAGTAGTCAGACTGTTAAAGGCAGTTATGCTGAAGCAGTCGCAGAGGGTAAAGGCAATTACGTTGAAGCAGTTGCAGACGGTAAAAGCAGTTATGCTGAAGCAGTTGCAGATGGTAAAAGCAGTTATGCTGAAGCAGTTGAAGACTGTAAAGGCAGTTATGCTGAAGTAATAATAGACTGTAAAGGCAGTTATGCTGAAGTAATAATAGCTGGTTAAAGCACTTATGCTGAAGCAGTTGCAGGTTGTAAAGGCAGTTATGCTGAGTCAACTGTAAACTTCATGCTGAGCTAGTATGCAGAGCTATTTCTAAACCAAGGAATACAAGGAATTGTATGTTAACCTTAAAAACATTGTGTGCCCAAGCCCAGCAAAAGCCACATTGTGTTCAGGACTAGTCATGACAAGAGTACAGTGCCTACAGTACTATTATAAAATCAATCAAAGAGACTCTTGGTTTGTAGAATGCAGGCAACCAGCTGAAGAGTCTACAGAAAGCTCTGAAGAATCCATTCGGCAATGCAGGCATGTTGGCTGGGGAAATCACCAAGCGGGCCAAGAGGTCAGATATCTGTGTGCATTTGTTGTTTTTAGAAGATAAATGTAAAAGGTAAAAGACAACAGGAATACAAGTTCTAATCATTTGTCCTCCTACATGTATCCCGTCTGCAGGAAGGCAGGCTTGAGTACAGGCCTCACTTTGCAGGGAAAGGTTCACCCTGAACTTGCTCAAAGTGGAGAATTGGTGAGACAACACTGAAAATAATTTCACACTTTGAGAATATTTAAAGCAGTAGGTTTGATGAACCATCATATGCAGTCCTGATTAAGCACACATTTTAATACAGAATGCTTAAGGTGACCACAAGTCTTTCTTAAGGAGTCAGACAGTAAAACATGCCATATGGTCTCACATCGCATTCATGTTTTACAAGAAATATCTGATTATAATGAAAGGATGGTTCTAAGCTTTTTGTACACCATATTCATTGGCTTCTGAGTTAAATTGTCTTAACTTAAAATGGATCTTATCTTACAACCTGTTTTTTTTCCCCACCATTTGTAGACTGTTAAAGCTATTGAACAGTTTGGAATAGTAATTGAAGAACTGCTTTTAAAGCATGGCAAGAGGATCATTGGTGAGTAAAGTGTACTTGTCTGTGTATCTGTCTGTTTGTATTTGTATCTATCAGAGAGATTTGTTCATTATTTAAATATTATGGTTTGTTTTATTTGTGTACTTTATAAATTTTTTTAGAAGATTGTACAGTTCATACATTTGAATTGTCACCATTTTATGGTGCGGCCCAACCAATGGCAAAGCTCCTTCTAATGTTTTTTAAGCATTTTCAATAAAATGATCAGATGGAGTTCATTACAAAAAGCCTCCCAGGGCATCGCTGTCGGGTATACCTGACGGTAATTCTAGTCTTTTATAGGAAACGCTGGCAGGCTTTCAGAATTGCTGTTACTGTGCTTGATCTGCTGAATAGGGAGGATGCATATAATGTTTATGCAAAGGCAGTTCTTGCAATTTTGAGGCAGTGTGCATGACTGATATCCGTTCTTATACTCTCACTAATGACTTGTCATATTCAACTTCCTTATCAAGGCACTGATCTAACATTGTGTTTTTGTTGATTTATTTATTTATTTATATATTTTTTTAAACAGATGAGCAGTTTGTGCTGCAAAGAGTGGCGGACTGTGCCATTGACTTGTATGCTATGGTTGTTGTGCTGTCCAGGTAATATTTGCCCACATAATCTCTCACATATTTACTCGTTTTGTGGAATTTAACATACTGGGATGCCACAAATCATGTTTCACAGTATGCTACAGTCTTATGCAAATGTTTGGGCAACGTTGGCCAAATTACACATTTTGCCATTTATTATTAATTGAGAGGTAGTAGCCTCTGTCGCTAATCAAGGAATACAATACACTTCATACAGTCTTAATGCCGTTACTGTCTGTATATTCTCTGCATTTTTCCTCACTGATTTTTGCGCAATGTCTCTAGTTCTGAGATGTTTTTGGGTCATCTTGCTGTACTGTGCGTTTAAAGTCTGTCTACTAAATGTATTTCATGTCACACAATTTCTGTCGTTATGCTGCTGTTGAGGCCATCCTCTCTTCAGCTTTGCTGATTGTGGTCAGTGATTTTGACTTCTTCGGTTTCTAAAACTCCTCTGGTTTGTCTAGATGACCCTGTAGCATACTTCATACATAGAGTTTTGAAATGAAGTCACCGGTGAAGTTTCCTTCTCATGATCCTTTCATTAATATTCTTAGTGTAAGCAATGCTGGAATTGCACACTGCACTCTTGACTCTAAACTTTCTCAATTATGATTTACCTTTGACCGTCGACTCCGAGCAACCCTGTCTTCAGGTCTCACCTTGACCTCCTCAGTTCTTTAGAACTGCCATTTCTTAACATTCCACACTGTAGAAACCACAAGCTGAAACCATTTGGTTTTCTTTTTATAGCCTGTTCTTGCTCTGTGGGTGTCGATTGCTTTCGTTTCGTTTCTAAAAGCAAACCATGTTTAATGAGTGTTAGTAGCATGTTTGAAGAGTCATAATTGGGAATGTGAACAAACTGTTTCTTAACACGGGGTCTGTTTACACCTGGCGTTAATGCGTGTACCATCTATTGTTCTACTACGTTGTAGAACACCCACTGTTACTCTAAACTTTTCAGTTTTTCCAGAGCAGGACAATTCTGATGAAAAACTGTTGTTTACAGGAAGTAAAACGGAAATGATGTTGCATGCTGGTGTGCTTTTTACGCAGGAAAGTAAAATCTGATATCAACCTATATCTGATATCAGTTGTGCTGGAGACACATTTTAATGAGGAGATGAAACATAATCCGGTCAGAGTGAATCCTAAAAATAATAAGATAAAACCCAGCATTAACATGCATTTTGTAACAGGTTGTTGGTGACATGTCTCCTGCTTGATTTGCTAATCAAGGCCTGAGATCCTCACATTAGCTACGAAGACCGTTTACTACTCCTAAATCCACAAAAAAGTGTCTTTTGGCCAAGGATGCCCAAACCTTTACTTAAGACTGTACATTAGGTGAGAACTGTCAAACATACCGTGTGGAATGAATTCATACACTTATGCTTGTGTTCTCATCTCCAGGGCTTCCAGGTCTCTGAGTCAGGGTCATTCCTCAGCTCAGCATGAGAAAATGCTGTGTGAAACTTGGTGCATAGAGGTTAGTGTCTACTCACCCTGTCTCAACCTCCCTTGAATGTGGTTGAATACTTTGTGCACCAATGCAATCTTGATTTCCCTTCCTGTCCTTCACTGAAATGTATCTTTAAAGTTCTGCTTTATCTCCATCTCCTAAAGTCCTGAACTTGTGACTGAGATTTTTTGCGCATTTTGGATGGCTCTGCTGACTCCTCCTTTCTATCTCCCTGAATTTAGGCTCATGACAGAATCATGCGGGACATCAAGTTCCTGAAGTCAGGCACATCCAAACAGATCTTCAAGAACCTGCGTGCCATTTCTTCAGCTGTGGTGGAGAATGGAACAGTGGTGGCCCCTCATCCTTTGGGCATGTAAAGACAAAGTTGTCCCGTCTCTCGCAGACCCAAGTCTGTTCCATCCTTTAATCTTCTCATAGACAGTTATGACCATCCATATATCCTATGAATTTCCAGACTGTTCAGTGCTGCCAACATGAGTAAGTGGAAGGAGGAGTAAGTCCACAAGAAGTGCATTAATGTTTCAGAAGCCAGGTTAATAGGTTCGTTTGTACAGTTATTGTCTGTTGTTCTGAAATGTTAGTAATTGGATCTCAATGAAAAGTTTTGTGAATGTTTGGAAGAAAAAAAAAGTTGGTCCGCGAGCGAGGTACTACAAAATATGAATTTTATGGTCTCCAGTGGATTGTTTTGGGTTCTCTTTATAGATAGAAAGTAGTTTTACTACTTACTTACTTTGTTCTCGTTTTGTACAGATGATACTCACTCAGTGATTACTCCATTTCTTTGGAAAAGCAAAGTTTAATCAAAACTAAGGACTCCTAACTGAACTGAACCCATTATCCATCCTGTTTCGTATGCTGTATGTTTTCAATTGCCATTGCATCAGATGTATTTTAACCAAAATATTTTTTCATTTGCAACTTTTTTTTCCTCTCATACCTGCACCTAACTACTTTAGGTCTCATATGAAGTATGTTCTATTCAATATAGGTTTATGGAGATCAAACTGTCATTAACATTAAGCAAACTGAGCCAGAACTTGGTTCCGGGTTCACTTTTGACCTCCTATCTGTATTGGAGTCAGTATACTTAATAACACAGTGTTCAAAATGGTTCCCAATACAACAGGAAACGGGTGTTTTTATTGTAGGCTTGACAGGAAATGTCATGTGCCTTCAGTTGCCATACAGACAAATACCAAAGTGCAAATGCTCATGTTTGAAATGTGCGCTGCACTATGAGTTACTTCAAAGCACTCTGAATTCAGTTGGTTGTCATGCAGGTGAAGGAACACTTACACAAGAGAGGAGAGAAAACTTTTCGTAGGTTTACTGAACATGCTTGTTCCTTTTTTTGTTCCTGTCCTCATCGAGAAAGCCTGTAAGCACTCACAGTAAATCAGTCAAATCTGTCAGCATTAAGCCTCTATACCATAGCCTCTGGACATTGTGCTCAGCTTTACATTCTTATGTCTTGTATTGCAGAGTTTGGCACTATATTTATTACATGGTAATCAGTGGTAGAGATCATTGGTCAGTGCCTGAGTGTTCAGAATGCAGTAAAATCTGGTGATGGTTTCGCAATTTAAGGGCTTTTTACAGGGAATCTTGATGTGCATAAATCTTGACTGTATAACAAAATGGAGAGACTGTTCTACAGGATACCAGAGTCTTGTTAAAACAAGTTAATAAACAAATAATACACATCAAATGGGATTTGGTGCTTGCTTTTCTAAAGAACCGTGAATTGCCACTTCTTGACACCACTGATTAACTTCATTTACGTTGACACAGCTTATTTCCTGACTTGCTGCTTTGCTCTAGAAAGGCATCAACACAATTCAGCAGTTTGAATTAGAATTATCAGAACCTTCCCCTGATCTTCCCAAATGAATTCAGCAAGAAGTCACTGCCCTGCCATGTCCCTGTTGGACGGAAGCAGACTTGAAGCTAAAACACATGTAGCCAAACATCGATTACTAAAACGTTTTGTTTACTATTGTTACATTTGAACAGGTCCTGGTTTCTTGGAATCCAGATTGAGATCTTTTGGACCCTGTTCACACCTGGTCCCTTCATGTGTCTTGAGTATCAGGATTGTATCTGGATACAAAGTGTAAATGCACCAAGACTCCCCAAGATTTAAACCAGATACAAATCCGATCACTCAGACTTCAGGAAGTGGTCTGAGACGTATTTGAGTCATGTTTTAGCAGTGTAAACACATCCGACTCCTTTGACAACCAAAACTCCTCCTAGTACAACTGACACACCGGTAGTAATTGTCGTGCAACAAGCAAATTTGCAAATTCTGTCCCACACAGCAATCGGATTTCAGTCGCATGTGGCAAAATCTACATCTAGCTTCCTTTTTACGTTATGAGTAAATGGAGCTGTAACTTGGAATAACATTTCAAGAGCATCAATTTATTCTTCTTAGAAGGTACCATTTTAGTAAGCTTTGTTCAATAGCAATACACATCTGCCAACCAAGCAGTGTATAGGAAAGTCCATAGGCTAGTTTTTAAAGGATAAAAAAAACTATACAAATACTTATTCTTTGAAAATGTCATTTGAACAGTCCGGATAGACCTCCACAGCGTCTGGGAAGCAGAAGCAGAGCTTTTTTGGGGAAAGAGGACGGCAAGCTTTCAGCTCTTCTCCACATAGCTGCCACTTAGTTGCAATGCTTCAGTTCAGTGTTCATAAATAATTGTTCCTTGGCCTTTAGACCGTTTCACAGCTCAGGTTAGAAATATGTGCAGTCTTCTTCTCTCTCCATGTGTAATGTCCCTGATGGTCATACAGACGTCTGGGATATCTCCCTCGATAAGAGCGTCTCTGACGTCATTCTCCTTTCCCTGAAACAAATCCAAAAGTTTTGTTTGGTCATTTTTTATCTAAATGATTTTTTGTTCAACACAGGTCAGAAACGGTCAGCGTTTATCTTGCTATTAAGCACAAAACATTCATATAGACAGACATTTTGCTCAAAGCTAAAATTTGCTTGTTAGATGTGGCTCTGTGGTCTTGTGGTGGAGGGGATCCTACTACTGTTAAAAAAAAAGGGGGCCGTGTTAAAACACAGAAGCACAGGTTATGCACTGGAAAATACCATTCTGCCATAAAGTCAAAAGGGTTATAGAAACCGGTCAATCTGAAACTGTCTGACAACATCAGCTAAGTGAGGAGGAGGAAGACTTTACAAGACTAAACAAGGTAATTTCTCAAAGGGCCTAGCTTTCTTTGTGCTCGCAGTCTCAATGTCAGCAAATGTAAGACTGTTGATGCTGATGTAAATAAAGTCCTAACAAAAAGTCTACGCCAGATAGACTTCTGATGTGTTTTTAATCTGCAGAATTATTTGCAGCTCTGTTCTTATAACAATAAATCCTATTGTCCCTATAAATTGGCCAAAGCCCAAATAATCTCAGAATCTTTGTGAAAACTGTGAAAGTGGGTTTTAAGGAGAAATTTCTTCTTAAGAGAGGCTGGTGTATTAGGCCTATTGTTTGAGAATGAAGACTTCTTTCCTAATCCTGACAGAATTCGACATAGCAAATCTTGTCATTGTCGTGTAAAAATCTCCAAAGCAACTTCGAAGCATCTTCACAGGGGTAGGAAAAAAGCTTCTTTGCTTTCAGTGGAAGACAGTGTAGAAAGATTTCAGTCCAGGAGCATTTCTATTAGTCCATGCCAATGGGGTATTTTTTTGGTGAAACCAGCCCTGGTTGTAAGGCAGTGACTCATAAGTCACTGACCCATTCAGTGTACATGCTGTACAATTTTTTAAGAACATGATTAAGTACCCACACAGAGCCTATCATAGAGGTACACCTTGCTGATGCATAGGACCAGAGTCTGTTCATACAGGCTGCGGCCCTTTTGTGTGTGCTTAATCACTTTATTCATATGTGGAGCCTCTGGGCACGATGTATGACTGTTAAAGACACTATTTTAATTCAATTCCCAATATAATTCAGTTCCCCTATTTGATGTTACAAATGTTATTTAATGTTACAAGATCCACAAATCCTACAACATCTACTAAATACATGCTGACAAGAGTAGCTCATTAGGTATGCTTTATTAGGTATACAAGAGTATACACAATACTATACCAATACAATACCAAAAATGTATGGTGTTGTGCCTAGGTTGTAATTTTGTGGAAGTTTTGGTTTATTTTGGGCTGGTTGACAATAGGCAGTGTGTACTAGATTCTCAGGTCACGTGATAACTCACAAGTGGGGGTTTCTAGTGCTCATATGACCGGAATTTTGTCAGTGTGTCCAGTGAACTGAGTCATTCCTAGAAATTTCCTAGTGGAAACTTTGCTTTGCAGGTTTGCAGTTACTGATGGTAGCATCATCATTTGCTGCACAATTTATCCACCAGTTGACAGGAATCACTACAGAACCACCAGTGAACGGTTCTTATTTGGACATCAGTGACACCAGCATAGTTATACCATAGTAGTGTGTATGTTTCTGGCCTGAGTGTATTTGATACAGCACTATGGACACGACCTTGTCGGTACACACTGCTGGTGTACAGTTTAGAGACTAGGTTCAGTTTTTTTTTTGGACGCATAATTTGTTAGTCATCCTGTAACCTTTTATCAGTGGGCAGTCAGCTTCTGACCCTAGGACCACTGCAAGCAGAATATCCTTAGCTGGTGGACAAATCTCACCTGGGCCATTTCTGACCTCAAATAAATGTGGAAATTGATACTTATTTGTGAGGCCCCTTCTTGATTGGGGTCCTCCAAGTGACAGCTACTGTACAAAAAACAATCCCACCAGCAATGCCACTGTACCAGCACCAGACACACTAACCCTAACACATCACATGTGTGCAGTGGGACAAACTATGGCTGACACATTCAACAGCATCTGATGGGCTAAATGCAGTCCTACAAACCTACAAAGAGCACATAAATAATGAATGCTTCTAATCAAATTGCCAATGAGTGTAGGTGTACAGTAACTGTCTATAAATAAGCCAATAAACTTATTTATACATTTTAATGTTTAATATTAGAGTGAAGTAATCTACATGTATAGCACAACAATGTCTGAGCTGTTGATGTGCGAACTACTTTTTGACCTTATGTGTTTGTTTTTTTTCACTGGTTTCCTGTAGGGTCTTTGTTAGTTGCAGCTCATTTTATATTTGTCCATTTCTAGCGTAAAATAAGTAGCTATTTTAATCTGTTAATACTTCTATGGTGGCTTGCTAACATTAGCCTAGCTGCTAATTTGCTTAGCTAATGCAGTCCTAGCTAGAACCAAACAGACTTGAAACTTTTACAAATGAAACACTCTAGCTAGGTACACCTAAAGAAAAACACTTAAAATAATGGGTTGTAATGTATATGTAACCGATCATTAAGTGAATTAGATAAAGTCTAGTCTATCCAGGCTTGTTTAGCTAACTAGCACTAGCTTAACTAAGCTATGCTAGCTAGTTGCTAACTCGGTTGGTAGGCTAATGGTAGCAAACACACACAGAGGACGTTTACAATATATCTAGCTAGCTAGGTTACTTAGAAAGGCTTATTTTAAGCTTTATTAAGATTTTAACCAAAAGTTTAGCTATTTTCTAACGATATTTAGCTAGCTAGCTATATTCTCGACCCCGGTTGTATCTAACAAACAGGCCAAATAATACGTTGTTGTTGATCAGGCATCAAGATAAGACTAATAAATTGTTGTTTTTTATTTATAAGACAAAATTATGTGTAGGGTTAACTAAGAAATGAACAAAAGCTAACAAACTAGTTAAAAACAACCCAGCGTTGGGTCAAATCATATAGCTAGCTAGTAGCACTGAGCACCAGCTACATTATGCTATATGCTAGCTAGGTTAGCTAGCTATCATTGCTGTCAGGCAAAATATCGTATCTCTAAAATGGGGAAGGAAAAATGTAATGTCAATGTAAACGTCATTATTAGGCATTTCTAATGGTTTTAAACGTTAATTTTCAGATTAAAATAAATATTAAAAATTATGTTTTTTTTTGTTGTTGTTGTTGAAAGAGTTTTTGGCTGTTACGCGGTTCTGTTACAGTGACCCATCACCGGGTTGTGAAACTGCCCCCAGCTGCTGTTTTTCAGCAGTGTATGTATCTAGTTAAGTCCTAGCTACCTCTGTTGCGTCCTTCCGTGAGGCCGGACCACCCCGACTGTCCACTCCAGGAGGGTCTTGAGCCTGCCGTTCAGGCAGGGGAAGCGGTGCCGCAGGTGCTCGAGCAGCTCCTCTTTGCGCAGGCCGTAGACGACAGGCGCGATGCACTGCGCCAGGCTGAAGAAGACGAAGACTATGACGGCGAAGCGCTCCTTGGCAGCGCAGCTAAGCAACCCCCGCTTCATAAGCACGTGCAGCACGAAGTTGACGAAGTTGGGCAGGATGTAGACGGCCAGCTGCGCGCCGTGCAGCGCTATGGTCCTGCAGCCAGCGCGGTTGCGCCGGTTCAGCACGCCCAGACGGCGCCCCTCGCAAAGGATGCGCGCGTAGCTGTACAGGATGAGCAGTGTGCACGCGGAGATCAGCAGGATCTTGTGCACCTCGCCGCCCTTCAGCGTCGTGCGGTCGCAGCTCTTCAAGGCCCTATTGTAAACGTCAGTGTACAGGGTGAGTGGGATGACAGCGGCGAGCCCCCACGTTAGCGCGCCCAGCAGCCACGGCCACGCGCCCCGGCACGCGCCGCCGTAGCGCAGCGGGAAGCAGATGGCCACGTAGCGGTCCAGCGCCATGGCCGTGATGGTGAGCAGGATGCTGCAGGCGCTTGTGGTAAGCGCCATGACGAGTGCGGCGCACGAGGCCGGGGGCAAGCCCGCGCCCTGGTACGCCTGCAGGTGGAAGGCGAAGCCCAGGGCGAAGTAGGCGCACGCGGACACGAGCAGGTGGAAGACGAGCACGAAGCGCGCGTGTCCGCGCAGCCGCGGCTCGCGAACGATCGTCCAGCTGATGAGCAGATTAAAGACGAAAAGGATGAGGAAGGCTGCCGCCGACGCCCACACTCGCACGCGCATGTACGAGTCTGCCTCCGCTGCGTCCGTGCAGTTGGACATATTCATGTTTGATATGACGCCGCTTCACACGCCATTAAGTGTTAATGGTGATTAAAAAAATAACCTTAAATCCGTAAACGGGTCAGCGAGGAGAGGTCATGTGATCATCGTGGTCCTTATTCAGGGGGTCCTTATGAAGTTGCTTAACTCCTCTGGTCTTGTTTTGCTGCTCTTCAAGTCTGAAGCACCTGATCTGGAACAGCCCTGCTGTGTTCCGCTGCTCTTTGAGGAAACACTCCGCGCGCGCGCGACTTGCCTTCTTCCTCTCTCGACTCTGTATGTGTGTGTGTGTGTGTGTGCATATGGTGTGACACAGAGAGAGTGAGGGAGTGGGTGACTGTACAAGTATGTGTACACTATAACATACAGCCTTAACTTTACACAGCTTCTTCAGTTTAACGTTTCTCAAACGTTCTGACAGTGCTGGCTGCACCTCAGTTAGGTCAAACCAATTTAATGATGCCTTGTCATACAGTTCCTATAAAACGGTTTCACCCCTTGAATGTTTTCCCCTTTTATTGCTTTTAGAAATGGAATCATGGTCAATATAATTTGGAATTCATAAAAAGGTGAAAACAGATTTCTACAAAATAATGGCAATTAAATAAAAAATATACTCTATAAAACCAGATGTGCATGTACATAGTGCTTGAAATTTGCTAGAAGTGTGTGTGACTGTAAGTGAAAGCATTTATGTGCGTATGAAATATCTTGTGATCTCAGGATGACAAGTTGATTAGTCGAGATAACATTGAGATAAGTGTTTTTTACAAGATCACATCTTATATTTGTTTTCTCAATGAAAATAAATGACTTTTATTATATTGAGGCCACAAAAAATAAGTTGTGATCGCCAGAAAATGACTTTATTTATTATATATATATTTATTATGTCAAGACCACAAGAAAAATAAGTCGAGAATGATCACAAGAAAACATCACAGAAAAATACACTTAACTCCAGACCTTTCTGAACCCATATATATGTACATACTCCATTTTATATAAGGATATATACATCTCACTTGACCTGACTTATATATAGTTATATCAACTCCATCTCTCAGTATTGTTCAAATAAATGAATCAGATATTTAAATATGTTTAAAAAGTGTGTTCTATATTTTAGTTATATGACTGTATAACAGCATATTATACATTCTGGTTCTGACATGTTTATCCTGTCTGTTCATTTAAAGGAGAAACACCACAACTAATGATGGCCATTCCAACAAGACACAAGCTGTAAAATGCCAGGAAGTGAAGTGAAGTTCAAGAAGTGAAGGTAATGCCCTGATTCTGAGATCTTGTTAGGTTTTACTGGGAAGTGTTTTGGGAAAAACAGTTGTGCCACTGGTTGGCCTGTGAATCACATGTGATGGACTGAGGCTCAAGAAGGCAAAACAATATACAAATGAAGAAGGGAGGCAGGTTTCAAATTGAGTTTTTAAAAGTGTTTTAGAGGAAGCTTAGTACCATCATGAGAAAGGGGACCAGGCTAGATGGTGGGAACTGATTACAATGACTAAATCCAGAAAATGCAGAAAATCCCCCTCAAAACATAATAAAATAAAGTTTTAATAGGTATTAATATGCTTGTTCCCTGTTGTTTAGGGTGTTGAAGTTGAAATCAAATGTTCCTTACCAGCCTTGCAAACTATATCGAAGAAGCACAAGGTTTTGTTTAAGACAAGAGACTCAGTAACTGCTAATAAACTCTAAAACACGTTCCTGTGGAGGTCTGAAATAACAGAATTTTAAATCCTCCCAATCTAATTTCATATTAATTCCATCTCTACCTTGTTTACGTGTTTGCAACAATGTTCTCGCCACCCACCAGCACTCTGTCACCTCACTTTAACTCATATCTATATCCTAATCTTATTGTCTTATGCTGATGACACAGTCTGGAATCACAAACCACAGTTTAGCCCCTTTAGTCTTGAAGACCGTACAGTTCTCTATACTTTCATATGATTTCAAGAAAAAGCTAAAACGAACGCACTGCTTCTGTTAACAGTAATGTTGTACGTAATTGTGATACTACTATGTAAATCCAAGAGATGACAAACTACAGATATCATTGCATAGCACAAAGTTACATCAGACATGCATGCACACACACACACACACACACACAGACACATGCCTGCAAAATACAAGAGTATGTGGGAAAACAACATTATGCGAGAATCTGTATTTCTTGTGTCTAGGCTCCCCCTGCAGTCTTACTAATGCTGTTGTGGCTCAAGGCAATTCAGTCTCCACAGCAATTTCTCCTACTTAGAAAGATGAGAGATCAGAGGTACACTTCAACTATGAGAGACAAAATGAGAAAAATCCAGGAAATCACAGTGTAGGGTTTTCAAATAATTTATTTGTAAATGATGGTGGAAAATAAGTATTTGGTTAATAACAAAAGTTCAACTCAATACTTTGTTATATATCCTTTGTTGGCAATGACAGAGGTCAAACGTTTCCTGTAAGTCTTCACCAGGTTTGCACACACTGTAGCTGGTATTTTGGCCCATTCCTCCATGCAGATCTCCTCTAGAGCAGTGATGTTTTGGGGCTGTCGCTGGGCAGCACAGACTTTCAACTCCCTCCACAAATTTTTTAAGGGGTTGAGGTCTTGAGACTGGCTAGGCCACTCCAGGACCTTGAAATGCTTTTTACAGAGCTACTCCTTCGTTGCCCAAGCTGTGTGTTTGGGATCATTGTCATGCTGGAAGACCCAGCCACATTCCATCTTCAATGCTCTCACTGATGGAAAGAGGGTTTGGCTTAAAATCTCACGATACATGGCCCCATTCATTCTTCCCTTAACACGGATCAGTCGTCCCGTCCCCTTTGCAGAAAAACAGCCCCAAAGCATGATGTTTCCACCACCATGCTTCACAGAAGGTATGGTGTTCTTGGGATGCAACTCAGCATTCTTTTTCCTCCAAACACGACGCGTTGAGTTATTACCAACAAGCTCTATTTTGGTTTCATCTGACCACATGATATTCTCCCAATCCTCTTCTGGATCATCCATATGCTCTCTGGCAAACTTCAGACGGTACTAAGCAGGGGGACATGCCTGGCAATGCAGGTCCTCTCTACGTAGTGTTACTGATGGTAGCCTTTGTTACTTTGGTCCCAGCTCTCTGCAGGTCATTCATCAGGTCCCTCCATGTAGTTCTGGAACTTTTGTTCACCGCTCTCATGATCATTCTGACCCCACGGGATGAGATCTTGTGTGGGGCCCCAGATCGAGGGAGATTATCAATGGTCTTGTATGTCTTTTATTTTCTTACAATTGCTCCCACAGTTGATTTATTCACACCAGCCTGCTTGCCTTTTGTAGATTTACTCTTCCCAGCCTGGTGCAGGTCTACAATTTTGCTTCTGGTGTCCTTCGACAGCTCTTTGGTCTTCACCATAGTGGAGTTTGGAGTGTGACTGTTTGAGGTTGTGGGCAGGTGTCTTTTATACTGTTAACGAGTTCAAACAGGTGCCATTAATACAGGTAATGAGTGGAGGACAGAGAAGCCTCTTAAAGAAGAAGTTACAGGTCTGTGACAGCCAGAAATCTTGCTTGTTTGTGGGTGACCAAATACTTATTTTCCACCATAATTTACAAATTAATTCTTTAAAAATTCTACAATGTGATTTCCTGGATTTTTTTTCTCATTTTGTCTCTCATAGTTGAAGTGTACCTATGATGAAAATTACAGACCGCTCTCATCTTTCTAAGTAGGAGAACTTGCACAATCAGTGGCTGACTAAATACTTTTTGGCCCCACTGTATGTAACTTCTTAGCATTTCCACAACCACATATTTGTAGTGACGGCCCTGGTTTCCATTTTTAAAAGAGTAAAGAGAACAGCAGAAAAGTGAGAACAGAAAAAGGGGAACAAACTCCCTATTATTACCTTTAGTTTCATATGACACTCTGAATGAGCAGGTGTTCAGTTTTTGAACACATGCAACACATGCTCTGTTTTCTAGGGGTTGAGCGCCATCCAGTGGAACATTTGCAACACAAACTGTGAACGTGATACCAGGTTGCCTGAGCGTCTGGAGGAACTACAGATCATCTAAATCCAAGGGTGTCACTAGAAATTCCTGAAAGAGGGGCTAAACCGTTACGGGGTTCCTCCAGTGTTTAAAAGTCTCTGTTTGTATTGAATTTGTACAGCAGCTAAAGGCGTGTATCAATTAATACAGCTTAAATGCTCTCCGTCAACTTTCAAGACAAATATTAACCAAAGGTTCTCTGTCTAGACAGACTGCAGGTCCTACAACACTTTATTTTGAGTGTTAACAGAGTGTTGAGTGAACAGAGTATCACTAACATTTCAATAACATATGTAATATATTGAAATATCGTGTTGATGTTCGTGTTGGTCGATATGTCACATGAAGTAGACTTAGACGTAGATTCCTTTCCGTAGACACATTTTCCTTGATTCTCACTTACCCTGCACTGTTCAAGGTATAATATCCTTGAGGAATTTTGGGAGGTTTATTCATTTGAAACTGGAGGAATGTCTTAAAGTGATTTAAGGAACCTTCAAAAAATGTTGTAGGAGAAAAAGGTTCCTTGAAGGTTCCTCAAAGCACCATAGGAAGTTCCTTTACAGTTTCAAACTGTTTCAAGTTCTTCAAGAATCTTAACATTTTAACAGTGTTGCCCTCTTCCTTAATCATCACACCAGCACCTAATCCTAAACCTGGCCCTAACACTAAATCTAATCTTAGTCATAAACCCAACACCTAAATCTAACCCTGCCCCTAATCCTTACCTTATCCTTAATTATCTACCTAACACTTACATTTACATTTACATTTACATTTATGGCATTTAGCAGACGCTCTTATCCAGAGCGACTTACAAAGTGCTTTGCTATTTACCCAAGAAAACCTCAGCTAGTTAGAATAGACTAATACAAAAGATACCTCCAAGCTTAGACATTACTAAACACAATACAATAAGGCGACCATAGAACTATTCATCCAAGTACTCTCTGAAGAGGTGGGTCTTCAGTCTGCGTTTGAAGACAGCGAGCGACTCGGCCGTTCGGACATCCAGGGGCAGCTCGTTCCACCACTTTGGTGCCAGGACAGAAAAAAGCCTGGACGCTTGTCTTCCGCGGATTTTGAAGGATGGTGGGTCGAGCCGAGCCGTACTTGAAGCTCGAAGGGCTCTTGGTGCGGATCGGCTTTTGACCATTGCCATCAGATACGGAGGGGCTGGTCCGTTCTTGGCTTTGTAGGCCAGCGTCAGGGTTTTAAATCTGATGCGGGCAGCTACAGGAAGCCAGTGGAGAGAACGCAGCAGTGGAGTGACATGGCTAAATTTTGGGACATTGAAGACGACCCGTGCCGCTGCATTCTGGATGAGTTGCAGGGGCCTGATGGTGCGCAGAGGGAGACCAGCCAGAAGAGAGTTGCAGTAGTCAAGTCTGGAAGTGACAAGAGACTGAACAAGCACCTGGGTGGCCTCTCTAGAGAGGAAGGGTCGAATTCTCCGGATGTTGTACAGAAGAAATCTGCAGGACCGAGTTACGTTTGCAACATGACTTGAGAACGATAACTGATCATCCATCACTACACCAAGGCTTCGGGCTTCAGTAGAGGGAGTGACCAGTGAGTTCTCGAAGGTGATGGCAAGATCGTTTCTTGGTCCAGCAGTTCCCGGGATGTACAGCAACTCCGTCTTGCTGGGGTTCAGTTTGAGGTGGTGAGCCGCCATCCAAGACGAGACGTCGGCGAGGCATGCTGAGATACGGGCAGAAACCTGTGTGTCAGACGGTGGGAAAGAGAGCATGAGTTGAGTGTCGTCGGCGTAACAGTGGTAAGAAAATCCATGGGAGGATATCACTTTACCAAGAGAGTGAGTGTATAGTGAGAAAAGAAGAGGACCAAGAACTGAGCCTTGTGGAACGCCAGTGGAGAGACTACAAGGAGCGGACGTGTCGCCCTGCCACGTTACCTGGTATGAGCGTCCCTGCAGGTATGATGCGAACCATTGCCATGCAGAGCCGGTAATTCCAAGACCGGCAAGGATAGACAGGAGGATCTTGTGGTCCACTGTGTCAAAAGCTGCGGAGAGGTCAAGAAGGATCAGAACCGAGGACAGTCTGGCAGCTTTAGCTGCATGGAGCTTCTCTGTAACTGCAATGAGAGCAGTTTCAGTAGAGTGTGCAGCTTTGAAGCCAGACTGGTGGGGGTCCTGAAGATTGTTCAGAGTGAGAAAGAGAGACAGTTGGTTGTAGACGGAACGTTCGAGAATCTTTGAGAGGAAAGAGAGAAGAGAGATAGGTCTGTAGTTGCCGATGTCCAAGCTGTCTAGAGTTGGTTTCTTTAGGATGGGCACGACTCTGGCAGACTTGAAGGCCGATGGTACCTGACCTGATGACAAAGAGCTGTTTATGATAGAGGAGATGAAGGGGAGGAGGTTTGGAGCGATTGTTTGGAACAGAGGGGATGGAATAGGGTCTAGTGGACAGGTGGTAGGATTATTGGAGGTGAGAAGATGTAGGAGGTCATCTGTGGAAAGAGGAGAGAAGCAAGTCAGAGAAGAGGGAGGAGGAGGGCAGTGTCTAGAGAGGGGGGTAGAGGCAGGGGGGAAGGATCGGCGGATCTTGTCAACCTTTTCTTCAAAGAAGGAGACAAAATCATCTGCAGACAGGGTAGTGGGAGGTGGGGGAGTAGGAGGGTTGAGGAGAGAGGAGAAGATGGTGAATAGTTTGCGTGGGTCAGATGCAGAGGATTCCAATTTCCCCCTGTAGTAAGATGCTTTGGCGGCAGCAACTTCCGTTCTAAACCTGGAGAGAAGAGACTGATAGGAGTGGAGGTCGGAGTCGTGTTGTGACTTCCGCCACTTCCTTTCAGCCAGTCTTAGCTCTCTACGGTTGTTGCGGAGAACATCTGACAGCCACGGGGAAGGTGGAGAAGAATTTGCTGACCTAGGGGAGAAAGGGCAGAGAAGGTCGACAGAGGTGGAGATAGAAGAGAGGAGAGTGTCTGTAGCAGTTTCAAGTGGGAGAGAGGAGAAAGATTCGAGATGGGGAAGAGTGGTCAGGACAGTAGAGGCAAGAGCTGAGGGGGAAACAGAGTGAAGATTGCGGTGAAGAGTGGAAGAACTTGCAGAAGTGGTAGTTGAAGGAGCAGAGAGGGGGAGTGAGAAGGAGAGAAAGTGGTGATCAGAGAAGTCCAAAGGAGTCACAGCCACATCCAGAGCAGGGACAGGTCTGCTGAAGATCAGGTCCAGAGTGTTCCCTGCTCTGTGTGTTGGTGCAGACTGGTTGAACGCGAGATCAAAAGAGGATAGGATTGGGAGAAGGCATGAAGACTGGAGTTTCTCTGATGGAAGGTTGAAGTCGCCAAGTAGAATAAGTGGGGCGTCAACAGGGAGTCCACTCAAGAGAACATCCAGTTCATCAATGAAACTGCCCAAAGGACCAGGAGGACGATAGAGAACAATGATGAGAAGTCTAGTGGGAGAAGAGACAGTAACAGCATGGTATTCAAAAGAGGAAATGTCAAGATTAGAAAAAGAGAGCGGGGTGAAGCGCCACAGAGGAGAGAGAAGTAAACCGGTGCCGCCGCCCCTGCCAGTCCTTCGTGGAGAGTGGGAAAAGGCAAAGGCAGACGACAAGGCAGCTGGAGTTGCAGAGTTGTCCGGGGTGATCCACGTCTCAGTCAGTGCCAGGAAGTTTAGAGACCGAGCAGAAGCAAAAGCTGAGATGAAATCTGCCTTCTGCACTGCAGACTGGCAATTCCACAGTCCCCCAGTTACCATCACATTGGTATTAGAACAAGGTGGGTAAATGAGGTTACCGGAATTGCGGCGTCTGCATCGGTATCTGCACCTCCGGCTGCTGTCAGAGGTGAGGACAGGAATTGCAAAGCACATCTTCAAGTACAACAGAATAGAGTTGAGTAAAAAAGTTGTCGCAGCAGATATTCTAGCTAGGAGTCATGACGTCTAACAAACCGCTACAGACGTGCACGTCTGTAGCGGCTCCACACCTAATTTATCAAGATTGGAGGCACTTGGCTCCTCCTCTGCAATTCACACTTCTAGCTGGCCTGAAACTACACCTGAATCAGCACCTCAATCAACTAGTGAGCACCAAGCTTCTATGTTAACCTTAAGACAAGAGTGTTAGCAGAATCTAGTTAGAAGTATATTTAAAACCAGCCTACCTTACAAGCTAAAGATGACCCCAAGTAAAAAAAGCAAGCACACTTAATACTCACCCCAATCTTTGGCCCTAATCCTAACCTTAACCTCAATCACCAGCCTAACACATATCCTAACTTTAAGCTTAATCCTCACCCCAGCACCTAATCCTAACCATAACCTTAAACATCAAGCCAACATCTAATCCTAAACCTGGCACTAATCCTAACTCTAATCCTAATCATTAACCCAACACCTAAACCTAACCCTGGTCTTAATCCTAACCATAGTCATCAACCCAACATCTGATCCTATCCCTGGCCCTAACCTTAAATGTCAACCCTGATCCTACTCTTGACCCTAATTCTAACCTCAATCATCAACCTAACACCCACTCCTAACTTTAGTCCTCACCCCAACATCTATTTCTAACCCTGTTCCTTTCCCTAATCCCAACCTTACTTATCAACCTAATCCTAACTCATCCTAAACCTAATCGTCAACCAAAACCTAATCCAGGTAATCCATCTTGTTGTCAGCAGCATGTCTACAACCGCTTGTTGAGGATGTTGAGACTGTGTGTATCAGATGAACTCATGTCTGAACTGGAACTACATTCTAAACTAGTGGTATTTAGGCAGTTCATTTAAAGTCTCTTGATAATCTACTGGATGTATCAAGATGCTTCTCTATACAGTATACTGCTATATCATTCAATTCAGTTAAGATGTTACTGAGGGTCTGTTGAGCGTTTATTTCTCCTAAAAACAACCACTCAAAATAAAGTGCCACCAAGTGTTCAGAAACACATTCTATAGATTTCTTTTGTATCAGACTGCATAAGCAGTGCCCATGTCTACATCAGTGGGTCCCAACTCTGGTTGGATTCATAATCTGTGCATTCCTCCTGAGGGACAAGGGTTATTCTAGGACCAGGAGTGGGAACCTGTGATCTACGCGAATTAGTGTATTTACCTTTTCTTTCCTCACTGATAGTCCGGCCTTTTTTGGTCTCCTATCATCTTTCAGTAAAGTTGAACATTTTAGTAATTGTAAATACTTATTTATTGTGTACTAATACATCTATAAACTGATATTCTGTAATGGATACAAATCATTAGGATCATAATTTAACGTCGCTGTTAACTGTACGGAAAAGGAAAGTGATTAAAGTGATAAAGGTTGCCCTTTTTCTTTTTAACCTAAATCGAAACCAAATCTGCCCATTTTCAGCAAAATGAAAGTTACTTTCAGGCACGTTGTATGTGTGTGTGTGTGTGTGTGTGTGTGCGCGCGCGCGCGCAGCCTGAGGAAATCATCCCGCTGCAGAACTCACTCCGCTTCTTTTCCACTGTAGCTGGAAAAGTATCAGGGTTCATCTGCAGTGCAGCTAAAGCGTCCTTGCGAAATAAATATTATTGGAGTGAGCAAAGGTGTGACCCCAACTCGTCCAACCTGTTTTCACGGTCGTGTCCTTTACCTTTTTTCCACTCGTGAGCTCGTTTCAGGTCCAGTGTATTTTAACGAAGCCTAATAAACAGGGCCATAAACGCTAAAAGAGCAGCGACGAAGGCGTGGCTTAGCTTAGCTTTACTCGTAAGCACAGTGTGAGCTCCCTCTTCACTCAGTGGATGCTCTACTCTTGCTGAGCGAACAGCGAACTTCTCATCTTTACATTTACCAAAAAAAACAACCCCACCATTTCCTGAATCCACAAACTGGTTCAAACCCGAGCCACTACAACATTTAAGTGATTTGCAGTGCACGGATTCTACAAAAGAGTCAACAGGTAAGGGACTAAAAGTCAAAGTAGCTTGTTTTCTAGTTGTTATTATTATTATTAATTTTTTATATATATATATATTGAAGTGCACATTAGTCGTCTCTCTCACTAATTTCTGTCCCTGTTCGGGGGATTCAGCTCAGTTCAGTTTGCGGGAGGGAGATTTCAGACTACACTGAAATCAATGTGCTCTGCGGTTTCACTAACACATTCAAATGCTGTCCAAGCAGCAATAATACATCCAATTATTCCATTTTTTTCGACGGAGAACGTCTTAAAATCTGAAGGAACTGCCTATTTAAGTGCCTGTTTTTGCGAGGGCTATTTTTAATAACCCTTCCCCCTAATGCCTTTAAACGTGGTTAATCAGTACCACAGAATTGTGAGTTTCATGTTCAACAGGAAATGGAGAGGGGTGGAGGAAGGAGAGGCACAGTGCAAAAAAGGATTTTCTACCACACTAGTTGTGTTGTAGTGTTTGTAGTATTTTGATTCATTTTATTCTTTTTAATCCATTAAATGCTGAAAAATTGGGGCATTAGCTTAATAGGAATCATATTCTATATTTTTGTATTGTATTCATCTTTTTCCTGAGGTCCACTTAATGGTATTTGTGTGCTTTTGTATCCCAAACACTAAATCCAATTTACATGATATTTTACAACCTCTCTATATCTCTATTTAGAGTATAGACAGATAGATAGATAAACAAGCAGACCGACATGCTACCCATATTTACGCATCACTGCAGATAAGTTGTAGGACCTGATGGCAGTCGTGAAGCAGGTGACTGAAGGTGCTTCTGCATATCCCATCATGGATACATCACACCTTCCAGTGAGTTGTGATCAGTTTGTTGGGGTGTCTGGTGTACAGAGGTGTACGTCCACAACTAAAGTATCATTCAATTTACACACATGTTAAGCTTGACTACATCAAATGCCTGCTATGAGAACAGCAAACGGAATTTCGGGTAACATTGGTGTCGTGAGGGGCCGATATGCAAATTTAGTTTCCTATACATGCCGGCAACAACCTGTGGTACATTCTGTACTTTCACACCAATGAAGAGAGGACCCTTCAGTAATGGATCTAAAATGAACTCTATGATCTTAATGTGTTTATGAATTATGCACCTATAAAAACAGATAGATAGAGTTTATAATATCCCGCACTAGATTAATATTGAAACCCTCACTAACCCTATGAATAATCATTGTTTCCACAGCCCATAGTCACTTTACCAGTCAGTACAGCAGTGTAATGACAGAGATTTTCATGCAATTGACTGAAAAATAGTAAAGTGTTCTCATCAGGTAATAAAAAATACATAACTGTTGTTTAAAACAAAAAGTATTGCTCCAAAATACAAAATATTTAATAGATATTAATCAACTGAACATATTAGGGCCAGTTTCCCAGGCTAGATTCAGTCGGAGCCCAAACTAAAAGCTTTCTCCTGTTGTGTTTCATGATGGCACTGCAAATTAAGGCTAGACTGCGCTTAGTTTAGGTCAGAGACACTAAACTGTATGGCAGGTAAACTGGGTTCGGCTTCCTGTACAACACATCTACATCTCAACCCCCAAAGGGCGTGTTCTCAAGTTCGCTCAAACCAATGTGACCGTTGTCAGCTAGTTTGATTTAGCCATCATTTGAACTTATGATTTCATCATCATCTTGTACAGCATGTGATCTGTTTCGCAATCACCACATTTCTCTCTTTCTCTCTTTTTCTCTGTATCCCACTTCCCTAATACTAGTCATGGCTGTCCAGCAACAAGTCATCTCAGTGACAACCCATACAACTCAGAGTTCTGGCACATGGACCACGGGCATCTGCGACTGCTGCTCCGACATGGGAACCTGTGAGTCAGTACCCAAATGGGTATCCATCTAATTAGAACTCTGTGAAAGACGCAGAATGGTTGCTGTAGTGTGGGGAAGCATATGGAGCTTATTAACCAATATATTGTCACTGTTGTAACAAAACTTTATGTCCATGAAATGGTACCTGGAGACTGGAACAGGGTTCTTTACTGTATGTGAATGAAAAGAGCACATCCTTCTTTACATAACTCAGCATAAAGTTATAACATTTTTATAAGGTGGAAGATCCTGCTAGAACATAAATCATAATGTTATGGAAAAAACAAGACCTTTTATCTCGGATATGATGCCTTTTCAGCCACTGGAGTCCAAAAGGTGCTATATGGGGGAGGGGCTTACCACACTTTCAGTTGTTTGGTTGTGGTACGTTTCCAAAAGGGTTTTAAAAACATGATTGTGACCTGGCCATGACCTGATTGTGCAGTGCTGCTGTTTTACACAGTACAAAGGTACTCCCTACCTACTCCCTGTCTACTCATGTTACAGTAATGATTGGTGGTACAATTAGGAATAAACAACAAGATATTTGGTAGTCAGTTCCAAAACCATCGAAATGCTGCAACAAGAGTGGGATGAAGCCTTTGTATAATACAGTATGATAATTTTGTTAAGTTATAAAACAATATTGGGTCAAATATAAAAACAGTGAACTTCATGGTGGTATAGAATTTCTACTGGCCTGCCCAGCTGCCACAAATCTGGAAAAATATATAAATAAGGATTAATAAATAACAAGACAAAATATTAACATGGCAAAAGACATTGGCATGCAGTCTACAGGTGTTCAGATCTAATCAAATTTAATTGTATAGTGCTTTTTACAACTGGTGTTGTCACAAATCAGCTTTACAGAATCAGAAATCTACAACATAAGAGGGTATAAAAAATCGAAGCATAATCATAATATGTCTGTTATAGTGTAGTATAGCTTAATATAATCATAGTAGTGATGGTAAGAGTAATGAGAGTAATGGTATTAATAGTGGTAAAATGTGAAGTGGCAGATTTTAACATGGTCATTAGGCAGGTAGCAGTGGCTGGTTTTGCACGGGTGGTGGGGGATCCTAGTGGGCAGACTGGTGGGTGGCAGCTGGTCTGCGGCAGGTAGAGGGGACCCAAGCTGTCAGTCTTACAACAAGTCAGGCTGGATGAGTGGGCGGCCATTTACTCAGAGAAGGTAAAGAGAGAGAGTTAGTTCTGAATGGATTTATGGAGAGCAGAGAATGTTGAGCAGTATCAGAGTGTGGCTGACAACTCCGGCAGGTTTGACTATAACAGCCTAACTAAAAGGAGAGAGCCAGAGGGTAGCAGTGCAAGGGAGCACCCTGAAACACTGGCATCCATCTGTTCCACCATCTACAAACCTAAGTGACAACAGCTTCAGCATCTCAGTGTAATATAATTCTTTGTGTCCATGATCCCCTGGATCTGCAACCTTTATCCAAGGGAAACATTAATTACCAAACGCTACAACTAAACAGATGAGTTTTTAGCATAGACTTGAAGATTGAGACTGTGTCTGAGTCCCAAATATTATCTGGATAGTTTTTCCAGGCTCTTCTCCCTGCTGAGGCTTTCTGAACTTTGGGAACTACTAAAAAAACAGCACCCTGTGATCTTAGTAATCGTGATGGTTCATTATCTGTAAAAAGATCTCGCAGGTACTCGGGAACGAGGCCATGTAGGGCTTTTAAAACAAATAATACTGGGTTATGAAACTCACTCAACCTGTTGTGGCACAGCATGTCAGCAGTAGTGTCCAGCCTGGACATAAACAACAAACTGACCTGGTTCCCAGCATTGGCTTAACCCCAAATACCAGCTACCAAGTAGGAATTGGTTTATGTACCCAACTCAATTTTTGTTTAGTCTTTGCAAAGAACACAAGCACACTCAGGAGACTTGTCAAGATGCATCTTGTCCACATTTAACAAATCCACGCTGATTTATGTAACAGAAGGTCCCAAAAAAAGGTCCCCCAGATGTATGTAACAGAGTTACTAGATTGTACTAGACTAGAAATGTGCAGTTATTTAGTGCTCTTTAAGCACTGACGATACACTCATAGAAGCATATTCTGTATCACACTAACAAAATTGATCACAATCCGATATAGCCCAGCTCTAGTAAGAAGTCTCTTCAGCTTTACTAATATATGGTATTTTAGAGTGTCAGTTCTAAGGTGGAACATATGTGTATACATTGTACACTAATTTGTCGTAGATCCTGCCGTGGTTGTTTGGTAGTTAATGCCATTGACAGCACACCTGTCTCCCTTTCTCACAAACCACTCATACGACACATAGTGCGGAAGTCTCGCTGAAAGGAAATGACGGATGTGTTATTTCTTTAATGTTCCACTTCTGATAAGACTCACAGTCATCTCACTTTGTTTTGGGGTTTGGTTGACAGAGTCAGAATTAGTGAGAGTGTATGTTTGTGTGTGTGTGTGTGTGTGTGTGTATGTGCTATTGGGAACAGTAGAGGGATGAGACAGAGAGAGGAAAGCTGAGCAGCAGCAGAACAGAGGGTGATTTAGTGTAGATGGGGAGTACAGTGGGTTTGTTGTTTGGAGATACACTGGTATTAGCATACTGGAATGAAAACTGAGTGGGATCTGCTTTCATGTACATAACAACATTTACAGTTTCATTTGTGGATTGACAGTATATCTGAAGGTAAAGCTCATTTGAAGCAAGAAAAAAAAAACATTTAAACAAGTGAATGTGACTTTTTTTTTGGATAAAGATTATGCTATGAATTAGGCCTAAGAAAAGGTTTTCTCCTTTTCATTTTCATTGGTATAACTGAGTGCTTTTGACCACACACAGTTAGCCCTCAATAGTTTATTATGCTTATGCTGACATTCCAAGATGAATAAACACAATTTCTACTGTGTACATGGCGAGTGTTCCAAAAAGCAAGGAAGGAACTCATTCTTTTCCTGAGATATTATCACCACGTCACACTAAAACAGCAAACACCCAAAAACAATCTAAAGCCTAAATCACTGGTTTTGAACAAAGAGTATTGTTTTTTTTTCTATTTTAATCAAGATTTCACAGCATGTGGAAAACGTGTTAATATATGACAACATACTTTAGTAATAACCAGTCATGCATCCTTTTCTTGCCATACAAGCTCTTATCTCACATTTCACTGGTACTTTAATGCCCACATCCTTTGAAATTCTCAGTTCAAGACTTTAGTTAAGCCATTTATGTTAGGTCATCAGTTCAAGACTTTACAGTTGGAAATTGTGTTTATTCTATAAATATTTTGTTATAAATTGGAGATAAACCCCCAAGTAAAACACAGCTTTAATCCCCTAAATGTCCAGAAGCAGACTTCACTTGACGTATAGTTGACATATAGGTGTCATTGCATTAACTCCCTAGACCCAGTATGTAAGCCCACACTTCAGTTCTTGGCTCTTATATCTACATTACTGCTCCATTTCTCAGATCTGAACTAAACTTCTCAAAACTATTTCTCCAACCTCCACATGATCAAGTCATTTGCGCACACTATAAAAGCCATTTCTCATTCAGTTTGAATAAATAGCTTTGGCACAGCTTTGACATGTTCATTCAAATGCTTTTGTCCACTGTTTCCTACATTTGCAAATCACTTGTTCGTACAAGTTAGTACAATCTTGTTCGTAATCAGTGACGAAATCTTATTATGATGATTCTGATACATTGATTGACATAATTACTAAGGAACTAAGTTATGGACTTTTGCTGATGATCCATTGTATGTTGCTGTTTGTATGAATAGTTTTGACAAATGTCCATTAATATTTAAGAAATGCAGTGACTGAGAAAAACTTACATCAGTTTCATAGGTCCTAAAATAGAGCTTTGAGGGACACAAAATATGCCTAACCAAATAATGCACAATAGTTTTTGCATAACTAAATAATAAATCTAAAGTTCCAAGGATTAATCCTTCAACTTGTGTGTGTGTTGCAGGTTGCTGTGCACTGTGGTGTTTCCCATGTATGCAGTGTCAGACTGCATCCCAGTATGGCTGGTGCTTCTGCATGCCTCTTCTGGACTGCTGCCTGACCGTGTCCTGCTGCCTCCGCAGCAGCATGAGGGAGCGCTATGGCATTCATGTAAGACAAACACACCGTCTTTAAAATATGTTTACGTTCTTTGTAGCTAAGAAGGGGCTGTGGTACTTCAGGGGTCCATAATGCAGCTGGCTCACCACAATTTGTTTCACTTTTACAAAATGTAGAACTGTAAGGAACAGACTATGTCGCAATTTTCTGCACCAGTAAATAAGCAAAAGAATCACTCACACTCTCACCTTCTCAGTGGAGTCATGACATGAGACTTCTCTTGCAGTACTAAGTCTTTGTGATCACAACAGTCTGTCAAATGATTTAATCAATAACCAATACCAACCAAAATAGCTAAATATTAAAAATAAATATTTAGCACTCTCCTTCTTCCTCCCTCTGTTTCTCAGGGCTCCTGCTGTGATGACTGCTGTACGCTTATGTTCTGCTACCCGTGTGCTTGGTGCCAGATGTCTCGCGAAGTAAAGATTCGTGCCCACGCCACAACTTCCACTGTTGTTACTCAGCAGATTCATGTCTAGGCCTTGCACTGCCCTTTAACTGTTCAACAGTTCAAAATGTTCAGGCCATTGTGAATGCACCTTCAGTGTGGAAGTGCATTACACCACACACACACACACACACACAGAAAAATATCTTCCATTTAAAGGTAATACATTTTTCTTTTGAATTAAAAAGTTGACTACACATTATAAATATATATATATGTGTGTGTGTGTGTGTGTGTGTGTGTGTGTTTTCACAGTACTGAGCTATAGCCTTAGGCAATTAACATTGTTTCAAACTATGTAACTCAGCAGTGCATTGTTGCTAGTAAATAGCTGTATAACATTAGAATAAGTACAAATAAATAGAAAATATGTAAACAGAACTGTTTTAAACACAGTTTCCTTTAATGAAAGATAAATTAGATGATAACTGACTTTGGAAGTAAGCGAACACACTGACACATAAAATACATATGTATTGTTTATTTGTATTTATTCTAATGTTAATGTTATATTTTTCTAGTGTTTACTACCCAGATAAATAGATTCCTATATAACTTGTCTTATTTGTCTTGTGCAAATACAGCTATATATTGTCGCTGTCAGACAAAAGCCTTACCGTATCTCTATTTTTGACATTTCTGACATTTCTGCCAGATAAATCTGGCAGTTGTTCTTTACAATGTGTCACAATTTCATGATGAATGGACCAATAGAAATGCTCCAGAGGGACATGGGACAAAATCTTCTCCCATTGCCTTCGTTTGAAAGTAAATTTTATTTTCCTTCTCATGCAAAGTTGCCATTTTGGAGAGACAAGGTTTTTGTGTGACTGCAACGGTATATAAGTAACTGCCTTTTAGTTTATAGATATACAGTTTGGCACACGTTTTACTAAATCAGCACTCCCATGTAAGATTCTCTTGTTAGCTTTGCATTTTGGTACAGTTTTGTTCTTTTTTTGATAGTTTGATAAATAAAGCAAAAAAGTTGAGATAGGTTGTGGTGATGTCTCTGCATTACTGGTTTGCCATAGAAATGTTGACAGAAAGGCTGAGAAAGGGAAGGGCTTTTTGGAAGGGCTTCATGCTTCCTCTATTTGCAGTTCAGTTCACATAAGTGAGACTTTGGCTTCTTTATGTGGCTAAAATTGAAATTGTGCTGGGCGATTGCAGCACATCTGGGTTGTTTTAGGGTTTTACAGGAAATAACTGAGTGACATTGCAATATTCTAGTTGGTTTTATTTCAGAACTGGCATCATTGCTGCTGTTCTCCTACACCTCCCTTTTGGAATCCTGTTATCTTTGCCCGGCATCACTGACCCCACAGAGCACTGAAACAAAAACACACACACGTACACACACCCACACAATACCATTTGTGTAGCTAATTAAAATAGATGAATTTTCAAAACAAGATACAGACATATTCTACATAATTGGGATGTCTTTTATTGAACACATGAATTCCCAATGTTGGAAACCGTTAAAGAGTATAAACAAGCTAAGAATGACCAATATATTGTTGTATTAAATCTATTATATCTGGCACAATCTTCTCATACATACCAATCAGCCCTAACATTAAAACCATTTGTCTAACATTAAGTAGGTTCCCCTCGTGTCGCCATGAACTCCACAAGACTGCCAAAGGTTTACTGATCCCTTATGGCCTGTAAGCTGTAAGGTGGGACCTCCAAGAATCACATCAATGAGCCTTAGGTGTCTATGACCCTGTCATCAGTTCATCGGTTGTCCTTCCTATGAGCACTTTTGGTAAGTACTGACCACTGCATACTGGGAACACCCCATAAGACCTACCTGATGCCTGATCTCAGACACACCTCACACAACAAATAAGGTTCTTTTTCAAACCAAAGACATTCTTGTATAGCTTTACTCAAAGAGCCCGCTGTAGCACCTTTATTTACTAGAGTGTATAGCTCTTACACACATATTTCCTCAAATTTGATCACTAGGCAGCAGATACTACACTGCAGTCTTCCCTCGTCAAGTCCAACTGTCAGATGTGAGCTTAATTAGTTTGCCAACTATACTAGTGAAAGGCTTTATTTAGCCAGGGAGCAAAGTTTAAACATGACTCAAGCCATTGATTAGCTGCCAAGTTCCTAAAATAAAAGCTATTTATTTTTATAATGTCATAAAAATGAGTTGATGGAGAGAGTAAACAGGAAATACAGAGTCTTGGGCCTGTAACAGTTTGGAAAACCCCTGTAATTGTGCTAGTTTTATTTCCATAATACATTTTGAATTAACACAAATGCTCAGAAAACTGTGTACCTGTTGTTGACCAGCTTGCTTGCTTGTGAAACGGTGCCCTGTTCTGCAGATGTAGACTGCACTTCACTGCCCATTGCTCCGAGCTTCTCAAGCTGCAAACTCATTCTGTCGAACACAGGGACGACGTGCCCTGCCCTGGACTCAAACAGACAGTCGTAAATTATACTGCTTATATACCAGTAACAGTACACAAGCAAAAAACAAAAACAAATTACATTTTAAATGTTCATTTTAGATACCTGTCAGCTTACAGCTTACAGCTTACAGCAGCGGTTCCCCAAGTTTTTCATGCCAAGACTCACTGCTGTCTAATGCTGTCTAGTATAATGTTATTTCAGTTATTTCAATCAGTTAAAGAATAATACTAATTGTTTTGTGTGAAAATTTGATCCATTGTGATTCTTCAATATGAACACATGAACATTTAGTAACATGTAGACATTGTCTTTCTCATCTATGTTGTCAACTACTGACCTTAGTTTCCCTCTTAGCACAAATTAGCACAGTATTCACCTGAATACTAATCATTCCCATCCATGTCTCATTACTCATTGCCTATGTTTCCCTTATTGTAACTTTGTACCCTTGCAAAGGACTGCCAACTTTACTGTTGCGTACCGAGCAGTTTCTCTTGTTTGCCTTGCCTTGTTTCTGACCCTGTTTACTCTTCTTTGTTTCTCTGTGGTTTGCCCCTTTGGTTTTGGTCGCCTGGTTGTGTTTGGCTTTCTGGTTTTTGACTTCTGGCTTGCCTCATTATTTCTTGCCCATGTCTGTTAGTGCTGCTTTAGCTCTTGTTATCAGGGTAGCGTCTAACATTGTCAAAAACCTTTGGCATCGCTTTACCTCCGCAAGCGTCTGATTTGTTTGGACAAACG
Organism: Salminus brasiliensis; assembly: GCF_030463535.1. Taxonomy (NCBI): domain Eukaryota; kingdom Metazoa; phylum Chordata; class Actinopteri; order Characiformes; family Bryconidae; genus Salminus; species Salminus brasiliensis. Next base: position 14,765,679 of record NC_132886.1, read on the forward strand.
TTACAGTTACACCCCTACTGCTCATACAAGTTGCCCTGTATTAATTATTATTGATTAAATATTAAGTAATCATTACTACTAGAAATATTAAAAACATAGTACAGTAGACAGTAGAGAAATATTCAGGCTCTGAATATATTTTCAGTAAAACACATAAATTGTAAAAAATCACATGACTGAGAACCTTGATCTCTGATCACAGTAGTCATGGAGTATGCCTTATTCACAGAAGTGATTACACTGTTGCCTGATCTCGCCACTGACCTTCAAACACTCAGCAGCCACCCGCTCTAAATACGTCTAACATGGGCAAATATTTAGGACGATCTCGTACTCAGAACAATATTTTAATGTCCGAATACATCAAGAATAATAACAGTACTGTAGAAAGGTGAGTTTGACCAGCCCTTCTATTGAACATAGTCTATTTGGAAAAGAAAAAAAACATAAAAGAAGACCTCTTATTTTCCACACACACTCACAGCTTGGCAATTTCGTTGGCTTGTTAGCATAATTGGTTAATCTGGCTGGTAATAACTTCACGCTCTCTCTCACTTTGCCGCTGGAACTCACGAAGAAGAACCAGAACCTCCCTCTGGTCCTCACATTCCTGTTCCACAACCTCCCTGACCCAGGAAAAAAAAAAGAATGGGGGTGGAGGTAAATGGGGAGAGAGGAAGAGAGGGAGAGAGAAAGACAGAGAGTGAAGGTCAGAATGAGGAGGGGAGCTGGCAAGAGATAAATGTTTGGGAGGTTGGAACACAACTTCTGCTCTCCTGATAGCAATTCCAAATACCTTTCAGGTCCGAGTATGGGCTGTGTCTGTTCTTATACACTATATGGACAAAATTATTGGGACGCCTGCTGTTTCCTTGTTGTTTCTGAAAACAGGGGTCTCAAAAAAAGAGTTTATCCTGTCCAGGGAAGGCTTTCTACTAGATTTTGGAGCAGTGTGGTGAGGATTTGATTGCATTCAGTCACAAGAGTGTTAGTGAGGTTGCAGTATCGGTTGATCACCACCCACCCAACCAAAAACTCATTCCAAATGCGTTGGCTAGAGCACCATCAATCCAGAGAACACAATTTTTCACTGCTCCACAGCAATGCCGTGGGGATTTATACCCCTGTAGCCCACGCCTGGCATTGGGCAAGGTGCCAATAGGTTAATGTTTATCTGCTCCAGAGAGTCCTATTCTATTAGATAAGATGTGTGTATGTGTTTGTATGCATTTGTAGCTCTATGTCAGCAAAGTTATCACCACATTTCTTATTAGGTAAAATGGCACTCCCTGCCATTTTCTCCCTGGCCTCACTTGCTAGCCAGGCCAGGTGTCTGTTAGCTGATGCAACACAACTAACAATTAGTGTTCTCCTTCAAGTGTGTTAAACTGCCCAATAACGCTGCAACTGTAGTGGCAGTTGTGGTTGATGGTGGTGGGCTTTATGTGACTCTGAGGAAGCACATGCTAGCCTTCACTCTCCCATCAGTGGTAGCATTGTGTGATGGGGAGTTTCAACTAGTGTGATTAATTGGAAATGACTGAATTGGGCAGGAAGATACTGAATTACTAGGCATCACTACATCCAAATTAACAGGGTCAACTTGTGCCATTTGCCATTTCTACATAATTAAGACTTCCTGACAAGAAACACTTACTGTGATAAGGACACAATATCATCAGACCGCCCACACCTTCTAAAGCTTGTACTGTGTAGTCGGTACCAATACCTGAGTTCGGTCAACATGTCGAAGTCTTCCTCCATTCTCTTCCTCCGCTGGGCACAGCTAGGTGGCTCCACAGAAATATTAGAGCAGGAGGGGCGACGTTTGCAGTGAGTGGCATGGGTGAAGCAGATTTCAGAAGGCATCCAGGCAACAGCATGAGCTGCATGGCATTGAGGGTGAGGTTGATGGTGAGGGCAGGGGTGGATGCAGATACCAACTTGAGTGTGAGTGTAAGCAAGGTGGCCGGAAGCGTGGAGCTTAGAGACATGGTGTGGTTGGGGAGGTGTAAAAGTAAACTGGGTGTTTGCGGGAGTGTGGGTGTCAGGGGTGGGCTTTGAGAAGTGAGTCTGCTGGGAGATCTTGGTGCTGTTTGTCTTAGAGCTTTCTGGCTCAACAAGACGAGTCAGCAGGGTGCTGAGAACTCTATAAAAAATACAGATGACAGAAAGCCACATGAAAACCTCCTTTTTAATATATTTAAACATATAGATATTTGATCTTCATTTAAACAATATTAAAAGGTAATCTAACTGACTGAAGACATGTTAAAAGTATAAAATGTAAAATGTAATTAAATAAAAAATACTATTTACTATAGTATTTTAAAAAATATTAGAACATCCCCACATTTATTACTACTTTTGGAGGAGCCTGTCTTATTTAAACCCCAGACATTTAGTTTGGTTTGCTCTTGATTGATAAAGTGAGTGTTATCACCAAAGAAGGCTGTTGATGAAGATGAGTCTGGGAAGGGATTTTAAAATCTCAGACCAATTAGAAATGGGCCTTTCCACTGTACGCTAAATCCTTTACAAGTGCAGCAACTGCCAACATGCCAACAAGTCTCCAACAACCCAAAAATGGCACTATGGGATCTACCATGGGATCTACAGGTAGCTCTTCCCACAGCTGAAGTCAAAGTACAGCATCTACCATACGAATCCAAAGTAGAATTTTTGGACACAGTAACATGTTTTTGCGTAAACCAGACACAGCATTGAAACACAAGAACCCATAACAACTGTGAAACACGGATGTGGAAATGTCATGGTTTGAGGCTGCCTTTCTGTAGTAGGGCCTGGAGATCTCTCCACCATAGGACCCACTAGGATTTTTTTATTAGAGAGCACTGGAGGAAAATGTGGGACTATCTGTCTAAAAACTGAAACATCTCACAACTGAAAGAATTCAGCATGGAGGACTGGGAAAACCTTTCTCCCAGTTGATGTCGGAGACTGGTAGATCATTATAGGAAGCATCTAACTGAAGTTTTTTCAGCCAAGGAGGGAAATGCCAGATAATAGTGCATATGGTGTCCTAACTTTTTACTTTTTACATTTAACAATGTAACAATTCAGTTTTATGTGTTTAGCTATATTCTCTTCATATCTTAATGCTGTTTAAATAAATATTAATGTCCACATATTTAAATAGAATAAAAAAGACAAAGGATTTTATGGGGTGTCCAAACTTGTTTACATGCCTTTAGGAGCACTGTATAGTTCTATAATTGCAGCTGTTTCTCTGCATACTTTGTTAGTCTCCTTTCACCCTGTTCTTCGATGGTCAGGACCAATACAGACCAGGTAGTATTTATGTCATTAAGGTAGTATTTATGTCATCATTCTCAGAACTGCAGTGACACTGACATGGTGGCTGAATGTTAGTGTGTGTTGCTCCAGTGCTGCTGGAGTTTTAGACACCCTGATGTCACTGCTGGACTAAGCATAGTCCACCAACCAGTAACATCCGGCCAACAGTGTCCTGGATGAGGCATCTGTCTCCGACTTCACATCTACAAGGTGGATCAGCTAGGTGGAGTGTCTAATAGAGCGTACAGTAAGTGGACACAGCATTTAAAAACTCTAGCAGCTCTGCCCTGTCTCTTCCTCGTGAACAAGCACAACACACACTAACATGCCACCACCACACCAGTGTCACTGCAGTGCTAAGAACAGCCCACACCACAAATATCTGCTCTGTGGTGATCCTGTGGTTTCCTGGCCATTAAAGGACAGGGTGAAAAAATGTTAACAACGTAAGCAGAGCTGATAAAATGGGCCGTGTTTATTCCAAACCAGGGGTGATCATAATAATATAATATATGATTAATATATGAGTAATGAGCAATATTGTAATTGGAAAAGAAACCATCAAACTACATTACAATATTACCGTAATCACTATCCTAAGGTTATATGCACTATGAACTTATTGGATTTTATTTTGTTCTCTACCTGAACTGTGTGCACACTGAAGAATAACATATCCATTTTCCACAGCAAGCTCTCGCTCTGGCGTTCCAATTCTGTTAAATCTTTCTGCAAAGAATAAACACACATGGCAGTCTTTATTTCATTCTTAATTCATATGCTTTTTAATATTGCTATTTTTTTCACCAGGCAATTTTCAATCCCTATCAGGAAAAGGAACACCCATCACACAATGCTACCAAAGGGTGAGAACTAGCCAGTCACATGAGATCAGTTTTAACTGCCAGTGATGCAGCATCATTGGAGGAGAGTGCTAAATGCCAATCACTTTAGGTAATATACAATTTGAACACTCTGGGACTCTAGGCCATGGATGGCTGTGGCATCACCAGGGATCAAACTTGCAACCTCCTAGTAAAAGAGCCAATGCCTAGGCAGATGCACCTCTTGTGTTATAACATATAGTCCTGTTCTATGTAAGACTTTCCCAAAGCTGTGTGTTTGCCAGATTAGTGTTTTCCCTGGAAGAGTTACTTTAATTACCATTAGGCCCAAGGTCAAAGAATATATGTATGGTAGACCTGTACAATTTAAAATGACAGTCAGACAAAGCACCCAGAGCATAATGTTTGTACCAACCTCAAGCTCAAGCAGGCATTCTGTGACTTCACTAGAGGAAGGTCTCTGTAAAAGGAACATGGATTAACATGAAATGTTATAATTTGGTTTTCTCATTCTATCTCATTCTCAATCAATCAGTAATCTCTATTTCCTGATGTGTAAACAACTATGAGAAGTGCTTCACCTTAGCTAACACAGATATGTGTGCATGAGTGCACATAAGTGAAATTAAACATGTGATGTTATGGAGTAGCCCTGTGATCCACATTTTATCATTCTCTCATCTAACACACCTGACTAAACTATTATTACAGTTATTATCAAGTCCTTCAGGAGCCCTTTGTGTATTACAACAACAAGACATGTCCAGGAGTGTATCTGGGAAGTATTGTCATTATAGAATGTATGTAAGATGAGTTAAACATTCATGATTTCAAACCTTCATGAAGCTATCTGAGTCAGATTGGGCTTCGGTTCTGGTGCGCGTCTCTAACTCATCTTCATTTTCATTGGACAACAAATCCCCTTCATTTGTCTGTACCCCAAATTCTCTGGCATCCTCCAATTTTTCATCCTCCTCTTCAGACATCAGTTTTTCCTCCTCACTGCTTTTCCCCTCTTCACTAGTAGACAGCACTGTATTATGCAGGGAGATCATGCTGTCCTTCACGTTGAGCTTTGTGAAACTTGAGGGTTAGCAACTCATCCAGCATCCCAAACTAGAGTCTGTAAGGGGGGAAAATGTGCAGAAATATCATTTGATTTACCTTAATTTTTTCAACAACTGTTTTTTAAACTGTATATAAAACTGTATATTCACACTATACAGACCTAGAGGGTCCTATGTATAGTACTGTACATGGTAGGAGGTTGTGGATGGATGGATGGATGGATGGATGGATGGATGGATGGAAGGATGGATGGATGGATGGATGGATGGATGGATAGATAGATAGATAGATAGATAGATAGATAGATAGATAATGCTGTAGCCAATTACCCAGTTTAAACCTGGTCACTTCACATGTGTCTTGAGTTTTAGGATTATATCTGGATAAGGCCAAACCGTGTAAACACACCTGAATCGAATACAAACACAATGAAGCTTGGATACAAATCCGATCACTTAAACCCCTTCAGGAGGGGCCACATATTAAAGCAGTGTAAACACATCTGTCTTTCCAAGACACATTCGACAATCAAAATCCCAACCTGGACAACCACAACTAGAGACACACAAATATGTAACTACACATTTGAGTGTAAATGCATGTGTCTTAAATTTTATCAGGATACAATCCAGATACTACTCATATAAAGACTCCATACACACCAGGTAACATAATGTGACTAGCATCTGGATTGTATCCTGATAAGATTTTAGACACATGCATTTACACTCTGTAGACAAATGCATCTAGTTTGGCCTTATCCAGATATAATCCTGATACTCAAGACACATAAAGTGACCAGGCATAAACGGGTTCTTTAGAGAGACATATTTCTGACAGAAGCATGGTGTTGAGAAGAGTCTTTGAGCTTGTTTGATGATAGGTGTGGCTGTTTGGATCAGCTTGACTTATTATTTGCACATGTCAGAACATTCATGCATTGAAATGCTTTTGCTGAAGAGAGTTTGCTGCCTATGATAGCTTCTGCTATCCTCACCACTCTTTGTAGGGCCTTGTGGTCACAGGTGGTGCACCTGCCATACCAGCTAATGATACAGTCCATGAGGACAACTCTATGGTGCATCTATAGAAGCTGGTGTGGATTCTATGAGGCAGACCAAATGTCTAGTGGCTTCCTAGGAAGAAGAGGAGCTGATGGGCAGATTTCACAGCTATGTTGATGTGAAAAGACCCGGTGAGGTCATTTGTGAGGTGAACACTAAGGTACATAACACTGTGCTCTGTCCACCACATCTCTGTAGATATTTAGGGGATAGAGAAAGTAGTCCATCTCCTCGATCATGTGCTTTGTATTGCTGATGTTGGGACAGAGATTGTTGTCACAGTGCCACCCTGACAGGGCTTGGCTACACCGCGATGTGTAAATAGGGAGTACAGTTGGTCACTTAGCACACATCCCTGGAAAGCATGTGTACTTAGAGTCAGTGCGGTAAAGAATGCTGTTTCCAATTTTCACCACCTGGCGTCTGCTTGTCAGGAAGTGCAGAATCCAGTGGCAGAGATGGGTGTTTAGAGTGAGGTCTGTGAGCTCAGAGATGAGTTTGGCAAGGGAGATTGTGCTGAATGCTGAGCTGTAGTCTATGAACAACATTCTCATATGTGTTCTTCCTGTCCAAGCGAGTATGGGCACTTTGCATTGTCAGTGCATTGGCATCATTTGTTTGGGTGCTATGCAAATTGTTGAGGGTATATGGTGGCTAGTAGTCAGAAACAGATGTAAGCTTTGTTTGACCAGCCCACAAAGCACTTTATGGGTGCTGATATCAGGTTTCTAGAAAACTGAACAATGGTAGTTCTATTAAATCATGAGGGAATCACTGACAGTCTTAGGGAAAGGTCAAAGCTAGTTGGTTGGCACATGCTCTACGGACCAGGTGCCTTGCTTGACATGGATCTGACCACATCAGACACATAAATGGTCAGTGCACATCTGCCCTCAAATACTGTTTGCCTCAAAATGGGAATAATTTGCAATAAGCTCATCTGTAAGTGACAACACCCACTATCACCGTTACTACATGCTTTGTCGTTGTGATAATGCACAGTTCATTCCACAGTCAGAGCCATGGTAGTTAGACTCCACTTTGTCAATGTAGCTCATTCTGTCTTAGACTACCAGGTCACCAGAGTTGTAGGCAGCAGTCTTAGCTCTTAGTTTGGCAATGTTGTATATTTTATATGATAATAATAGTGTCTTCCTGATGCATGAGAGGTTTTAGAAGCGACAAAGGCCATTACAAAAAACTGACCTGAGTGTTGCGGCAGCGCCCTCTCCAGACTGTCGAGAAAAATGCAAGAAGGCTGTAGCTCAACTCATTAATAACAGTGTACCCGGGAGATTTGGTCAACTGGCTGGTCCAGAACGTAGCTACATGTAGTTCTATTACGTATTAGGATGCTGATACTGACTAATTATGACGCCACAATAGATCAAAGTAATAAGTGGACGACAAACGAGCCAATGGTCTTAATAGTTGGGAATTTCCCCACTGCGGGACTAATAAAGGACTATCTTATCTTATCTTAATAAACGAGCAGACACAGCTTGTGTCATGTGGGACTTCTAATGTAAATGATGCGCCAAATCCTAACACTAGGCGGCAGCGTTGCACAAGTTAATAATAAAGCCAGACCTGACCTGCTGTACCACATGCTGCTGATTGTGTTCAGAAACTGTGGGGCATTTCCTAACTACTCAAAAACAGTTACTGAAACTATGAGCTAAAAGTGGAATTTCTCTCAAAGCTGAAAGTACAATTTTCTGAAATTACGTACAATGGCAGTGCTTGTCCTCCTGTACCATATATTTCAGGTTGTGTTCAGAAACTATGTGACATTTCTCAACTACAGCCACTCAAAAACAGTCACTGAAACCTGTTAACAGTTGTTAACACAAAGTTAAAAAATGGACTTGCTCAAAAAGTTGACTGTACAGTGGTCTGCAATTAAGGTGACTAACAGTGCAAGGCCTGCTGAATGTGTTTAGAAACTACGGGTCATTTCCTAACTCTGAAACTTGCTGAAACTTTTGATATAGCTGTAAAGACAAAGCTGGTAGGACAATAAATGGGATAAATAGGTCATATCATTTTGACATAGCCACTTGACATATTCCAACTTATAATAAAAAAAGCCTCTATATATAATCAAAACATCTGTTTAAAATGGTTTTAGACTCACACACAAAACTGCACAGTTGACAAATAAAAAAAACATAGCTTGGTCTAATGAGCTCGAATCTTGATTTCTGTTGAGGTGGTGTAATGGTGGGGGGATGTTTTCTTGGCACACTTCAAACCTGTTAATACTGAACTATTTGAGCATCATGTGCTTCCTTTCATGGCCACAGGTTCTTAGGTTCTACGCTGACCCCATATATGGATGCACACCAGGGTCAGTGATGGGACAAGTGAGGGCTTGGAAAGCCCAACTGGGTCCCAGTAAAGCACACATGTACAAACCTACTCAGAGCCCATTCCCACCTGAACCCTGCCTAGCCCACGTTCCACCCATGTCAGCCTCACATGAGTGCATTGGCATGGTTCTAACAGCCACTTCCAGCATGATATGTACCATGTCCCAAACCATAAACCAAAAAACATTTCATACTGGTTTCACAAACATGACAATCCCTGTCAGCTGCTCTGAATCCTGTAGAGCACCTTTGGGATGTGGCAGAACAGAAGATTCACAGTGTAAAAGTAAACCTGAAAAATCTGCAGAAACTGAATGGGCCAGAATCTCAAATGATGATTGGATGCTCTCACTGTACATCTTGTGAAGTCCATGCCGTAAATATTTGGGACTGTTGTGGGAGCAAAAGGAGGCCTTACTTAGTATTAGTATAGTGTCCCTAATAAAGTGCTCGGTGTGTGTGTGTGTGTGTGTGTGTGTGTGTTAGCACTGAGTAGAAACGCAAGGAAGCAGTGAGTGAAACCAAAACCTCATGCATCAATCTGTGCCACTTTATCTCTCTCTCTCTCTCTCTCTCTGTCTCCCTGTCTATTTTCCTCTCTCTCTCATTCTCTCTCTCTCACTTTCTCTCTCTCTCTCTCTCTCTCTCTCTCTCTCGCTCTCTCTCTCTCTCATTCATTCTCTCTCTCTCTCTCTCTATCTCTCTCTCTCTCTCTCTCTCGCTCTCTCTCTCTCTCATTCATTCTCTCTCTCTCTCTCTCTCTCTCTCTCTCTCTCTGTCTCCCTGTCTCCCTGTCTATTTTTCTCTCTCTCTCATTCTCTCTCTCTCTCTCTCTCTCTCTCTCTCTCTCATTCATTCATTCTCTCTCTCTCTCTCATTCATTCTCTCTCTCTCTCTCTCTCTCTCTCTCTCTCATTCATTCATTCTCTCTCTCTCTCTCATTCACTCTCTCTCTCTCTCTCTCTCTCTCTCTCTCTCTCTCTCTCTCTCTCTCGGGCAGAGGGCTGATATACAGGAAGGGCTCATGACTTTCATCGTCGCAATGTTTAATCTCACCCGTATTGAGACAAGCCCCGCCTTCGCTGTAGACGTCAGCCCACCAGTAGCCAATCCTTGCACAGGAGTCGGTGCTACTGGAACTACGGGTAGGGACCATAACCCAGCTCTACCCATTGATCGCCGTTTGAAGTGGTGGACTGGACGCGACCTGAGCAGAGAGACACTGAAACACCCCTGTATTTCTTCAGAGGGCTTTCGTCTCGAGCAGTGGAGCTGGACATGGAGCTTTACTCAGAGGCGCTGCAGTACCTCACATCCCACGGTCTACCCGGTATGACTTTGGCTAGATCTACAGAATCCAGCTATAGTGAATGTTTCATCATTTATATACAGAATCTTTATGTCAGTCGGTTGATGCTAATGTGTAGGTTTCAGTGTGTTTCAGTAGTGTCCTGCGTGTCTGTTTTGAGACCCTCTACAGGCTGAAGGGCAAATCATTGTACTGTATTTTTTTGATAGTGGTGGAAGAAGAGGTTGAGGAGGTTGTTGGATCAGACCTGTTCCAGGACGTGTTCATTTCGGAAACAGACTGGATTCCTAACAGTGCTTTACACCCTGAGGTCCCAGGACTTCCAGACACACCGGTGATGCAACTCATTTAACTTAATAAACCATATCCAACACCCGCAGCAATGACTGGCCTGTGGAGAACTCATATGCCCTATTCTGAGCTTATTAATAACTACTATTGAAGTTGTTCTTAGATTCAGCGTTTCAGTAATAGAAAAGACTAAGAAGTATCTGGAGCAGTAAGTTACTGGACTGATCGATGTTCTCAATGAGGAGTCGTTGTTTTTTTCAGACCTACAGAAGCACAGAAGACATGCTGGAGAAGAGACTGCTGGTGCTCAGAGAGATTTTAATAAGTGAAGAGACCTACCTGTCTGAGCTGGAAACACTGCTTACGGTAATAAACAGACAAATAGGCTCAAACCTTTGAATTATTAAGGCCTGTATGCATTCTTCAATTGCATATTCTCAAATAATTCATAGTACTTACTAAATAGTTTGTAGTAAACGCTGAATAGTTCATAGTATATGCTGAATTTTTCATTTTAGATTCTGAATCATTTGTAGAAGATACTGAATGATTATAGTAGATAATAAATACCTAATATCTAAATCTGAATAATTAATAGTAGATACTGAATGATTCTAGTAGATATTGAACATGTAATAGATTATTTAAAATAATTCATAGTAGATACTGAATGATTCTAGGAGATATTGAATAATTCTAGTAGATATTGAACACTTAATAGATTGTTAAAAACAATTCATAGTAGATACAGAATGTTTCATAGTAGATTGTAAATAATACATAGTAGATACTGAACAAATCTAGTAGATACTTAATACTTTATAGATGCTTCTGAATAATTTACAGAATATACTGAATAATTCATATTAAATTTTGAATAATTCATAGTAGATACAGAATGTAGTAGATATTAAACGATGAACACACACATCTTTTCATAACAAAACACACAAGTCTTTTCATAACAAAAAGCTACATATCAGCTGAGCATGTAACCATATACTCAGCCCACCATTTGATTCACAACACTAGTTTCATGATTCTTAACTAACTTGAACTCCAGATGAATACAATGCCTGTGCTCCACGAAACATTGTGGTGTGCTTTGCAGCATTACTGTGTTTCAATGCATTGTCACACCTCTAATGTCAACCACAAAATGACAATGGTGAAGTGTAAATGTGTATTCAAATCATCTGGGTTTGTCCCGGAAGTGTATTTTGAGTGCATATTGCTGTGCTTTCCAGTGAGTTCATACTTTATCATTTCCCACTCATTTATTTATTCTAATCGAGACAACAATTCTTCCTCTTTCAGCTGTGCCAAACTTCTCTCTCTGACCACCCCTGAGTAAAAAGTGAAGTATTGCTTCCCTTTCAGCTCATGCTGTTGGTAGGGTGTGATGCAAAATATGAGTGACAGTGTCCTAATTTGGCTTTGATTCAGTCCTTCAATTTTTACATTGTGAAGTGGGGGAAAGAGACAGAGAGAGAGAGAGAGACACTGCTGAAATGGCTGGTTAGAAATTCTTCTGTATGTATGGTTCTGCAACTGTTGTTCTCTCTGCTCACTTTAAAGATACTTGGACTTATTTCTGTATACGTCTAGCTGAGAAACAAACACCACACTTCACACTTCCTTTTAACTTGAATAGAAACAAACTGGCACTTGGGTTTCTCGGCTTTTTATCTCCGTCAGCATGCCGAGACATTTTTAACATACACTCAAGCTCACATTCAAACTATAGAGTCGTCTTACACTCGCACTCTTAGGACCTTGAGTGAAACCTGCTTCTCGCTCTTGTACTAATGAACATGTGTACATCCTCTCAGACCTGAATATCCCTTCCCTTCATTTGTAATCCTCTCTTTCTTTCTCTCTCTATCTATCTCTCTCTCTCTCTCTCTCTCTCTTTCTTTTCAGCCAATGAAAGCTCTGAGGGCATCAGCGGGTACATCTCAGCCTGTGTTGTCTATCGAGCAGGTCCAGACAGTGTTTTACCAGTTGCCAGAACTCAGAGATCTCCACAGAGACTTCCATAGCAGCCTCAAAGCCAAACTGCAGTCTGTGGACTTGGAAAAAGGTCTTCCCGACCAGCTGCAGCACCTTCAGGTGTCTGTGGGAGACCTCTTTCTGAAGTTTGTGAGTTTTCATCTCCTATGAGAGTCTGTTATTCATGGTTCAGTCATTTTGAGACCTGAAATTTAGCATAAGAAGCCTGTTTTTGGTTTCTGACTAGGGTTCTCACCATCTCATCCTGTCTTATTCCAGAACCCAAAAGAATCAAATTAACATTAGCTAGAAAATCTGTTTGCTTACACAGTCACCCAGATAAGTGCAGTGCAGGCCCATCTTAAATTCAGTAAAACTATCAATCTGACAACAGATGTTAAATGTTAAACTGTGCTGCAAATTAGAAGAGATGAGCTTGTTGGCATGATTTTTTTCCCGTATTACAGTATTCTGTTTATCACAGAATACGTTCAAATTGTCTAACCATAACCTCACTATGAAAAGATTAGATCATTTTGATTCAGATGTGAGGAATAAGGCTGAGAAGACGGGTGTTGGAAGGAAAGAAAGCTGAAATGAAACCTCTTTTGTGGTGTTGGATCTGGAACCTGGTTGTTAAGCTAACCTTAGGTCCCAAAAGTGCCATCCAGCACTGCACAGCTGCATTTCTGACGTCTAACGGCTGCACCACTGACGTATATGTAGACTTAAGTCTGAGGGAGCAAAGCTGAGTGACTTGTGTTGGACTGACAGAAAGCCGAAATGCAACCTTTTAGCTTGGCTTTTAGCTTAGCATAGTTAGCAAAACTATACAAGACACGCACACATCACAGCATATATTGTGTTCCAGCTAACTGGGACTGACATTACACTGGTTTGAGGAAACATATATCTGAGAGCACAAAGTTGAGTGACAGATCTCTTGGAGATATCGAATGTGTGGTGTGTCTGGTCACCGCTGAACCACTGTGGCTTTAGGCTAAGTTTAACCAGCACAATGTAGCCATGGGAACCGTGAAGTCATTAGAAAGTGCTTGGTTGTATTTTGACAGTAACGCTTGTTGGACTTTTGATCTCAAGCTATGTCTATTTTCAGACATATCTTTCCGTCTGGCTCATCTAAGTTTGCTGGCTCTCCGTTTATCTGGAACTAGTTAGCTAAACTCGTAGCTAGTACATAAGGCCTGTTTGTTTTCTACATGTTGTCAGGGTTGTACCCAATGACTGTAGAAAACATGGACGCTATGGTTAATTTCCTTTCGTTCTATAAAAATGAAGCCGAATTTGTCCACCATGTTGTCAAATTTGCTGCAGAGCCAGACACCCTTAATTCTTTGGTAGACCCGCCCCCTTCTCCCAGACCGGGTGTGTCCCAAACTGCCTTTATTGATCTTACAGCACATGAACTGCACTCTCTATAGTAAAAGTGCAGCTCATGAAAGTTTGACTACAACTTAGCTACTCCATGTAATGATCAGAAAGGGTGCAATGCAGGTACTGCAGATGACTGAAAGCTGTCAGTGACTTTCTACAATTCTACAATTTCTAAGTGTAACCCCGCCTTCTTAGATACGACAGAATAACATTGTAAAAATGTTCTGAAGGAAATAAAATAAAATGGGCCAATATTACTACACAGAAAAATGAGACACATCATACAGCAAGCAGAACCAACAGAGGTGCTAGACCTGTGTAGATTTACTACATAGACACAAACCAGAAATCTGTGATATAATGTATTGTACATTTGTGTGTGTGTGTGCAGCTTCTGCATACCTACTGGACAGTAATGTGACTCTCCACTTTCTTGTCATGTGTGCACAGGTGAGCCAGATAGGACTGTACCGGGGGTTTATTGATAACTACGAGAGTGCGGTTCAAATCGTAAGGAGGTGCACCCTGTCAAACCCACGATTCCGAATCCTTGCCGAGGTAAGTACTCTGCACAGCATTGCAGAATCACTGCTCAGCAAATTTCTAGTGTTATAGAGGAATGCATGGACAGTCTTCTTACATTTTTTAGAGCATGATGTCCACCAAAGGATCAGACACCTCCAGAACTAAATACACCTTTGAAGGTAATACATACAATAGTATAAAATATAATATAAAATCTATGTTTCTTTTCATTTCTTTTTTACTGAAATTAACTATTCATTCATTTCTGGGTGTTCATTTCATTCATTTCATTCATGTGTCTCATGTCACAGCTCTCCTCTACAAACCTCTGGACAGAGTGACTAAGACTACTTTAGTGCTGCATGTGAGAGAGTTGCATGTTAACATTTATTTGATATTTCATCTGTAATATACAAACTACAATTCAGTGCTTAAGTCTTAAGTTTCCACTTGTGAAGTTCTTATGTCTACCTGGCACCTGTGCCACCATTCCTCTCAACAGGATCTTCTGAAACACACGCCAAATGATCACCTTGACAGTACACTGCTACAGGAAGCTCTGCGTCTTTCCAGCAGCTTCCTGTCTGGGGTCAATGAGGGGTCACAGCATAAGACTGCTGTCACTCTCAGCAGAGGAGAGGTAGCCACATGCCCTGTAACACACGTATCATTTTGAGGATCTCTGTGATTGAATAGGCTGCAAAAGGACAAAAGCACAATTATCATTGAACAATAATACATAATGTGCGCAAACCTTGGCTGTTGAGAGAGAGCGCCAGAGCTCTGTCACACATGCATTGTTGATCATACGTGCCTCTCTGTTTTGTGCTATTTTGTTTCGCAGAGGCGGCAGCTAGTGCGTGACGGGTTTGTGGTGGATGTCTGTGAGGGTGGACGCAATCTAAGACATCTGTTTCTGTACACAGATCTTCTGCTGTGTGTCAAACTGAAGGGCGGGACTATGGGGTGATTTAAAAACTAAATTATACTATATTTACTATTATTATATATTTTTTATTATATTATTACATATATTAACTGAGATTTCTGGCATGTCCTTTCCTAATCCATATGGTCTACCTTACATACAATATACTATCACTGAGCAATTTATTAGGAAGATCGTGTACACCTACTCATTCATGCTGTTCAGCCAATGTCACAGCAGTGCAATGCATAAAATAATGCAGAGATGTGCCACAGTTTCAGGCCTTTTTCCATATTAACGGCCAGAAGGGGGTAAAATGTGATCTTAGTGATTTTGAGCGTTTCATGATCGTCAGAAGATCATGTCAGAAGGGCTGGATTTGAGTATTTCTAGAACTGCTGATCTCCTGAGATTTTCAGCACGACAGTTTCTAGAATTTACTCATAATGGTGTAGTAAAGAAAACACAACCGGTGAGAAGCGGTTCTGCAGATGGAAACACCTTGTTAAGAAATTAGGTCACAAAAAAAAGACAGACTGGTTCAAACTGACAGACAGGCTACAGTAACTCAGATAACCACTCTGCACAATTGTGGTGAGCAGAAAAGCATTCCAGTGTGCACAACACGTCCAGCCTTGAGGCGCATTAGCTACAACTGCAGAAGACCATGTCGAGCTCCACTTCTGTCAGCCAGGAGCAGAAAACTGAGGCTGAGGTTTTGACTTGGATGCTAAAGTCTATTAAGTATTGTCACAGACCATAAGCAAATCCGTTCATCACCACAGTTGATCATCTTCTAATGGCCACTTCAGCATGTCACAAAAACATAATTCAGAGCTGGTTTCATGTTCTTCAAGGGCTTTCTCAGGCTGTGAATTGGAATCCAGTAGAACACCTTCCTGGGATGTGGTAGTGCCAGAAATTCACAACATGATAGTGCTCTTAAATAAATCTACAGGGATTACGTGGTGCAGTCATGGCGACGTTGACCAAAGTCTAAAGAGAATGTTTCCAGCATCTTCTGGACTCGAAAATCGAGGCATACCAAGTTTTAGTATTAGTATTAGAATGTTCCTAATAAAGTGCTCAGTGAGTGTACATTGTACAGCAAGTTGTTTACAGCTAAGACATTTAAACATTGTGTGTGTGTGTGTGTGCGTGCGTGTGTGTGTGTCAGGAAGCCGCTACATTACAGGTTTTGTTGGTATATGCCACTAGCGGGTATGAAGATGCACTGGGCTGTAGATCAGGAAACGTCAGCTGACCTTCAGCTCAAAATCAGCAACATGAGAGCAAAGATGTTTCACTGTAGGCGTGCCCTTCAAGAGATAATGGTACTGTTTGTGTGTCTGTGTTTGTCTGGGGGTGTGCATGTGTGTGTTGCATGCATGTGTCTGGGTAGTATAAGCAGTAACTCAGGGTGACAGTCTATGTGTGTGTGGGTCTGTGGGTGTGAGTGCCAATTCTTTCAGTGCATCATTTCCATATATTCTTGAAAAAACCCTAAGAATCTGGTGTGTATATATGTATGTGTGTGTGTGTTTGTGTGTGTTACAGAGAGAGAGTAAAGGGTCTGTTTGCCGTGCTGCTGAGCGGTGTAGAAGGAAGCTTGAAGCCTGTGAACTCTGGCTTCTGACACACAGTCCATCTTTTATCTTAGAGTTGCAGAGCACCAACAGCAAAGTGAGAACAATTAATTCACACACACACACACGCACACACTACAACTTCTTATAACCCAACATCTAGCATACTGCCTTCTCTCTCTGCCCCCCCGCCCATCTGTCTTTCTCTCTCTCTGTGTCTCTCTCTCTTTGCAGAGTCATATAGTTCACTTGCCATCTCTATATGAGCTTGATGAGTGGAGAGAGGCAATCAACAGACTCAAAGCAGAGGGTGAGTGGACCGTCCAGCTCAGTGTTGGTGCTTGAATCACTTGTCCTCTATGCAAAAACAAAAGAAATTGAGACAGGGGCAAATTCCTTTTCCCAGCACAGCATGTATGTGTCTATATGCCTCTCAGATCTGCAGACGGTGCCACCAGACTTACTCTCTCTGGCCAATTCTTGTGTCAAGTTGCGAATGACTCAACATCCACCGCTTTGCTGCTTTCAGCCTGGTCAGTATGTGTAACACACCCAGTAGATCTCACATTAGCCCTCTCTCACTTTTGCATTACTGAAGTTTCTGTTTTACTCGCACATGTGCTCTCTCTCTCTCTGCGTCAGCCGCTATCTCTGTCTCTCTATCACAGTTCTTCTTTCTCTTGCCTACAGACAGTGTGGAGAATAGCATGTGTGGAAGCCTGTGTGTGGTTGTGCATTCAGCCTGTGGTCTACAGCAGCCTGCGAGTAAGTCACGTCTCACCTAGTCGCAATCACATGTGCACGCACACCCTAAGCCGTCTGAACACTCGTCAATTAGGGTTTTGTTTTTGTTCTTTTGTTCCTGAAAAACACTTTTTCAAAAAAAAAAAAATACTAAAATAAAAAATAAAAAACACTCCTAAAACATTTACCTCTAAAAAGCTCCAGTTAACATTAACACTGTATTCCAATTATTTGTTTTAACCCAGTTGAATTACAAAGTAATTTAATTACACACATTACGTACGTTCTGGCGTAGCTACGCCCACAACTAATTTCGTTGGCCGCTTGACCATTTTGGGGCTTGAAAGTGCATTTCAAGACTGAGGAATTTGTGTTCAGTAGTAAGTACGTAGTGTTCTTTTAATGTAATGTATTTGAGTTGTTTTAACATAATGTTTCGTATAATACCTGTCTTGGGTGTTAAGCAAAGCATTCAGCAAAGTTTAAATAGAAAACACAAATTAGAAATAAGATTAATTACCTTAAAAACAGACCTCTGAGAACAGTCTGAGCATGGTCTTAATATCTTAATAAGGAATGAGCATGCATGACTGACAGCCCTAACAAAATGTTGTATATTATGGTGAAAAGGTTACTCACATATTGTGGCTATAGACTCTGTTCTTCATTGGATAGAACAGGTAATATCGGAGGAGGTTCTGTTCCAGCCTTCAAGCTAAGCATAACCACTTGGTCAGAGTGTGCTATTGTAAGCCTGACCACTTTTAGGACCTCCCATTCTACATTGGGAGGACAGCCATACTGGTGAAATACAAGATATTTTTAAGACATAATTTGTACATTTACGAGCCCTGAGGAGCTTTTTAGGTTCCCAGGGTACATTAAGTACATTGAGCTTTATTTTGTAGCCATTTCTAGCTTCATGCATCTCTATAACACGTCTTCTGAGGTCTTTTGAAAGTTGTTTGCATTGAGGTATGGTTTACACCAACCAATCTTTGCCTGACCTTTATGTAATGTGCAAAGTTTCTGTAAAACCCACACTTTCAATCTCATCTCCGTAACTGAAACACAGTTTGCCAAATAGCTCACATAGGTTCACTTACTTTTTCTAGCCTGCAGTGTGGGTGTTTACTCAAGGTACTCAATAAATGATAATAAAGCAGCTGTTAGTTGCACCTTATTTATAAACTCCCTGCTTTCATTTATTTTTAAGTCCAGTCTAGTTTCGGCCTTTAACTGCACTGCTCTCTCTGTTTCTTCGTGTTCTGTGGGTGCAGGTATCTATGTGTGTATTGAAGTGGATGGCTTTGAGATTTTTGACAGGAAGGCCCAGACTTGCCTCTCTGCTTATACCCTGACACCACAATGGGACCAGGTGAAGACCTAGTACATTCCTTTTATGTTTTTGTGTGGTCTATTGAATGTGATTTCATATGCCTTTACTTGGTCTCATTTGAGACACAGTTCAACTGCAACACAAAATAAAAATGCAATATCTCTAGCATTCAGTTCAGTAGAGCATTTATAGTTTTCTTGATACTATACTGAAAAATAGGCTCTTGTTTGTGCATGTGTTGTAGGAGCTGGTGCTGCAGGTGGATGGAGCTCGCAATCTCCGTCTGCTGTGTCTTTCTCAGTCACAGGAGGATATCATGGGAAGAGCAACACTACAAGTGAGGTCTTTATTTTGGAAGCAGTTTTCAAAAGCCAGTACACATGCTGTATAATTTACAGAGGCAGTGATTTTTGTGTTCTGTCTGTTTGTGTGAGTCAGTTAGATCCTGTTGAAATGCTAAAGAAGTGGAAGAAAATGACTCTGAATTTGGGTCCCATAGAGGTGGTCATCTCAATCAGATACATTCCCCACCCCCTACAGCCACCAAGCTTCACCCCACTCCAGCAGAAGTCTGTATTCTCTGTTCTGATTGGAGATGTAGCAAGGTCAGTTGTGTTTTTTCCCATTAAAAAGATTCATCTGAGAATATCATTCAGATTGTTGTATGGAAAAGTAATGTAAAAGAAAGGGTCTGGGAAATCTGATTACAAAGGTTTTGATTAAGCCCTCAAATGAAAGCCTTTCTGCCTTGTCATATTGTGAGTGTTTTGCACAATTCTTCAAAATTCTTTAAATACTTCTAACAGGTTGCTATTTTGTAAATGAACCATAGTTGTATTTCGCTAAGCTAAGCTCATCTGTAGTTTTTGAGGAAATGGGTAGTTGAATATGATAGTTCAGCTTTGTTATCTAAACAGGAATCTACTTATGTAAGACTGGAATGTTACAACAGAGCAAAACTGTGGTCCAAGTTCTGCAAAAAGGAAAAGTATACATAAAAGGTCAGCTGTAACTAAGTCACACTCTGTGTTAGTTCCCTGTGTGATTTGCTGACTTTCCATGTTTCCTTTGCAGCTATATTTATACACCAGTCAGCCATAACATTATCTTAACTTGTTTCTATACTCACTGTCCATTTATGAGCCTCACTTACAATAAAAAGGCACTTTGTAGTTCTAGAATTTCTATGACTGTAGACCATCTGTTTCTCTGCATTTTAGCCTCCTTTCACCCTGTTTGTCACAGGTTCTCCAACGAGCAGGTATTATTTGGGTAGCGGGTCATTCTCATCACTGCAGTGACACAGTGACGTGGTGGTGGTGTGTTAGTGTGTGTTGCTCTGGTACGAGTGAATCAGATACAGAGGTGCTGATGGAGCAGTGTGTCCACTCACTGTCCACTCTGTTAGACACACCTACCTAGTTAGTCCACCTTGTAGATTTAAAGTCTAAGACAGATGCTCATCTGTTGCTGCACAGTTTGTGTTGGTCATCCTCTAGTCCTTCATCAGTGGTCACAGAATGCTGAAGGCTGGATATTTGTGGTTGGTGGGCTTTTCTCTGTCCAGCAGTGACTCTGGGGTGTTTAAAAACTGCAGCACTGACAGAGAGAGTGAAGGGCCTTGCCTTGCACATTCACACACAACCCTGTCATCAATAGCTGGGAGCTCTAACTGCTGAGCCACCACTGCCCCACTGCTGTGTCTGAATCACTTATACAAGTGCAACACACACTAACATGCCACCACCAAGTCACTGTCACTGCAGTGCTGAGAATGACCCACCACCCAAAAAATACCTGCTCTGTGGTGGGCTTATGGCGGTCTTTACCATTGAAGAACAGGGTGAAAGGAGCTCAACAAAGTATGCAGAGGAACAGATGGACTACAGTTTGTACAATAAAGAAATACAAATTGTTCCTATCTGGTGTTAATGTTATGGCTGATCTGTGTACCAACATGCACAAACAGGGAAAAAGGAACCCTTTGGAAATACCTGGATTTTGTTATTGATTTCTAAACAAATTAGGCCTTAAATCTAACTAAACTAATTACATGCAAACAGTTGTATTGTTTAGTCCCTTTTTTAAACACATTGATATGTTTAAGAAGAAGAGTAGGGAGAGTAGAGTAGGTTTAACATATGGTTAATGTGAAACATGCCTTAATGCAAACAACTCCCAGAAGACATGGCATATGGAGTTGCATAAGACTGGAAAGGACTACGACAGACAGTCCTGAAAGAAAGATAACCGCAAATGACCTACAGAAGACTCTACAGACAGCCAAAACTATTGTTCGTGTGTCCACTGAATGGTGTCCATGGAGGAAAAAGGTCCGAAAATAACATTGCAGCCTGTCTCAAGTTGGGAGATGACCACATGGATGTTCTCCAGTGCTTCTAATACGATGGTCTATGGGGAGATGAGTCAAAAGTGCAACATTTTAGCACATAATGCACAATGCTATGTTTGGAATAAAAAAAGACACTGCACACCAACACCAAAACCTCATCCCAACAGTAGAGGGAGCATCGTGGTTTGGGGCTGCTTTGCTTCCTCCCAGCCTAAATACCTTGAGATTATTAAGCATAAGATAAGATAATCCTTTATTAGTCCCGCAGTGGGGAAATTCTCAATATTCTCAGCATTTAATACAAAAGTGTATTAAAGCATTTTACTGGAGAATGTAAGGGCAGCAGTCCACGACCTCAAGCTGAGAAGATAATGTGTGATGTGACAATGACCTAAAGCACAAAAGTAGAATAACTGAAGAATGCTTAACAAAAAAAAATAAGTTTTAAGATGTGGAATGACTAAGTCAAAGTTCTGACCTTAACCCTGTCGAGATTCTGTGGCATGACCTGAAGGCAGCTGCACACGCAAGGCATCTCAGAAATATTACTGAACTGAGAAATGGTCTAAAATTCCTTCTCAATGTTGTACAAATCTTATTTGCAGCTACAGAAAACATTTGGTGGAGGTGTTTTCTGTTGGAGGGTGATTTATGGGTTATTAAATGTAAGAGTTCACTTACTTTTTCTAGCCTGCACTGTTGATGTTTACACAATGTGCTTAGATACAAATTAGACCACATTTTATTAGTAATCAACACAGAAATCCAGGTAATTCCAAAGTGTTTACTTAATTTTTCTTGCAACTGTATGTATACACTATCTCCTTGTGTGTGTGTTTGTGTGTCTGCATGTGCTTGTCTCAGACAGGAGGGTGTGTTGGTGCCTCATATAGTGCGTTCCTGTGTGGAGGAGGTTGAGAGGAGAGGAATGGAAGAGGAAGGCATCTACAGAATCTCTGGAGCCAGCAGTGAGATTCAGGCTCTCAAACACGCATTTGACACCAGTAAGTGAGTGTACATGCGTGTGTGTGTGTCAGTGAGAAAGCAAGTCATAGTGTCAGGACCAGCAGGGATGTTGCTTTAAAGAGACACTGTGAAGTCAATCTGAAAAAAGCCCAGTATGACATGAGTTTACCATACTAAAAGATACATGTGTTTTAAACTTTGCTTCCTCCTCACTGTTTCTGCACATTCCACATTATCTCTCTTTTTCCTTCTGTCTTCAGATTATTGGGAGGCTATGAATAAGGTGAGACGTGTGGATGTGAATGCAGTGTCTGGAACACTCAAGTTGTACTTGAGGGAACTACCTGAAACTCTCATTCCTACTGACCATTTCCAGAGTCTCTCCAAAACACTGGGTTAGTTTTCTCTTATCCACACACACTAAAATAAAAACAATGGCCCCCAACCTCCTCTTGTAGCTCTTTATATGGGTTTCATCTCCAACCCAAAATCTAACACAGCTCATTCAGCTGATAAAGCGCATCTGAAGACAAATAAAAGCATCAGTTGGGGTTGATTATGGTTGTTGAGGTCTGCAGGAAGCTAGCTGGCCATGAACTGAATTGGTAGCTTTAGCTTTAGCACAGAGGATGGGCAATCAAGGTCAGGAGTCTTGAGCTTCTTGCTCGAACAGACCTACTAAGCCTGGCAATTAACAGGTGAGTTGAATCAGGTGTGCTTGAGCAGAAAAAGCACAAAACTGTGCAGGAATTTAGTCTTCCAGGGCCAGAGTTGCCCACCGTTGCATTAGTGGGTCCTTCCTAAGAGACAATTCCATAAGAGACAACGCATATGAGGATGAAAAAGATCAGATGTGGGCCACTTTTACCTGCTGTGTGAACGTAGCATTGAATGTCTCTGTAAAACTCTCTAACACTTCAAGGCTTTATACGCACTAACTCAGTAACTACAGGAACTTCTGTGCAAACTGGTGGAGATATTCTTTGGTAATAGAAGTGTGTCATTGGCCATTTATGGGGTCATAAGGGGATCTTCCTTGTCTACGTGGCATTTCTTTGACAACCAAGTAGTGTTATCACATCTAGTGATGCACTTGAGACAGAACAACAGCGAGTTAACTCCAAATGTAGGGCCTGGTGCTAGGTGGATGGATACGAGAGTGCTAGAATTGTATATTGTACTAGAATTAACAGCTCTACCAGGGCGAAACTGCTATAGTAAACATAATGGCATACAGATTTATCTGCAGACAGTTAAGTAGCTCTTGTTGCAGTTTCAGTCCATTTTTTGCGGACATTTAATTATAAGCTGAATGCCCCTGCATGCACTTAGGCTGTGGCTTATGAGACTTTTCATTACTGTCTACTTCTGCCACCACTCACGATGAAGGATCCCTTAAAATTGTCGCTCAGTGCTTGCAGTTCACCAAAATCCATTACAGCTTCATTCCAGTTCCATTGCACAAATCATTCAAATCTGAGTAGCTTGACTGGACCCCAAATCGGGTGACCTGTACATCCAGTTTACCACTGTCTTTTCTTTTAAAAAGCAATATTCACCTTATCTCAACAAGAGAGAGATGCTTTGTTTAGTTCTCTCATAGCTGTATCATGGCTGTTCTGGGTGCTTAGTAAATGTGATTAATTCTATCATACACTATGTCCAAATGTTTGTGGACACCTCTACTAATGAATGCATTTAGCAATTTTTTATGTTTCATCCATTACTGACACAGATGTGCAAATCACACACACACACACACACACACAGCTTCTCTTGTCCCTGTAGAGAGTATTGCCAATAGAATTGGGCTCTCTAGAGCAGATAAACATGAAGCTGGCTGGCTGGATTGGCTCCATACTTAATGCCAGGTGTGGGCTAGAGGGGTATAACGACCCCCAGCATGGAGCTGTGGATCTGTGTTCTCTGGAATGATTTTGCCCAATGTTTACTCATCTTTTGAGTTAGGGAGTTAGGGATGAGGAAGGGTAATGATCATCATGATCTCAATGGCGCTTTTAATGCTGAATGCAGTTAGATCCTTCCAGCAATGTTCCAGAATCTAGTAGAAAGCCTTTTCCTGGACAGTAGAAACAGTTATACTCCAACAAAATTGGGATCAACAACTTCTGTTAATGGCCTTTTTTGGATTTTGGAAGAAACAATGAATGAACAGGTGTCCCAACACTTGTCCATATGGTGCATTTTGTGGTACCTCTAAATTGGTAATGAACACCAACGTCTTAAACCTTCAAATGGTTCTTCACACTTAGATCTCTTTCACAAAAATGGTTCTTTATGGAACCAAAAATGGTTCTTCTATGGCATCGCCCAAAGAACCCTTTGTAGCACCTTTGTTTTTAATAGTGTACACACCAAGTAACACTGTATCTGTCTCAAGCAGACCTGACTGACCCTTACGTCAGAGCAGACATCATGTTGTCTGAGCTACAGTCCTTCCCTGATGTTAACCGCAACACTCTTCTCTTCCTCTTACATCACCTCAAACGGTAACTTCCTGTCTCTAATGATAACTTTTTGCTCTTTACATCCAACTTTCAATGGATAGATCTATTTTAACTTAATATTGATGGCTCAAAGGGGAGGCAGAGATTCAGTGTTATATTTAGAGACAACAGTTCCAGTTCAGTTTGAGATTGTTACATAACGCTGCACCCTACATCCTGTGACCTCTAGATTTACCTGATTTAGTTTCAGCTCTCTGTGACCTGGTTTCAGATTGAGTCATGCAGAAGTATTCTAAGGTAAAAACTGAACTGATTTTCCCTTCTGTCTGTCTGCCTGTATGTATGTCTGTCTGCCTCTCCCACTCTCTCTTTTAGAGTTGCCATGAAAGAGGAACAGAATAAGATGTCTCTCAGTAATCTGGCCACAGTATTTGGCCCCAGTCTCCTGCGCCCCCCAGTGGCCAACCCCGGTCAGTGTGGCCCACCTATGGACATCTCTCAAGAGGTTGAAATTCAGGTCAGTTGGCTAAGGAAACCATGAAATTCGCCACACATATTCTGAGGCAGTAGCAGAACACAGACAGCCAATGTCTTGTTGTGGTACTGTAGCCTTTCTTCCTCTGACCTCTTTTCACAGGTCCAAGTCATTTACCTCTACCTCCAGAATCAGAATCTTCCAGAGGCTCTCACTACCAAAATGCTGCACACAGAGGAAGAACCATGAAAACGTTTGTGACAGATAAGTCAGCTAAGGCGACTGCATATTTTGCTGGATTACGGCAAGAATAAATGACAGACATTGTGGTTTATAGGATAGAATAGTTCTCTATGTATGTACAGTTCAATGATGCCCTTTCAGGAGTGTCTCATATGTTACATAATGTTGCTGTCACACAAAGACTTACATTTAAATGGCAGTCATTGTAAGAAGATATAATTATTTATTATAATCAGTCATTTTGGAGCATTTTTGTCGTCCATTCATCATTAAAATATGACACAACATAAAGACCAAGACTGCCAGACATATAATATACAGAATTAAACATTTAGCCACTAGATCTACAAATCCGCAGATTAAAGTAGGGTTGTACTGTGTGTACAACTGATTTAATGGGACGCAAAAAGATAGTGCTAACTGTTGATATGTGGTGCGACCATCTTGGATTTTTTGGGGTTGGTGAGGCTCTTCCTACTTACTGAGTAAGAAGTCCAACTTGTGGGGCGTTCCAGTTGAAATGTTCTTACTTTTGTCCATTTCATTGAAGTGGTGTGAAATAGGAAACTGTATATTTATTTTATTTATAAAATAAAATGTATTAAAAGAAACTTGTAATGACTAATGATTGATGCTGTACAGGGTTAGCAAAGCTATAGCTAATGTTATATTGAAAGGGAGATCCCCCAGCAGGCGTTAGCTCCGGGGTGAGGTTGTAGCTCTGTATAGATCTGCTGACCAGAATAGTGAGTCTCCTATAGTCGTCTGGGAGGTTGCAGGGTGAGATCTGCAGGACAGGGCCTTTGTCCAGCTCATATACACTTCTGTTGAGCCCTATACTGGAGGACATCTGTCTCTGGTAGTGTTCAACATAACCTGTCAGTGACCTCGGTTACACTGTAAATAAAAAAGGATGCAAAGAAACAGATGAAAGATTTGGTTCCAATTTTCAATTTCTTAATCAGTTCTCATGAATTAATTCAAATTCTAATTATTAATAATTATTTTTTTATTGTCATGGGAACCATGATTACAAAAAATGTGACCTGGTTTGTGACGGGGGACCAGAATAGTGAGTCTCCTATAGTCTTCTGGGAGGTTGCAAGGTGAGATCTGCAGGACAAGGCCTTTGTCCAGCTCATATATACTTCTGTAGAGCCTTATACTTTCACAAATATCCAAACAAATCAATTTGCCACGGTTCAGCTCCAACAAGACCAGGTTTAGCATCGTGTGTAGCAGCACTTGAAAGACATTTGCAGCAGATACACACACACACACACACACACCCACACACACACCAGCATCTGCACTGATCACTGATACTCTGCCCATACAACTGGGTGTTGACTTTCACCCCACATACACCACCTGGTCAGAGCAGCCTAATCTCTCTTTCGCCCTTCTGTTACTGCTTTGATCCCTAATCCTGACTGCGAAAAAACACACTCGCTCCCAGCATTCCAAAGAGCCAGACAGGAGAAAAGCCTTTCGGTGTCAGATGTGCATAGAAACGCAGTCCAGACATTGCCACGGTAACAAAGGATGTCAGAGTCATAAATCAGAAGTAGCACACTCAATCATTCAGCAGCAAAATGAGGGTCCCAAAGCTAACTATAAGCACAAGGTGAGCGATATGAGAGGAACCTGCCATTAGAAAGCAGAGAGTAGAGGCTGACAGGTTGAATAAAAAAGCTGAAGGACCAAGCTGAAACCTCCACTATAGACCTGGCTTTACCTTTATAGAGCTCAAAAGGTTATGGTTGAAATAGGATCATATGGCACCAGATCGAAAAAACATGGCTTTCCTCATGAAATTAGACCTCATTATTCTCGTAGAGAGGAACAGTGTGGGTCACCATGTCTGGAGGGCATGTGTCTCTGGTAGTGTTCAACATAACCTGCCAGTGACCTCTTACAGTTACACTGTAAATAAAAAAAGGATGCAAAGTTAGCAAAGAAACAGGTGAAAGATTTGTAGGTTCCAATTTTCAATTTCTTAATCAGTTCTTATGGACTAATTCTAATTCTAATTATTAATAATTATTTTTTTTATTCAGACATGGGAGCCATGATTGCAAAAATGTGACCTTGTCACCATGTGACCTGGTGGTTTGTGACAGGGGAGTTAATTTTTTTGGTGGTCAGTATTCTGATCGAACACACATGCCAGTCAGTTTGATATAGTATTTTATATGCATAGTTAAAAATGTGGCCTATTTAGTGTGGCGGGGTGGTTGGCTAGAGCGTAATGAACCCTGTCTAACATGAGCAATCAGCGAATGTGAAAAGTAAAAGTGACATCATTTGAGCTTTGTATGTCACTTCCTATTTCTGGCATAATTTAAAGCAACAGTATATAATTTATATAACAAGTTAGTGTGACATGGTGGTCAGTCAAACTAAATGACACACAAATATTTTGAATAAATAGACCTTCCAGAAAATCTAGAAAACAATAAATGTTTGATTAAAAAATGTAAAGATTTATTTGGTAATATTTTAGCTGCAAGTATCCATGTTGGTTAATGCAGACATGTGATAATGGGCATGTACTAACGAAAATCAATGAACAAAAGTATGTTTTATATACCATGTTAACATGAATAATTGAACATGAACAAAGTAAACTTGGGAAACACACTTTAACACTTTTTTGCTTAATGCAACTCATCTACCATTGCAGCCTTTCAGTCAGTCACTGTAATTGAAAGGATTCTGCACATGCAACATTTTTTAGTACATTCTATATTTTTCTGTTCACTATATTTAATACATTACTGCAACACTCGCCATTTGTACACTAGGACACGGTGAGCCACAGATGGCACTCTTTTTATTGGAGCTAATGTGGAGGTGTCTTGTTGCCATGGATGCAGTGTGTTCGTATGAGAGGCATTCATGCTGGGGATCAACTGGATTGACCTCTCCACTCTCGGGTTAACAGAAGCCGTGTGTGTATCTGAATCTTCAGGCCAACATGTGTGAGAGAGAGAGAGAAGGAGTGTATAAGAGAGTGGGTCTGTCTGACCATGAGTGTATGTTTTTGAAACACTGTGGGAAAGCGTTCGTGGCACGCTGAGGTTTGACTTCTGGTGTCAGTGTTCAGCTTGAAACCACAGAAAAACAAAGACAGAGAGAGAGAGAGTAGGAGAGAGAGAGGGAGAAAGAGAGGGGGTAAAGCAGGAGGTCTTGTTGAACTTTGGCTCTGGAGGCCTTGCGTCTCGTAAAAATTCTTTTTGCCAGGCAGTAAACATGAAGCTCAGAGCATGGTGTTTATCCTGCACACATCCACCGGGTGTGCGTGCATGTGTGTGGCAGTAAGCTGGCGTGTTCGTCCGTCTGTACTCTTACACCCAGGCTTGTTCGAAAGACACACACAAAAAATGACCCCCAAAGCACCACACTTGACGCACATCAAGTGAGTGTGTGTTCGGGTGCTCAGTTGGTGTGAAGTATGTGTTACGTGATACACACAGTTGGCTCATAGACAAAATAGCGAGCATGTCAGTATAAAAGCATGCATGTATGTGAGTAATACTTGAGGAGACATTTGTGTATAGAGCCGTGAGTAAAGAGCTTTGGCTTTTACTGCTGAGAGAGCTTCAAATCGGACAGAGCGGAGACAGGTGCTGCCTAGACAAACGCAGCAGGTGCATCGATCCTTTGTGTTTTTTTCCTCAGTTTCTCTCCTTAAAGTGAGGCTCTTTGTCTGATACCCATGTAGGCCTACTTTTCTCTGTGTCTAGACTGTGTTCTGTGTTCTATAGACTATTCTATAGTGTCTACCTTATTTTTAGTGAGTGTACATGGGAAATGAATACACACATGCCTCTTCCACCCCACACACACACACTAGAATGTCAGCCTTCCTTGGCATATTTGAAAAATGAAAGTTCAATAAATGGAACTGGCATACACGATATAGACAAAAGTATTGAGACGCCTGCTCATTCATTGTTTTTCTGAACTCAAGAGTATTAAAAATAGTTGTGAAATAACTGACAGGATTGCTATGAGGATTTGATTGCATTCATTGACAAGAGTAAAAAAAATACTCAAATATACTCAAGAAATACTAAAAATCGTCATAATTCATTGTTTGGCAACTTTAAATGCAAATTAGCATATTTTTATTGTGAGGTAGTGCGTTACATATGTTATAAGAGGAAGATGTAAGTGCTCTCGCATTGTAAAATCATACATTTTTAATAATAAATTAAAGCTGGCAGAGGCTGAAGTCACCATAACTGGTCCTCACATGGAAGCACAGCAGTTGAAGTAATCATGATGAAGCTGTAGTATTTAGGATGCCATCATTTCAACCATTTCTAGAGTGCCCTCAACATTGGATTGACAACAGTGGTAATTACAGATTTAGGAAGTGTGAAAGCTGTGGTATGAGTTTTGGCAGGGGGACAGTAACAGATGCTTCAATGTCATAAGACAGCAGGTTCCAATCCCTTCATGGTCTTTTCAAAGACATATGCCTCCTGTTATTATGTAATGGCATAGGGCATTCCACAAACTGCAGTGAAAACACGGTTTGAAGTGGACATTTTCCACCACTTAGTGACCGAACCATGTCATGTTTTCACAGAATTTTTAGGAAATGGCTCACAACAACAGACAAGCTGAAGATACATGTTTAATCAGACAAAAGAACCTCTGTGAGATCAGCTGTTCCCAGCTGAAGTGAGTACAAACATTCAAAATAATTGCCACTACCTTAATCATGGTCAGATTAAGTTCAAACGTGTATTAGAAACTAACACACATTACATGTATAAGATGACAGCTACAATAAATAAAAATGTATTCCATTTTTGATCACAGAAAGTCAGGCACATATACCATGTACACAGTATGCCTACTCAGTGATGCAAGTGAAAAGATTTCACAGTTAATAAGACTTGAAATGAAGCTGTAAAAGTATCATGTGATTCACTACTTTTACAGATACTGCTCACATTGCAATATATGGGTACATAAATCTCATGTCTAAGCCCAGAAACTAAAAACACCTGGTCTCCTTCTAGATTACCTAGGCCCTTCACAAATAGGTAGCATTTCAGTCAGTTTATCCACCATGTTCTTCCCTTAAACATAGACTAGTTTAAAGATAAAATGTCTTATGACAATTCATAACATATTTAAGCCATGTTGCTACATTTGAGTGGGTGCAGTAAAATGTCATTGTTGTCTAGGCACCAAAAACTGGCCTGCCAGTTGTAGCAGTTCATGACAGAGCTGTATTAATAATGGCGAGCAAATAATAAGGATAATTGCAGATACACAGAAATGGTCATTCAAGGTCACTCTGTCATCTTTTGCATACTATCAAGCTTGGTGAGAGTTAAACCATAAGTACTATAAATTCTACACCAAAGCCCCTGAATGGCATATGCTATGAAATTGGGTAGAAAACAGTAGAAAATGCTATCAAGTCTGATAATCAGATGGTAAATCAAATATATCTATATATCAAATATAATTATGTATTTATAGGGCCATAGAAAAGTGTTTGCTCCAGCTGAATGACATATGAAACCAAAAGCTAATCATGCATTAAAGAGACGCTGCGGGAAAAAAACAAATACCACAACAATGTGATAGACAGTTTATGTATTAATTAAGAAAAGATGTTCAACACCCAGTCCCTCTGTGTGAAAAGCTGTGGCCCACTTCCTTTTAATAGCTGGTTACAACCCCTCAGCAGCAGTGACTGCAACTGAAAACTTTCTGTACTTGTTAATTAGTGTCTCACAACATGCCGTACAGGGATTTTAGCCCACCCTCCTTGCAGAACTGTATCAGCTCAGTGACATTTACAGACCTTTGAGTAGGAACTGCATGTTTCAGGTCTGCAATAGGCCACAGGACTGCAATAGGGTTCACGCTAGGGGTTTGATTGGACCATTACAGGGGTTTGAGGGCATTTTCACACTTGTCCCAAATACACAAGTCCACACCCAGGACCAATAATTGTTTTGGAGAGAGGGGCTCATTATCACGGATTTGCTTTCACACAGAAGAATTTCATACAAACCGTGAATCAATGTGAAATTTCTAACAGCTCTTTTCTGCACACATTTTTTATGGTAGAACCTAGGTTAATCCATTTAGTGCCTTTCCTTATTGTCCTTGGTTACAAACACTAAAGCAGCACTTTCTAGAGTCATGGCATTTCACAGTGAATGAGCACCTGCAAACAAGGAGCCATTTTAATTGGAGAAGGTTGTTAGCCATGCAGGTGATTGAGGTCAGTTCTCTGGGCCACACCAAATTCTTAGAGAGAGTGTTCTTAGAGAAAGTGTTTCTGGATTCAGAATTTTCTTTTTACTGTGAAAACACCAAAAATGTCCTATTTTTTAACCAATGTGAGGTAGACTTGCTTGTGTGCTTTAAATCATTGTCTTGGTGCATGACCCAACTCTGCATCAGCTCAAGCTTCAGCTCACAGACAGATGACCTGGCATTCTTTTAAAGACCTTTCTGATAGAGAGCAGAATTCGTAGCTCTCTCAGTGGTAGCAATGTCCACACTTGAAAAGCACTGCTAGGTTTTCACCAGCATTTTATCTTTTTTTAGCATGTAGAATCAGGTTGGGTCCCTTAGTTGCTTTTTTAGGTTTTGATTTAAGATGTAATGTTATTCAGTGTACACAAATTTAGGAATTCATACGAGGGCAAACAGCACCCAGCACTCTATTTTGAAACCTGTGTTTTTTCCTGTCCTGTAGGTTTGGGATAGTAATGTTTTTTTCTCTGGAGCACCAGGAGGAGAACACAACAGTATTATTCTGCCCACTATGAAGCCAGAATAAATATAGAAATAATAATTGATATGTACATTATTTCATAATATATACACTACATGGACAAAAGTTCTTGGACACCTGCTCATGTATTGTTTCTTCCGAAATCAAGGGTACTGACAAAAGTTTATCTAGCTTTTGTTGGAGTAAGGATTTGTGAGGATTTGATTTCATTCAGCAACTAGTGCATTGGTGAGGTCAGGATGTTGGTTGATCACCACCCCACTTCATCCCCAACTCTCCAACTCATCCCAAAAGTATTAGATGGAGCACCATCATTTCAGAAAACACACAGCTCAATGCTGGGGGCTTTATACACCCCTAGCCTATGCCTGGCATAAGCAATACTTACATTGCCAATACTTTACAGGGGCTTCGCTGAAGGACAAGCTGTGTGTGTATGCATTTGCACATCTGTGTCAGTAGCTGAACACATTCATTAGAAGGGGTGTCAACAAACATTTTGACATATAGTGTAGATTATGAAAATGTATTGATACTGTACTGCACTTCTAACTTAATACAATCAGGTAAGTGGGCTGTTAAATAGACATTCTGCAGTAAAAGCCTTAAATCTTCAACACAAAGCTTTTAGATGTATGCATGTTCTAGCTCGCATTTGGAACCATACTACAGATATGTTTTACCCACTACATAACTGCCCATGATTTAAGAGCTGTTTAGTTCCCTCTCTCTGTTTCTGCTGAACTCTCTTCTTTCTGTTCATACATGGCAGAGGGCCCTGGTGACCATGTTGGGCAAGCTGTCGGGGTGTGAAGATACTGATGCATATCTGGTGGACTTGTTTTTTCAGGAGCCTCAGATGCTTTATTTTGGGATTCCTGTAAGGAATTCTGGGTATCTTGTAGTGACAACTCTGCGTGGAATCCGTCACCGTGTAGAACATTTTGAACAGAACGTTCTCTAGGTTCACTAAGACGTCCTTCCATCATGTCATAAGTGTGTGTGGTGTCCTCATGTGTGCCAGGAGTATTATTGTCTGAGTGAGTGGGGACCGTTTCTTCAGGCTCTGCCGACGGTTTGTGGTGAATGTGTGGCAAAGGATACAGCTTGGACTGCAGTTGCTGAATATGAGGTGGTATGTATTCCTCATGTGCGTGTAGGTGAGACTGTGCTCGTGTTGTAGAGTTTGTATTTGGAGGGCACTTCCCTCTGCTGTCCTGCCCACGAAATCCCCTTAATTTGGGACTCCAGTGTTCTCTCCACTGCAGGGCCATCGTGGAGCGATCGGCAACCAGGCGCTTTTCTCCCGGGGCCCAACTTCTCCTGTTTTCCTCTGCACCAATTAGGAGGAAGGTCCTGCCTACTTGAAGGGCAGGGCAGCCGCAGCCCAGGTCACGATCAGGAACCCAAACGGCTTGAAGGCCTCTCCGAACCTGTGATGACCCAACACGGAACACTGACTGCACCCACATGGAGAACTGCCACCAGGGGCCAGAGCGTTCCTTAGCTCTAACCTGGACCTTCAGAACTGATAAAGAGAAAGAGACATTGCAGTCAGGATGGTGTTCCAATGATAGCTAGACCCTACAGCATATTTTTTATTATGGACAATGGACATATTATTCTTTGTGGACAATGAATTTACTCACCATAGTCTTTGAGGCAGAAGGTCTCTAGGTTCATTCTGACTTTGACTTGAGAAGGCTGGCAGTAGGAGACACATTCCTCACCTGAGATATGTGAAGATGAAAGACAGATGAGGATGATACAGAAAAATGAGACAGAAATGGAGAGGAAGAGAGTGAAAGGACAGGGAAGGATGTTAAAGCTAATCACCTACGATCAGATGATGATCCGTGGAAATGAATATTTGAGAAATCCAGTTATAATAACGACTATAAGACTCCACAAGGTGGCAGTAGTTCACCAAAAATCAAACATCTTCAAGAAGCAGTGGCTGAACAAACTGACAACTCACTGAACTGTTTGTGCTTATAGGCTTCTTACATGGTTTCTGTCAATTACAGTTTTAACATGACCTCACCTCTGCTGTACTGTGGCTGGTAAACTGGGGTTGGTGGAGCAACCTCCGGGATGCCTGAGGTGGAAGAGAAAGAGAGAGAGAATGAGTGACAAGTTTATTTGTGTGCCTTTGAGTTTGTCTTTCCCCTTTCGCACACCTCTACTATGTGTGCTCTCTAATCCCAGTTGTGGCTCATTAGTGCATACTGATCGTGAGTGTCTTCGCATGATGCCAGAATGAGGAGATGTGTGTGCAATGTGTGTGGTTTCCCCCCTTGACCCTCAGTGCATGTGGAATGCTTATGCCATTGACCAGTGTATGCTTGTCAATATGTGTGTGTGTGTGTGTGTGTGTGTATGTGTGTATCCAGATGCTCTCTACACGTGTGGTCCTTCAGTCCTTCAGAGTTCAGTGCGGGAGTTCTCTCTGTCCATGTTCCTTACTCACACACATACAGTTTGGCCAAGAAAGGTCTGCACCGGGCCTGCCATATATTACCCCAGCGTCCTGCCCGTTCACCCACGTCTCTGACACAACTGGGGCAGTGACATCTTATCCCCCTTCCCCCCCTCATCTGTAGCCTCCTCAAACTGCACATGCATCAAGTCACTACGCTCGCTACTCCACACCCTAAACTTTATAAGGATGTGTATGAAGCCATTATAGAAGTGCAGCTACCATACCCTTCGTTCATTTATGACCCCTTCACCTCTGGGACCACAGACTTTGCTTCTAGCAGCAACCAGGGCCTTGTAAAAAGAATAGCACGTATTGCTTCGCTTCTGCTGTTCTGTACCAGAAATGTTCTGCACACTTATAGACGGCTGGCCGTGTTATGCAAAATAAAGACCCCCCACTGGTTCTCTGGGTGTCACGCTAATAATACAGCCCAGCTCAGTTTCCCAGTGATGAACGACGAGGGCATTTCCTGCTGGTGAGAAGGGGAGAACGCTGCTCTTGCTATAAATAACCCAGCCAAGTTGAGCTCCGGTAAAACAACAAACAAGTCCATCTTTCACTGAGCCCTTACCCACGAAGAATTATGCGGGTGCCATGGCTTGAGCGAGTCCGCCAGGTCTAGCGAGGGGTGCAACAGGTGTCTCACGCATGCAGGGCCTAGAGTTGAAAGCATTGCCGGCTCACAAGCTCTGGTTGGAATTAAAACTAAGTGATACACATGGATTAACACGAGAAGACCCACAATGGTGAGAATAAAGCATTGGAAAAACCAGCAAAGCCTGATTAGCGGGCGAACAGGATCTGGACACCCAAAGTACAAATAAAAAAATGAGACCAAGAACAGTCAGTGTCAGTATTTTTACCATCACCTTGGGTATACAACCGGTGACCTTCCGGTCCCGAGCTTGCTTCTCTAATATGTAGCCCACAGCTGCTGATAGTCCTTTTATACATACTTTCTGGCAGCATAATTGTCCCCTCATGGTGGTAAAAAAGGCACCATCATGAGCAGGGCAATTATGCTACAAGAAATTATGCAGTTATGCAATTATGAAATTAGACATAATTTCAAAGCATTAAACTCCTATGGAGTTTAAAGATGACTTCTTGAGTCAAGGCTTTGCAGCAATTAGCTCTGTTGTTCTTGGCACTGTTGTTACTAAATTGCATCACATATCTGCGGAAGGTTTGGGACTGGAATGACTGATCTGTTTCTCAACATCTTGAATGGCTGGAGACCACTGAGCATGGAGACCGTCAGCTTACCTAACACTTGACTGCTAAACTGTAACAACTGACAGTATTCTATGACAGACTCACTAACCAAAGACCTGGTTTCATGACCATCTTCTTATCTTGAGAAAGCCAGAGCTCCAGCTTGTGTTCACAAGAGAGGTTGCTGGACCTTTGTCTTAATTGAACTAACCAGTGATTAGCAGCCTTATCATCAGGTTTGTCTACAGATTATCCACAGAAATCCTGTGTGTAGACTATGGAGAGTACGGTTCTACAGACAAATTCACATCTTTATCATGCATTCTGTGTTCCTTCATGTAAAGTCTTATCTGTGAGTCAACTTCAAAAAGAGGAAGGCATACTGAATAGTGATAAACAATAGAGAACAAATTTTCTCTATCTGGTGAGATCATAATTTGTGGATAACGTCTAATGTGTCTGGTTGTATCTGTGATTAAGCACTCAGCTGGTGCCTGGTTTGGGAATAAGAGAACCTAGGAGGGAACTATTAGGTAGACTTCTTCCATCTTCAGATATTTGTCTGCTAATTCAGTCATTCAGAGCTTTTGGGACATGAGGGTAAACTCAGTTAGGTGAAGGATTAAGGGACCTTTGCATCTTCTACTCTGAGGTACCTGTCAGAGCACAAGGCTAAGAGAGAGGAATACTTTTTATTTTTTTACTGTACTCATATATACAAAGACAGTAGCACAGATGTGTGTGGGTACATGTTTTTTTTTTATAATCAGTGAAATACAACAAAGATGTACAAAGATCATAGATCATCTAACGGGTATTAGTGGTACTCACGAATGCAAGGTCGGAGAGGTGAGCGGCCTTGTTTGTATCCTGGAGCACAGCGGTTACACCTCTGGCCCATCACCCCCTCCCTGCACAGACACTGGCCTGTAGCTTGGTTACACCAATGTCCCACTGCTCCCAGTGGATGACACTGACAGGCTAAAGGAGACAGTAGAAAGACAGGATGCTTTGGTAGATAGTACAAGAAGTAAAAATAAAAAGACTAAAACATGTATGTTTTACCCCTGGTGAAAAACAAGAAGAGTAGAGAAAAGCACAGAAGATAATTGTGTAAAAGTATTCAGAAGACAAGAGCTCAGAAGAGAAGAGAACAGGAGCATAGAAAAGTTCAGAAGAGAACAGAAGAGAGAAGCTCAGAAGAGCTCAAAAGAAAGAGTGTATAGATAAGCTCAGAAGAGGGAAGAACAGGAGAAGAGTAGAGAAGAGCGTAGAAGAGAAGAATAGAGAAGAGCTTAAAAGAGAAGAGAACAAAAGAGTAGAGAAGAGCTCAGTAGAGAAGAGAACGAAAGAGTAGAGAAGAGGTTAGAAGATGAGAGAACAGAAGAGTAGAGAAGAGATTAGAAGATGAGAGAACAGAAGAGTAGAGAAGAGCTAAGAGGAAGAGAGAACAAATTAGTTTAGAAGAGAGGAGTAGAGAAAAAAGAAGAGAACAGAATAAAAGAGAACAGCTCAGTAGGGAGAGTACAGTAGAGTAGAGAAGAGCTACAGAAGACTAGAGAAAAGAAGAGCTCAGAACAGAAAAGAGACAAGCTCAGAAAAGTAGAGAAGAGCTCTGAAGAAAAGAGAACAGAAGATTAGAGAAAAGAAGACCTCAGAAAAGAAGAGCTAAGGACAGAGATAGAGAGGCAAGCTCAGAAGAGAACAGTAGAGAAGAGAACAGTAGGGAGAGTACAGTAGAGAAGAGCTCAGAAGAAGCGAAAAGAAGACTAGAGAAAAAAAGAGCTCAGAGGGGAAGAGCTCTGAACAGAAAAGAGACAAGCTCAGAAAAGTAGAGAAGAGCTCAGAAGAGAAGCGCTTAGGACAGGGAGAGGCAAGCTCAGAAGAGAAAAGTAGAGATAAGCACTGAAGAAGAGAGAACAGTAGCCTAGAGAAAAGAAGAGCTCAGAAGAGAAGAGCTCATAATAGAAAAGAGACAAGAGAGTCCATGAAGTTTAAATGTAAACTGGAGGAAAAGAGTAAGGTAAACACGCCTAGAGGAAGGAGGGACAAAAGAGGATATAAAAGGTAACTGTTAGTATCACTTTGAGTGCTGTTGACCCCTGTACAACTTTTTCCCCTTGAAACCCAATGACGTGGCAAAGAGCAAACAGCAGACATAACTGTGCAGCTCTGTTTCGCCTCAGCCCGTGCTCATTCAAACAAACTCCAGCAGCTTTGCAAACATTTAAACACTTTCCAATATTCTGGCCAGTCTCAACATTAACAAAATGTAAATCTACCTGATTCTGCATTTATTAAATATTTTTATCACGTTAAGTTCAAATATTTAGGTGTTTGCTCTTACAATCTGAAATTCATTTGTGTAGGTGTTATAGATTTCTAAGCCTTTCATATATGACTTCCACAATAAATTATGTGTAAACATACTGGAGCATGACACAAACGTGCCTGCACATGAAGGCCGCACACAGACAGTGTGAACCTGGAGTTATATTAGGATTGAAAGTTCCTATAAGCACGCCGCGGTCATGACAGCAAAGGCCAAATGTCAGAACACATTCCAGCACTTGCAGTGTAGCCATAACATAGACACATTCTCTCAGCCTTTCCCTAATTTATACATGCAAGCACTTACACCAGCACCCAGCACACTCAAACAACAAGACAGCTAAAAAGTACCCTGTTCGTCAACTGTGACACATTTCTGAAGGCTAAGTGATGTGTGGTGAAAGTAGGGGTGTTTCTGTGCTACACATTAATACTATAAGGTATAGACTTTATACTCATATTTATAGAGTGGGTAGCTCCTCCTATTCTGTTTTACATTGCATTGTGAGACAACAGTGTCCATCTAAACCATACTTCATATAAAAAAAAGGTTTTGTATGTGCACCTTGAATTTTGCCTTTTTATTAATGTGACACTTTTATCTATGGGTGATTTCATTGGGAGTTCTTTTTTCTCTTAATGTTTAAATTATTTCAAGATAACCTTAAAAATGCTTAAAACCAAAATACTCAATGATGGCCAAGACTGACCAATAGAATTATTTTGCAACTGGCAATTCCAAGGGTTTTTCTTTTTTCTATATTCACTAGAGCTCTCTGCTGTTCCCCATATTGACTAAAAAACAGTTACTGATGCTAAAGTAGAAACCTCTCATTGCCATCACCAGGTGTCATTATCATCACAATCCATTTTGTGTTGGTAATGATGTGCTGCAATAATGATAATTCTCCCCTCTTTCAGCAAAAACCCCCTATGCCCTAACACTACTCAACAGCAAATATAAGAAGCTCTTTAAATACAAATAAATACTTTTTCATCAGAAACCTACTCATGATCAGAAGGAACCCCGTCAATCTTTGTTTCAATGGATACAACATAAACAAGCACAAGCTTTAAATAATTCCTTACAGAACTCCTTGGCTGTTGCGGTAATGACAGTAATTGTGGGGATGGTAATTTGTTGTTAAAAATATGCAAAAGTTAAACAAGCCCAAAGTAACAAAATATTAATGGTAAGCATTTTTAAAAATGGAAATCGTGATTTTTTGGGCTTATTTTTTGGTGGTAAAATAAGTAATAGTTATTTATTTTGTGATGAATACCTTGGGGGCATAAAAAAAGATCCTCTTAAGGAATCATCCCCCCCCCCCCCCCCCCCCACACACACACACACACAAAGACAAAAACTGACGTTGGCAGGCCTTGCGGTGGCTGAGAGGCTTGCTGTGGTCACGCGTGTATCCATTCTGACAGAACTGGCAGTGGCGTCCGGCTGTGTGGTGCCTGCACTTCAAACACACTCCTCCGCTGACCCGCCCGGACTGCTGAAACACCTCCATACTAAACCGGCACTTCGTTGTGTGGCCGTTACACTCACATGCTGTAAGAGAGGAAGACAGAAGGACTAGTGAGTAAATAGGCAAGATGAGAAAAAGACAAGTATGGCTTGGTAATACTTGATATGCTCCATGCTAACACATGGATGGAACACTATTTAAACAGACACAAGATAATGCACACAAAGACTCACGTACACACAACACATAGTCATAACTCACGGACGCACGGGTGTGCCTGGGTGGGTGTGGCCCGTTGCCATGGGCGATCGTAATAGAATGGCTTACAAACATCACAATCAAGTCCTGCAGTGTGATGCTCACACTGGCACACTGCCTGACCCTGGTCGTCACGACGACAGCGGGAGGCATGTCCATTACATTTGCACCTGCCGCCCACCTGGATGTCAGATAGAGCGAGAGGGAGTCTGGGTGGAGCTGAGAGCGCGGATGGAGAGAGGTGGTGTGAGGCCTTGTTCCTAAATCTGGAACGTGACCTTTCACTTCTGGCATTATTCCTTCTCCTCCTCAGCTCCCTGCCTTTAGAGCCCCGCCCCCGCCCTTCCACTGTCCAATCGCACCCACCATCCTGGCATGGCTTCCAGTTGGGTGCGTCTTTCTTGCGACTTCGCCCTTTGCCTCTGCCTTCCTGAGTCTCTGTCTGCTTGCGGGTCACGTTGTGTCCCCTTTCTTGTAAGGAGCTCTTGTTGCGATTTCTCTTCAGTGATTTTTCAGTTTTGCCCTCTTTCCTGCGCCGCTTTGTTTCTGTACTCTTGCCCTCGGGGTCTGTCTCTTCCACCCTCAAAACATTGTCGCCTCTTACTTTCTCACCTTGAGTCCCACCTTCATCCTGTGACCCCAGCTTCCATGTCCGAGACCCATTCATCTCATCTGGCTTTTGTTTCTGCTGCACTGTTG
The DNA here is from genome assembly GCF_030463535.1 of Salminus brasiliensis. Lineage (NCBI taxonomy): Eukaryota > Metazoa > Chordata > Actinopteri > Characiformes > Bryconidae > Salminus > Salminus brasiliensis. Next base: position 14,806,204 of record NC_132886.1, read on the forward strand.
TATCTTGTGATTGGTGGAACACTATCCTAATGTGAGTGGCAGTCACCCAGTCCTGGAGCCCAGGACTATATTCAAAATCAGCTGAAGAGGGGCGTCCATCCAGGGTGGAAAAGGCCAAAACCACTCCCCCACGGTGTTTCTGCAAGGGTCTCGGATCTGAACATAGAGACTCCGTCTCCTGGTGCCTTGTCAGAGCAACAGACTGCGAGGGAAGGCCGAATTTGCCCATGCAGTCACTGGAATAGAACTGTAGGGGACGCCAGCTGCGTCCATAGTCCATAGACTTTAGGATGGAGATGGAGAATGGATTGGCAGGCTCAGCCTGTTGGCAAAACTGCAAGCTTACATATGTGACCTCAAATCGTCTGCCAAGGGGCACAGTAAAGGTCCAGTCACCAGCAGCTGAATCTTCAGAAGCTGTCCAGCAGGTCAGGTTATGGGGATTATGGAGGTCCGTCAGCGTAGTGATGTTCCTTTCAGTCCCTTGCAGCAAATCCTCAGCACGGACGGGAACCCCATAGGCAGCGTTGATGAAATCAGACAGACAGTGGCGTGGACGCCCATCCAGGTGGTAGCAGGGGTCATGGGGAGATGTCCACCGAAGAGGGGATTGAGAAAAAGGAGGAGAGAGAAGGGAATGGGGAAAAAAACTGAGAAGAAGTGGAAAGAGGAGAGAGAGGAATGGGGAGGGAGGGGAGCAATATTGGAACATGATGTCATCAGGCCTGCAAGAGAAGAAAAAAAAGAAGAAAGGAGAGATTCAATTTAATCTAGAAAGAAAAAGGAGGTCAAAGCAAAACAGGAAACGATACAGATGGATTTATCTGACACATGAATGAAGCCAACAAAAGACAGAGAGCTTTATGATATCCATTTTCAATGGCCACACCACATGTGCCCCAATTGAAACCATCCCTGCTCATGCCACTGGCTTCAAGGGATGGAAGTCAACCATTTTACAGCAATAACTCCAGCCAATCAGTGACCAATCTGTCAGCAGGGGGGCTCCCTCTGTCTGTTCTGCGTCACGGCAGCCAGACTAATGCAACCCTTTAATACATATTCAACTCGACATCTCAGGACGCAGATCCCATGAAGAAGGTATGAGGGCAAACGAGTGTGTGAACATGGAAGCAGATTCTGTGAAGGATGACAAAAAGCATGAGGAACAGCTGGCCCACTATCCCAACCCAACACCATTTATCAAGTTTATAGTCATCCTCCCAGTACTGATCCAAACCTGCAAAGTGCATGAGGGGCAAGATCAGGGAGCAGGAGGCGAAGGAGCGAGAGAGAGAACTTGAACAAGAAAATAGAAAAGAGATGTAAACCGTGAATCAGGACTCAATTATGTAGAGAGAAAGAACAGGGGAATTGTTTTTTCACAGCATATTAGAAGGTTGTGCAATGCCCTTTCCTGTTTCCTGTTAACCCTTAGAAAACCATAGAAAATTATAAACATTTACAGACAAAATTATATGTAATTACAGAATTGTGTTCTTGTTCAGGCATAACATTAAATTGTATTATAGAGTTCCCCCTTATGCTGCCAAAACAGCTCAGACCCATATCTGGCAGCAAGATGTTAGCAGCAGATTCTGTAAGTCCAGTAAGTAGCGAGGTGGGGCCTCAATGTACCACCTTTGGTAAGTACTAACCACTGCACACAGAGAACATGCCTGAGACCTGCTTTCCCAAGATCAGACGTTTTGGAAATGTTCTGACCCAGTCATCTAGCCATCATAATTTGGCCCATGTCATACTGACCCCGTTTACACCTGGTCACTTCATGTGACTAGTATCTGGATTGTATCCTGTACACTCGGTAGCCAAATGCTTCTCCAGTTAGTAAGACTGAAACCCAATCACTGTGTGTGACAAAATTTGCAAATTTCCAGTTGAGTGGCAATTATTACTGGTATTTCAGTTGTACTGTGAGAGGTTTTGTTGTCCATTGCTTCTTGAAGAGACTGATGTGTTTACACTGCTATAACATGTGGCTCAAATGTTCCTCAGACTTCCTCCTGAAGTGGTTTGAGTAATCAGATTTGTACCAGGCTTAAATGTGTCTTGGGTGTATTTACACTTGCATTTTCTGGCTTGGCCTTATCTAGAAATAATCCATGTGTAAACAGGTCTCAGATTATTCTGCTTTAAATACATCAACTTCGAGAACTGACTGTTTACTTGCTGCCTAATATGTATATCTCCCTTGACAGATGCCACTGTAACTGTAACCACTGTGAAATAACCAATGTTTTTTTTTAATTCAACTATTAGTGGTTTTAATGTTATGGATGATTGGTATATATAAATATATATCCACAACTTTAACTTTTGTCATTTAGAAAATATGTCCTCTGCTACTCGAGAACATTAATATGGTATTGATTACATGTTTGACGTTTTTTCACACACCGTCTCTGCGTTGCTACTGGGGGACGAACAAAATCCAAGAAGAGGTGAGAACATAGAAGATGGGCAGCTGTCTTCAGGGAGCAGGGGGAGGAGGGCAGAGAGTCTGAGATTAGATGAGAAAACTAAGTGGCAGATTTACTGATTGAATGTGAGAAATGCATGCTGACCTGGAAGTCGCATTGTAGCACATAAAGTAGAACAGAGTGCAACTATTCCTCAGCCAAATGTGAACAGCTCTCCTCCTCCTTCCTTCCGAGACTCTATTTTTTATTTATTTATATGTCAAGAACTTGACACCCAGGATGGTTGCAAAATCTCAACCCGCAGACATGACAAACAATGACCCCCTTATCCATTAACATCATGATATACTACTTTGTCAGCTTACAGCTTTAAGAGTCTGTTAGACTGGCAGATGTGCCAATGAGCAACCTCATGCCCTGCAGGCCCGTTGTGCAAAGTTCGCTCACAGTCATTAGCTCGGCAACATCCTTTACCGTCAGTTCAGTTATTATCTGATTTCTGATTAATTCAATTATCCAGACCAGTATGTTTTGATTTTTCAAAGCAGTGCAAGTCAAATCCCTGTTTGGTACTTCCTCGGTAGGAAGCCTATTTGTAATCAGCAAGGTCTATCTCTCCATGTATCACCTGCCCCTTTCGTTCTAGGACTATTCCTAAGTGCTGATGATTGATGATGTCCTAACAAGCGTTTGACATTGACAGCAGAGTCAGCAGGGCTGCATAAACCGGCCCGGTTGGAGAGAGGGGCTCTGGGAGGGTAGCCACTGTGCTCAATTAGCTCACTGCCTGAAATCCGAGCAACCCTGGGGGCAAAGGAGCAACACCGAGGGGGAGAAGGGGGAAAAAAGCCAAGCCATTTCATGCATTCTCTCACTCTATCTGATTTCTGTATAACTTCTCATTTCACACTCTCTTAAAAATGAAACACTTTCTAAAAAACGCCATCAATACCGGTCCCTGAACTGTCGTTGCAAGCGTCCCACAGCACTCTCTAGGACACACTCAGGTGTCAGGCAGTCTGCCCCTCATTCCAGGCATGTTGTGACTTGTCCCAGGGGAAAACATGAGTGAATACGATCCAACACTCATCCACATTAATTGATCGTTTGATTAATTGGGCTCTTGCATTTCAACATGGTGTCTTCGTATCAGGCTGGGTGAGAGATTGAGTTAGGTCTGTGAAGAGCTGCTGGCAGTGGCCAAGAGGAACAGCAAAAAAATGTGGAGAGTGGGGTTACACAGCCGTCGCATAACTGCACTTGTGTCTGGTTTATTTACAATGAGATTTTTTTTATTGAGCACAGCTCATTACATGCAGCCTACTTCATTCAATGGACTGATGATCTTGCAGGGGTTCCGACATTGCCCCTGCCCAGTCAGTAGATCTCACCTGATCTTCATTCCAGCGAGACAGATACAGTTTCCACAATTTATCCTGTGCTTTCCATAAATTCACACTCCATGCCTGGCAGAAGATGTTAGAAGTAGAACATGATCCACTTCAGCTCAAGCTGACTTTGAAGGTGATAGGCCACAGGCCACAATAAGTTAACAGGGAGCCAAGGAGGAATTGGCACAATCATTTCATTTAGGTTAAGGTATGCAGACCTTAGCAACAAGGCATAACAGGCATAACTTATGTAAATTCAGATTATTATTAATTACAACAACAACCACAATAATAATAATAATAATAATAATAATAATAATAATAATAATAATAATAGTGTTACATTTGATCAGGGTGTTTTTCTTAACCAAATATTGTGAGATTGTAGAATGACCTGGAATAAAAAGTGTTCCCTTCCTGTAAAGTTGCAATTTTGAAGATACAAGACTGTTGCATATATATATATATATATATATATATATATATATATATATATATATATATATATAGTGATAGAGTTTATGCCCCCAGTTTCCTCCTGAACCTGTTGAACCGCCATACAGGCCATCATAAGTCAATCAATCACCCGTTATTTTTAGAGGTTCTCTTTTAGTTTTCGTTTATTCATATAAACAAATATCAAATGCACTGTCCAGTTGATGACACAATATGGAAAACATACTGAACCCTATAGCTCTACGTATTTGTATATATGGCGTTTTTATTTATTTGCAAACGTTTGCCTGAACTTTTTTAGTGAACTTTTACTCTGGGGTTCTCTGCCAACTTCTTCAGTGCAATCCTGCACACCTCTCACCTGTGACCCTCTAACTCTACCTACAGAGAAATAAGGGACAAAAGGAATCGCCTTTGAAAACTGTACTAACTCACTGTAATTCCACCCAACTGCGAAAGCAATTTCCTTTGGTTGCTGTTTTTAATGAATCTCTGTCTGATGTTTACTTTGCTAAATGAAAACACGTGGCCGTTCACACGACAGCGTGGCTCGCACTGCTCATGAAAAAACAGCCAAACAGCCAAAACACACTTCGGAAATATTCCAGATAAATTGGACCAAGATAGCGACGGAAGGCTTAAATCGCCCTCGATGGGAAGCTAAATCATCATCTCACACACAGGTCCGTTTGTATGTCTTGTCTTTAGTTATAAGTAGTTATAAGTACATAAAATAATCAAGCTCTAATTTTAACCCTGGCCTTAAGTTAAGTTCCAGACTAAAGTCTGTTTTAAATAAAACGTTTTTCCCACGACCTCAAACTGATTCTGTTATTCTGTTATCCTAGAGGTGCCATGACGACACACACACACACACACACACAGCTGCCAGTAACACCTTTGGCAGTTTTTAATTGCTCTCTTTTGATTGCCATTGGAATTACTCGGTCCGCGGCAATAGAAACAGCGCATGCGCAACGCGTCAACGTTAGACGTGTTCGACGTGTTCACTGACGGTAGTGCCTCGCACGGTCTATCAAAGGGTTCCTGTCTGTCATGCACAGACACACATGCACCTCTGGCGGAGTGCTCCGGCGCTGCCAAAGTCATCCAATACACACCACATTTAAGCTCAGCAGCCCAGAGCTGATTGTAATTAGGAGCCCGTGTGCGTCATGTGCAGGATTCAGGCCTGAAGTGATGTGCTGTTTTTAACAGGCCTCCCTGTCCAGACAGGAGACCCATAAATCTGCAACCTGCAAATAGACCCTTATATTTTGAACATCCTACTTGAGACAGTGCCCTAATCTCCATGTACTGCAACACACACACACACACACACACACACACACACACACACACACACACACACACAGACAGAGCTACAGGCAGAGGTGGGCAGTAACAGGTGACTTTCCCTGTTATGTGAACTCAAGCAGGTCTAATATTTGTACAGGGTTTTTCTAGTTTACTGAAATGTATTTATATACGTTTCTGTTACGTCGCCTCACCAATTGAAATGCTTCACTTTGGAGTTTTAGATGTTTCTTGGAGAATAGCAGTACACTTACACAGCAACCCCCCCCCCCCCCTTAAATCAACACTGCAATAAACAATTGTTCATTTCCTACATTATGAGTGTTACATTTCCACATTGTGTTAAATCAGTGTTGTTAAATGCTAACACTGGGTGTTAAAGCAACCCTGTGTGTGTTAACATTTTAACATCATGAGTGTTAGACACTGTGAGTGTTACATTTTAATATTATAAGGTTTAACAGAGAGTTATAGAGTGCTAAATGTTCATTTTTCAACACTGACTTTTTGCTGTATAGGTTTCTAGGTTCTTATACTGTTCTTATAGACTGTTTCACTTACAATTTTAAGGGACATTTTTAAATATTTTTTTTTAGGCTATATTTCAAAGCAACACTACTTTTACTCATATATTTAAACTACGTGTCCCGACCCTGCCTGTTAGACTGAAGGCAGCATTTAATGACAGCCAGTGACAAACTGTAACAGAGACCCCCTGAGTTATGCCCTGTTCATGAGTTTAACAAAGCAGACAGTAGAGGCCTGATCGAGGAATCCTTCATATCTGAAGGAGAAACCATATGTCCATATGTAGAAGAGAGAGAGAGAGAGAGAGAGAGAGAGAGAGAGAGAGAGACTGCTCTGCACTAGTCTGTTCACTCTAGAAGTGAGGTTTCTCTGGGAGGTTTTGCCTCAGTGTCAGTGCTGGAAAACAGATGCACATGAACTCGCTTCCTTCAGAAATGCCAAGCACAATATCCCCCTCAGAAATTAGCGTTAGCTGTCAGAAAGTGGAGTTAAAGGAACATGTGTGAGCTGCGAGCTGCAGCCCTAATAACACTCTGCTGAGGGCGGACTCATTTGTCAAAAGACCTCACATCCAAAAGCCCAAATCACTCGTTCTTCCAAACACGACCACACAATCAGACACGTGATCGATGCCCCACCGGCGCTCTCAGACGTCTTCTTTCGTCGATATAGTGCTGGGCTGGCCTGAGCCGGGGTCCTGCTGCACCGTCATAATGATCCTTTAATGAAAAAGTCTGTTTTATGGATCTATAATCACAACCAGTCCTATTAATCAGCTGCTCTGACATGTGTCCCCGTGTTAGAGGCCACAAAACACGCTCTCAGGACGGAGAACGGAAATGAGAGTTTTCTAAGTGAATAAGGGCTCTGCAGCTGGCCCACCTACCTGCCCGACCACAGCCTCCAAACACAGCGCTTTAAACAGGAGACAGTGATCTGTTAAAAATCACCAGAGCAAATATTACAATTTCAGATCCACATCAGATAAAACACAAAGCAATGATTTGGGAGAATTATTTAACGTCTTTGAAGTCTTTATTTTCTGACACTAAATTGTTCACTTGAATTCCTGCCAGACTCATATATTAAAACTAACTGCCCAGTGCGAGTGTTTTAATAACGGGGCTATTTCATGGTTACGCGAGCGATAAGGTTTCAGAGAAACGGCCCCGCATCATCTGAGAGTTATTTCTGTCACATTTCGTAAAAACAACTTTCCCAAGATGTCTCTAGATTTCAACTCCGGTCATTAAACAGACAAATGGACTTTAAATAACCGCAATATCCAGTGTTTGTGCTCTAATATCCCGCTTCATTTAACACGAATTACGCCTCGAATATTTGGCTCTGTTTGCCGGTTACGGGTTCAACATGTTCCCCTTGCAGCGGGATTACCCTCAGAACAAACCCACCCTGTCATCCTGTAGCGAAACAGTTTCTAATACTTTTTATTTTGCTTTTGGAGTTGATATTAGGCCTAATTTATTTTACTATTACCATTTACTAAGTGTCGCTTTAGGTTTAGCGGGCTGCTACAACTAAAACTACATAGTAAACCTGCGTAACAACAACAACAACAACAACATCAATAATAATAATAATAATAATAATAATAATAATAATAATAATAGATTATTTAATGGATTGCATAAAACAACTGAAAAAAAAACAACCCAGCGTTGAGTAAAAAATTGTAAACCAGTGTTGAGTAAAAAAGAGCCCGTATTTGGCTTTTTATAATAACCAGAACAATAATTAGCCATTTAACCCAGGCTGGGTTTCAACGCAGTATTTTAGTAGTGTATTATTATTATTATTATTATTATTATTATTATTATTATTCATGTTGTTTTAAAAACTAAAATATATAAAAATGTTCGCAGGTAAATATTTATTTCCTATTTATTTTTGTTATGTATTTACTGTGCAGTTTCCCACCTGTTCAGATCTGCACGGCTGCAATGACAAATACATTTTCAATAGGGATGATGAGTAAATAAATTTGGGTAATATTGATTGTGCATTTTTATTTATTATAGATTTATCTACACTATCTAACACGATAATATTACCTATATTTATGCCAAATATCTTATCTGTTTTAATAACGAACTTCTCTCTGTGCTCTAATGAGTTCAGATTCACGCCTGGATTATTCAACAGCCTGGATGTAGCTGTTGTCTTTATGAGCTATAAATCAGCTGTGGTTTTTACCAGAGTGATTTCTCGCCTACGGGCAAAAATTACCTCACTGCACTTAGAGGAGAGCTCGCTGCTCTCTTATTAATCCACCACCTTTTTCAAAAGAATCATATTTAAACCATCAACACACACACACACACACACACACACACACACAGCTAGAAAGCGTGGATTTTAAAGCCATCGATTCCTTTCTAAATCCTAAAGTCCTCAACTTTGCCGAGTGTGTAGAGCCCTGCAGCACACCACGCTGATGAAGGACAGAAAAGGCTCGCGCGGAGCTCTCACCATGTGCGGGTCAGTGCGCGCGCCGCTCCGCCTGCGATCAAACGTCAATCCTCATCAATACAAAGAGTGGCACAGAGGGTGGCACAGAGGGTGGCACACAGACTGGCACAACTCTGTGGAGAAGCCACTGTGGTCTAAAGCACGGGTCCGGGGTCGGCATGACGTCACGCACGCTCTCTCCCACACGCTCTCTCTCACACTCCCACATGCACACACGCGCTCTCTTACGGCCAAACCAGTGAGAAGGGGACCTCCCAGTGCCTCTGGCTGCAGGCGGGCGTTTTGAATGATCGACTCTGTAACAGAACACCATGAACAGGACATTTCTATGTCAATAATTCCTGAACACACTGAAATATGACAAGACTGATTACAACTGCAGCTGATACTGAAGTAACAAATCTTCCAAAAATGAAAGTCCCTAAATTGTTCTGTTATGTTGTGGCAATGTGGCAACCTTAACTTTAAGGCAACCTGTTACATTAAAATAACAGCTTTAAAATCATGATAATGCTGGAGCGACGTCTTTGTCATTGCTACTCCAGGTAGGAACACTGCTACTGCACTATGCAACTTTGGTGATACCTCTCGTAAGAACTGCATAATGCTTCATAACCCGATTCATATCCGTGTGAAATCCTGTAATGTTACTCTATCAGAAGTCCATGCGCTTCATTCACTTTCAGTGTGGGTCTGTGTCTCTCAGCCTGTCCAGAATGCATGTGTAAATCATGCCCTTGAGGTGCGGCTCAAAGCCAAATTGCTGCAGTGAAATTACAGGTGAATTACACTGCCCAGCTGCATGAGAGCCCAGGAGCCAACAATACCAGTTCTCACATAATGCTGCTTTCTAAAGGTTCTCAACCTAAACAAAGTAGAAGTCATAGAAGCTGAAACCATTCGTTCTGAAAAGCAGTGCTTACCAACCCTGCTCCTGCAAAACTACATTCTTGCATATTTCAGCAACAACCCCACCAGATGCATCTGAATACTGCCTTCAGAAATGCTTCTTTAGCTGAGTGAGGTCTATATTTAGTGTTGGAGGTGAAGACTTCAGAAAGATAGATCTCCAGAAAGAATGAGAGCAACGCATCCGGGTACTTTGCCCTTGCGCAATCCCCCCCATCTTATTTTGAACGAGAAAACAGTTGCTTTTATTTGACTGGCAGTAAATACTCGCTTCCAGGCCTTTGGCAATTTAGTTTTAGGCAAAAAACAAGAATTCCCTGCTGAGCAATAATTAAAGAAATAGGGGCTGATGAGTGTCCTTTCAGAGTGCCTCCGTCAAAACGGACGAATGCTGTGCTGAACAATTCAATTTATTCATTAATGAATTTAATAATTTTGATTATTTGACAATTCCTTGGTTTTCCACTATGTTCAATGTTTCTGCTCTTTCGGTGCAGCATCAGCATTCAGTACTCGAACCTTTAACATTATAGCAGTTAGCCCTAGCATCATTAACTGACCTGCGATTAAGCGTTTGCCACACATGCACACGTGCTAACATGACTGGGTCCCAGTTTAATATTTTCATCCTATCTGCAGATGGCCTGATGGCCTGTTGCTGGCTCTTGCTCTTTGGGAGAATAAGAAAAATGGAAAACTAGGGTTTGTTTCCCTTCTGGATGAGCAAAATGCCACGCAGCAGCTTCTATGCATGGTGGCGCTACTGTCCCACGATATAAGCAATATGATTGTTTACACCGAAAGAGGGGCCTGGTCGCTGTCATGGTTGCTCTCATCCAAAAAGTATTAATGGAAGCAAAAGCGGTTGTTCAATGGCATTGCAGTGAAGAGTCCATGTAGTTTCACAACTATTTCATGTAGTTTCACAACTATTTCATGTAGTTTCACAACTATTTCATTTGGCTCAGCTTGTTTGTTCAACCTCAGAAACACCATGTTCATGTTCTTGTGTTCTGAGGAGACCTGAAAAAGAAATGTTTCCAGCTTGAGGACTGAAGTGTGTCATTTGAGGGCACAACGCCAAGAACTGAAAGCAGTAGCATGACTGAAAGCAGCCATCAATTTAGTGTCAGTTGAACACAAGCGAAAGAACACTTGACCAAACAGTGAGCTCTGGTGCTGAAGTGAAGCTTCTACAGATGGATGTGCAAGAGAGAAGGGGGGGGGGGGGGGGAGTCAAGAACAAGTGGATGGAGGAAGGGGAGACAAAAGCAACTTTCCCAGAGAAGTCCCATAAAGCTGATTGATGACTTCCCTTGAGGACTGTTTCCCAGGTGTGTGTGTGTGTGTGCGTACTCGCTCATGCACTGGTGCACAGCGGCTTTGACTTTGAAGGAATTGGACAGCAGACAAGCATAACAGCTTTAATTGAGAGGTGAACTGGCATGATGATTGTACATCACAATTACTTGGAGCTCATCTGCAGATACACTTCCACAAACATTACTTAATGGTTCTAGACCTGACCTATAGGTTCTGGGGAAATCCTCCAATTGGTATACATCTTTATATAATGTGTGTAAATGATTATATAATGTTATAATATATAATGTTATATATATAATGTTATATAAATGATTAATCAGTAGCATTGCAACAAAGCCTTTTTTGGTATTTTATATTTAAGATAAGATAAGATAATCCTTTATTAGTCCCACAGTGGGGAAATTCTCAGTGTCACAGCAGAAAGGGATAGCAAGACACTCAGTTACAAAAAAAATGTAGATAAATAATTTACACTATATACACAATATAAATAAGAAGTAAAAAGCAATAACAATATTATTTACAGATTATTGCAAATGACTCTTAATTGCACATGTGGGAGGGGGCGGGTATTGCACATAGTAAGAGTGTGGATTTAGCAGTGAAGCTTATTTAGAGGTTTAACAACCGACCTATAGAGCATATGGTTCTAGGAAAAATATGGTTAGTGTAGAGTAATGGGTATAACCGCTGCTTTCTTCCTTGTGGCATGTGGAAAAGTGGGCTTGGATCCCCAGCCCAGACAGGCATATAATATTCCTATAAGAGTCCACAAGCAAGACTCATAATGCTCTGTGTGTGTACTCATGTAACATGACTGACCAGTAAGTGACTCCAGGTAAGAGCATCTGCCAAACGCTGTAAATAATAATAAATGAAAAAGGAATAAAACATTTAGATGTGGAGGTTCTTTAAAGCAGTGGTTCTTAAACTGGTCCTCCCGGCCTTTTCACTCTATTTTCAAGTGTTGTGATTTGTGGGAGTCTTTGAGAATTGGCTTGAAAACCACTTCTTCCAACAACCATCTATTGCAAGGTTCTTTAGGGACGTGATTCTTCTATGGCTTCCTAAGTGTTGTGAGTTGTGTTTAAATGAAAAGTCCAGACCAAATGAGAGGTCCTTGAGGACTGGCTTGACAACCACTGCTTTAAACAACTCTACCACAAGGTTCTTTAAGGAACCTTCATTTACTGCTGTGACCACATAACCTTTAGATGACGTCAGGCCCTGCATTTGTTATTTTATTTTTATGCCGTTCATAAATAGTTATATTGTTCCAATTTTACAACCATAGGTTTATTAGTTATACTAATTAAAGCACACTACCTTCTCTACTGGTTTCAGGATGTCCGTTGCAAAACCCCACTTTGTTGTAAATGCGGCTGTACATCATGATGTAGCTCTGTTTGTTTTGGAATGAGCAATTCAGTGAAAGCTAATTTCCTTAAAGACAAATCTATGGAGCACAGCTGCTGATTGGAGTGCCAGTGAAATACAAGGCATGTCAGTATTAATTACATAGATACGCTCTCACAACACTCAAGACCAGCGATTGAAAGTATGCAGCACAGGAAGGGAAATTCCACAGTCCTATTATCAAAACAAATCCATGCCTAGACAAAGAAAACATTATCTAAAGGGCAATTACTGTGGTATTTAATCCTGCCTCCAATTAACAGCAGTGTTATCCAAGCAACCATACAAACATACAATGCCTTAAACAGTGCATTTCTGCACAGAAGGATATTAGAAACATATGAAAAACAAAAAACCCTTGAGGGAGACTGTGGTGCTGAACGCCTTTTAAGCACACCTGTCCTTGTACCGGTCACCTAGTGTTTTATTTATGCAGTCAGAATACATTAAGGGAGTCAAAACATAACGGTTGCTTGAAGTGCATTTCACAGCACATTCTGTACCACAGCCAAAGCTTGTGCAGAAAGCAGTGTTTATAAGAACAGACAAAGTCCTCATAAAACAGCTATGGCATTTTCCAAACTTCATGAAAAAAAATAAATAAAAAAATAATGAAATAATTGCAAACAATACTGAGTGCATGCATACCTTGTTTAAACATACTTGGGATATTTGCAAGCATATGAGGTATGAGTTTCAGCTGATTTTAAGCAGTCCCCACCCCAAACTGCACTCTGCAGCTTCTTCAGACATTCAAGGGGTTTTGCACATTTTACCAGCATAATCTTAGCCTTCCAGATCTCATCTTGTTGATCTACACAGATTTTTTGAACTGTCATTTAACAGTCCATGCTGTAGAAAACTAGCAAAATACCTTTGACTCTCCCAAGGCCAGGAATTAATTTTATTTTTCCCCATATATTTAACCAGCATAGGAGAGCCCATGCCAGTTAATTACAAGTCAAAAATTAAAGAACACTGAGCCTTTGCAACACTAAGGGTGCGCAAACATTTTTACAGACTAGAGAGATAGAGGGGGGGGGGGATTAAAGCTAAATTTTTGGGCACCCTTAGTTAATTTTTTTTAATGAAAAGGAAATTTGCATTAGAAATAGAATTTTGAAAGTCTTCACTGTCTAAACATTTAAAGACTGTTTAGTACTTCACCTAGTTTAAATTAGAAACCCAAGCTAAAGAGACCCTATGCATAACTAGCACATCAGAGTCAAAAAGTTACCTTCTGTCCTGTTATACAAATGAATACAAAAGGTTTAGGGTGTAAAAACTTTAATAGAGGAGCTGGATGATCAACATCTGTGCCAACAAGCCTTGAAACAAAGCTGAAATGAAGGAAGCACATTGAACAAAGCATTGCATTACATCTTGCAGAAAATACAGAAACACCTGGTAAACCTGATTTTTACACTGGAGCAAGAATTTATTATTAATAAATTATTAATTTATTTTTAATTTATGAGGCTGTTCAAGAAACTAGCACAGTGTGAAAGTGAAAGTGTTGATCTTGTTTTTGTTGGAGTAACTGTTTGCTGTCCAGGGAGGGCTTTTTACTTTATTTTGGTTGTGAGGACTGCATTCAGGATTTTGGCTGGGGGGGGCTTTATACCTCTAGCCAATACCTGGCATTAGGCATCATGTTAATGGTTAGGTATGGTTTGCTCCAGAGAGTCCCACTCTATTGGTAACACTTCTTTTACTTTTACACATTTGTTCAGTTTAATTTGCAGCTCTGCTGATTTACTTGAACGTAGGACTGATTAAAGCAAGTGATTAGTGGTGTCGGTAAATACTGACCTTCCTGAAGCAGAGCATTGGATGTGGCTACACCAACTGGTTAACAGCATAGTGACTCATCAGCCTTCATTAAAAAGTACTATACCCTAACTAATGCCAGCCCTTAATTTTACTTAGTGAATGGGACTGCTCCATTAATGCTAGACAACTAGACTCAAACTGTGCCTGAAAACCAGACCTGGGTTACTCACCAGACAGCAATCACTGATCACCGTCGTGGTTGGACAACAAAAGGTCCAAGAGTGGCAAGCTGTTCCCATTCTGAAAGAGAGAGAGTACTGCTGTTGAAGTCAGGCAATGCTGGTAAACATTTCACATAGTTGATAGAGTTCAGCAGGATGTACATTGAAGAGAATAAATACATGCCATCAGAACACCAATAAAAATAGCTGATGTGCATAACTTGACCGCTTTACCTCTTTGCCCATTACTTTGCCTCTTCGACAGTTTACGGTAACCACCAGACTGACTGTATAGGACTGACTGATCCAAGTGACCATGGCTACAGGACAGACACACCTGGTCAGAGTCATCTGCAGACCTCCATCTAGAGGGGAAGAGGGTATAATCAATACATAGAAACAAAACCTCAAATACAAGAAGCAGGCAACTAAAATCCATAATTGAAAATAGCACAACTCGAACTTCATGTCTGTACACATCAGTGCCACTAATTAATCAAACTTTACATATGGAATCAATAATACAAATTGATGAGACAAGTCTAAGATGTGGTAAAATGAACAGCACATGTTCTACACATTTGTTTGAGAGTGTAGTGTATTAGATGCTTGGATATTACCTTCCATCCATGTAAGAGCAAGCCCGCGCCGCAGGATAGCCCTGGCCAATGAGCACAGCCTTCAGAATACAGGTGATTAAGATCTGCAAAATGAATTACAAGGGATTCCTCACAAACAAGGTTTCATAATAACGAGGCTGTCGGCAGGTATATTAAGCAAGAGGAAACCATTTGCTGACCACACTGTCATTACTGGGAGAATTCTGAAATCTGAACGCCTCCAGCTGAAACTGCAGTCTGTCATTTTGAAGGCGGGGCAGAAAGTAGGAGGCAGTGGAGCTTGTTACTAGACCATCAATCATACACCTGCAGAAGGAGAACACCAGCTTTTACATCCTACATGATATAGCACAATATTCCATCAGCAGCAGTAACGACACCTTTTTAACCCTTCCCATTTGAAATGGGACAGTAAGACAGGTTAATAATGGACCCAAAAGTCACACCTCTACCAAACCTCCAGCTCAAAAACCTATTGCTCTTACCCATTGTTCTCAATGAAAGCATATCTGGGACTGGTGGTAACATCAGGCAACTGCGTAGCAACACAGGTGTCCACATACACACGAAGGGGCATGCGAGCACCCATTCCCACTGAGGCTTCCACATTTATCACCTCACCCAGTTGGTAGACACCATGAAGCAGCTCACTGCTCCAGTCACCTGGACAGAAGCAAAGCAGATAACAGTCATGGGTGGTGCCAGTAAATTCAGGTCCCATTAAAAGATTACAGTAGGCAGCCAAAATACTTCTAAGCTGGCCTGGTCAACTTCTCCCCTACATACAGCACCCCTGACCAGTGTACATCAGTGCAGAGTGAAAAGCCTCACAGCACTGCTGCCCTCTAGCGCTGTGACAGGGGAGTGCTAACTGGAAGGTACTTCCAACGCAGTCCTTATTTTCACATTGTATTGGACAAGTATTGTCCTGCTTAATCCAGTGAATAATGACCTGTTTTTTAAAGCACATTTATTATAACTAAGCAGTTCTATTACTACAACCAAGTCAGTTGACCACTGTTTTATTTAAATAAACAAAGGGGGCAAAGGTTTGACAACCCCATGTTGTCCAAGTCTATAGCAGCAGGTGTCCTATTAAGATATGGACTGCCGAGTAAGTTTCCTAGAGAAACCTAAATTATGGGACTGAAGGATCCCTCACTATTTCATGACAAATTAAGGAGATAAAGACCTGGAATATCAAGTGCTGGATTTGCATTTAATAGAATAGATAGAAACACTCAATAGGCACTGAAGAGGGGGAACATGAGAGCTAGGGACAGTAGAAACATGCGCATGGTCCAGGGGTCACAAGTCAAAAAACACCCCACCCACACAACTTCTTTGGACAAATGAAACCAAAATGATGGCAAGAGAGGTATAGAATAGGCGAACAAAGGGCTCAAGCATATATCAGTTAAGGTCAACAAAGCATCTCAAGACAAAACTCAACACCCATGGGTCCCAGACTTCAGGCGGTCATTGACTGCTAAGGACTCACATCAAAAATGCCTGTAACTCCTAAACACTTTAGTTTAATGCAAGGTTTTGTTAAACCCTCTGAATTAAAGCTGCACTCCAGTCTCAACTTTATTGCAATGCAAATCAACTGCAGTGGTGTTGGCCAGTTGGCAAAAAAACAAAAACGCCACACATCACGGTCTAAATACCAATAGTATACTATAAGTATTACCAATTTTAATGGACAATGTATTAAAGGGAGAAGTATTGTAGAAAAAAGTTTTCATCTCACGTGTCATGAGCTTTATGCCCAGGTCCAGTTCACTCTGCTGGGAAACAGTGGAGATAAGCGGTGACCAGGTGGGCACAACAGCCGCACTGCTCACTCTGTACTTCCTGTGTGAGTGAGGAGGAGAGATTCATTTGGAACAGTGAGAAGACTCTACAGAACTACAGCATGTAGCATATCTAGCCAGCCTTATAGATTCTTACCTACTAAACCAGCACTGAATGGGAATGGTCACAGGGCCTAGTCTCATAATACCACGTGGAGGAGGAGTGGGAGAATAGAGCAGGAGATTAGAGTAGATCATTCCATCACCATTCATCTGCAACAGAACATTAAGGATCCTTTAAAACATCCAAAAACAGAAAAACATCCAAATCAAATGCAGACAGTGTGGGTCAGTGAGGGTTTAGACCAGTGTTCCCAGCCCTGGCCTTGGAGAACCCCCTGCCCCACACATTTTAGTCTACCCTATTCTAAACACACAACCACCATTACAACCTTAACTATAAAGACCAAACATTAAAAAGGTCAACCTGCCTGAAAGCCAGTGCCACATTTGTCAAATGGCACTTCAATGACATATTCAGCTTCTCCAGCCTCTCTGGCTCTGCAGGAGTGTTCATCAGAACCTGCAGAGAACACTGCTAGTTCACTAGCATGTACATGAACACCTGTACCAAACAAGTCAGCTTTAACATGGACCTCCATGGAGGCCTTGCCGCATTTCACAGCTACAGTGTGCAAGCAGAATTGGTCATTGCACTTCTTCAAGCTGCTTTGTTCATAAGCTGCAAGCTCAGGGAGAGACTTGACAAGTGGAGAAGGAGCAAATGTGTAACACTCAACATCAAGAAACCTGAAGAACAAGAACCCAAAAAGAAAGCCACAGACAGCCACCAAATGCTCCATCTTAGTGGACGACCTTGGTAGAGTGACTTTGTAAAAGGTGGGGCTTTTCTAAGGGTAATTCAGACAGATGACAAGAATCTCAGCCAATGACAAGAGGGATTCTGAAAGGACGGATGATGTCCAATTAGATTCACCTGAAGGGCTCAGCACGTTTCTGTGTCTTTTCCCTACAACTCTAATTCGCTTTCTGTCCAAATGTTTGCGGACTCTCTTTCTAATAAATGTGTTGAGCTACTTTAAGTTGAACCAATTGCTGACACAGATGTGCAAATGCACAAACTCAGCTTCTCTACTCCCTGTAGAGAAGTATCGGCAAAAGAATTAGACTGTCTGGAGTAAATAATCGTAAACCTAATGCCAATATAAAGAGCTATACAGACAAAAGTAAAGGGACACATTTATTGTTTCTTCTGAAACCAAGGGTATTAAAAAGGGTTTATCCTTATTTGTTGGAGTAACTGTGTCTACTGTCCAGGGAAGGCTTTCTACTATATTGTGGAGCATTGCTGTGAGGATTTGATTTCATTGAGTGACAAGAACGTTAGTAAAGTCAGGATGATCACCCCACCTCATCCAAAAAAAAAGCATTGGATAGAGCACCGTTATTATAGAAAACACAGTTCCACTGCTCCACATCACAATGCTGGGGGGCTTTAAACCCCTCTTGCCCATAGCTGGCTTTAGGTATGGTGCCAATAGGTTTATATTTATCTGCTCCAGAGTGTACTGTTCTATTGGCAATACTCTCTACAGGGGCTAGCAAGCTGTGTGAACTTGCATGTGTGCCAGCAATAGCTGAATGCATTAATTAGAAGCCATCTAGTAATACTAGCGTACCTTCAACCAAACATGTTCATTCTGGAAACCTGGACTGGAACTGGGGTACAAAACTAAGCATATTGGACTACACAATAACACAATAAAATAATTGAGTCAGTACAGCAGGTACTGAATAAAATATTTTATTTAAAAAGTCATAAAAATGTACATATTGCAAACACAAACCGGTCTCATTGCACTGAAACTGTTCACGCCTCAGTAGAAAAGGAAAAGAAAAAAAAAAGGGAAAAAAAATAGTACCATGTAACATGCTCATAAACTACTGTGCTGGAGTCCTGACACATGCTCTATTACGTAACACTGAGGCAGTTTGTAGCACAAAGGTACAATGAATGGAGTATCTTCATTATCAATTATCAAGCACCTCATAAAAACAACCATCCTGTAAACTTGAGCGCAACCATTTTGTAGAACAAATGTAAGGTGCCATCAGCGCTTGGCTACACACTGCCATGCAGGATGACGTGATACTGTTAGTGAGGTACAGGTTTGCTCAGGAGAGAAAAGAAGGCAAGTATGGTATAAAACCAGTCACAGTTTTTGTCATTGCGCATTAAAAAACCTTCGGAAGCTTCTCTGATTGTCCATGTAGTGTTGACTAGTACCAAGAAAAGCAAGATGCCATTAGGTGCCATTTTCAATTTGTTGGCTCGCCCATCTTTTTCAGGACATACTGTAGCAGGAGAAACTGTCCAGATGTTTGAATTTGTTAGTCTTTTTTTGCTATCAAAGTTCTCCAGCATCATGCGTTTGTCCATCTTCTTCTCTGTTGCTCTCCGACCCCTCAGCTGATCCTTTTATCCCCATGTCACCTTTCCAAACCTCCTTCAGGCATTCTAAAAAAAAAAACAAAAACAACAACAAATATGTGATTTTAATGTAAACTCTAATGCCAATCATAATTTGGTCCTTGTCAGAGTGGCTCAGGTTCTTATGCTCGCCCTTTTTTTCCTGCTTCTAACACCTTTAAGAATTGACAGTTCGCTCACTGCCTCATATGTATATCCCACCCCTTGCTGAAGGCAGCTACAGATGAAGATAATCAATGGGTGTGTTTACATGCACTTAATAGTCCTCTAACTGCAGAAAATTAGATAGTCTGTAATCGGATCAACACACTTCTAGCCTATAATCTCACAGGAGAATGTCACAAAAACCTCCTGCCGCGGCTTTAAGTTTAAGTAACATTTTCAGGCAAAACTTGATCTTGAAACTTGGTTTTATGGTTTTGCAATGCTGCTCTTCTTTCAGCCTGATTACTGAGCTAATATCCAGCTGTCTTCATTGGATTTCTAAGTCTGATCCAAGAAATCAGAGTATGCTGTTTACAAGACCACCTGAACTACCAGATAACTGCAAAAAACGATTATGACCAGATCATAAGAGCATGTAAATGCACTCAATGTTTTTCCACGTCACCCGTCTAGTGGTGTGATAGCTAATCAGCCTTGACTCAGCATTTCTTATTTGAATAAATGAATAAGTGAATGAATGGACAAGACCATGTGGTTTCTATGAAGAACGTGTTGCAGAAAGAGTCTTCCTATTCAAAGGCATGTGTGGATGCACCTCTCTCACCTATTTCTGAGCTTTTCAGAACATGAGATTCGCAAAGAAACTTCTCCAGTCTTTCCTCCTGATGATTGAAGTACCAGTCCTCTACCACCTCCTCATATTCCTCCAGCATGGTCTCACACTGAAACATAATAGTGTATGTGTGTGTGTGTGTGTGTGTTACCAGTACATGTTAACATACCTCTCACCTCCTCAAACTCTTCAACCATGCTTTTAAGTTTAAATGTATATTTAGCTCTACTCAGAACCATGCACTTCCATCACCTCCCCACATTTTTAATTATCCTCTACCTCACACCTGCTATGGGTAACAAAAACAGACATGTGGGAGTATCCTGTACCAAATCTTTACACTATGCAGACTAAAAGTAAGTTATTTCAACAAGAACAAGAGCACACTCACACTCATCCTAAACGCTACAGATGTTTTTTTCTTAGCTGGAGTGTTACCTGTCTCTTCAGGTCTGCCACCTCCACTGATGGTTCATCCCAGAGCTCATAAGGGACACCCAGCTCAACCTTGACTCCCTTACCAACCAGATTCTTCAGTGTACTCATGGTCTGACTGGTGCCCTGAAACACACACCTATACACAATGAGACACACTACTAAAACATCAAAACAAGAATCGCCTGAAGATCCGAAATAATCAGCTGATGATTACAGAGTCAGAGTCAGGCTTTAAAATAAATAAGAAGGAAAAGGATTGACTTGCGTTCTGGTAGACAACCTTAGCATAACGGAGGCTACCCGGTCTCTCAGCATGGACGCTGTACTGCAGTATCCCTGCGCAGATGTTGTCCACAGCTTCGGTCAACCGGGTTTCTCTTCAGAAAACAAAGCATGATCACCATCAACTACAACTACATCACCCATAGTCAATTAGAGGTCAACTTAATGTTTTTACTAGACAAAGGGGGCACAATGACATGAAACTGAGCGACTACACCAGTCTGTAATACTCCAAATGAATTTTAACTGGTTCTTCTCATTCAGTGATTTCACTTACGAGGTATTGTACTTGATTTTGCGTCTGCGTTTTCCAGTGTCCAGCACCTCTCCAAGCTCCATAACCTCTTTGGAGCGGCCGGTCTTTTCAAGGGCTGCCTGCAACTCCACTGTCAAGAACTTGCATACTGCCCAAAAAAAAAAAAAAAAAAAAAAAAAAAAATTCACAAAAGTCATTTACAGAGTGTAAATGGTGTTAGGTAGTTAGGTAATAAAACCTATAAAAAATAAATCATAATTAAAAAAAGAAGACAAACCAGAACAAAAAAACAAAAAACAAAAGCAGTTAAAGTTACATAAAAGTACAAATAATTAAACACCAGATAAAAGGCTAGTAAAAGGGATCCATATTCATCAACACCTAAAATTTCAGCATCTGTATTGGATAAGAAAAGGTGGTAACTGACGTGGTACCCATGTTAATGAGTAAACTTTATGAAAGCAAGAAAATCAACAGATCCACAATGCAGAGGCACGCAGAGGAATCCTTAACTTTAACAAGAACTTTATATAAAGTTATTCAGCAATATTCAGTAAGAAGAACAGAACCTTTAGACTTAATAAAACCTCTTTATTAGAAACTGCGACTAAATCCACTCTGAAGTCTGAACTCATCCGGAGCTCGAGAGCAGCTTACCTTCACATTTATTAGGAAGCCGCTCGTCCTCGTTTGCTGCAGAGAGGCTAAACAGAAACGACACGAGCAGAGCTGAAACCTTCATTATTGTGGCAGTTAGTTTTGAGCTTAGTCGAGATAAATTTACATTACAGCCACATCGACACCACTAGCACTAAAAAAAATCAGATGGCACTGAGCATGCGCGTTTAAGATGCAGAGGCCCGAGGAAAGGGCAAAACAAGAGCCTGGAAATCGATTCTTCTTCTTCTTCTCATACTACTACTACTACTACTACTACTACTGCTACTACTATAACTATTTATTATTATTAATATTATTATTATTATTATTATTATTATTATTATTATTATTATTGTTATTATTATTGTTATTATTATTATCATTATTATTGTTATTATTATTATTATTATTATTATTGTTGTTATTATTATTATTATTGTTATTATTATTATTATTATTATTGTTGTTGTTGTTGTTGTTGTTGTTGTTGTTGTTGAACTGCTGTTGATATGAAATGTAGATACGTTATATTAAAGAGTAAAATCTAATATATTTTTTAAGATGTTGAATTGAACAGCAAATACACGATTTTGGGTAAAAGAAACATTTCCTTTTTTAATAGTAAGAAAGGGTGCTCTTATTGTGAAATGTCGTGTCCATAGCTACCGGAAGTCGGTGACACTGCGCCTGTGTTCGTTTTAAAAATCTCAGGATACCGAGAGCCTTACATGTATTTTCCCTTGGTTTTGTTGCTTTTAACTGTACGGTTTTAAATGTGTGACAGGAGTGACTGTGATGATGAAAAAGTCACTAAACGCAGAGTGGTGTACATTTACAGTCCGGAGTATGTTGAGACTTGTGACACCTTGTCTAAAGTGCCTAACCGGGTGAGTAGCGTTAGGCTGCACTGAAGCATCTCTACTCGAGCAGGTACTGGGGATCAGCTCTAGAGCTTGTTGTACAGTTTCTGATCTCACTCGCAGGCACATGGCAGCATGACTAGTACTGAAACTGTTTAGCCCTGTCCTGTTTTTGTAGGCCTAACGTTGAAAGCATAACGCCTGCTGTTCTTCTGTGTCTGCTCCCACAGGCGAGTATGGTTCATTCCCTGATTGAAGCGTATGGCTTATTACAGTATATGAGGTGTGTACATTTCTTCACATTCACCTTCATCCCACTGGACTGTGGCAGGACTGTAATTCTCAGCTTTCACTTAACAAACAAACAAAAATAGATTAAACTACCAACCCCTTTAGTGATTATATAAAGTATTATTGCTGCACTGTTTTGTATAATTTGTAAAATCTCCTGACATTAAATGATACCCTGAGATGAAACTGAGTACCATTATAGGGTGGTTAAGCCTCATGCGGCATCAATGGAGGAGATGGCGGTGTTCCACACACACTCCTACCTGGAGCATCTCCACAAGATCAGCCAAAACGGAGACAACGATGACCCTCAGTCTGGTGATTTTGGGCTGGGTAAGAGGTGCTGCATTTTACATTTTACATTTACGGCATTTAGCTGACACTCTTATCCAGAGCGACTTACAAGGTTACTCGTATTACAGAGGTGGGTCAGTGTAGTGTTAGGAGTCTTGCCCAAGGACTCTTATTGGTGTAGCGCAGCATAGTCACCCGGACCGGGAATCGAACCCCAGTCTCCCACATGGTGTGGTAGCTCAGTGGCAGGTAGTGGTGTTATCTGTTGCGCCACACCAACCACACATGCATGTGTGTACTTCACACTACATGTATGCTTCACACTGTGGACTGTGGGATATTTTACATAGCAGGATTTCTCAGTTTAGCCGGAACACAACATGAGGCTAAAGTGTAGCCTGTTTCAATAGGAAAAGAGGTGAAGGATGTTCTTATTGGACCTTTTTTCGACCTGCTTTGGAGTGGATACAGAGGATTGCAAAAGGAATGTTTTTTATGATGGGATAAATGCACATCTTTTGGGAATGTGTCCCCTTCATGTAGTTACTTGCGGAACACAGAATGAATACTGTGATAATCCTGACTCAGTGCTGATTAGGTGTAGGCACTGAAGGCACTGGCCGGTCTCCTCACTCGCTTTGGTAAGGATGCACAGTATTTATGCATATAGTTGGTGAGAAATATGTAATATGATGCTGTGATAGATCATGTGTGCATATCATTTATAGATTGCAGAAGTGCTGCACATGACTCTTTTCATTCATTTGTAATAGCCATTTTCAAATGAGACGCTGCTGACACACTGTGTCTATTCAGATGACCAAATCCCATTCAAAACAACAAAACATCATCATACACTGTATGTCCAAATATTTATGGACACCCCTGCAACTTTAAGTTGCACTAATTACTGAATTACTGCACACACACAGCTTGTCTAGACCCTATAGAAAAGTATTGCCAATATAATAAGAGTCTCTGGAGCAGATAAACATGAACCTACTGGCACCATGCCCTAATGCTAGGCATTGGCTACAGGGGTATAAAGCCCCCAGCGTTAAGCTGTGGAGCAGTGGAACTGTGTTCTTTGCAATGATGGTGCACCAACCAGTACTTTTGGAAGGAGTTGGAGATGTAGAGGTATGGTGGTGATCATTCAACAAATCTTCACAGCAATTCCCCAAAATCTAGTAGAAAGCCTTCCCTGGAGGTTGATTCCAACAAAAGCAGGATCAACTGTGTTTTTTATAACCTTGATTTCTAGAAGAAAAATTGAATAAGCAGGTGTCCCAATACTATTGTCCGTGTAGTTTACAGCTCTCTATTGCATAACAAACTCAAAGCTAGGAGTACACCAATAAGAGAATTGTAAGCTGATGCTAATACCCAGTGGTTTTGTGAATATATCTGTTGATACACAGAAACGGAGAGTATGTCCACTTGGATTAGCATTGCAGCAAAATACAAGTAGAGGCTTATAAATGCAATAATTGAATGAATACAAAAATACAATAAAAAAATGAATACACAATACAAATAGTATGTTCTTCATGAATACAGTATTGTCAAAACACTGGTTTGAAATTGGTTAAATCTGTCAAAATCTGTACAGGTACCTGTCTGTACAAGTCTGTACAGGTACCTGCTAATACTGAGTCTCATTTTGTGCATCCCTAATAATTACACCTGGCACAATTGACCTGTGAATCTGTCAGGCTCCCTCTCAGGAGCTAAATGCTGGGCTGTTTTATCAGTCTTAATCATAAAGAGATAATGCTAAAACCTATTCATGTTCATGCACAACACCAGCCTGTCATCCACATGTAATGTTATGTGATGTCCTTGTTCAGACACCAGAGGGCAGTGTAGGGTTTCTGTTCTAATAAAGCTTCCATTAAAAAGAGTTGAGCTTCAGGTCAAGTTAATCAGTATAGTCAACACTTTGCATTTATGTTGGATGTCCGCCATGTGTGTTTCTGGAGTTTTGACCTACTCACTGACTCTTTGATGGAGATTGTTGCTTATTGTCATGGAATAGGAAACTGTATGTTTGCCTGTTTTTCCTCCTCCTCAGTTTGGAGCTCTGTGCTTTTTTTTGTCTTTTGTCCACCAACCCCCTAGGGTACGACTGTCCGATAGTGGAGGGCATATTTGATTATGCGGCGGCTGTTGGTGGAGCCACTCTGACTGCTGCCCAGTGTCTGCTGGATGGAAAGTGTGAAGTAGCCATCAACTGGGCAGGAGGCTGGCATCATGCCAAGAAGTAAGAGGACACAGCACGCCTGTTTTGTCAACCTTTAAAACAATCGCGGAGTCACTAGAGTAGAAAGCTACAGATGCATTGTTGCAGAACTGTTCAGTGTTAGCAGAGTTCATTGACTGACTGTTTAAAATGCTGTGGATTGATTTGGGTCGTTCAAATGGGTTGTGATTTTACTGGTAGAGGGAAAAATTAGTTTATTGTTCAGTACACCTGTAGTTGATTTAGTGCCATGTTACAGGTAGGGCTGTGCATTGGCAAGAATACAGGGTAGGCAGCAAGATATTGAAAAAACTAACCTTGCAATATATATATATATATATATATATATATATATATATATATATATATATATATATATATATATATAT
Organism: Salminus brasiliensis; assembly: GCF_030463535.1. Lineage (NCBI taxonomy): Eukaryota > Metazoa > Chordata > Actinopteri > Characiformes > Bryconidae > Salminus > Salminus brasiliensis. Next base: position 14,831,890 of record NC_132886.1, read on the forward strand.
ATATATATGCAATATAAAATGTTTAATATGTATATATTGTGATATTAAAATAAATACAGGGATTTTTACTCAATTTTCACTCAAGTCACAGGAAAGCAATTATCCACCATGTCTTATTATTAATAATATAGTCTGCATTTCCAAGATTGGAGTTAATATATATATAATATATAATACTTATATATATATATATATATATATATATATATAGAGAGAGAGAGAGAGAGAGGGATAAAAAATATTTAGCAAATAAAATCTAACACTGGTAGATGGGTATGGAATTTCATTTTGCATATGTTATGATATAATTCACCTAACATTGCATGACCTGCAATGTGACATTTGCGCATGCACACATTGCGATGGTGAAACAATATATTGTGCAGCCCAAATACAGGAGCTGCACATATATGATTCGATATGTTGCGAGATATTGTGATACTGTAAGCAAGGTGATGTATTGTTTATTGCCCATCACATTCTAAAAAACTGTCATAGAATAAAACACACGGTCCTATGCCTAAATTCTAGTAAAAGAAGAGTTTTCATCCAATCAGAACAGTATAACACTGCTATATTGCGGTTGGGGTTTAAACTCTACACTAATATAAATACTGTCTGTCAGTACTGTGTTTTTGAGAATTGTTTTGACAACACATATCTTGCAATACCTAGATATATCCATATTTTTTGACACCCCTACTTACAGAAGGCTTTTAGCAGTTTTGCACTGTTTAAAGGGCCCTTATATTGCATTTTTCTTATGATGTTTTTTTATGTATCTAAACAAGTGATCATTTTTGGTGGCCACTTTCCAACCTCTTTGTATGCCTCAGAATTAAACAGGCTGTGTTTGTGACTGTGCTTTTAAGGCCCATATATGTAAATGATCTCTGTTTTATTGGCTGCCTTGTATTGTGCCTAGATATAAAAAGCAATCCAGGCTTAAATGCTTCTTATCATTTAAAGTGATTAATCAGGACTAAACTATCATAAAAAAGATTGGGTTTGCAGCTTAATTTTCATATATGGGCTGTATGACTTGAGGAGTGAAATGTTAACTGAAATATGATAGAAATAAAATATTTTTTTCATGTTATATACAATGAGGTAAATACATATACATACATACATACTATACTAGGGCTTTTGACAGGTCAGTTATTCAGTGTTAAATATGTAAGTGGAAATGTTTGGACACTCTTATAAGGCAAAGAAAAGCCAAGAATCATATGGCTAATTTAATTCAAAGCTCTCACTGCTTAGCAATGCAGCCTTCTGTGCATGTGTGTTTGAAGGGATGAGGCGTCAGGCTTCTGCTATGTGAATGATGCTGTTCTGGGCATCCTCAAGCTGCGGGAGAAATACGAGAGAGTACTCTATGTGGACGTGGACCTTCACCATGGTGACGGTAATCATACCGTCATACATAAGAAGCTTCTTTTTGCTAGATGTAATGGGAAACATTTTGTACAGTAGGCATGGTAAAATTGAGCGTATGACTTTTAAAGTAATTAAGAAGTGTACTTCATATCATAAAATACTTTTAAAATACAGTGTGTTTATTATCTGTTTTGATTATTAGTGATTGGTTTTAAGTTCTTTGTATCATGCTAAGTGGGTCTGATCTGTGGTCTGATCTACAGGTGTGGAAGATGCCTTTAGCTTCACCTCCAAAGTGATGACTGTGTCTCTACACAAGTTCTCTCCTGGCTTCTTCCCAGGTCAGTTCAGCATGCCTCTTTGCCTCAGTGCAGATCAGCCTGCCTTTTAATTCAGTTAATTGACAGCCATGTTTCAACCGATGCCAAGCCCTGAGCAGCAAGCTTCACATCAGTGCCCATAGAGTCTGATTACCAATCCGATAGCGAAGACAATGGCTTTGCTGACTTGAGGAGAATAGTGCGCTGGGAGGGCAGATCTATTTGAAGACCAGTTTTCTAGCTATTGAGCTTGCATGGTAAAATAAAAGTCATTTATAGGCTCTATTTTTTATTTATTTATTTATTTTTACATTTTTTTTGGTTAGTCAACTACTGAATGTTCCTGGACTGGTTTTATAGTTATGCATGAATATTCTTGATCAAACTGCATTAATTATGTAAATATTGCGGGCAATAAGGGTGTCAGGTATTTAAAAGAGACCTTAATAAGAATAGTGTCATGCTCAGATAAACACATATGAGGAACTGATGGTGTGGTGTTAGTGTGGATAAAATGAATAAGGACTCAGTATCAAAATTCAGGACTTTTATTGTACTGCCAGACTTGCCAAATGTCAGTGTCTAATTAGCATCAGTGAGCTGATAAGCTCATAAAAATCTGATAAAATCTGATGTTTACCTACATGCTATAAGCATGTTATTAATACCAATCCATCTGAATGTCTGTGCAGCACTCCTTTAATTACTTTGCATTGATTGAAACATATAAATTCAACATATGACGATCTGGTGAAAATATTATATTATATTATACTATTTTAAGACAAACACAAATAAATGCACAAGGAGCAGCATTTTTAATTCCAAAGTATTCCAGACTTTTATTTATTCCATTTAAATGAACTATGTGTCACTATACTTAAAATGTATGCCCAAATGTTTGTGGACAACCCTCCTATTGAATGCATTTAGTGCACCCATTGCTGACACAGATGTGCAAATGCACACACACAAAACTTGTCTAGTGCCTGGATAGCAGTGTTGTCAGTAGAATATGACTCTCTGAAGCAGCCAGTCGCTAGGGCTAGAGGAGTATAGAGCCCTCAGCTTTGGGCTGTGGAGCAGTCAAACTGTGTTCTCTGGAATGATTGTGCTCAATGCAGTTCTTTTGGGATGAGGTGGGGAGGTGATCATCCAACATCCTGACATCGCTAGCGCTCTTGTAACGCTCAGCAATGCTGCAAAATCTAGTGGACAGCCTTCTCTGGACTTTTGTTGTACTCCAACAAAAGTATGATAAACACTTGTTTAAATACCATTGATATCAGAAGAAACGATGAATGAACATGTCCCAATACTTTTGTCCATAATGTGACATCATGTTCGTTGTAATAAAAAAAAAAAAGCAGTTGATCTGATTGCATTGGCGATATCTATGTTATACTCAGATAAAGTATATTGTGTATCATGGTAAAAAGAAATGCCTGTGATTCGATACAACATTTTGCCCACCTGTTCGTACAGGTACAGGCGATGTTGGTGACACAGGGTTGGGAAAGGGCCGCTGGTATGCTGTCAACGTTCCTCTGGAGGATGGGATCAGAGACGACCGTTACCTCCAGATCTTCACCAGGTCTGTTTCTTCCTCATCTCTGCTACCAGTTGTTTGTCTCTGTTCTGTTGTGTTTTTGCTTTGTGAATGGAGTTAAATTTAGCTGTCTGACAGGGAAACCTGCTGGGATTTTGTTGTGGCTCTCTTTAGAGCCCAGTCCATCTTCACAGTGCTGTGAAAAAGTGTTTGTCCTTCTGAATTTGTGTGCATTTATCACATTGTGTTTGGTCTGATTGTGTGGTGTATTGCAGGAATATTGAAACTTTACTTAAATACCAATATATGTAATATTTATTTAGTATAGTCATCTGTCTGTTTCATTCCTTATTCTGTATAACGGCATTGCCTTTCATCTCAGGTTGGTTTATATTTATTCTATTTATTGTAATTATTGTATTGTATTACTGTGCTGTGTTGTGCAATTGCTACTGGCTGCTAAATTTCCTTTAGGATCAATAAAGCATTTATCTATTTATTAAAAAGCTAGTACGGGTATATTAAGGAATATTTACATAAAGGTTTGGTTGGATCAGTGATCAGTAACCAGTGTGCTCCCATTATCAGCTTTAATTTGGGACAACTTTTTCCAATCTAAATCTAACTTCCAACTAAAACAGAGCAAACTTGGCAGCACACATGTTGTCCACCCAGGACACATCAGTCTGGAAAATGTTACAAAGACACTCCACCAATCTACAGTCAGAGTCATACTGTCCAAATGAAGAGGATTTGGAACAGTAGTCTGTCCTCCCAGGAGTGGACGTGCTCCCAGAATCTCTTCAAGAGCATGGTGTAAAATCATCAAGGAAGTGACAGAGAACCCAAGAACAACATAGAAAGAACTACAGACCATTCTTACGTCAGCTAAAGCCAGTGTTAATGACTGGACCATCAGAAAAACTCTGGATGACAACGAGATCCATGGCAGAAAACCATTGCTTACTTATACTTAAAATGAGAATGTAAATGCTAGTCTTGGGTTCAACAGAAACACCTAGATGATCCTCTTGAGGTCTGGAATAATGTGTTTTGGACAGATGAATGAAATGAAGACCAAAGGAAGAAACGTATACCAAATGTGAAGCATGGTGGTGGTAGTGTGATGGTTTGTGGATGCTTTGCTGCGTTAGGACATGGATGCCTTGCTGCCATTGAGGAAACTATGAATTCAATTTGCAACAAGAACACACCACAAGACCAACAGCAATGACTGAAATAAAGTCTTGGCTTATTAAACTAAGAAGCTCTGCAAAGAAGGTTTTCACAGTGAACAGAACTCAGCATTACTCAGTGTGTTTGGGATTATTTGGATTTGAGGAGCAGAAAATAATCCAACAATAATAATAATACTTGAGGTCTTAATGGTAGTTTTACTTGGGCATTAATGAAGTGCTTGGTATCTATTCGTATGCATGGTATCTTACTTTTGCACTTTTGTCTTATGAGCAGTCCGATCATAATTCTTTTTGTGCTTTGACAGCGTCATGCAGGAAGTGAAGGCGCTGTTTAACCCAGAAGCAGTCGTGATGCAGTTAGGTGCGGACACCATGGCCGGTGACCCTATGTGCTCCTTCAACATGACTCCGGTGGGGGTGAGCAAGTGTCTGAACCATGTGCTGGAGTGGGAACTACCTACGCTACTATTAGGAGGAGGTGTGTGCTTGTTTGTTTTGTTTGTTTGTTTGTTTGTTTGTATGTTGTTTATTAAAGTTGTCAGCTGGGAGTCCAAATGAGCCCATTGACCCAGCAGGGCTGCTAGGCTTCCAAGTAGATGACTGTCTTCAAGTGTAACAAAACACACTGACAAGCTCTCGTCAAAGACGCTGAGTGGTTTTGTCTATGCCTACTAAGGTCTTCTTTTGTCCCTGTTGCCAGGCAGTAGCCCAGGCCAAAAAGTTTATTAGTGTGTGGTTAATGGAGGGGGCGGAGGCGGGGGGGGTTGAGTAAAGAAGGTAAACTTTGTGATTTTAGCCCATTTTGAAATGAGCTCTGAACTCAAGACCTGCCCAGCCAAGCACTGGATGAAAGGTAGTAATTACAGCAGTACAATGAAGCCCTTTGCTAAGATTTTCTCTCTCGCTCTCGCTCTCTCTCTCACTCACAGGCGGCTATAACCTTGCCAACACTGCCCGCTGCTGGACCTATCTGACAGGGACATTGCTAAAACAGACTCTGTCCTCAGAGATACCAGACCATGAGGTAAGACCCCTGTCCCCTCTCTCCTTTCAACATTGCCTGAAAATCCTTGTTTCGTCCCTCTGTCCTCCCTACTTTCCCCTCACTCCTCCTGCGTCTCTCTGTCTCTCTGTCTCTCTCTCTCTCTGCTGAGTCACTGGCTCTAATCAAAGATGTCCGAGCACCTCTCAATAAACGCGTTTGTTTTCATGTGATTTGGAGGGAAGGAGGGGTGTGTGAGTGTGCAGGGGGTGGAGGGGGTCTTAACAATACCACTCTGTCCCTGCCGCTTGACAGAGAGGGACTTGTGCTTTTCTTTCCTCCACCCCCCCCACCCCTCTTTCCTTGGAGAAAGAGAAAGTGTGTGTGTGTGTGTGTGTGTGTGTGTGTGTGTGTGTGTGTGTGTGTGTGTGTGTGTGTGTGTGTGTGTGTGTGTGTGTGTGTGTGTGTGCGCGCGCACACGCACACACTGAAACTTCACTGAAAGAAGTTTTTTTTTTTTTTTTTTTTGAGGCTGGGAATTTTTTTGGGAGAAGAGGGATTGTAAATTCCCACATAATTGCTTCTTCATCAGAGAGTGCGAGAGAGACAGTGGTGGGGGGAAAGGAGGGTGGTGGGGGGTTAGATAGAGGGGCTTTTTGAATGTACAGTGATAGGTTGATATCTCCTTCTCACACTCACAAAGAGGGTCTTTTAGCACTATAGAGGGCGCTTTCATGGTCAGCTAAAGAAAAGATGCTCTTGTTTCTTCAAACCTGAACTCTGGCAAGAGGTTGACCTTTAACCTCATTAAGGGGAAAGCACCTCAAATAAGGCTGCGTAGAACTGGACAGTCGGAGGCTGGAATAGAAGGCAGCTGTGGTTTGTTATGTTTTCGACCCATCTTATGACCGTGTTTCCATTTTCTGGCTTGATTCCAGGGTGAATACAGATACCACAACTGCAGTCACAATAGATATGAAGGTTAAAGTCTAAAGCTGGCTTTTAGCTTCATTACATGAATGTATATTGTAACTGTCATGCTAAAACTCTTATTTTTTAATTTTTTGACATAATTTGAATCTGACAGTTGACCTCTACATTGTGTCAAAAGTGAATGATGAATGGACCAATAGAACTGCTTTAAAATTATTTAAAAATAAAAATGTCCTTCTCCTACGGAGCTATTTTGGGGGATACAAGGGTTTTGCAACAGCAACACACACTATTACTAGAATGGGGGCTCTTGCAGTATGTTCTGTAGAGGCAAAATAATCTTTAAATAATTCACATAAAGTCATGAATGACTGCCATCTTATACAGAAATTGTCCCATACAGAAATGTCATGCTTCGACTCTAAATTCTCTCTAAAAACTAAAAAAAGATTTTAGTAGCCACGTGCATTTGCATTTGGTATTTAAAATGCCAAGTGCAAACACACTTGCATGCCTTTCTGGACAAGCTGAGAGATGCAGACCCAACACTGAAAGTGAAAGAAGCATTTGGCCTGTCCCGGTAGACTAAGAACATGTTTACACCTGGTCACTTCATGCGTTTTTAGTATCAGGATTATATCTGGCTAAGGCCAAGCCACATAAAAATGCAAGTCTAAACACACCCAAGATTTCAACCAGATACAAATCTGATGTTTAAGGGTGCTCTGATCATTTGATCAGATTTGTATCTGGTAGAAATCTTGAGTGTGTTTAGACTTTATTTTGCAAATGCAAATGCACGTGGCTACTAAAATCTTAGGTCATGCTTCGACTCTAAAAACAAAACTTTCTGTATGGGACAATTTCTGTATAAGACTGCAGTCATTCATGACTTTATGTGACTTATTTAAAGATTATTTTGCCTCTACAGAACATACTGCAAGAGCCCCTATTCCAGTAATAGTGTGTGTTGCTGTTGCCTTGCAAATGCAGAGAATGTACTTAAACTTTACGATTGGGAATGTAATTAGATCAAGATGTTTATGTGGCTGTTATGATTCTATTTAACATATTATTTAAAGGATTACCGACCTCATCGAATCTGATCGAAATTGTAATTTTAATGCTGTTCTTTTAAGGTAAAATGCTACATAATGTAGCTTTAAGTAGGCCTGTCATGATTGATTATGTTAATAGTGCCCATTACCCGGTGTCTATTTCAATAGGCACATATAGGCCTAGAATTATTATTATTATTATTATTATTGTTATTATTATTATTATTATTGGTAGTAGTAGTAATTACCTGACAATGTCTGTTTTGATCTATAAACACTGACTGCTGGTTTACTTAGCATCATGGGAAGTTGCCCAGAACTTAACCCTGGTCCCTTAAGGACGGCACAGCCCACATAATATTCCTTATGCCTGTTTTCCCTTTAGAGGGGACCCTTCCACGTTGAACTATCCATAACCCTTCCTGTCCACACCTCTTTTTCTTCAGCATATCATACATACTGTAAGCATTCCTCTCTTCTCCTCATTTCCCCTCTCTACCTCCTCTTCGCATATCTTTTTTTTTTTTTCCCCATCTGCCTTTCAGATTGCAACTTTTATCTCCCAGTAAGCCCCCCCACAACACACATACACACACACACACACACACACACACACACACACACACACACACACACACACACACAAAAACACTCATGCATGCACTCTCTCTCCCTCTCTTCGCCTCTCTCCGCCACTGCTCTTATGCTATTATTGTGTGTCTGTCTAGAGCTATAAGTCAAATGTTTAGCTTTAGTAAAAGTTCAGAGATGGCTAGATGAGCAAACACAATCAAAGTTGGGTTGAAACAATATAGCTGATTAATTGGCAACACTGAAACAATAAGAAAGCAGCGGTAGAACAAGCACTACTTTGTACCTGCTCTCTCTCTCTCTCTCTCTCTCTCTCTCTCTCTCTCTCTCTCTCGACCAGCTGCTGGGCTATGTGAAGGCCTCTTTGCTATATTCTGCTCTGCCAACACTGCGAACAATAAGCAGCAGAGATAGAGACTAGAATAGAGAGCACAACAGCTTCATTCAAGCTCCACACACTCAGACAGACAGATGACCAAGTCACAGCCTCAAGTGAGAGGCCAAGAGACAGTTATACAGCTCAGAAGAGGGACATTTGATCTTCATTTGAACACTGAGTTAATATAACACAAACTAAACACATTCAACTAAAGACATGTCTGTAGAATTTGTTTGTAAGGTGTAAATAATGCAAATACAGAAATGCAAATTTTTAAGTAAAAATTTTGAACATACCAACTGGTGATTAGAGGGGATTTTGGAGGAGCTTGTCTTATTTAAACCTCAGGCATTTAGTTTGGTTTGGCGAGATCTAAAGAGCTCTCTGAGGCCTTCAGAAAGAAGCTTGTAGATGCAGAGGAGTCTGGGAAGGGATTTAAAAAGATTTCAGAACACCTTAGAAATCTGCCGTTTCACTGTCTGCTAAATCATTCACAAGTAGGGAGCATTTTAAAATATTGTCTAACATGGCCAAGGCATGCCGTCCCAGCAGGTTCAGCCCAAGAGCAGACCGCCAGATGTGTAAAGTTTTCTCAAACAGTCCTAAAATATCTTCATGAGACCCACAGGAAGCTCTTCCCTCAGCTGATGTAAAAGTATACTATATGTCCAAATGTGTGTAGACACGCTTTCTAATAAACACATTCAGCTATTTTTAGTTGCACCCACTACTGACACAGATATGCAAATGCCCACACACAGCTTGTCTAGACCCTGTAGAGAAGTATTACCGACTTTCTGAGGCAGATAAACATGATCCTATTGGCACCATGCCTAATGCCAGGCGTGGGCTAGAGGAATATAAAGCCCCCAGCATTGAGCTGTGGAGCAGTGGAACTGTGTTCTCTAAAATAATTGTGCTCAATCCAGTACTTTTAGGATGAGTTGGGGATGATGTGGGGTGGTGATCACATGCTTTTGTTGCTGAATGCAATTAAATTCTTACAACAATGCTCCAAAATCTAGTACAAAGCCTTCCCTGAGACAGTTACTCCATTTTTTTTTATCAATACTCCTGAATGCAGAAGAAACAATGAATGAGCAGGTGTCCCAATATGTTTGTCCGTGTAGTGTGCGTGTATCTACCTTCTGAAAGAAACTGCACAAGACTGCATCAGGACTTTTGTGATCAAACAAAGTGAATTGAGTCTTGCACTGGGCTGTGTGTGTGTTTTATGACACCAAAAAAGCCTGGAAAACAAACCGGACTCCACTTCAGACACTTTTATATATATATATTTTTTTTTTTTACATGACTGTATTTACCATAACACACTATAACCTGGCCCCACTTGTCAAAAATGAGTGGAGTTCGGTTTGTTTTCCAGGCTTTTTGGGTGTCATAAAACACTGTGAGTCTTTGCCATTTCCTCTTTCTGCTCTTGGGCTGATCAGCTGCTTTAGAGTTCCCACGGTGCATTTCACCATGTGCCACACACACTGACCTACAGTAGAGCCAGAGTCTAGGTCAGTCTTTAGGCTGTATTTCTCTCCTTCCACATTGACTCCACATGACTGCTGGCAGTAAGGGCTGCAGAGTCAACCTGCTTCTCATGGTATCACATTCCACCCTGAGCAGAGAGTGTTCATACATTTCCTTATAAAAATATAGGCACTTCAAAGGGTTCTTTGAGCGATGCCTTAGAAGAACCGCTTTTGGTTCCATGAAGAATCATGCTTGTATTAGAAATGCTCATTGTGAAGAACTTTTTTCATTGTCTAAAGAACCTTCACTTGATGTAAAAGTAGTTCGTCACATGTCTCGATTAGAAACAAGGGGGCCTTATTTACCAACTGTTCAGAAGAAGAATTGTCTTCTTAAAACCCCCTCCCACAGTTTTCACAGATTCTGATTCCACTGTTTTCTTTAGGGGCCATATTTGAATAGATTGGGTGTCTGCTATTTTAATCCCTATCTACTTCAGAGTCTTTGTTTTAACCACAGTGTTAAAAGCGTCATCTAGTGTCCACAATTCACCATCAACGACCGTTATTCTTAAGGGCATTCTTAGAAGGAAAATAAAAAACATAATATCTGAAACTGTATAGATCTATTGCAGAAGCACTCTGTTCTGGCTGTGTGGAGAACCACACATTTTTCTTTGAACTGAAACCTGCACAGAACAGATTGTTTAAAACCAGGAGGAGGCTGACGCTAATGCTAATACACACACACAAATTCTAGCACATGCACCCACTTTATCCAGTTATTTCACATCAGTAGTCTACAAACGACAACCAGTATCAGTCTAGAGTGTGTACCACTACACACACACACTGCAGTGTTGTAAAGGAGCTGGGAGCTGAATGGTCAGGGAGGAGAGTAAGACTGGATTGTAAGATCTTAAACACTATAAAACTAAACAAAGCCTCTACTAAACTAAATCAAGCAGGACAGAATGTCTCATTTGAGAAACTGATACTAAAAATAAAGGGATTTTACTGAACGTATTAATCAGCAGCTCATCTTATATAAACTGTGTAGCATTATAATTAATACAAGCACACAGATTGGATCGGTATCGACGGATGCTCAGCATTAAGCAATTTTTAATGTATGGCTTTTCTCAGGAACTAATTTAACAAAATTCTTAGGACGATATTGATGAGTGGTTCTTCTGTGGCATTGCTGAAATAAACCTTTATAGCGTCTTTAATAGCGTGAAGAACTTATTATATATATATTTATAAGGTTTATTGGATCTCTATTTAATGATACCTTTTTCCCTAAGCACACAACCAATTAGGAAGCTTTCATTTTGTGTAAAACGACCTCTTAAACTTGCTTCTTCAGTCTTAAAAAAAAAAAAAAAAAAAAAAAAAAAAAGAAGGAGCAAGAAGAATGGTGAACATGTAATTAGAAGCATTCCCTCAGCAGGCCTGTCAGATGTGCTGCTGTAATCCGGAAGCAGCAACATTCCTGTGTGAAACAAGCTTGCAAGGAGTTAAATCTAAAAATACCCCTCAGCTGACCGGCGCTCCGAGCTGACCACCGCTGCATGGCTTTGTGTTCGGCCTTATCAGTGATAAGTGGGAGAAGCAATGAGTGTTTTTTTGTACTGCGGCGTTAGAGGGGCCCCGCTGTGGCCCCAGGGTGGAAACGCTCCTAGCTGTTCCGAGGGCCGTTCCACATCTGTACATCCTTTCTCCTTTTATTTTAGGCCTTGTTTTCACTCGTTTCCGCTGAGCTGTTCCCAGCGCAGCCCAATGAAATAACAAACAGCAAGCTCTGCGTTTCCCCTCCACTCGCTCAGCCTTGCTCTCTCTCTCACTCACACTTTCAAACACTTTTGCTCCATTTCTCTCAGTCTCTTGCTCGTTCCCTTTTTCCCCATCCCGTCTTTCTTCATATTTTACTCTTTTCTCATTCTTCTTTCTTGCCCCTTCTCCATTTTCGTACCCATCCTCTCTCGTTTCTCACACTCGCTTGCTCTCTCTCTTTCTATATTGTTTTCTATATTTCACTCAACTCTCTTACTCTATTCTCCTTTCCTGTCCCTTCTATATTTTCTTACCCTATTCACTCTAAAATTCTCTTTTGCACTCTGTAACACTCTCTTTCTCTCTTTCCGGCTCTCTTTCTGTATCCTTCTCCTTGTTTCAATCCATTCTGTCACTCCATGCTGTCATTCCCCCATCTTTCTTGCCTCTTCTGCCTTTTCTCACCCCAAACTTTCTCTCTCTCGCTCTAGCTCTCTCTGTTTAGTGAGCTTTACTGGCAGTAATTGGCAGTGCTCACAGTGAGGCGTCAGCATTATTGAAACAAGAAAACAAACATTTTGAACATTTTAAAGATTTAAGAGATCTCAATTTCAGTTGCAGGCCCCTTTACACTCTCTCGCTCACTCTTTTGCACTCTTTCACATACTCATGCTCTCTCACTTTTTCTGTTTGCTTTGTTAAGAGTTTGAAATTTGGGTGGAGCTCAGTATAAGGTTGCTGGTGTCAGATAATGGGAGCTGGACAGGCGGCATCATTTCCCTTCATTGTGCGATCGCAGATAGAAAATGCACGCACGCACACACACACACACACATACACAGCTTTTTTCAGAAGACTGAAGAGTCTACCTCATATGGATACTAGTACTGTTTGTAGAAGCTAAAGTTAGAGGCTTAAAGATAAATACACACACACATACACTATATTTGTACACACTGGAGGACAGCTGTGGCCATGCTAGTCAAACACAGCTAAAAGGATTAGCAGCACTCCTGTCCTGTGTGAAAGATATTAGAAGGGGGGGCCTGGCCCTCCCGGAATGATGAGGTAGAATAAAGGAGACGGCGCATTCGAGTGTGCCCGGGCTCTTAAGCGAAGAGAATTAGGTGTGAATAGTGTGTGAGAGCCATGCCATACAAAAGACAGAGAAACCCTTTTGGACCTTCTTACCATTGTGGTCCATTTGGGTCTGTTGAATATTTGGAATTCTGTTAAAATGGATAGCATGGCAATTCAAATGTTAATTTCTCATTTTTAATTAGAAAGTGAATCCTATGAAACAAATCTGAACATTGTAGTTGTGTATGCGTGAAGAGCTGTGGGCCCACATGTAGGCCCCTAGGGTTAATCATGTGTGTGTTGTTTTTGAAACACACCTTGTGATTGTGTGTACGTCTGCATGCGTGCTCTGTCAGTGGTCTGTCTCTTTCCGAGCTCCACCAAATGCTGGCGACGCTTCCCTGTCCACCTCCCAGTTTGTCTCCATTGAGCATTCCGGTAGACATGCCATTTCACACTGACACACACACACACACACACACACACACATTCACACTCACGCACACACAGAGAGAGCTGTGGAGGATCTCTGTAAAAGAAGAGGCGACGTGATGTTTGCTGTGGCCCTTGAAGAGTCGAGTTCCTCTTTTTAACTGATGTGTAAAGCTTATCTTTAAAGAGACGGTCCTCAGCTTGTATGTAAACAGGTATACAAGCACTGCTGTGTTTAGTTAGCTTTTTGCATGATGATGTTAAATAGTGTTTTGGGAATATATAAAAGCCTGTTTGGCCTTTGTTACACTGACGTGGTACATATTTATTGAGCATTTTGTTCTTAACGTATAAATAGTAAGTTAGGGTTACTTTGGTGGAATAATTTGGTTGGGGTGAAAAATGCTCAGATGGGGTTTTACAAGTTTATTTACAACCATTGTTATTTTGCTTCACAATGAAACATGTTGATTTTGCTTTCATAGTTGGATGCTAGAAAAATATCTGCAGGGTCCTGCAGTTATTGACTGGTTTACGGCACTGTGACGGCTGTGTCTTCTTGGTAAGTGGTTGGCACAGTGTTTGGTGAGCAGCTGAGCTAACTGAAAAGATTGTAGCAAAGTCTGGGGTTAGCTTTTAGCATAGCACCAGGCTATCACCCACTCACCTTCCCACTCTCTTCGGGCTGTCACTGACGGCCTGTGTGATTTGGTCTCCCCGTCGTGCCCTTTACAGAGCCACAATTACTTTTAGCCTCTTTCAAAAAGTTGTTAGCCATAAAGGGTGGATTTTTAAAAAAAAAATGCACCAGTGCTGTAATGTAACAGTGGGGGATTGGAAATCAGTGTCTTCTACAGCTCTGTTTCAGTTATGCTGGATTTTCTCTTCAGTAAAGAGACAACTGTGTTTAAACACACATACTGTCCTGTGTGGAGAGAACTGATGTATGGTCCTGTTTGTCATCACACCTGTTTTATTGACTCCAGAGATTTTTAGTCTTCAGAGGATTTTTTTTTCCATCATAAGCTGTGGCTGGCTGCCCATTACAGTGGCTGGCTGCCCATTACAGTGGCTTTCAGTTGTGGTTGTGTTCAGGTTTTTCCCCGTCCTTGTAAATCTGGCTTTTCAAAGACCAAGCCTCTTAAAACTGACCATGGATCAGTTCAAAAGGCCACATGCCCTTTCTCTTTTCTAGCCAGGCTGGGAAAGCTATGCCAGCTTGTTTGGGGAAACGGCTGGCTCCTACAATTCCTGGAGTGGGATAAATGCCGGAAACAAGCTTGGGGAAGTGTGTTATGGAGCAGGGGTGGTGTTATGACTCTGGAGTCAGGGTTACAAGGCCAAGAGGTGATTATTTAACCAACTTTCATGGTGAGTAAGAGTCCAAGAGACAATGCGATGTCGAGCTGGGTTTTGACCTCCACGCTAACTGTATTGTTCTTGGGTTTTTCCATGAACTTGAGTGGTTGAGGAGGGAAATTAGACTTGCTTGTGTTCTTGTCTAATTTGGTGCACCTTTCTCCTGTGATTAGTGCTGACATTATTTTAACAGGTTTTCCCTCATTAGGAATTTGCTACTTCAACATTTTTCCTAGCCCATGTGTGTCTCCTCTCCTAAAGTAGTTTTGGGACATTTAGGTTTGAGATTGGAAGGTAAAGATAAGACTGTCGGAGCAGAGGTTTGGCTTTTTTTCTGATACTTACATGTAGATTTAAAAATACATAAATGACCATTAAAAACTAAAAGAGCTGGCCTTGCTTATCCAGTCCAACAACAACAGACATTGGTCTGGGATGCATGTTAGACAATAACTGAACAGACAGGTTGACAAGTTGGATACAAGTGAACAAGAGGCGTGAGTGACTTTGACAAGGCCAAAACTGTTCTGGCCAGACCACTGGATTAGAGCATCTCCAAAACAGCAAGGCTTGCGGGGATGCCCTGGTCAGCTGTTGTAGGTAACAACTGACAGCAGTCTGAGGGTCGGAGGGTCAAATCAAAATCTGGATTCAGTTACATACCACCAAATTGTGAACTCGTGCTTCTTCAGCAAGATTCCAGGCACACCTCAGAATCCAGAATAATGAACTACCCCAAGAGGCCTGAAAGTTTTGCCATTGCTCTCATGGGCCCCTGGCATAAATATCATAGAAAATCTGTAGATAGACCTCAAAAGAGCAGTAAATGCAAGATTGCCCAGGGATCTCACTAAACTAGAACCTTTTTCATGGAAGAATCCAGGCTTTACCATTCACGTCCCATTGCACATATCAAGATCTGGGATGCATGTTAAACAAAAACTGAACAGTCAGTTTCTCATAGTCATGTTGGACGTAGAAGAAATGGTCAGGCGTGAAGACCTGAGTGACTTTCACCGGACAAAATTGTCATGGCTAGACAATTGGGTCAGAACATCTTCAAAACAGCAGAAATCTGGCCACAGGATATTGTGTACCCAAGGCTCATCCGGGTGCCCATGCTAACACCAGCAATGGCCAAACAAGCATCTGGATATCTTGGAACAATGGATAAAAAGTCCTCCTCAGGCCAGGTTTTGCAACCTTGTTCTGGAAAACATGTTTTGAAATTGTACTGTTCTCATTTACCAAGGTTTATGCTGCTTGCGATACTGATTCAGTGTACAGTCACTTGTAGAGTAACTGCTATTGGTTACCTCAAGTGCTTATATGAACCTCTCTCTTGATTGAGGCAAGCCATATTTGGTTGAGTGTTCTAAAGAACATGAGTTTTTTCTTTACTTTTTTCATTAGAATTTAGAATTTTCAACCCCTGCTGTGGGCCTCGAAAGAAATCAACAATATAGGAAGATGCTAATAGGCACGAGTATGCACATACCCCGAATGGAAGACGTACAAAAATAACACAGAAGTGCGGTTGCTGTGTTTCGGCTCGCTGCTCAAAGTGGTCTTAATGTGTTCCAAACCAAACAGTCCCGCAGTGAAGCGGACAGGGCAGTCTCAGCTTGATCTGCTTGGGAAAGCTTGAGTTCATGGGAAAACCGGAGGGGTCTGTGTGTGTATCTGTGTCTGTTTATGTGGTATGTGTATATGTGTGTGTATTTGAGCAAGTAAGACGTATTGGGGCATAGCTCAAATCAAATCATTTGTAAAAGATACATTTGCTCATTTAGATGTGGGAAAGGCGAAGAGAGAGAGAGAGAGATTTTATGCGCGTGAACACATACACACACTCCTATGTTCTATGATCCTTGCATGTTGGGGTGCCTTGGGACCGGAGGCAAGCCGGATAAACAAGCAGGAGATAATTGAAAGCAGAGTCGAGCTACAAAACACACACAAACGCATCTAAGAAACATACAGCCCACTCTGATGCTAGTCCAGTTCAAATGCTATTCAGCTGTCAGTCAGTGTCTTTCAGATTAGTAAATGTGTTTTTATTTAATGTACATTTTATTGCTATTTGTATTTGGAATTCCATAAGTGATATGTTTTCATTTTCATTGGCTGGCATTCAAAATAAAGATGCTAAGTGCTGTCAAAGTACAGGCCCTTGAATGAAACTCCCTTAAGCACCAAAATATCATACAAAAATGTCACACATCCTCACTGAGGGATACTCGAAATCCCCCAGAGTTTGTTTTTCATAGGAACTTTATATCATGTTAAAAGGCCAGTGTTGAAATACGCACTCTGATATGTAAATGTCTGTCCCAGTTGGATAAATATTTGCCTGACTCATCCTGATTGCCTAAGTGGTGCTTGCCAGTCCAAAATTCTTGTTAACGTGAATGTTTAAATCGTTAGAGTCGTTAGAACTGATCTGTAGTTAAACCACAAACAACAAACATTCCGTTGAACATGTTTAGCAAGATAAGTGTGGTATTACTGTTTTGTACTATTTTAGAATGAAAAAGGGGGAAGGTTTGCCAGAAGGTTGGGGCACCCTAAGAGATTTCAGCTCTCAGATAACTGTTATCAAGGTCCCAGCTTGTTGGGGCTGTGGCTTGTTCATAATCTTTGCCAGAAAAGAGCAGTTGATGACCAGCTTAATTCCTTTAATAGAAATACACTTTACTCCCCAAACTTGGTCCCAACAGTCAGCAGTCATGGGTAGTAGTAGGGTAAGTAATTACCTTGCACTCTAATAGCACTCTAAACTTTAGCAGGCTATAAGAGTCCTCCGTTTGTAATGTAATTAAGAAATGGCTGTTTACAGAAACAGCCAAGTTGAGGTCTGGAAGATTGAATACATTCACATCACAAAGACCTTCAGGAAGATTTCGCATATATGCCAGAGTGGTGGTGCACTGTTCTACTGTGCAGCGACACCTCTTCAATAACCTTATCTCTGAATTCAGAATTCTGTGGAATGTTGTCTTGTCTCCATGGGTGTTTTTGTATCCAGCAATACTGATTAACCAGTGACTCGACCTACCAGACAGGTGTCTTTACACTGCAATCACTTGAAACACATTCACTGCACTCAGGTGATCTCCATTACACCAATTGTGAGACTACTAACTCCAATTGCCTGGACCTCTGTTGAATTAGTTCAGTCACTTTAGTAAATATTTATGCAATCACTTGTTGGTTGTTGTTTTGGTTTATTTGTTTTGTAAAAAAAAAAACACATTCATTGGGTATGTATAAATGTCTATACACATATATGACCTCTATATGACCTCTACACATATATGACATATAGCATTATTTGACTCAGTACTGGTCTATATACACTTTTCAGTCTGATGCAGTTGACTCTATCTGAAACATAAGGCAATATAATATTTAACAGCAGTGTTTGAGAAATTTGTGAACACAGATTTGTAAACACTGGTTGTTGGGTTTGTTCCTCTTGCAGTTCTTTACGGAATATGGTCCAGATTATTCCCTGGAGATTAGCCCAAGCTGCCGACCCGACCGCAACGAGAGCCAGCAACTGGAGCGGGTCATCAGCGCCATCAAAGGTAATCACCATGATGACAACCAGGACGTCACCACACACAACTGTAACTGGCCCACAATGCACCCTTGCCGCATTCTCCAGCACCATGCCATTTTCACAGATGGGATTACTTCTGCCTGTTCAAAGGAACTAATTATAATGTCCAGAGCATTGGTCTGTTTATTTAGACAGTCACTGATGATTGGTTGGATGGCGTAATGCCACTCTCCCATATGTCATTCATTCAACCAGCTGTTCCTTCAGACTCATTATGGCCTCCAGGGAATCCCCTTAAACTAACCCTGGCCAGCCCTCCACCACTACCACCAGCAAAAGAGGGGAAAAAAACTTTGATGTTCCTGGTAATCAGAAAGTAAATAAACAAAGTTTTGGGAGGAACCTGAATCTGTCTCTAGAGAGAACAGGGAATGTGGACAAACCAAAGTAGATTGTGTTTGGTGCTGGAATGAGGCTTTGTCGTGTACCTGTTGGGCCTGCAAAGTACATTGTTTATTAAGCATTACGGTAACCCTTTGACTTTGCAATATTCACAGTCTGTAAACGCGCCCTCTGACTAATCACAGTGTTTTTACTGTGCTTTGTGATTATGCTGTCCAATCAAAATTGACCACACAAGCATTACTGGGGTTATTGATTATTTGGCTTGATGACATTTGCACATCTCATTTACATCATATGACTGAAAGAAGTAACATACAGATGGCAGGGTCTGCAGTGCAGAGTACTGTATGACTCAAGAAGTTCAAAATATGGAAACACTTTAGCTTTTGCTGTGTGATGCATAAAAGTGAACATGGTGCAACAACACGCTGGTCCTGTGAGCATCTAGAGAAACATGGGGAACCTTCAGAACCTTAGTAACAGCTGATAAAAGTACTGTGAAGCTGTAGTGAAGAGTTAACAACAGAGAAAACAGAGAAATAACAGCTCAGCTCTGCTTTAGTTTAGCAAATCATCAGTGTTGCACAAAAACCTGTCTTCAAAAACCTGTTTTTATTGTTTTTCTCTTTTTGACATTTTGAATCCTGCAGTTGTTTTTTTACATTGTGGACTAATATAATCCCAAATTAAAAGATAAAATCTATTGAAAGTTTAGAAGGTTTTTTCCTTCTTCCATAAAATCACCTTTTTGGAGATTAATTTTTGTGTGACCATGACCAAATAGAGTAAACAACATTGTCTGTATGCATGAGCAGAAAGATAAAATCTATTGAAAGTTTAGAAGGTTTTTTCCTTCTTCCATAAAATCACCCTTTTGGAGATTAATTTTTGTGTGACCATGACCAAATAGAGTAAACAACATTGTCTGTATGCATGAGCTGCGTTTTCATCTAAATTCTATACATTGTCAACTCACAGTAGCTATGTTTTAGACGCCCCTTTAGTAAATGCATTCATCAGATTGCCAATAGAATATGACTTTCTGTGTTAGATAAACATGAACCTGTTTGCACCTTTGCCTAATGCTGAGCGAGGGCTGGAGGGGTATAAAGCCCCCCCATATTGAGCTGTGGAGCAGTGCAATTGTGTTCTCTAAAATAAGGGTCCCCCATCCAATACTTCTGGGATGAGTTGGGGAGTTTCAGTTTTTCTTTCTGTAAACAACAGTTGTGGAGAGTTGGGGGGTGAGTTGGGGTAGTGAACAAATCCTCACGACAATGCTCCAAAATCTAGTAGATAGCCTTTCCTTTTTAAAATTTTTTATACCCTTTATTTAAGAAGAAACAATGAATGAGCAGGTGTCCCAATACTTTTGTCCGTATAGTGTATATTGCAAGACAAATCCTATTTGACATATGTAGCAAAATTATCGCAGTATTAGTATTTTCTCCATGTTGCAATGTAAGAGTGTGTTTGGTATGTTCAGCCAAGCAGGGGTTCACTCATTGTCCTGTGCTTAACCTGTACTTATTCCTGAAAAAGGAATGTGTGCTAAACCTTTGGTCTCCTGTGGAAGGCTGCATGTGTGTGTATGTGTGTGATGGGTGACAAACATCACTGTGGTCTCTTGTCTTCACCACCTCACTCCCTCTGGGACTGGTGTGACCTGTATAAAACCATCTTGGTCGTTTGGGGTTCAGGCTTTGGGCAATGTGATCCAAATGTCAGAAACTAAAAAAGAAAACTTGTCCAGAGCAGAAAAGGCCAAACAGAGAACAAGCTTCAGTCCTTCCAGCATCATCTGCTCCTGCTTCCATTCAGATGTCTTTTGAATATGGTACAATCCTTCCGTGTGTGTTACTCTCAGCTCACATCTGGTTAATGTCTACCCTCACTCTGAGGAGAAGCCTTAGATCTTAGCTGTTAATGTAAAGGTCATACAGAGGTCACTGGCTCATCTCCTTCGAAAAGGAATTGGAATGTGGTACCAGTTGCATTACTGGCTCCTTTAAAACGCCAGTCGGCGAGGAATCCGCTCAGCTTTCTGTCCTGCCCGGAGTTGTCTGGTGTTCTGGTCCGAAGCTAAGACTTCAAGAATTTGACCCATATCAGTTGAATCATGGTGAAATGATCGATCAGTCACGTTACTGCATTTGTAACCCTACACAAATAAACATTACACAATATGTCCAAATGTTTGTGGACACCCCTTCTAATAAATTCATTTAGCTCATTTTGGTTGTGCCCATTGCTGACATGGTTTGTCTAGTCCCAGTAGAAAAGCACTGCAAATAGAATAGCACTCTCTGGAGCAGATAAACATGAGCTTTTTGGCACCATGCCTAATGCCAGGCGTGGGCTAGAGGGGTGTAAAGCGCCACCCCCCCTCCCCCAGCACTGAGCTGTGGAGCACTGGCGCTCCAGCCAATTCTTTTGGGATGAGTTGTGGATGAGGTGAGGTGGTGGTTGTCTTCCCTGGACAGTAGAGGCAGTTACTCCAACAAAAGCAGGATCAACAGGACCATCTCTTGATGTAATGTTTCACATACCTCTATTAGAAATATGGTTCTTTATGGAACCAAAAGTGGTTCTTCTATGGCATTGCTCATAGAACTTGTTGCAGCATCTTTATTTTTGGGAGTGTAGATGTGTTTGAGTAGGACAATCCTCAAACTAAACAGCCCTGATATACATTGTATATTGGCTACTTTGACCCAGAGCCTCCATCTTGGTATTTGTATTTATTATTCACCAGCAAAACCAATAAAAGAGCAAACTACATCCAGATCAGAAGGACAGCTTCCATCAGGGTCTTTTTTTTTTTTTTTTTTTTTTTAGTACCCATATGGTATGTGTAGCTTGTAGTGTGTATGCGCCCTCTCTGCCATACCACCAGAGACTAATTAAAAAGGGCTTAGGGTGCAGACTGCCCAGCCTTGATTTGAGGTGCCTCCTCCCAGCTTCAGGAATGCTATGTTGTAGGTATCCCATAATAACAGATCCAAAGTCAGTTTGCTCTTTCCATCGTTTGAGGTCACTGGTGGACAGTAGAGCGAGGAGTCCTGACCTGGGGTCAGTTTTTTGGAGAGGTCCCTGCGCTGTATGCATCAGTCAGATGCATGTATGTGTTCTATTTAGAGGGTTTTGTGGCTGCTTTGAAATAACCAGTGTCTGTAAAGACCTACAGAATCTTTAAGGTTGGTTATGCTGGAGGTGGCCATTTCGGGCAGCCTTAAATACAGCATGAACATGTGGTGTAGGACATTTCTGTTCAATGTAAAGCCCTCATTTTGATGCTTGTTTTAATACGGTGATTGTTTTCAGTTTAGGGTGCATTTTTGTTGATGTTTGCTGGTGTATGTGTGGGCACGCGAACACCTAGCTACAGGAATGAGTAAGTTTGAGTGGGAGGCTGGGAGACTACCCTTGAGATGGTTGCATACCCATACTGTTTGATCACTGAAATGCTGTAACTCTGTCAGACCTCATCCATGCCCTCAGCGGGCACCATATGGGTCCAGAGCACTTTCCCACACAGTACCAGCTTCTCCTGTGCCAGGGGAACAGGATGTGGTGCAACAGCTGGCCGCTGTGTGGCCGCTGTGTGCCCGCTACAGTAGGTTGGCAGAGTCGCGTGCCTGTCGTTGACGATCCCCACCCATGGAAACCGCAGACAAATCTGGGAGCTTTTTCTAAAGAATAGTGGATTGCTGCTTGACGAGGCTATACTTGGCAAGGAAGAGGTATCCCAGGGTTGGAAGGAGAAGAGGAGTTTGATGAAAGGGACTGGTTAGTTTGCACTCTTAAAGGTGCCAAAAAACAAGTTCTTCAGGGAGATGCCATAGAAGAACTACTTTTGCTTCCATAAAGATGGATTGGATCAGATGTTTGAGCATGACGGCTCTTTCGAGCGCACATAATGTAAAGGCTCTATACTGTTTTCCTGGAGATGTACATCCAAGCCAAGAGCAGTTTAGGATTGTTTAGTTTTAAGAGTGTTGTGCACCTAATGAGGTCATGGAGTACGCCAAAACGAAAGCCAACTGGACCAGTGTCAGAAGGTTTGTATTCGTTATTGTGGTGTGCATATTTCACCACCCCGTTCTGTGTCATACCATCTGACTATCTTCCAACTGCTTTCTGGAAAGAACACAAGTTGCTTTTTGCTGGTGTTTAAAGCCCTTTGTATGTGCTGGCAGAATCTACAGCTTTCATCAACTGAGTCATATTTTAATTAGAAATCCACAGTGGATTATTTCTTTCCCACCTGCATTCTGACAAGCCCCACCTCCTGTACTGGGATGAGTTCATGCTCGCAAACATCATCAGACTATGCTAGGACTTGGCTAGCAGTTCATATATGCACAAGCATTTTGTGGCGTTTGTGCAACCAACGATATGGCAGCATGTTTCCTCAAAGAACTGCGATTGATTAAGGCAGGTAATAAATGGCGAGGCCCGCGGTCGCTGCGCATTACCGGAGTTTCCAAGCACATCTGGGGAGCATTTACGAGATTCTGAGCCCCGCATTAGGCTCAATAAGAAAGAGGAGAGAAACAGGGAGAACAAAAAGCGTCTAAACACCACACATGGTCGCGCTCGCTGACCCTGTTTAGCGTATTCTACAGCAATTTGGAGCCCTCTCTGCTTTGGCCTCACATAATCTTGTAGGCCTACAGCATGGCGGTGTAATTAAAGCTGCATTTATGAACACACTGCAAAAAGACAGGAAGCGATGCGCCAATAAAAGCTGAGACCAGTCTTCACTGGCTTCCTTTTTCCTTTCAATCCAATGACACATTTTGTATTTTGTTGGAAAGTTGTAAAAAGGCTACAAGAAGATGCCAGGTGTTTTCAGCTTGCAGTTTCTACAGTGTAGAATGTTGTTAAGAAATGGCAGTTTAGGAAAATCGTGGCAGTCAAGATGAGATGACAAAGACAAACGAAACTCTTGTAGAGAACTTCTCATATGCTGGTAAGACAGGCAAATCAACCCAAAATGCCAGTAACCTGCATGAAAGTTTAGCTAAGCGTAAAAAAAGAACACTTTGCCAACTGTGAAGCCTGGGGTGGATGCATCATGTTTTGTGGTTGTGTTGGTACCAGTGACATCTGCTATATTGTACGGGTGGAGGAAATAATGGATTCCACAAAATACCAGCCAATCATAGATGATGCAAATGTCAAACCTCATGTGAAAAGGCTGAAGCTGCAAAGATGACTTCTGCAACAGGTTAATGATTCAAAGTAAACAGTACCTCGAAGCAACTATGAACAATCTGAAGAGACACAAACCCTCTCCTGCCCTGAAAATCATAACAAATCGGCCTTAAACAAGCTGTTCATGCAAAGTAGAGTGGGTAGAAATTCCAACTACAAGAATTGAAGGACTCTTAGCTGCTACAAAAAGCATTTGAAAGCTATCATTTCTGCCAAAGTGGGTGTCAGAGAGCTGGGGCTCAGACACACTTAACTAAAAGCCCTATTGAAGTGACTAATGAAACGCACAAACACATGCAAGAGTGAATGTTACCACACATTTAGAAGTCATAAAAACAGTGTTTCACCAAAGCTGAAGGAATTTACAGTCTGGCATGTAATTAATATTGTCACTCAGCCTCAAACAGCTGCCCTAAAAATTTCCACACCAAGCATGACATGTAAGTAACAAGGAACAGAATGCGCCATTCCTTTATGTCGTCCCGCAGAAACACACACTGTCACACATGGAAACATTTCCCTTTTAAAGACGGGATCTACATTTTCCAGAGTGACTTTAGCTTCGCATCAGCTTGGTCGGCTGCTTTTGATTGTTTTGACAGCCGTAATGTTATCAAAACACCATCTGGTGTGGACAAAAGGGATGTCCTCTCTAACACGTGTGAAGTGTTTGCATGTTAAGGGGGGGACAATGTCATGCAAATCACAATTGGAGGTTAGAGTGACGGCAATTTACATGCAGTGACATTTGCATAGCTTTTTGTTTCCTTCGGAAATGTGACAACCTTGCTATTTACATTGTCAAAAGGTGTGAGCTCTGCTTTGAAATCCTGTCAGCAAGACTGGCTTTTGCGCTGTATGCTTCTTCAGTGATTCTAAATATACACCATATGGACAAAAGTATTGGGACACCTGCTCAATCAAGGGTATATATATATATATGTTTTTTTTCTTTGCTGTAAGAATTTGGTTGCATCCAGCAAGAGTATTGGATGGAGCATCCTTATTCCAGAGAATACAGTTCCACTGCTCAATGCTGGGGCGCGTTATACCCCTCATTAGGTATGGTGCCATGTTTATCTGCTCCATAGAGTTCTATGCTATTGGCAGGACTTCTCTGTAGGCACTAGTTAAGCTGTATCATGTATTAATCTATATCAGCAATAAGTGCAACATAAAGTAGCTGAATGCATTCATTAGAAGGGGTGTCCATAAACATTTTGTAGCTGCAATTACTAGTTAGATATGACCACTGTTTCTCAATCTTTCATTATTGTTTCAATAACAGTAGACAGCACAGCATCCCTGAAATGAATGGGGCACGTATGGGCCGATATCTTGCTTAGAAATTTCCTCAGTTTGTTAGTAAGAAAAGTCCAAACAGAACATTCGTCAGATTCATGATGTGTTTTTAAACCGCAGAATTGTTCACAGCTCTGATCTTATAATGATGGATCCCACTGTTCTTGTAAACTGAACAAATCCCAAATAAGAAATATTTGGGGAGTGTCAGAATCTGGGAAAACTGCATTAGTGGGTTTTAAGAAGAAATGGTTGGTGAATACAGCCCTAAAATGTTCCTTAAAGGTTCTTGGCTAAGAAAGAGCTTTTAATTAGTTTAGATCCTGCACAAGTTCTACTTTTAAATGGTTCACATCTCATTTTGGAAAATGCTTCCCAAACGAATCCTCCATACAAAGGTCCTTGGTGGTTGTTCTTTGTGGTTCTTCTGAAAGAGGTTGTTTTTTCAAAAGGCTGTTAACACCATTATGGCTGAACTGGTCATGATGTTATTGGACATGAAACATCAAGTTGAGTTGGAAGTCAGATTTAAGCTCTGATTGAGAAAGTGTGTGTCAGAGCTGAAGGGTTATAGGCTCTCACTCATGCTGCTGACCACACTGACCATAATAAGAGATTTCCTACCAAAGCTGAAGGAAATGTTTGGACTGATGTTTGACAGACTTTTTGAAACCGAGATGGAGATTGTGTTTTGGTTACTAAGGCTGGGGTTAAGAGTAGGTTTAGGTGTAGGTGTATTATACTACAGTAAAACAGAAGTCAGTGGAAGTCCTCACCAGTCCAGCAACACCAACAGGAAAGAGAGATGGTTTCTCTTATTCTACCCTGTCTGTGTTGGTGTGTCATCATAAATCATGATCTAAATGTTTTCTTATGATTCATTTTCTCCTCACTCTTCTTCCTCTTCTTCTTCTTCTCTCTCTCTCTCTCTCTCTCTCTCTCTCTCTCTCTCTCTAACTCTCTCTCTCTCTCTCTCTCTCACACACACACACTCTCTCCCCATCTCCTCTTGTTTACAGGGAATCTGAAGAATGTGGTTTAGGAGTGGGCTCTAAGCTCATGTTTCCAAATCAGACCCTGCGCTCCTAATGAAGACAGTATGTGGGAGCCATCGCCAGAGGGGAGCTTTGGAAAACATTACTTGAATGTTTCCAAGGAATTTTTTTTAATGGGAAAACGAGTGGGCCTGTGTTACCCCATTTGAGAGTTTCTACTCAAAGGGGGTCACAGGGGATGAACGGTCAAAAACTCAAAAGGGTTTTTATTATTGTCTTTTCTCTCTCTCTCTCTCTCTCTCTCTCTCTCTCTCTCTCTCTCTTTCTCCCTCTCTCTCTCCCTTCCCTCCATGGCCTTTTTAAATCTTAGACATCTAAGCTATGTTTTTTTTTTTCTTATGTTTGTATTTAGTTTTTTTTTTTTTTTTACCACTGTGGAATCTTTTTTTGGACGATGGTCACTTGTTATTGCCATAGATACATTTGAGAAATGCAGTCCACCATGGAGTACGTGTTTGGTGTATGGCTCTGTCGTCAAGGATATGACCCTGTTTCAGACGTGGTATTTAGCGACACGTTCCCTGGGGTAATCCAGTCACTGTCATACCAGAACTGCCAGCACACACACTCACACTCGCATACATGCTCGCCAAACACTCCACCACCCAAACATGCTTACGAAAAGTGGAAGAAAGATAGATGGATAGAAAAAAGAATGGGAGGAGAGTTGGAGAGCTGGGATTGGAGGTCTGTAAAACAGGCTGCTTCTCCATGACTAACATTTAATAAACACTGTAAACTCCATTCATTTGCCATCCATACCTCTCCCTCTTTGTTTTACCCCACATTTAAAGGCTTTGGGCAGATTTATGCACTTTTACTCACAATCCAGCCTGACCACCACCACAACTGTTACCACCTCCACCTGTGTCGTCCTTTTACACGATGCACACCATGAATCTGAGAAGCATAGCAATGATGAAGTGACATAAAGACAAAAATTCCCTGGAGCAGAACCAACGGTTTTAACTCCCACCACCATCCAGTGGAACTAACAGTTCTGGTATGGATTTTTTTTTATCATCTTTTCTGGCCTCTGTCTGTTGGAACAAAAGGTTTTCTCTGTGAACTTTGACATTTCACTGTAAATATTGCATTGTTAATAAAATTTAAAAGCAAACCCTTGTGGTTCTGTCTGGTTTCCTTGCTGTCCCTCTGAACAGTCCAGAGAGGTTTTTGCCATATGTGGAGCAGCAGTGTTTTCCTCTGCTGTGATCTTTATAGTTCTCCCAGTGGCTGTGGTTTCTGTCAGTGCCACTGCAAGTGTGATTCATTAAGTGCTTTATTAGCATTGAAAGATGGGGCTTACACCATTTCAATCCCATTAAAGGATCAATCCTGCCAAGGGAAGACAGTAAAACGTGTGAATTAAAGACGAAAAGGCGTGACCAAGTTTATGAAGCCACACTGATTAAAACCCACACTTGCGCTGCTCCTTCTCTGTATTCCACATCCATATTCCCAGCTCGGCTTCGGAAGAAATTAAATAACTTTATGCATTCTGTCCTGACAAAAGCAGGCCGGCTTTGTCTCAATCATTTACTGCACAAAATGAAGGGTATGGATTAAAGGACCCATGTCCTACATTTGTTTTGGATTTATGTTTCATCCAGTTACGTTTTGAATTATGTGTCTTCAAAGGTGCCATGGAATGGAAAACCGTATTTACCTTGGCATAGTCGAATAAGTCGAGTCACAGACCCAATTTTACATACACCCAGCCTACTAGCAAAAGTCTTTTCAGGCAAAATGCAGTGGCTACTTCAGGAGAATATTAAAAGCGAGGTTAAAAAGGCTAAAAGCTAACACCGGGCATAGAGAAGCCACTGAAGCAAGTGAGTGAACTTCTTTTCAGCTAGCAATGTGGCTCCTGTAAGCTGTCTTGGAGACATAACCCATCTGATTAAAAGCAGAGTTCATTTTTTTCAGCAGTCCTCCATAAAAGGAAAATCAGCAAGGACATTCTGAGGCAAAAAATCAGGACATTTTCTGTCACATGCCTACTATTTATACATCAAAAAAGCGTATTCTTTACCGCCTTTACAGTTGATATAAGTAAATTAAGTTTGTTCTGATTGGTTAATCTTTATTGTGCCTCATCCAGAATGCAGCTTAAGCTGACACTTCCAACACCAAAATAGTGAAGCGTCCAATCTTTTTAGGGGCACCGGGCTATCGATAACAGGGTTGTGGGTTCGATACCCGGGCTTGGCAAGCTGCCACTGTTGGGCCCTTGAGCAAGGCCCTTTACCCTCTCTGCTCCCCGGGCGCTGGAGTTGGCTGCCCACCGCTGTGTGTGTGTGTGTATTCACTGCCCCTAGTTCACTAGTGTGTGTGTGTGTGTGTGTGTGTGTGTGTGTGTGTGTTTTCACTACCACAGATGGGTTAAATGCGGAGGACACATTTCGCTGTGCAGTGCACCTTTACTTTTTTTTTTTTACCAACATGAACTGGTGGGTTTAAACTGCTGTAGGTAGAATATGTGGATATTTTGAAATAGTTTGTTTTTGTGATATCATTAAACAATTCATTTTCTAAATATGTAAAATACACAGCTCTCCTGTATTAAAAATAATATGGGCCCTGGACTAAGAGGACTAACCCCCTGGACTAAGGGGTTTTACCATTAACACCCCATTTAGTCAAGACTTAATCTTGGTTTGAGAAACTGGCAAACAGCACAATAATTAGTTAATTAGTAAAGTTTATATTATTAGTTAATAACTGACATAAATTTGTTCTTACATTTGTAAAATATAACAAAGGATATCCAGCCTTTTATCCATATAAAGGTCCAGCCTGTGCATTCACTTTAAAGTGCACATGACTTTTCATTCACTAACTAATGCATTCTAGGCTTATGCCAAAATCGTTTTTAAGGATGCAGTAAAATGTGTTGTTTACACGCCATAAAATGAAGAGGGAAGGGAACTTCCTCCTGACCTGACAAAGCCCGAGTCTGCATTGTTCGCCTACAAACACACGCGCGCGCCAAATCGCGCGCACCTGCTCGTCATGTCCCTCTGTTGACTTCCCAACGTATTTTATGCAAAGTGTTCATCTGGTCTGCCTGAAGTACCGCCCTGTTTGACCTGCAGCAGCCCTCACCACTGTCCACCACGTACATACATGCGCCCATGCGTTTACCTTATGCTAAGTCAATCAGCCCCGTGAGGTGAGACATGCTTCTCTAAACAGGGCTGCAGTCAGGGTGGCTTTCTGTGGTGTTGTTGTTGTTAAAGCACGGAAACAGCACCGGTGCGCTCCTACTTCCCTCTCCTTTACATCCAAACGGTAAGTCAGGAACCGTTTGGCTCATTTGCATGCCGTTCCCCAGAGGGCTGAAGGAAATCCCTGCTCTTCCAGCCGTCAGCGCCTCCTGATCTACATGCGAAGTGTGCTGATGAATGAATGAATGACTGGGCACCAGATGCAGCCTGTTAACAGAAGCAGGAGCACCAACAGCCAGCTTTTCACTGACAATACTGAGATGAATGACCTAAAACGTAAACCAGAAGGTTTTACAGGACAGCAAATTAAGTTTTTTGTCTGTTTGTTTTTTTTAAGACGGGCTTTCAGTCGAAACTGGGTCGAGATTATTTAGAAGCATCCGTCCTCGTTTTTGTACTGGTCAGTCATGGTCGTGTTCTCCCCTCATCAGCTTAAACCTGATATAAGGTTTGTTATAATTATCCGTCCGTGGTCCATTTATTACAGTTCACGCTGTAGCTGGGATATAAAGGCATAACTGACCCTGCTTTTCGTTCACTCAGCACTGTGTGATTAGTGTGAGTGAGGAGTGTTTAGTGCTGATACTGAGTCTAAAGTGTTTGTTTACTATATGATCCTCCATCGAGACGCCTTTGTTTTTACACCCGTATTCAATAAAAAAGAAACCCCGCCCTGCTGCTTTAGGATTGGCTGATACCTCGGCATCTACGCTATGATTGGCCAGTAGCTCATACTTAACTCGTACGTGATTCTCAGACCGAGGGTAGCTATAAGTGTTAACTACGAGCCTGTCCCAACACAGGAGGCGGGCCGTGTCGGATTGCGGGTGGGTTTACCAAATACCCCGCGTCCGGCCATTTAGCTCGCGTTCCCAGGAGGCGCAAAGAAAACGGGAACAGGATCCAGACTGAATTGAAGTTTGGATGTGTGTACACTACACACATACAGCACACACTTTAGATCCAATAACTTTAAATATCGGATACTTATTATTTACAAAAAAATAAAAATCGGCAATTTTAATAAAAAATTGACATAAAAAAGGGAGAAAAACTTTAAGGTTAATGTAAAATAATATTGCTATTGCTTGTTTACTTCTTATTTATATTGTGTGTATAGTGTAAATTATTTATCTACATTTTTTTTTGAGTGTCTTGCTATTCACTTTCTGCTGTGACACTGAGACTTTCCCCACTGTGGGACTAATAAAGGATTATCTTATCTTAAAACATTTTATTAGTTCATGCATCAAAATCGTTTATACCATAAAGGGAAGCTTGTGTTTTGAATGCAAATAAATAAATAAATAAATAAATAAATAAATGATATGTGTTTCTTTGGCTGTTTAGCACTAGCTAATGCTTCCTACCTACCTAGTTAACCAGGCTGGTTCTTGCGGTCGTTGCTATTAGCATTAGCGCTTATTTTCCTCATTTAACTCGTGTTAAAAAGTGTATTACGGAGGACCCCAACCTGTTGTCCCAAAATGTGTGCTTATGTCACCTGTTGGTTGGTTTACTTGTTTTAATTTTGCTCTGTTGAGTTAACTAAAGGAGTCAACATCCAAAATCCATCACTGTTAGCTTAATGCTAACAATAACAGGAAAGCCCCATTACTAAGCTAACGGGAATTACCAACCTTAGAGGAGCCTATGAGAGCATTACGGAAGAGTAAATAACAATAAAACACATCACAAAAACACTGAATATGATCGTCTCTTGTTTAATACGCTTCACGTGTGTCTTATGAGCTATAATAAATGAGGTATTTAGTAAAACAGGTCTCCTGTAAGATTACTAAAACAGCAGCAAACTCAGTTGTCCAGAAGCGGCGCTCTCCCACCGCCTGTCAGTCCAGTTCCGTCAGAGATCCACTCCACGTTTTGGAGGCGAACCCACTCCAAACACACACAGCTCCTTCTTGAAAGAGTCGAGTGTGTGTATTTAGGCTAATGCCTTTGATTCAGTGTCAGTTCAGTGAGGGAGCTGCGGCTGGAACAGGCTGGGGAAGACACTGAGGCTGAACCCGTCCAAACCGCGCTCCACACCTTTCACAGGAGCTCATAAATGCATCGTCAGCCTCTCGACATCTCTTTATCCTGACATTTTGGTTTAGTTTGGGGAAGTTTTGTTTGCCTTTGTCCAGCTTCATATTGAATTCTGGAGGAGAAATAGTGCTGCTGACTTTCTCTGTAGAAGGTAAGATATCAGAAACAGCATGTTATGAAGAATCACTGATCTTAGTTAACCGGCTTTATGTCTTTCTTGATAACTGGGACCAGGGACTGGGACATGCACCACTGTTTGGCAGATTGTCTTCTTCACTCAACAGATTTTAAGATGCTGCAAAATGTAAGATTAGTTTCATACATTTGTATTGACCCGAATATAATAAGAATATATATTTTAAATGTTCCCATTCATTTCTCATTCAAAACTATCTATTCATGTTTTAATAATTCTCTGGCTGGCTCACAGTCTCCTCATTATTACTCTATTAGGTGTTACAGACGGTCCTAATCGACTCGTAAAACACATGCCTATTTATACCCCCTAGGGAAAAAAGCCACAAATTGATCTTTCAACTAGTTTGTAACATAATTAGTTGTGTAACTGACACCAGTAACGACTTTGGCTAATCCCCAACGTCTTGGCTATTGATAGCTGAGGGAGCTGGCTGTGGTAGTAGAGTACTCCCTTAAAACAATGTCTTATTTGTGGCATTGCGGCACAATGTGCTGCTTTACTTGGGGAAGAAGGCCCATAAAACGACTAAAACAGATGACATTGTGTATAAATAGAGTTCCTGTCTTATAAAAATCATTGCACAGTAAATTGTGAATCTGCAAACCTCTCTAATTAACCCATTTATGTCTGAAAAAAACTGAATCTAAGATCATAGATAAGAGCATTTCTAGATTGGTCTAAAGGGATTATTATGTGATGGTTTAGATTACATGCAGTCTTCTATGTAAAGTATAACTTCATATTGTTAACAGTGTTGTTCCATGTGAGTAAAAGACTGGATTGAATCATAATTATGTAATTTTTTTTAGCTATATATATATATATATATATATATATATATATATATATATATATATATATAATTTTTTTTTTAATATATTTTCTTTTTGGCGGGGGGGGGGGCAAAAACACTTCAAACTTCAGATGTAAACATTTTAACTAATGCGTCCTTCCAGCACCCATTAAAATGTTAATAGGCTATATTATTTAACACAAGGGTCATGTTGCAGAACTGAAAATGGCTTCAGGACACGGGGCCACCAACAGCCCCCCCCCAAAAAAATCGCCCTTTTTTGGGACCTCTATAGTTGACTCCAATTAAGTTGTAGGCCTAAGCATGTTGTATGTGACTGCTTCCAGGCAATGAATAATGCACACAATGGCCTAACACAAAGCTCCTGAGCTGAATGCCCCACAGCTGTCAATGTCAGGGAGGGCTGATGAGACGAGCTTGTGTGTTTTCTCTTTGCTGGAGGCCCGCTGCAGCTGCATGCCAGCCTTTTGCAATTATGCCTTTCCCCTCCACGCGCGCTCGGAGATGAACTAAGGGGAAAGGGGCAGCACATATGATTAAGTGATTAAGTGCCTCAAAGGACAGCCTCATGACTCTCACTCCATGTGAATGTGTTGTGTATTGAGGGAAGCGAGAGACTGGGTCATAGGATAATGCCACGTCTTTATTGCTCACCCATGAGCTTATGAATGTTGGCCATTCAAGGCATTTTAGATTTTATTTATATATATTTTTTAAAAAATGCTGTTAAATGATGTGCCGTGCCATCCTGCCTGAAGGAACTAGTGCTTACCTCAGGCCTGTTGAGAGGTATTTTGCCATATTTTTGTGTCAGTTTTTAAGGTCTGGGGATTCTGGGGAAGATTTGTATCAACTGTTCTACTAAAAACCTTGTGGTTTGAAGTAGCCAGTGACCTCAGATTGGTGCTTTATTAGACAAGCCGTCGGCTGACTGATGCTGGACCAGATCTACTGCAGTTCTTAAATACCTTCTCACTATGTAGTTGTGGATGCTGGTCCGGAAACACTGCCGAGTTAAATCAGTGACTAACTGATGAGTTGAATCAGGTGTGTTAGAACAGGGCAAACCTGGCAAACTATGATCGACACTAACTCCTCCAAGACTGGAGTTGGGCAGCTCTGCTTGGAAGCAATGATTTGCAATTAAGAACGCACAGCTGCAGCTCCGTAATTATGATCACTTGGCTCAGAGCTTTGTAATTTAGGATTGGTCATTTCTAAGAATAAGGTAATCCAACTTGTAACTTGGTTGTTTTTGTAGCTTTTGCAATTCTCACCTGAAAACCTTCAGATGCTGGATTAGAATTAGTCAGTGTTGAACAAGCTGTCCTGTAATAAGACTGATCCATTTCTTTTTGCCATCATCTCTTCTGCTCCCTAGGTGCCACCAGGTAATGAGCTCAGTGCTGCTGTCCAACTCCAACATGAAGGACCGTGACTCTCTGAGCCTCCTGCACTACCCCGGCTCTGGCAAAACCAACCCGCAGTTCCCCCCTCCCAACCTACACTCTACCTCCCCGAGCCTGGGCAAGCCCCAGCCCTTCTGCCTTCAGTCCAGCCAGCACCTCATAGCCTCCATGCAGCTTCAAAAGCTCAACAGCCATTACCAAAGCCTGGCTGGCTCACCAGGAGTTTCCGGTGGACCGAACCGGGGGTTTGGAACTGCTTCCTTGAGTCAAGCACAGATCACTGGCCCCAGTATGGCTCAGTGTCCAGGGATCATTGATTCAGACCCAGTTGACGAGGAGGTTCTCATGTCTCTGGTGGTGGAGTTGGGTTTGGACAGAGCTAATGAGCTTCCAGAGCTGTGGCTGGGCCAGAACGAATTTGACTTCATATCAGACGTACCTGCTGGGTGCTGACTCTCAGCAGTAATCACCCCATCACTTTTCCACTGTCTTGCTTCTGCGCTTGAGGCTCTGTTGGATGGCTTGTATAGATTGATGGATTTTTTTTTTTTTTTTTTTTTTTTTTCTTTTGAAGGTTCCATGTATAATCTAGACTCCCTATTGAAAGTCCAAGCTGCAGAGGTCTAGATGACTACAAACTCAGTCATGACTACTACAAAGAAAGTAATTCAAAGACATTTGCCTATAA
This sequence comes from Salminus brasiliensis, assembly GCF_030463535.1. Classification (NCBI taxonomy): domain Eukaryota; kingdom Metazoa; phylum Chordata; class Actinopteri; order Characiformes; family Bryconidae; genus Salminus; species Salminus brasiliensis. The sequence continues at coordinate 14,866,351 of NC_132886.1, forward strand.
AAATGCTGTAAACTCTGGAAGGGAAGCGTTCCTGAAACCAACATTTGGTGAAGTGCAGACCCCCATTATTCAAATGGAGTCTTCATTTGGCTTAATCCTCTCGAAGCTCTTTTCAAAGTGGTGCAAGAATGTTCTCCCACAGCAATCACCAGTCATGGAATTAAGTTGTAAGCAACGCACATGGACTAGGCTTCCAGCATTAGCCATACCAAAAGTGTCTTATGGTGTTTTTGAAGTGATTTGGTTTTCCCCCTTTTTTTTTTTTTTTTTTTTTTTCTTGTTGGAACCACAAGAAAACAGGAAACTGGCCAAATGTGACTCTTATCCTTCCCTTGACATGGATGGTTCACCATCTGAGCATGAAGCTAATGAAAGGTGTCTGAGCAAGCACTACACAACGTCTGAACCGAGTGCTGTGGACGTGGTATCTAGAGGACTGGTTTCACCCATTGCCTTTTTTTGCCATCTGTCAGTTGTCTTCCCTGTCTGAACGATGGGCCGGATGGAGTTTCGGTTCCCTAGTGGATGGCAATCCTGAAACCGTTGTGTGCGTGGATGGGCTACTCCTTACCAAAACGCATGTCATCACAAGCCTCGTTTACCCCAGTGGAACTTTATCCGGCAGACGGCTTTCCGTGGTTAAATATATTAATGACGGACGTGTCCATTTACTCCAGAGATATAACCTAGTTCTGCGTCTAGTAAGGTGATGAATGAGCAGAATAAAAACTCTGCTGATCATCTGAAGGACACAAGGTAACTTGAAAGAAGAAGTCTATTACAGAAGCACTATATTGTACATGTTTAATCAAATGAGATTTTTTGTGTTGCATTAAGAGTAGAAATCAATAGAAAAAATTAAGCAGACTTGTATAGACTGTCCTGTTCTCAGAGGTTCAGTAATTTAGAATAGGCTAAAGCAAACCTGTGTTAATGAAAAGAATAAATGGGATGATTTTTTTTTTTTTTTTCTTTAATGAATCAAATAGTGATGTTTTTTTTTTTTTTGTTTAGCACTTTCCTTCCATCTTGTGTATTTTTCTACAAAAGATGCAAATACTGTTATTTAAATGAGTCTATTTGGCTACTTTTCTGAATATAAGAGAATAAAGAGAACAGAGATCAAACTTTTGCTTTGCTCTTTCCATCTTTATTGCCATTTCGTACCTTATTTCTGGTGTATAGTTTATTGTGCAATTTAGAAAAAAGAGGCCTCAGTAGAAAACTGTGAAATAATTTACACAGGTCAGTTGGAAGAAATTGTGTGGCTGTGGTTCCTTCTGTCTTGAGGGAGCTGGAAGATAAGCGGTGTAGTACCATCTAGTGGACATCAGTGAGGATGGCAACATGGCTCACTATGAAGTGCACAGAACAGAGGCGGGCATTGTAATTCCTGCAGAGTTTTTTTGTGTTTCTTGCTCAAGCACACCTGATTCAACTCCCCTGTTTAATTGCAAGATTCAGTGGTTCTGTTTTTAGCAGGGAAAATGGCTAACTGTGCCCAACTCCAGCACCTGTTGCCCATTCTAGGTATAGAAGAACCACTTTTGGTTCCATATAGAACCATGTTTAATAGAGATGTGGACGCCTGCATCTCCTATAAGCATTGTTCTTTATAGAGCCAAAAGTGGTTCTATGGCAGGGATGGGGAACTGAGAGCCAGAGTCTAGCACAGTTTGGTGCTTGATTGATTTATGTTTTTCCTTCCCCTAACACACTGACTAAACCTGCCAATTAGCAGATGAGTTAAATCAGGTGTGTTTGAGCAGGAAAACAATACTGTGCATCGGTCTGGACCTCCACGATCTGAATTGCCCACCCCTGTTCTTAAAGCATTGCTCAAAGAACCATTTGAAGCACCTTTTATTTAGGACTGTTTAATTCCAGTACACAATAGAAAACCAGCTACACGATTCCTGGAGTAGCCTGGTCAATGAGGGCTAGAAGAAGGTTAAAGAAGGCTTCATATTAATTTGCATAAATACCCTGAGTTGACACTTTATTAGATACATTATAGCTAGATTTGTCTTTTTGGTTGGTGGACTATTCATAACCCACAAGAGCCTGATACAACCATACTAGCATGCCACTGCAATGCCAGTGTGTCCACAAGCAATATCCTATGGTGGTCCCTTTCTATTCCACAGGCCTGGTAGAGGGTGACTGACGGACTGTGTAACAGTAGATGAGCTATAGTCAGTAATCGGAAACCTAAAGTGCACACGCTTATATGGTAGGTGTTTCTGATAAAGTGGCCAGGTATATAATAAACCTGAACTAAAAACAGGCAAATGAGTGTAAAATGAATTGTTGGTTTGTGAGACCCAAGAAAACGGATATAGTTATATGGGATGAATAGGCACACAGGAACCACCCAGTGTGGGTCACGGTGTCCACCCTTTGGCAAAGGAACAGATGGGTGACTGACCAGCTTTATCTTCTACCATAAACAGAGACGCTCTGTTCCCTAGTCTGGTATTTCCTGATGGAGTTTGTCACTCATGAGGAAAGAAGCCTGAAAGATTGGTGGAGCAACGGAAACTGAAACCTTTACCTAAGAAGAGATTTCTTGTCCAAACATCTGAAAAAATAGTAAAGACATGTTTGATGAAGTTTGTATGGAGGATTTTGGACTCTCTTCAACAGTGAATTTGAACTCTAACTTTACGCACAAGCTTTGTGATATATATCTATTTACAGAGAGTAAATGTTAAAGTAATAGACTTAAAGGGTCTATGTCATGGAAAACCAAATCACCCTTAAAATAGTTTAGCACCTGCATTCACATAGAAGATATAAGCAGCAATACTGATTTTTGCCTGAGGTGCAATAACACCTAATGCAATAACATACCCTAAATGGCCGCATGGATGGATTGATAGATAGATAGATTTATTCATTAGATAAAATATGTTTATTAATCCCAGAGGAAAACCCTCACATTACAGCAGGTCAAAAAGTAGGGATAACAGCAGAACTAGCAGATTAATAAAACTAATAAAAATATAAAATAATACACAGTGAGCTACATAAATCTTAAAAAGAAAAGTGTCCTGTATGTTAGGGACACTAACATAAACCTAGGGGGTACTTATAGACCTCAGGACACCTATATAAGGCCTAAAGACACTCACATAGACCAGGAAACACTCACAGACCTATAGACACTCATAGACCTAGACAAACTCATAGACATAGGGAAAGACAGATAGACATTAAGCTTGGGACACTCACATGCTCCTATGGACACTCACATTAACCTGAGGACACTCACAGACCTTGAGACCCTCACATATATCTGGAGACACTCTTACACTCCTAATGACTCACATAGACCTAGGGACACTCAGAGACCTAGGGACACTCACATAGAATTAGGGACACTTACATAGTATTAGTGACACTCACACAGACCTAGGGACACTCACATAGACCTAGGGAAATTACATTTAGCTTGGGGCATGTGCATATACCTGGGGATACTTGCATAGGCCTAGGGACACTTATAGACCTATGGACACATACATAGACTTAGGAGCACTCACATAGACCAGGTAACACTCTCAGACCTATGGACACTCATAGACCTAGGGAAAGACAGATAGGCATTACGCTTGGGACACTCACCTAGGGACACTCACAGACCTTGAGACATTCACATAGATCTGGACACACACACCTAAAGACACCCACATAGACCTAGGGACACTCACAGACCCTGAGACATTCACATAGATTTGGAGACACTCACACACACACACACACACACACACCTAATCACACTCACATAGACCTAGGGACACTCAGAGACCTAGGGATACATAGAATTAGGAAAACCTGCATGGTATTAGGTGCACTCACACAGACCTAGGGACACTCACATAGACCTAGGGAAACTCACATTTAGCTTGGGACACGTACATACACCTAGGGGTTGGAAAGTGGTCACATACTAATGCCATTTTTTTGTTTTCCTAAACTAAAAAAATCTAACATCAGAGGACAAAGACAAATGACAAAAGTACAGGATGTGGGTCATTTAATTCAGTTCAGATTGGTTGTGATTATAGATATTGCAGGTATACACTGAGTATAACTGACTGTTTAAACTCTGTTGGGTTTAAACGTGAGAAGGAACCCAGACGCTAGAGGGCAGCAGCTCATATGGTGGACATTTGGAGCTTCGCACGAGCTCTTCAGCGGCGCTGTTTCAGCTTATCTTCCTTTCACAGGAAGTCGCTGGCCCTTTCCCGCAGACTCCAACATGGTGAGCAGGTTTCTTTCTCGATTTCTCCTCAAAGTTATCCACAATCATCAGCCTTTCTACATGTTACTACTCAATTAAAGTGTCAGCATACTGTATTTACACATCTTATATGCTGATAAGTCTACATATTATTGTCAGATGTCTGTTCTTTCACTGTTAAAAGCGATTAGTTAGATCTGCTTGCTGTTCGTGCTCCGCCGCTAACAAGTTGCTAGCGGAGTTGCTAGCTTTGGTAGCGCTACGTTTAGAAGTCGTTTGGTCTCTTCACTCGTTTTATGCATTTGTGTTAAACTGGATTTCATTTTTGTTTAATAAAGACTTTAAGGTTCATAGTGTTGTGCCGGAAAGGCCTCAGTTATGTGTAGCTAGAAGGCTACTCTGTTAGCATGCTAGGCAGTGAGATGGCTCTGAGAAGTAGTAGACAGGAGTGCTACTCAGGTTTGTCGGCTGCTTTAGACCTTAGTTTTAAGCGCTTTAATTAAAAAAAAAAAAAGATGGGGCTGAAATCTAGTACAGTAATACTGAGACACTGTTTCTTTCTGTCGTTCAGGCCAGAGGAGCAAAGAAGCACCTGAAGCGCGTCGCAGCGCCCAAGCATTGGATGCTTGATAAGCTGACTGGAGTGTTTGTGAGTAACTTTTCATGGTTCTGCTCGTGAAATGTTGGGTTTGTTAGTTATAAGGGGTGTTTGTTAAAAACAAAAGCTTGGCATGGTGGATGGTACAGGTCTGACCCATAAGGTGTTCATTTTTAGGCTCCTCGTCCCTCCACCGGTCCCCACAAGCTGAGGGAGTGTCTGCCCCTCATCATCTTCCTGAGGAACCGGCTAAAGTATGCTCTGACTGGAGATGAGGTCAAGAAGATCTGCATGCAGAGGTACATCAAGATTGACGGCAAGGTCCGCACGGACATCACCTACCCTACTGGGTTCATGGGTAAGTAATGGACTAAATGCCACCCTTTTGTAGAAATGGCAGTCAAACTTCATGATGCAAATTAAGGGTGACCTTTTTTATTGCCATTTATGTAGCTGTCTATACACTTAGTGGCTTTGTGGAATTACAATTAAAACAGTTAAATTCAGCATGGGTTTCTGTGCTTACTTTAAGTGGCTAACCTTTTTTTAAGGATGTTTAAACAAAAAAGACAAAGTTTGCAAAACAATGTCAAATGCAAATATCTCATCCTGACTGTAAATGTGACCCAAAAGGCAGCAGAGATGAAATTGATGATCATATCTTCTCATAATATAAAACAAGCTAATAATGTTAAGCAAATGCATATTTAATTTATGCAGATTCATGAACATAACTTTGCTCTGTTAGTGCTTTGTCTGCACTCTTACAATGTACAACTTTACAAAGCTGCTGTTTCTCTGTAAGCTATCTGTATGAATGTGAGGTAGTGTTCTCTACAGAGCTGATTGAAACTTGGCATTCCTGCCTCCCTGTTTATTTACTTCACTTAACAGCTGGATGGAAACACTGCTAATGTGACCAGATTGGGCAAACTGATTTTCGTTGTAGTCCAACAGCTATGCTTAACAATGCAGTGCAAGATGGGCTGTTGACATGCAGCAAAAAATTCAGCATCTCAAACATCTGCACTGTGTAACCTTCTGCTAGTGCACACCAGCCACAAATTACTGCCATTGACCACTTGGCCACCTTGTCAATGTGCTGCCTGTATGTAGTTTAATAGAACAGATCACATTAGTGACAAAAGCTGCCCACTGTGTTGGGTGGCCTTACACATTGGACCTGTGCAGTGTGGTTGGGTGGGTGTTGAGAACTAGTTAGAATTCACATGATGTAGATTTTTGTTCCCACTTGGTTCATGTTGAGAAACAAGGTTATGCCATGGTTAAATTGATGTTACAATGTTCCACCTTTAGCTGCTGTATAATGTGTGGACCTGTTTGTGCTGCTAGTGATTGGGGTCAGTACTGACTTGCTGGTATTTCTGACAGCTCTGTTAGAGCTGCTATACTTTTTCACTACTTGAATGACTTTCGGGTTAAAATTACATGTTTAGAGATGCAACACTTCAGTGCAGTTGTTGCTATGTGGAGCAATCGTGATGGAAGTAGGAGTATGTTATACCTATAGTCAACTGAATAATTACTGTTTTGTTTTTTATGTACTTGCGAGTATTTGTGCAACACTTGCCGTTGTGTGATGGTGGAATTTGACTGCGCAGTTTAACAGATGGACAGGCAGGTAGATGCCCTTCCTCTAAGCAGCTCACTCTTGGTCAGTGCACTCTTGTGGAACCATTCTCATTCTCCCAGCATGAGTTTAGAATCTATTGCCAAGAGGATATTAAATCTGCTGTGATTCATTGTCAAGACCTGGTGATGCTGTAAGGTGTGAAGCTAAGTCTTATGAAAGGGCTACAAAAATGGCCTGTTGAGTGACCTAGAAGCAGTTTTTGATTGGCAGTATTGTTTTACTCTGTTGCAGATGTGATCAGCATTGAGAAGACTGGGGAGAACTTCCGTCTGATCTACGACATGAAGGGCCGTTTTACTGTCCACCGCATCACCAATGAGGAGGCCAAGGTGAGCTTGTTTTAGCGCACTCGAGCATCCAGCCCACCTGCATACCTTGTGTGGGTGGAAGGTTTGGCAGGTTTATATATTTTTATGAATAAGGAAACTAATTTTTTTGTTCTAATCCTTTCTGCAGTACAAGCTGTGCAAGGTCAGAAAAATTCTCATCGGCACCAAGGGAATCCCTCATCTGGTGACCCACGATGCCCGCACCATCCGTTACCCTGACCCCTTAATCAAGGCCAATGACACGATCCGCATTGACCTGGAGACTGGCAAAATCACAGACTTCGTCAAGTTTGACACAGGTCAGTAGTATTGCGGTTATATTAAGGCTTGTGCAGCCAGTTATTGCCAATGTGCGTAACTGTGAAGGTGAACTTGATGCTAACTGGCAATGTCAGCTTTTGCTGCCGACCCTGTTGGGTTATTTAATCATGTTTGAATTAGGGTGAAACTAACTAGGGTGGCATGTTCACATGTACTACATAACTAATGTCTTTCTCTCTGTACAGGTAACTTGTGCATGGTAACAGGAGGTGCTAACTTGGGACGAATTGGTGTAATCGTCAACAGAGAGAGGCACCCTGGCTCCTTTGATGTGGTCCACGTGAAGGACAGCACTGGCAACAGCTTTGCCACCAGGCTCTCCAACATCTTTGTCATTGGCAAGGTGAGCAGGATGTGCTGCAGGATGGCTGTTACCATCACTGTAGTTTAGTGTGATTAGTTTCATTATGTTTGCTTTTTCTTGTCATGCTTGATGTTTATCCAGAAGGGTACATCAGGGCATCAGGGTGTGGCTGTATGGAAATTATAGCCCAATATGACAATACATTTGGCCAAAATAATTGTTGTAAATTGCTTTAAAATTTCAACCCTCCTTATCTAACTATTTGCAAAGGGTAGTGTACCAGATCTGCTGTTCTCAAAAATGCTGTTTTACTTGATGTGCAGAATTGACAAACAATTCCTTCATGACTGTCAATCTTATGGAGGCCAGCTCATTCTACACTGCATTAAGCATCATGCTACCTGTAATGATGCAACAAAGAGAAACTAGTGTCTTGTGATCAAATCTGACTACTGGATGGCTGTATCAGCTATGTCTAATCGGCAGTGTTTAATGGTGGCTCATCACATGAGAACAGCTTTTTCAGAAACACCTACTCAGTTTAGATGAAAATACAAATCACTTCAGTCAGTGGTGTTTGTTGTATTTTCTATAATGAAATAGTTGAAAAGCATGACACAGCCACTGTATTTTAAAATGTCCATTATTTGTGGTCTTGCATCATATTTACAAATTCCAGTCTTAATCTGGAGCAATTTGGTATACAAGTTTTTCAGAACAGGGTGTTTGCGAATTCTGTTAACTTCAATGAGCATGTTTTAAGACCGTAGAATGGGATTAACCTCCACAACCCTCCCAAGTAAAAATTGCCTCTACAATCAGGACATTGATTGTGAAATTGATTTATCTCTTTAATCTGAGGTCTTTAGCTCATGCTTGCTTGTTCTTTTTACCAGGGCAACAAGCCATGGATATCCATCCCCCGTGGAAAGGGTATCCGCCTGACCATTGCCGAGGAGAGAGACAAGAGACTGGCTGCCAAGCAGAGCAGCAACTAAGTCCAGTCAGAACTAGCTCCCACACTTTTGAGTTTCAAATAAAACCAACATTGACTACAAGAATGGGGTTTTGTTTTTAATGTTTTTGTTTACTGTTTGTGATGAGAAACTGACATTGCGCATGATGGGTAAAATACATCCAAAGGGAATTGTAACCATTGAAACTGTGGTACTGCATCTACTTCAAACTTCTGGTTTGAACGTTCATGTGATTGAGCTTGCTTTTCCCTAGGATAGGGGTGTGCTTTTTGGACTGTAGGGCAGAAGTCCTTAATACAGCAGTTTCAGTTCAGGAAGGAGTTGAAGTTCATGATGGCTAATTATACCTTTGTTTTTTTTAGTTTTTTTTTTGCTGAAAACAAGGAAAAGAAACTTGGTTTAAAATACAATGTATATAGATTCTTTACTAATTTTTTTTTTTTTTTTTTTTTGGTTTAGTTTGTCGCCATCTTTTGGTAAATCTATATTATTTTTTTTTAAAAACCTACAGTAAAACAATTGTAATAGTTAATAGGGTTAATACGTCCTCTTTTTGGAGATATGAAATGTGTTTGGCTGGGAGTTTATGTTGATTTCATGGCAGTGTTTGCTTCTACAGTTTGCTTAGTCCCGCTTTCTCACCGCCACTATCCGTCTACATTTACCTGCTTGGCGTCTGTTTAAGGATGCAGTCCCGCCTTTCCACAAAATGAGCTGATCAGCTACCTGCTTCCGTCCCGCCTGGAATTAACTGACTGGCGGCGCTGCGAAGCTGGCCTATAGAGACTTTTGACTGCCACCAATCTAATCTCCAGAAATACTGAAGTGATCAATCATTAATTTGATTGAAAATTTCGCCAAACTTTTTTTAAAATCTTGGTAGACTGAACATTGAGATTGGATAAGTATATCTTGTAATTTGCTGCAATGGAAGATGTGTGAAAAAAAATACTACAGAGAGCAGCATTGCTTTTTTGACGTGACACAGGGTCAGCTTTCCAGACAATGACGTTTTCCTTCCAATGAAACATGTCCACTCAGCCTGGTGTGTGGTCCAGGACTAGGCTTAATCTCTTTGAGAAACCGACCATATAGTTCTAATTTTATAGGGAATTTACATGTATTGCATTCTAGTGTGTTCACAGGGAAGGAGATGGTGAATAAAGGTTTGTCCATTATTCCACAATGATTCTGATATCTAGTTAAACTCCTCAGCTTATTGGTGTCCAGTGACTATGCTGCTGTGGGCATTATTGGTGTACAGGAATGTTTCTCTGACCATTAGGGTGCCTCTGGTAACCAGTCTCATTGAAATGCTTGACCGAAAGCAGCATCATTCTGCTTCTCATCTCCGCAACAAGCTCACACGTTTGCAAGGGGGATGTTTTTCAGCCTCTAAGGCGTGTCTGAAAGCAAGCATGTGTGAGATTATGTAGTTTATGGCCATCTGGATTCAATAATATGGTGCGTTTTATATGAACCATGGAAGTTTGACTAAAGGGTATACTGTGTATGTTTGTAAAATGTAGTGCTGGTCTGCCTTATCTAGCAGCACTGTCAAGAAACACAGGCCAGAGTTGAACAAAAGTGGAAATCTTTTTGGTGATGTATCCAAACAATTTAAAAAGCTTCTCTAAAGAACCGTAAAAAAAACACCTATATCAGGAGACAGTGGGTGGGTGCAGGGACATGTGGTTTCATGGGTGCAGATCAAGTGCTTTCCAGTTGCAGTCCGCTTAGGAGCAGGACTAACTTAAGAAAATGTGCCAAACTAACTGGCCTAGAGTAGCTATATCAGGGAAGGAATACCTGCATGTGTTTGTGTTCTACTTTGCTACGGCTCTTCTCCAGAAGGCCATATGGGTCCTGCTGGGTTTCAGCCTGTCTCTCCTGCAGCCTTTGGCCTGCTGGTCCACAGCTCCGCAGCATGGCTTAGCTCAGCCCTCTCCAACACACACTGCTGGGGCTTGGGGCCAGAATAAAACACTGACACACACATACACATATACCTAGCCTAGAGCCTAGTGTCCTTGAGTTTAATATACACCATGCATGTCTGCATTTGGTTTATCTTCCGGAAGAGCTTAAGACTTTCTGCAGTACTGCTTTGTGCATGCTGCTAATTACAGTACTTAGTAGTGATGGAAGTGCATTAAATATAAATAGCAAATGGTCTTGATTTTTATTTATTTTTTATTTTTTTGATGTTTTGTCCTTCATGAATGTACGGAGAGCTGTGATGCGTACCTGTGTTTTGTGCATTGGAGCCCTTTGAAAGTGAAACATGAAGCTTGCCAGACTCCGGCACTGTTTCTGCCTCTCTTTACATCTCTCCCACATCACTTTGATCTGATTACACAAGAGCTCTTTGGCGTCGGAATCGTATTTGGCAGATAGGCGCGAGAACAGAAAGAGAGTAAAGAAGGAGAGAGAGAGAGAGAAAAAAGGTTGGGAGACCAGATGAGAAGAAAAGTTTCAATGAAAGGATTGGGGAGGAGGAAGAGGAGGAGGAGGAGGAGGAGGGTTGATCTGAAGGAAGGAAAGGTCCTCCAGGAGCCTTTCTGCTCGTACGTTTTGGGCTGTGTATAAGCGGGGTGGGGCTAGGGGACCTGGAACAATGCAGACAGTCATGGTTCTCCAGCAGCCAGGCAGGGCCTCCAGATGTTTCCAATCAGTTTCACTGCTTGCAACTTGCACAGAGCCACAGACGCATGGATGGTGGACAAGAACAGTGCACATGGATGACGTGCAGCTCCTCTACCTGCTCCTCTTCCTTGCTCCTCTGGTTCTAGGATGTTGTAAGCCTGGATGAACAAAAAACATCTAGGTGAGCCAAGTTCTGCTCTAGGGTGGGGGTGTGGATGTGGATGCACACGCGCACTCATTCTCACACACACCAGATGTGGGCTTTGGGAGGGGCGAACATGTTGAAGATTTTTTTCATTGCTGAACCTGGCTGTGTTTTTTTTTTCTTTTCGCTACAGTCTCCAAGTGCAGCTGTTAAAACTCATCGCTCCCAAACTCGGACATGAGCTGGAGGCCAAACCTTGCGCTCACAGTCCCCTGACCTTCAGCCTGAATTATTGAGCTGTCAGCTTAGACTGCAGTTCTGGGAACCTGCTGCATTTAAATAACTGGGTTTGTGCATCTGTAAGAAAAATGTTGTAAACTGTAGAGATAGAGTTAGTGTAGCAATATGGGCACCGACTTTACCATCTTTTATAGCAGACTAGGGTTCACTTTGCTGGCTGTGAGCCTCTCTGGATATGAGCATCAGCCAAATACCATAATTGTAAATGTTCTCACAAAAGACTCGAACATTTGCCTGAAAAATAAACATATAAGGCAACATATAATATTTTTGATTTGAATGAGATGTGGGTGCTAGCTAGGTACATTTATGTACTAGGTAAAAGAAATTACACGTACTTTATACTACTGAGTGTTTTCTGTGTATAAGTGTAAGGAAATATGCCTAATTTTCCCATCAGGTCCATTTTAGTAATTAACATTTAGTTTTTAAAGGCAGCAAAACACAGAGAGAGGTCAGATGACCCCAGTGGAGAACTTCCAGTGCAGTGGGGGGGTTAGAATATGGGATGATATGGATGAAAGGGGGTGGGTTGGATGTCAGTATTAGTCAGTGTCGGTTTTATCTGTTCTTTTAATATTTTGTTATATATATTGTTTAATATTAAGACATTGTTTGAGGCCTGACTCCTTGGTGGTTGAGACAATGGGCCGTGAACATTGTGCTGTACTGTTCTTCTGGATCCCTGTCAAGCCAGCATCAGATTGTATCAGATTACAGGTGGTTGAGATTAGCTTCATTAATTGAAGCACTGACGAAGGTGACGAAAGTGCCCAGCTGATTACCCCTGTAAAGAGGTTGTAATGTAGTGGGAGATTACAACAGAGGTGAAGGGAGTGGACTGAGCCCTATGTGTAACCCCATATATAAGCTGGATCATCTTGTCCTGTGGTATTTCACTCTAACCCCCTTTTGGATGCTTAATTCCACAGTCTTCTGTTGCTCACAACGAGGGCTCGATTTTATGGAGGATGCACAAGGGTGCTATCTGTTTTATGGGTTAATGTTCAATGTAATGATTCCAATTTATTTATGTAGCACATTTCACAACAGATGTTGTCACAGAGCAGCTTTAAAGAGATCGGGATCCGAACCAATGACTGTAAAAAGCATGTAAAAAAAAGCAGGTGGCAGGAAAAACCTCAAGTGGAAGAAACCTTGAGAGAAACCAAGGCTGTGTCTGAAACTGGAGGTAGCTCACTTATTGCATAGCTGCCCATGGTGTCTCACAAGTTAGTGTTTTAGATGGCAGTGTAGTGATGAAGGTCTCTGAACCCCCGTAACCGAATCAGGAAGTTCATCAATATGTTATGTAAAATGTAAAAGCACTAAAGATAGCTGTAGTTTTGATTGTATCCGTACATCTAGTTGTCTGGGATAAATTAAATGATCCTCTAGCTCCTCCCAGATGTTTGAACCCACCATGTTCCCACCAAGATTTTTTTTTAAGGTTAACACTGGTCACAACCCCAATATGACCACAGAAAGAAAAGAATAGCCCCTAAATATCCTAATAGTAAGAATTCCTTCACTTCTTCAGTTCCACTGCAGTTCTATAAGCTACCCGAGGAGTCAGGCCTGATAGGGTTCCCCCAAGTTTCCTTTTAAAAGCTACAGCTCTGTTTATTTTTTACTGAGACATTCTTCGATTCAAGTCAAAGCACCTTGACTGGAGTGTGCTTTCAGACTCCTCTCCCACCTCAGGCTGTCACTCCATTCAGACTGCGCATGTGTGGGTAATATCTAAATTGGGCTCTGTAGCTAAAGTGCTGCTGGGGGCTGCAGGGCAAGGGGCTTCTGAAAGCTCGCTCTCTGCAGGACCGTAGCGCAGCAGCGCTCCGCCCAGTGGACGCTCAGTGGCACTGCACCGAAACTGCCTCCACTCCAGTCGCGCCTCTCAGCTTCTCCAACAGCAGAGTTCATCGCTAGGAAAAACACGCACCAGCCAGACTTATCGGAACTGGGGAGAGAGCGGGAGAGCGAGAGGGAGTGAGAGAGCCAGGGAGAGCAGGAGGGCGAGAGAAGAAAGGGACATGCCGTTTTGCAAGCGCGCCATAGCGCCCAAAGATGTGTGCAAAAGTGCGGCGAAGGCTCGGGGCGCTATCTTCTCGGACTTGGTGGACGTGTGCGGGTTTACCCTGTGCTCCGTGCTCAGGCAGCTCGCGGATCTGTCCAGGCTTTCGGTCAGCATCTTGGAGGAGCTCGAGGGCGAGCTTGCCTCTATTTGTCATCGCTCCGGGACGCTGGAGAGTAAAGTTATCAGCCTGCAAAGACACATCTCGGTGCTCGCCAGCAAGCCTCCTCTGAAAAGTAAGACCCGCGCGTTTACTTCCAGCTCGGTCACGAGTCTGATTTCTTCATTGGTCACTTATTACTTTGCTGGGTCAAGTTCGCGAGCAGGGTTGGGTTATCTCGGGGAAATCTCCCAGCTGTTGCAGGGATAGATGGGGAAGTGGGCGAGTGCATTGCTTGACAATTCTGCACAGCCTATATGTAGGTCTATTGCCCTCCTACACAATACACATTAAAGTTTATGGGGGGGGGGGGGGGGGTGTCAGGTGTTAGGGTCCAGGAGAAAGGCATAACTTTACAAAACTCTTGTATTCCAGTTTCAGATGCTTAAGCATTATTTCTGACCTAAAAGTAAATACTGTAATTACTGTAAAAAAGTGAGTGAAGGAATTGGAGATGCACTACTGTTGGAATGATGGGCGGATGCCAATATTTGATATTTTTTGTGTGCATATCTGCTGAAACACTACAACTGGGACTTTATAAAAAGTGAATCAGAGTGCAGCTATTTTGGTGCTATAATAAGCATTCAGCTCTTCCAGAGAATTATACATGATTCCAATGTAAAAATGCATCTCTAGAAAGAACAGCATTAATTAATGGTGCATTAATGGTACAGAAATATTTTGAGGTATAAATATAGAGTAAGTGACTTTAGTTGAGGTGAAAAATATTCAGTTGCCATGTAACAAGCCTATTTACAACCCTGTTACCCTGTAGGAAAGGAATGATGGTCAAAGCTAGCATCGACTGGCATTAGCTTTCAGCCTAGAGCAGGTCCCTGTATCATCCCCCCGGCCTTCGCTTCATCACGTGCCAAGTTTGAGCTCCCCTTCTGTGGGTGATGGTGGTCCGGTGGTAATGTGCTGCTCTGTAGTATCAGCACCACCATATTCTCCCTTCAGCGTCATTTGACAGTTTAGCTAGCTTTGACTAAGGCTTTCACTAGAGGGTTGTGTGAATGGAAAATTTATAAAGAAAACACGTAGCCTTTTGGCCCTGATATGAAACAGTCTTTAAGAATTGACCTGTTTTCCAGCTCTGTTTGGGTTATACCAGCTTTTCTTTTGAAGAAGGGCACAACAGTGTCTGAGGTTCACGGTATGTCAGTTCCATGTATCAAACCCTCAGTAAAGTATGCCAACAAAAATACTGTTTGATGTTCTCGAGCCTTTTAAGGCTTATGACATACACCATATGGTACAAAAGTACTGGGACACCTGCTCATTCATGTTTCTTCTGAAATCAAGAGGATGTGCCTACTGTCCATTGGAGCATTGCTGTGAGGATTCAACAATGCAATTAATGAGGTCAGGATGTTAAAGGGTCACCATCCCACCTCATCCCCAACTCCCAAACTCACCCCAGAAGTATTGGATGGAGCCCCATCATTCCAGAGAACACAGCTCCACTGCTACACAGTTTAATGCTAAGGGGTTCATGTTTATCTGCATTTGCACCTCCATGTCAGCAATGGGTGCAACTTAAAGTAGCGGAATTCATTCATTAGAAAAGGTGTTCAGAAATATTCTGACATATGATCCACATGTCTTATATTATCTTATTACACATTGACCCCAATATCTGAATCCACTCTGTTCTATGCTATACTGCTGTCACTGTTTCACTGTTTGGAGAAGATGAAATTAGCCACGACTTCTCTTTTATAGATAAGCGCAATAGCACCACTCATTCAAGTGGTATTCTTTGGTATTATTGTGGATGCTTGTACTTGTGTTGTGGAGGAATGAGTAATGCTATAATAGACATGTGAGCCAAGTCTCAGAGTGATGTTAATGAAAATCAAGAGTTGCCTGTTTGCGTCTATGTGCTCAGCTGCTGCCAACGGTCACTATTAAGATTTCCAAAATAACTAAGCTACAGTGCAGAGTGAGAGACACAGGCAGAGAGAGGGCAAGGCAAATGCCACAGGCCCATATTATGTGTTCACAAAAGAGTTTAACCATGGAGCTGCTATAAGGTCCAGTACAAGCAAGAGATTCACTCGCATAAACAAGAGAAATCTGTGTGGCCGGTGGAGTCATTTGACAGCTCTCCAGATTTCAGGCTGAATAGACCTCTTGTCAGTCCCTAATTACCAGCAAACAAACTACCCTGGACACTCCTTACAGCTTATTCATCTCCATCACATTCATCTGTCAAATTAATGATCATAAACCATGCGTTTTTCCCCCTTCGTCTTTCTCATTTTCATTTTTCTGCTCCACAGTTTTGGCATGCACTCCCTCTCACACCTCCCACGCCACTCAGTGTTGCTAAGCTGAAGAAGAGCAGAATACTTCCTCAGTCCACTTCCTTTGTCTTAGCAGAGGAAACTACTGCTCAACTTTGTCCTTAATCCATCACAAGTGACCCTGTGGCCCAGTCTGTCTTCACTATGTCTCCTCTATCTGTCCTTATCAAGCCTGTCCAGTAGCCCAGAGTAGGAATAGAGAATAAAGATTAAGCCTATAACATTTACTTAAGCACAGCCCAGCTGTATTTGTCCAGGCTAATTGTTCAGTAATTGCTGTGCTGTGACAAGTTCAAGATGCCGGAAGCGTAAGCCGATAGGCCACAAATTCTTTGGCTGGCCCACTTCTTCCTCTACAGCGTCGTAGTTCAGATCCCACTGGAGACCACCCTGCCACTGACTCATGAGGACAGAAAGGTGAAGAAGCATCTTGAAGGCTTGGGTTTCCTGCTGCTGAGTCTGGATCAGTTGCTCCACAGGTTTCCCTCCATGCACTTTGAAAGCTAATACAGGGTTTAGCGTGGGCGTGGCTGTTTATTTAGTTCCACCCTGCCACGTCACATTCACGTGTGTTGATGTGAGGACCAGTAAGGAGAACATAACAAGCTGGTCCTGCTTTATATTTAATATGATTTGTGTCCCAACTGTCATCCAAGGAGAATAAAGGGTAGAAGATATATTTGGCCTCTGCCCAACACTGAGCTTCACCCCCTCTTATGGCTTGTATTGATGATGGGCCTTTTGGTTTGTTTGATTGGTGGTGAATCAGCCCTCTTTTCTGTTTGTTTTCTTCTTTAAATCACCAGGACAGAGAGTGGGATCAGATTCAAACTGGTATTCACGTGGGTTTGATGAAAGCCTGCCCAGTGCAGAACAATTAACCTAACCACAGTGAGAACCACATCAAATATGGCTCTTCAGCAGTCAGCAGTGTTTAACAAAGGCGTTGATTTAATCATTCTGACATACATTGAAAAGGATAGACAAATTTATTAGGAAAACTGTAGTAGTACTGGGTAGGGCTTCCCTTTGCTCTCAAAACAGCCTCAGTTCCTCAGGGCATGGATTCCACAAGATGTTGGAAACATTTTTATTATATTGTCTATGTTGACATGACTGCGTCACTCAGTTCCTGCAGATTTTTTCAGGTGCATTTTTATGCTGCGGGTTTCCTGCTCATCCCAAATGTTCTACTGGATTCAGATGGTGCATTACCATACTGGAAATAGCCATTATAAGATGAGTGAGTCATCCTCATGAAGAGATGTAGATGAGTGGTAGCAACAGTACTAAACTAGACTGGCATTCAAGCTAGTGATTGGTTTTAACCGGCACATGGACTTAGCTTCTCACTCGCTCACTCACTCACTCATGTTTAGCAGACTGAAGACTCTTCACAAGAGGGACATCAGTTTTCAAACTGACGTCAGTGCTTTCCATCAAACAAATAAGTGCAATATGGAGGAGGCTAACATTAGATGATCATAAGATATGATCAGGTGTTTATCAGGTGATTCATATAACTGATCTGAAAAAATCTAAGTACTGAGACTTTATTATAGCTCCAATCGTAGTGGTAAGACCTGACTGAAGACCAGTGTTTGGAGGACGAGAGCTGTACTTGCTGTGGCTCAATAATGCTATATCAGACTGCTATGCAAATGTATAGATTTAAAGTCAAAGTGAGAGTTTAGTGAGTTTGTGTTTGTTTCCACAAAAGACGGAGATCATGATCAAGACGCAGATGCCATATTCCTCATAATCTCCACAAACAGTACTTTCCCGCACTCTCTAACATGAACACACCCTCCATTTGTCTCTGTGTTCTCATCACTTACTTGAGCTGTACTGCTGTGATGGACATACCTGAATGTATTCCATACCCTTGTGTGGTCTGCAGGTCAAGGTTCTGTTCTACCATTTATCTGCCCTGAAGCCTAGTCAAACACTGTATATGGAGCTTGAGACAAATGAATTTATTTTCCTGTGTTGAAAGTTTCATTCAAACACTCAAGGGTCTTTATGTGTTGCTCATTCATGTTTTTGGAGAGTCTGGCTTTGAGATTAATAAGGTATGGAGTAAAGGGGTCTGAAGATTAATAGGGACAGGAGCCTGCCCTAAAGACAGACATGCTACTATAGCCTTCTTCTGGCTGAGGAGAGCTGGTGGTGATGGTGTGTTTTTTTTTCTTTCTTTAACTTTATAGACCTTTTAGTAGTCAGAAAGATTCAGTGCAGTTGTACTGAGAAGGAGAAAAGGGGTAAGTCAAGTGAGAGAGAGAGAGAAGCGAGAAAAAGGGTGATCGAGAAGGTTAAGAGTGAAAAAGGAGTAGAATCAGAGCGAGAGAGGGAGTAGGAGAGATAGTGGGAGTGACAGAGAGTGTGTGTGAGAGAGAGAGAGAGAGAGAGAGAGAGAGAGAGAAAGTATGCTATGCCTGAACAGAGTGAGGGAAATCGTTCTAGCGGGAAAGATAAATTCAGGTGAAATGCAGAAGAAACTATTAACAACTTCCTGCCTTGGCTGTGTGCCAGAGATTTTTTTTTTCTTCTGTAATTCAGATCATGTTATTTTTCTCCTCTATTGCTCTCTTGGCTCAGCCTCTGGTTGCCGTGGCAACTTTCCAGCTGTGTAACGTGCCAGAAGAAAGCCACATCAACCTTTTTGTCTTAAAGACTTAACCGAGGCGTTGTGTGTAGAGGAATGTCTCAACTAGAACTTAATGCAGTGCTACATTAACCCACCCCCCCCAGACCCTGTTATTCTGGACTGTAGCTCGCCCTGACATCCGTTCCAAAGATGCGACAGCGAGCACAAAAGGAATCAATTTGTCAACTGAAACGAAAAGCAACAGTTGTGCAACAGGTCCAAAGTCCTGCCACTTCCAGGGTCTCTCTCTCTCTCTCTCTCTCTCTCTCTCTCTCTCTCTCTGCC
Source organism: Salminus brasiliensis (assembly GCF_030463535.1). Taxonomy (NCBI): domain Eukaryota; kingdom Metazoa; phylum Chordata; class Actinopteri; order Characiformes; family Bryconidae; genus Salminus; species Salminus brasiliensis. The sequence goes on from NC_132886.1 coordinate 14,885,349, forward strand.
TCCCCTCATCCATTCCTTTCTCACTATGCATTAATTCTATTCACTTCTGTTCAGTTCAGGTGAGTTAATGGTAGTTTAGTTCAAATAACTTGACTGGCTTGAATTATAATTAATAACTGTTGCTAAAGCAAATAATGGACTGCTTCATATTAACAGTGAAAAAATTCCCCAACAAAAAATGAAAAGTGAACAACTTCCATATACTCACTCATTTTCTGACTCACTCATGTTTAGCAGGATGATGTTCTCCACAAGGGGGCGCTATTAGTTGGCCTGTCGCTTTAATTACAATACTGACTTACTGTACTATATTCATACTATATACAGACATGACCTTACTTATTTTTGCTGACCTCGATATTGCCCATTGTGTTTACTTGCATTTATTTTAACAGGTTGATTAAAATAAATATTATATATTTATATATTATATATTATAAAATGTTATACATTATAAAATAAATATTAAATACAATATTAAATAGTTGATTTTAGCCAGTAATGCTGCTCTGCTGTTTGCTCAACTGCTCTCTGTCGGAGGCAAGTGCGAGTCAGTAATGCGCCTCCATACATATGGAGCAGCCTGCGAAGGTGTAAAACTAATGAGCCTTATGGGGAGTAAAGACTTAGCTATTAATGCTCAAATAGTGCTTTGCATCAACAATACTGTATTCTTGATTCATACTTGGTATATGGAGAAAGCTAAGGCCTTTTCCACACCTATCTGGATATTTTGAAATGATGTTTTTGGTCTGTGATTCAGTCAGCATTTTGAAAACGCTCTCCAAGGGTGAGATTTTTGAAAACTCTGGACGAGGAACTGAGCTTCTCCTTATATCTCCTCACTCCCTATATAGTGAATTTCATAAGTCATAAAACTACAATGTCTGCACACAGATGGCACTAAAGTTCAGATTTCCACATATAAATAAATATAAATACTGTTCTATTACAATCATATAATGCTCTGTTTAGATTTCAGAATCCATAAATTCATAACTTGCGTAGTACACTACATAGCTATTAGTGTGTTATTTGGGATTACATTTACGGCATTTAGCCAGAGCGACTTCCAAGGTGACTCGTATTACACAGGTGGGCCAATGTAGTTTTAGGAGTCTTGCCCAGGGACTCTTTTTGGTGTAGCGCAGCATACGGTCACCCAGACTGGGAATCGAACCCTGGTCTCCCACATATTGTAATAGCTCACTGGCAGCTAGTGGTTTTATCTGTTGCTCCACGCCAACCATTAAACCTCTGTGTTTCTTCTTTGTGGTGTTTGGATGTCTCTGTAAGAGGTACTATTTCCCCATACAGGGCTGAATATTTTCGAAAACGGAGGGAGGGAAATCTGTTTTTTAAAATATCAGGATAAGTATGTATGTGCCCTAAGGGCATATTAACTGTCACCAAAGCAGCATTCTGTAATGCTCAATAAAAAGAAGAAAATGAAAAAACTATACAAACAAAAAACCTTGTCTAAATATATGTGTGAAGTCACGTTCAAACATCTACACCCTCGCACACCTGCTCAAGCCTGCTCGCATGTACATACACACACTGAAACGTAAGCATAGTTCACACACAAATATGTTTATTTATATTTATTTATTTCTACATTAGGATCATGTAATGTATCATTATTTTCTCTGAGCACATTCTGGTGTCTTTCCTGAACTATGGTGATCGTATTTTGGTTTTCAGAAAAGAGGGCACTGGTGGCACTGGGTTGTGGTCAGGGGGTTTCAAATCGGCCTGAGCGGTAGACCATTGGATCGTGTATGTGTGATGGGGGGAGGAAGTTCAATACCTCAAAAGTAAACATTTACTCATTTACCAAAGCTAATAAAAAACCCTAATAGCCTGTATGACCAACTTATTTCCAAATCATCAGTGTGTTCTTATTGGAAAAATATGCTGTATAAAATATTTTATAATATAATAAGATGTTATATGTTACATTATGTTTTGTAATATGGTCTGCTTAGTTTCAATTAAATTTTAGGCTGTAGTAAATCTGCTGTGGTGGGAAAGAGTTTGACCAATAGCTGTGTAGATGCAGGTGCATAGTTGTGGGGCGGTGGGGGCGAGAGGGCAAGACGTTTGTTCTGTTTAAGGCTGAAAAATCTGTGGTGACTGTACAAGCAAATGCAAAAGTCATTGTGAAATGTTAGGTTGCAGCAAGAGTTAAGAGTGTAAACAATATTGATATATAAAAGTTTCACAATTTCATGTTTTGCAGTATTGTATTGATTCTTAAAAACACAGTATTGATTTTAAAATAATAGTTTAAATGCGAAGATTGGTGGCAGACAGTGGTTCATTTTCAGTGTAGTCTTAGTCCTGTTTATTTGGATGAAGTGCAGCACATTTTGATTTAAGCATTTTGTCTCACATGTATTGCAATAAATGTTGTGAATCATGAAAATGTCTTTAAATATTGTGATAAAATATTTTTACCATATTGACCATCCTTACTCAGTCTTCAGAACACACTGTAAAAAAGTGACCTTTTATAATATATATATATATATATATATATATATATATATATAGTAACCCCTATATTGTGATGTGTATCATACAGCCAGATTCTTGCCAATACAAAATCTTTGTCTCACTCTCTCTATATCTCTCTCTCTTTCAGTCTCATTGCCTCTCTCTCTCTTTCTCTTTCTACCTCTTTCTTTCTAAGTATATTTATCTCTTTCTGGCTCTCCCACATCACTGTCTGTCATTCTTGCTCCCCCACATCCTCTCTACTTTACTGTCTGTCTCTCGCTCACTTTCTTTTTCTCTCTCTCTCTCGTGGGAAAGCCATGACTGGTGGTCTGTTGTGGGATTTGTGTGGCCGCATGGCTGGGCTGTCATGTGAAGTAAAGCAGTAACTGCATTAGTGCTGATTATGAAGCTATTTTGCCTCAGAAAATGGTTCATAACAAAAAGTGTGTCAGTCTGCAGGCTAAATTAATGAGTGTGTGCATATTTGAATGTATTCAAATGTATAGTTTCAGGACAACAATGTTTTGACCAGAGGAAATATCTGGACCAACAAACCGATCCTGACCTGACATTTCAGTTTTTAAAGCAGCATTATGTAAGAATTGATATGTCTTGTTCATGGGCTCCCCTACAGTCAGGATTGACAGTGGAATGCTCAATGCTTTGAGCCACCTCTAAAGGACATGTTTTACACTTGCATATCTGGACAAGCGGAGAGTTACAGAACCATTAAGGACAGTGGAAGTATATGGACTGAAGTAGGAGAATTATTTCACAGGATTTTACACCAGATATGACTTTGAGGTTACGCAGCGTTATTTTGCCCGCTTCACCAAAGTTACATTGTGCAGTTAGCAGTGTGCCAAGCCCGGAGTTGCAATGATAGAGGCACTACTCTCCCTATTACGGGTCAGTGGAGCATCAACGCGATTTTGAAGCTGCTATTTTTAGGTAAAGATTCTATATAATGCTCCTTTAAAACTGAAATTCACTCATTATCTGAAAGCAGTTGTTTCTACTTATTGATGTAAAGGCCAGGGTTGTGGTTTAGGTATATATAGAAAGTTCTTATTACATACAGGTAGCATATTGTCATTGTCATGCAAAAGCCTCTTATCTCCAGAATGTCAACTTTACAGGAGAAAGAAAAAGTCATATTGGAGCATTTCCATTGATCTATTCATCATGAAACAATCTTGTGTGTGTGTGTGTGTGTGTGTGTTTTATGTCAAACATGTGCAGTACAGCGTTAGTCTTTCCTGTTCTTGTGTCCTGTTGGGGCTCTGGCCAGTGGTGCAGATTCTCTTGGCTGCAGAGTGTCTGGCTCTGGGGCCGATGACACACACCATGTGGCTCTTACTGCACTGTATTCACTCCCACACACACTCGCATATGGTCTTTGTCGTAACAAAATCTCAAATCTCCAAAAAGGCAGGATCATAATCTCTGTCTCTCTCTCTCTCTCTCTCTCTCTCTCTCACACTTTCTTCCCCTCTTTGTCACCTTTTTCTTTCTCACTGTGTATCTCTCTCTCTTTCCCATACCCTCTCACGCTCACTGACCCTCACTGTCTGTCCCTTTTTCGCTTTTTTCCTTTTCTTTTTTTCTTTCTATCTCTCTCTCTCTCTCTCTCTCTCTCTCTCTCTCTCTCTCTCTCTTCCTTGCTGACTCACTCTCACAGTCTCTATCACTTTCTTTCTCACAATGTATCTCTCTTTCTCTCGCTCTCTCTCACATACACATACCTTGACTCTCGCTCAATGTCTCTCTCTTACTATGTCTTTCTTTCTTGCTCTCGCACTGCCTCTTTTCTATTTCTCGACCTTTCTCTTTCTTTCTCCTCCATTCCCCCTTGCTCACTCTCGCTCACTGCCTCTCTTTCTCTTTCTTCCACTACCTTCTTCTTTCTCACAATGTATTATGTCTCTCTTTTTCTCTTGCTAACTTTTCTCTTCACAATGTATCTCTCTCTGTCTTTCTTTCTCACTCTTTTTCATGGGTTCTTGCACTCTCACACTGTTTTTTTCTCACCTCTCTCTTGAGGTTTTTGTTTGACAGTGACTGCCTTCCCCATTGTCTCATTCCATCCCTTATTCTGTTTCATTCTGCAACTAATTCTAGCATTGTGTGAGAATTGGTATTTTTGACAACTGGGCGCTCTCTACGCCACTCTCTTTGAGGTCCCCCTCAGAGACAAGCTGTACACGTGCATTTGTGGATGAATGGAAGTGAATGAAGCATGTAAAATGAGGAGTATTATTACCAGATTTTCACAAATATGACTCTGGTAACGCAGCGTTACAGTTCTGGCAAGAGGTCTCGTGCAGCTCCACCAAAATCACACAGTACAGTAGTAGTGTTCTGGGCCCAAGGTGGCAATGACAGAAATGCCATTCTCCTTATTACAAGTCAGGACCATCAACATGATTTTGATTGCATTTTTACTTTGCTACTGCTTCATTTGTTGTGACATGTTTAGTGTGTAACCTGAATTCTGAGCCACTCTTGTCTTGCTGGTTTCTTGTATTTGGATCCTTGCATTGTTTTATTATTTATTTTTTGATTTGCCTGCTTTGTAGTAGTCTTTGCCTGTGTCTTTATCCCCCAGCCTGCCTTGAGTACTGTGAGTATTGGAATGCCCCTAATAAAGCTAATCAGCAAATGTAGCCTACCTCTCACTAAACTTTTGACAGGCAGTATAGGGCTGTGATTCCTGTCTCTTTTGTGTGTGTGATCTGTTGTACAGGGCTAGCTTCTGGAAAACTGCTACGCATGTCAAAAAGTACAAGAAGCTTCGCAGAACACGAGCAGGTGGACGGAAATGCTGCGGGTACTTTCCGTTAGCATTGTGGGCCTATATCAGCTTTTCCACTGCTTTACCGAATACTGTTCCATTCCTTTTCTTTGCTGTATTTTGACAGGCCTTTGGAGCAGAGACACTCTCGCACACTGTGAATCCTGCTCTGTGTTTACTCTATCCGCTCCTCTCAGATTCCTATCGTCACAGAGCACAGAGCTCCACTTCCTTTAGACCATGGCACACACTCACACACACACACATACACACACAATTCCTGCTTACAGTACCTTCCAGCTGATTCTTGTTTGGAGTAGGCATGCGTCTGTTGAAACAACAGTACTAAATAAATATCTGCTAAATACGTTGGCTTAATCATAACACTGGTTTCTGGCATTTATGTTGGTAGTTTCACGCCGATGCTTTCGCTGGACTAAGTTATAAGGACTAAGCCACATGATAAATTGCTCCACACAGATTTGATCTGTGATGCTCTTGTTACCACGGCAATAAAGCCTATGGGCCTATTCGAGCTCCGCCCACAAATGTGTTCCTTCGTAGCAACTGTTGCCAGATTGGACCAGCTTTACAGACTGCTGGCAAAAATCTCATTTGAAACTAATGAGAAGTTGTAGCACACAGTTGGATTTTTCCAAGATCCCCACGTGTAGAGGTGTAGAGTTGTGGAGCTAGTAACTTCAAATCCATGGCTAATCATCAATGCAACTTACAAATACCTACTTTCAGTTAGCTATATATACTCTAGCTTTGTGGTGTAAATCCAGCACTATGTAGCAGTATAATGGAATTTCAGCACCATCTCAAAAGATCTAAAGCTGAAGGCATTACCTGCGCCTAACCTGTACTCTGAGATGTGCCTGTGAAATGTGACGTTATATTAACATTTACATTTAAGGCATTTAGCAGACGATTTCGTACCCAATATGGAAGGCTATTTACCCAATCCTCCTTCATGTGAACCCCCCTATCACTAGCAATGCTTTCAGCACTAGAAGGGTGTCTTCTCCGACACATGGGAAGCCAGTCCCCGCCTTTTTTTTTTTACCTGCCACTGATGCAGCATCGCTTGGTAGCCAGCATGCTCAGATACAACAGCTAACAGACACATGTGCTGACCAACATCACAGTATGAGTGATGCGGAGGAGGCGCCATCAACCCATCCCGGAGAGAGCAAGGCCATTTGTGCAAGTAACATGACCTTCAATGTCTTAGTCCACTGGACCGCCCCTAGGTTTTCTTTTTGAATAGTGATCGCACCTTTCTACTCTCATACCTCCTCTCTATACCCCCTCCTGAAATCAAATGTTTTGAGAATTTCCCCACTGTGGGACTATTAAAGGATTATCTTATCTTATCTTAACTAAATTATTCTGTGGTAAGCATAGCCTTGTTTACCAGGTCAGTCTTCAGTCAGTGAAGTGACTGATGATGATTGTGCCATGGTCTAGGCAGAACGATTCTAGTGTGTCTAGATCTAGGGCTCAAGCTGGGTGTGTTTTATCAATATGCCATTAACAAGGAAAGGAATGTATGTTTAATTGGAGAATGGCTTCTTGTCAAGATCAACAAACAGGCTGAGTCTGCTGGTGTCGTAATAAATGGGGAATGATTTCCAGATGGTTGGGGACCCACTGGAGTGGACTGGAGAAGAGAGCAGCGGGAAAGGGCTAGAAAGCAAAGACAAGATGTAGAATTAAGAAGAGCATGGCCCACTTCTTTTTGAGTGACATCTATGTGGACTGACTTCTGAAGTAGTACATAAGGGTCTGATTTCATTCACCTGGGTTAGGTTACTCATCTCAGTTTCTGATCAACTCTGTTGGAACTGTGCTTTATAAAAATAAGCGTAGATGATGCACAGGTATAGCCTGTGTTTAATAGTAGTGCTCAGCTGATATAGTGTTCAGCCATTAAATCAGACAGTGTTTAAGGATTCCTAGATTTATCAGCCGCAGTCGTGCTCAATACTATTGTCTGTTTCAAATGTGTTTTTTTTGCCCCTAATATTGTACCCAGAAATGGAATACTAGTGTGCACATAACTTGGTCAAAAGTGTAATAAAACCTATTAAGTTAATAACTTGCCTGATACAGGGGCTTGACCATTAATATAATTTTATATTACATTATTAGGACTCTTGACTCATTTTTCCTGAGTTAAAGCCCCTGTGAAGCTAAAGCTTGAATTTTCTTTCTCAAGTTAATCTGGCTCGTCAGGGCACCCAGTATAAATGTACAAAATATGTCTTCTCAAGATCTTCCTGAAGTCTAACAAACGTCTGCTGTATTTCACCAGTATTGTTCTCCTGTCAGTGTGGTAGAATGTAAAATGGGCGGTCCTAAAATTGATCAGGCTTACATCAGCAAAGCCCTGACCATTCACAGGGCAAACATGGCTCCGCCCTCTCTTCAAATCTGAAGCTATGTGTCCCGAGCTAAAGCTCGAGCTGCGACTGGGGGATTGACTACCCCACGTTCCCCGTCGTTGTAGCTGGGCACCTGTACCCTGTTTTATATTTGTGCTATTTATTAAGCATTATTGTATTATTTACATTACTGCTGTTTTACTTTAAGTATATTGGGTCAAGTTGTCTAAGATTAGTAGTGAAAATGCACTCTTGAACAGTTGTGAAAATGATAAAAGTAATATTTAAAAAAAGACATGTGTATGCTAGTATACAGTTTAGTAGTTTATTGTCATTGCTAAATGATACATTTTATTATATAATCTGATTAATAATACAGCCTGATGTCGTGCAATGCGTCAATAAACAAAATGGGGCAGTGGTGGCTCAGCGGTTAGAGCGCCGGGCTATCGATAACAGGGTTGTGGGTGAACATGAGAAATAAATCTGACCTTTCTGTCCAAAAGCGGTAACATGGTCAGTGTCATGAACTTGCTTACGTTTGAATATTTACCTAGAAATGTTGAGTTTTGAGTTGAGTTTTACCTGTCATAACTTTTCTTTGTATTTTTTCAAATTTCAAAACTTTCATTTTAAGGCTTTTTTTCCAGATTTTTTTTACTTTAATAACCACAAAAAAATCAGCATCAGTGAGAAATTTCCCATATCGGTCTGGCCCTGTCTAATAGAAAAGGACTGCAGCCACAGTGCTGCACGATGCTGGCAGGTTTTTATTGCTCAGTGCAGGAAGTGAGGTGTGAGTGGGCACTAAGAGAACACACAGTGCCTGCTCTAAGGCTCACACTGAGTTTTAATTCTGCTCGCATGATGGGGACCGTATGTGTGAAGGCACCCCTGCGCTCCGGCGCGCTCCTGGCCTCCTAGCCCCGCCCTTTAGTACTGTCACTCGTGTACTCACACATACACATACACACTCTCTCAGCGTCTCATTTCCTGCTGGTGTTGTTGGTAAACACTTCAGAGGCATGCTGCACTACAGGGTTATTGCGCAGCCTTGGGTCTTTAATTCCTTATTGTTCCATATTGTGGGCCACAGCTCAATCACTCTCAGATTCACAAACATGTTCCCTGTAAAAAGCTTCCCTCGCCACTAATTCCCACTCCCCAGAGTGTTTGGAACCACAAAACAGGCACAGGCTGCCGGGAGAGAAGACAGAATGCCCACCCTGAAACCCTCCTGTTTTTAACCCTTTCAATAGTAAACCTTCAGTTCCTCACTTTCTAGGTGTGCAGCCTTCCAGCTGGAAGCAGAAGCTACCAAAAACTCCCAAGTTCTCTGAGGTATCTTCCCTCCCACAGTCCTACGGTCTCATTTCACACTACAGCCATGTTCCAACAGTATAGATATGCCATAACTTTAGTTTATGTTTTACTGTTATCCAATCTGCTAAATTCATTAAATCAACAGTAATTGTGTATTAGTGTAAATGTACAAAGTGTGTTTCTGCCTCCATTTTCAGCTTAGAACATCAGCAATACATGCAGTTTGACCAAGTGTGCCCAAATGTTTGCAGATTAATAATACACACTATATCACTGCTCTAAAAAGAAAAACATGTATCTCCACTTTTGTCTGTTTTTCGTTTTCGCTTTCGTAACTGTAATAAGTTGGTCTTTGATTAATAGACCAATAGAAATGCTCTAAATTACTTAGCATAGACCTATTTTACATTAAAGTTCTTTCAAAGTTTTCCCTTCTCCTTTAGCCTGCGTTAAAAAACTTATTTTTTAGTATCCAGATAGTATCTGAATATACTTTGACTGGATTCTTTTTGTACTTGTCGCTAACATGTGTCCCCAGTTTGACTAGATGAGATCTGCCTTTACTTTCCCATGTAAAAAAACAGTGTTATTTATGTTTTAAGCAATGCTGCGACATCCACTACTTTTGGGATGATTTGGTGGATGAGGTGGGGAGGTAATCATCCAATCTCCTGACCTCACTAATGCTCTTGTCGCTGAATACAATCAAATCTTCACAGCAATGCTTCAAAATCTAGTAGACAGCCTTCGCTGGACAGCTGAGACAGTTCCAACTTGAAAATTTTTTTTTTGAATGCTCTTGATTTTAGAAGAAACAATAAATAAGCAGATGTCCCAATACTTTTGGCCATATGGCATATGTAGATCTGACACAGTCATGCAGATTTCTCCTGTACAACATCCAGAGAAATCGACCCGTCCTCTCTAGAGAGGCCACCCAGGTGCTCGTTCAGTCTCTCGTCACTTCAAGACTTGACTACTGCAACTCTCTTCTGGCTGGTCTTCCTCTGCGCACCATCAGGCCCCTGCAACTCCTCCAGAATGCAGCAGCACGGGTCGTCTTCAACGTTCCTCAATTCAGCCATGTCACTCCACTGCTGCGTTCTCTTCACTGGCTTCCTGTAGCTGCCTGCATCAGATTCAACCCCCTGACGCTGGTCTACAAAGCCAAGACTGGACCAGCCCCTCCATACTTGACGGCAGTGGTCAAAAGCCGATCTGCACCAAGAGCCCTTCGAGCTTCAAGTACGGCTCGGCTTGACCTGCCATTCCTTAAGATCCATGGATGACAAGCGTCCAGGCTTTATTCTGGCCTGGTATTGAAGTGGTGGAACAAACTTCCCCTGGGTGTCCAAACAGCCGAGTCGCTCCCTATCTTCAAATGCAGACTCTCTTCTGAGAGTACTTGGGCGAATTGTAGAGTATTATTGTCTCCATATTATATACATAGTATTTAAGCTTTGAATTTTTGGCCTATTCAAACTAGCTGAGGTTATTCTTGAGTAAATAGCGAAGCTCTTTTGTAGGTCGCTCTGAGTAAGAGCGTCTGCTTAATGCCGTAAATGTAAATGTAATGTAAATTTTCTCCCAGAGACAGTCAACACATGCAAGTTTGTAGGATTGCAGTGTAAGAATATGCATATGAAATATTAGCTTCCTAGCAAATATGAGAGTAAATGCGAGGGCATGGATGCCCTTGACAACCAAGCCAAGGTGTGCAGTTGTGTTTTCCAGCTGTTTTAAGCTTGTATTGCTTTAGCTCACATAGCTTGTACCGCAGAACCCATAATCCAATACATTGCTTATTGATGAGCAGCACTATACTGGAATTCATATGTGGTGTAAGTGTATGTGTGTGTGTCGATTGGTTTATCTGCTATAGCATGAAGCAGAGTCATGCCCTTTCACAAGTGTGTGATTGTACTTGTGTGTGAGAGGGGGAGAGAGCTGTGGTGTGACGCTGACGCTGCAGAATTCGCTGCAGTGTGTATGGAGAGGCGCAGAGCTGATGAGAGAGAGAGAGAGAGAGAGAGAGAGAGAGAGAAATAGAGAGAGAGATGGATGGAGAGAGATGCATGCAGCAGTATTCTCTCTCTCGCTCTCTCTCTTTCTCACTCTTTCTGACGGACTGTAAACTCTGTTAGGTTGCGGACTGGACTGAATATCTGCAGCTTTGGATCCAGCAGCGTGGAGGATCAACAGCCGCTGTTAGTTTGAGTGTGAGCATGCGTGCGTGTGTATACGAGGTTGTTTCTTTCTGAGAGGCTGTGAGTGTGTTTTCGGAAGTGTGCGGCGATGCGGTGGAAGCGGAGGAGGTCCCCAGGACAGGGCAGACAGGTGGAGACGAAGAGTTCAGAGTCTTCCTTCGCCATGCCTTTCTTCAGAGGTAACACACATACAGTGTGTGTGATTGCGCGTGTGAGAGTTTGTGCGATTGTGGTCAGTGTAATTTATTAGATTAAGGCAGGGGTGCAGATTTGGTCTGACAAGTTGGGGGGGGGGGGGGAGTGGCAGCAGTGGTTGTGAATAGCCCACATACAGCAAATTTTATATAAAATTGCTCTCTTGAAAATAAGGGTGCTTAAATGGTTCTTGAAGCACCGCCTTAGAGGAACCACTTTTATTTTAATAAAGAACCTTAAAGAACCTTTATTTGATGTAAAGGAAGTTTTCCATCATACTCTCTCAGCACATCTCTACTACAAACATGCTACTACAAACACCTTTATTTTTAAGAGTGTTGGTAAACAAAAAAAATGAACAAATTTCAATGAAATTTAAAGCCTTCATTAAAAGGGACTTGCCCCCCTGGCCCAACCCTGAAATTGCACCAGTGGATTAAGGTGTTAGAATAAGCATAAATCATATAAACGTAATGCTCTTGTTTTCTAGGTTATATGTGTGTATGTGTGTGTGATGGGGGGGGGGGGTGTGTGTGTGTGTGTGTGTGTTTCTCTGATTGTGGTGCAGTCTAGGCAATCATTCACAATATACTCATATGCATGCACACACACACTTCACAAATCAGACACAACATGCACACTGTAATGCAAGTGTGTTCAGAAGAATGTAAGATCAGTATGAGACCGGCATAATAATGGAGACTATAATTAAATAAAAATGTAAAAGAAATTATTATTATTGCATTATGTTATTATTTTGAAATGAAAGGAGCTGTGTTGAATTTGCAGTGTATGAAAGTTTCTAAGTAGGCCTACATGAGTGTCCAGTAGAAGTAGTGATTATGACGTGTTTGCTTGATGAATGAACATGACAAGTAGGGGCATAATAACTCATTGAAACATCTTGCTGTAGGCCCCCTAGTGGCCAATCTATTGGCAGACTACAAAATGACTGGTAAAATATTTTTTTAATACTTAAAATCTGCTGCTATCATCACACTGCACTTCATGTAATAGATCGGTTCGTAGTGTTTTACCATCATTTCCTGTGTGAGTGCACAAGCTTTTTAAGACTACAGTATGAATCGGTAATCGGTTATTTATTTATTTATTTTTTACTAGGCTGTGCTGATTAGACACTTATAGTTCCACAACATGGATACAGTCATCATTTCTCTTCATTCGTTTTCTTCAGAGTATTGTCAGGATATCTTGAACATTGAACAACCGCATGGCTTATGGAAACGGGGTGTAGAAGTGGCTTTTAAATGGTGTAGTTGTCCAAACCCTTGGGTACACTAAACAACTTTTCAGACTGGATTTGGGTATCTCACACTTCCCTACTGAGGTTTGCTGATTTTTTGGGCGACATTAAACACTAAACACACTGACACACTAAACAACTAAGGATCACACACTACACAACATTGATCCGCTGCTGAACCGAACAGAACAGGCCCCAAAACATGCCTGCCTCACGTTAGCTAGGAGACGCAGATTGTTGCTGCCATTTGCTCTGACCCAAAACCAAATAAAGGTGAAAAATGCCTTTGGGTGAGATCATGGTTAGGAAGACGGGGTCAGCATGGTCTGCACAGACTGCAAAGAAAGTTGGAGGTGAGTGGCACAGCACTTTTTTGGAGGCCAACCTACACAGTGCTATGTACTAGTGGCAGAATGTACCTGCTGCCTCATTTTAGGTGGAACATAGAATTAAAAAAAGAAACTGCAGATTACCTGCCTAAAAACGGCACTTTTTGTTCACATTTTTTTATTGGCTATTGATGGGACCCGTTTAGACTCAGTGAGCACTTCTAGATTACACAAAAAAAAAATGTTTTGTTTTGGTCTAAATGCTTTGCATGGTCTAAAACACTATCAAGTGACTACACATCTGAGTCTGTGCTCCTCCTGTGCTCCTACTTGATTCTTTTTCTGACTGACAAAAAATCTGCAGACTAGAGCCAACCAGCACAGACTCAGCAAGCCAGGGCTAAAATTGGGGTGAAAATCACATAGTGTAGTGTAGTGTTCATGAGTGTGAATCCTGATGATGCAGTTTGCACTAAATCAAAACAAAACAAAAAGCAGTGAACAAGCTGCAATTTTGTTTAATGTGGCACTACTATGCATTGTGTTTGTTCCAAATAGCTAATGTGATAAAGAAATCCTAAATAATTGTGCTGATGCAAAAATGTAAGATCACAATAATAACACATTAAATAAATTATTGTGCTTTAAATCAACAAACTGCGCCATTTGACTGCTCACTTTTACGGGACGGCAAAGTGGGAGAGTAATGGACCCTGTTACTCGTACTTGCACCCCTTGTTTGTGCGTGCCTGCTAGCTGTGCAAGGCTGTGGGGTGTCCCATTTCTTTAAATTTAATGTATCAGAAAATTCCCAAGTTCACACTGTTTAACTTGCTGTAGTGATTTTTAACGTTTCATTATCCTTGAAATGATTCCCTGCCACTGACCACTTATCCATTTTAGCAGCAGCACAGCAAAAATACTGTTCGATCCAATGTTGTCAGCTGCAGTATTTGTCAATTAAGCAGCAGTGTCATGCAAAGTGTGTTACAATTCTGCTCTAAGCTTTCAGGTGAATGTGGTTATACAATTAAATGACTTCTGTCTACTTCCTTGAAAGTGTCCACAGTAATATTAGTATATCATACAGATCCACTAGTCAAGTATCAGATCTTAGAAAATACACAGTATTGTAAATGTGATGTGTGCTGTATTTGGCGTTGTCTTAAAAAAAATGCATTATTATATGTTTGCCATATCACCCACACTAAACAACTAGGGATCACAAGGCTGTGGGGTGTCCCATTTCTGTAAATTTAATGTATCAGAAAATTTCCAAGTTCACACTGTTTAACTTGCCGTAGTGATTTGTAACGTTTCATTATCCTTGAAATGATTCCCAGTGCAGCAAAATTACTGTTCGATCCAATGTTGGTTCAGCTGTAGTATTTGGCAATTAAGCAGCAGTGTCATGCGAAGTGTCTAATTCTGCTCTAAGCTCTCAGGTGAATGTGGTTATACAAATTTATGACTTCTGTCTTGACAAATGCTTGACTGATGGCACTTTGTATTATTGAACGATAGCCTTCTTTTGCTTCTTGAAGTCTTACTGAGAATCATGTCTATGCTTTGTGCTAGAACCCTTGGTACTCCAGCTAGCATAGCATATATAAAAGGACAGCACTGAGCTCAGACTAATCAACTGAATCATGAGTGGAAGTGGTTCTGTTTATCTAAAAACATTTTGCTTCAGAAGTTTCACTTCTTCCTTGAAAGTATTCACAGTAATAATAGTATACCATACAGATTCACTAGTCAAGTATCAGATCTGCATTATTATATGTTTGCCATATCACCCATCCCTATGAACATGTCTAGTCACCTGCATGTTCAGCTGAGCTGATGAGTTTGCCTCTCTTGAGGTTAATCTCTGCTGTATCACTCAGCTGTGTATGTTCTGTACCCCTGGAGCACACACACACTGTCTGCATGCCTGCAGCCTGACTCAACATCTGCATCTTTTCATCCCTTCTTAGTAAAAAAAAAAAAAAAAAAGGACAGTATGAAAGAATGAGAGAGAGCATTCAGCTGTGCCTTCTGGGCTGTGAGCGTGGACTCGCTCTGTTCCTACCATCACATGACATGGCTAGAAGTGACGGAGTAGTGAAAGGGTTTCTTAGAGTACAACATTCTGGACTCTTCTGCTTCTGGAATATAATCTAATGTCAGGCTGAACAGGCTGTGCAGGTATTCATCTGTTAATCATTCTCAACCAAATGTTTTAAAAGCTTCTACTTTCATTCGGAGGCTGTTTTGTTTTGTTGGAGTGTACCTGAGGGACAATGCCTGTAAAATGATGCTTGAATGTGAGCATAATGTGTAAGAAGTGTGGCGCTGAATCCTCTGCTTTGTGTTGGTTAGGTTGGTTGGTGAACTGACGCCGTTTGAGAACAGGATGTTTTTCGGCTCCCTGGATGAGACTGCTAGTGTTTCACTTGATCCATATTTCATGGAACTTGTTTCTGGGAGTTGTCTGATAGTGGTCCAAGGGACCAGTCCTGAATGTTAAGGCTGAGCTCGTCTTTGATGCTCGCTCTGTTTCCATTGCTGGAACATGTTAAAAGAATGCCGTGGTGTCCGGTTAGCCCGCTGTTGTTTCAGTAAACTCAGAACTGAGGTGCCGAATGCAAGGCCGAAGCACCGGCCTCAGGTTTTGTACTTTGAACTTTAAACTTTGAACTTCATTCGTGGATGTTGTGGCTAGCCACAGCCACCTGTGCACACAGAGGTGTTGATGGGAGCCTTTCATATTGTTGCCGTTGTCACAAAAGCTTGGTGACTCTGTAGGAGAAGAGATTTCTGTCATTCTGAATCGTTTCTACTGGTTTATTCATTATAAAAATGTTCAAAGCCCCTTCAAATGATGTAAAAAAAAGTAATAAAATGAAGTGAAGCTACAGCAACATGGATTTGAAAGGTTTTGCTATGACAGTGATGATGTAATAGTATAGGTCAGCATTTTTCACAAGTGTTTTGGACGCTTTGGCGCTCACAGAGCTTCACACAGAGATCTGGGTGCCTTCAAATGCAGCTTGTGTATTAAAAAAGGCATTGTATCATTTCTTAGTTGCTATTAAAATATTTACCTTTGCATAATGAACCAATCATAATGATTTTAATGAGGGGGCACAATCTTCATAACTATATTTAGGGGTTTGCACTATAGTTAACATTAATGACCTTTTAAGTACCTTCATTATAAATTAATGTGTTATAGTACAATTATAGTACAATTATATTGTTCCCTTCACATATCCCAGCTTGGAAAGCCTGGGTCACACAGGAGCACAGTGTCTTCCATGCTATAGTTCCCCTGGAGCAGAAAGAGTTAAGGGCCTTGCTCAAGAGCCCAACAGTGACGGCTTAGTGGATGCGGGTATTGAACTCAGATTCATAAAACACGCTACAAGATTGACCTGGATGTTAAGAAGGAATAGAGTCAACTCTAGCTCTTTACCTCATTTGCATATTTGATCCCATAGGCAAGTTTTAATGCACCTACATACATTGAGATGCTTAACTAATATAATAAAAATCGCTTTGGGTAATTGGTTAATGGAGGGATCCATGTAAAGCTAACTTTCTTATTGGGCAGGTTGTTCTTTTATTTTGTTGCTGCCGTTATGACTGTGAACGATAGACATCAACAGAAAATAAACCAAACCGAGTACAGCAGCACATAGCTGTATCTAAGAAGCTCATATTTGACAGCTTGACTTGGCCTAAAGGTTAGAGAAGCAGGACTAGGACCATAAGTTTGCCGGTTTAGTACCCAATTACTCCCCGGGGGGCTGAGGTAGCTGCTCACTACATTTGGTGTGTGTTCTCACTGCCTTATTCTCTAGTGTGTGTGTTCACTGTTGTGGATGGGTTAAAGCAGTATTATGCCCGAATTGGCTTTTCTTGCTTCTAGGCTCCCACTATAGTTGGTAGATGTAATTCATGTTTTGAAGCATGTGGTCTGAGGTGGTATTACTACAGACTACGGGATTTTGCATAACTATGACTCGGATTCTGCAGTGTTACACTGTTCTAGGAAACATTTTCCTTGCCAGCTTCATCAGAGTTAGCAGTGTGATGAGCCTGGAAAACCTGTAATGGCGCTGATTTTGGTAAAATGCTACATAATGCTGCTTTAAATGCAGAGGTTAAATTATGTTATACTGCTGTAAAATGGTTTCCTTTCCTTAGCCAGCAAATTTACATAATTCACAGTTTTAAAGGGTAGGAATATATTTACCTTTATGGCATTTGGCTGGTTCTCTTATTTAGAGTGACATACATTTGAGTCATGTTCCACAGGTAGACCAATATAGTGTTAGGAGTCTTGCCCAAGGGCTCCTATTGGTGTAGCATGGTGTTCTTGGAATACAAAGTTAAGAGAGCCCCTATGGTGCCTGGCAGGCATCAGATCTTCCAGAATGTGTAGACAATGTAATCCAGTCCAGTCTCTAAGCTTCTTACCTTAATGTGTTTTTAATATGCTGTAAGGCATATTGCAGTCGCAGTTCATAGCAATATTTACATTAAAGGCGTTTAGCAGACGCTCTTATTCAGAGTGACTTACTGATTACTCAGAAAAATACCCTTAGCTAATTTGTATCGGCTAGGATCCAAAGGAGACCTCTAATCTCAGATGCCACTAAATACACTAAATAAAGTCAGTATGGACACCACAATAAACACACACTACACTTTGAATTAGTACTCTTGGAAAAGGTGGGTTTTCAGTCTGCGGCAATCAGCAATAGACACCCCGGGGAAGTTAATTCTACCACTTTGGTGGCAGGACAGATAAAAAGTTTGAATGAAGGATAGTGGGTCAAGCAGATGACCAATGAGTTCTCAAAGGAGATCATGGTGATGTCTAAGTTTCAGGGATAAAGCAGCTTGGTCCTGCTGGGGTTGGGTTTAAGGTGATAAGTTACCATCCAAGAAAAACATCAGTGAGACATGCTGAGATGTGAGTTGCCATCTGTGTGTCAGAAGGTAGGAAAGAAAGGATGAGTTGAGTGTCAGCAGCATAGCAGTTGTAAGAGAACCCATGAGTGGATATTACTTCACCAAGAGATTGAGTGTAGCGTGAGAAAAGAATAGGAACAAGCACTGAGCCTTGTGGAACGCCAGTGGAGAGTCTACATGGAGCAGATGTGTCCCTCTGCCATGTTACCAATATAATTGCATCATGGTATTTTATTCATGTGGTGCAGCCTTACCAATAAGGTTCTAATCATGGGACCTGTAGAGAGTCTTCATTATTCAGAAACACCTTTGATATTATGCTGAAGTAATGTTCTGACTATATTCGCAGGTTCTCGCCCTCCTGCCGGGTGTCATTAGCTCATAGTTGGCAAATTCACCTGACCGCTCACCCTGTGTATGTTAGTCTGTTTGCTGCTATTTTTAGTGCTGACTGCTGAGGGGATAAAGCTACATGGGTAGGTTTTGTTCTGCCGTCTCAGCGCTGGGTCCGCTTGCTACTGGGGACAGGAGTCATGCCACTAGCATGCTGGGCTAGCGGCACCTTTTGGCCCAGAACCAGAAGCTTTTGTACCTGTGTTGGTAGAAATTGCTATAATCGTGCTGATGTGAGGTCAGCAGCAGGTTTTCTCTAAAAATAGTTGTGGTAAGGAATTGGGACGGGAAAGTGGCTCCTGAATCAGTGGGAAAAGACTGGTTGTGCCATGTACATTCTAAAGCAGCCTCTGGAGAAGGAATGCTGGCTCTCATTCACTCTCTGTTGGCATCCACAGCAGGAAATCAGTCTGGAATGACTTTCAGAGTGCCGACTGAGGCTGCTGACTAATCACCTGCTCTGAGGAATTCTGTGGCAAGGTCACAAAACAACTAACTGAAGAAATCAGGTGTTGTGAACATTAGTTCTTTATGACCTACAGTAGCATATTAGTGCTAAGGGATAGTGACTTGGATATTAATTGGATATTAATAAATGGCAGCAGGTATACAATGTACGTTTTGGTGGTATTAGCTTGTGTAGTAATGTAGTAATATGTCTTACCCTGGTAGCCTCGACACAGTGGGCAACTTGAGCGTCTTGAGTATGTGGGCATAGCATTTTACATGTAGGAGTTTATTAAGTTTAGCAGCAACAGGCATGTGGGAGCATCATCAGTACCTAACACTAAATCTTTCTTAGTGATCTGCCATTTTTAACAGCTCAGCCATATCTCCACCTGTGTAGCTCTCAATCATTGCTCTTGTTTGGGGCACATGAGATGCTAGCTGTCACTTGTCGGTGATAAATATATCACATTACATTTAGAAAAATGATTGATTCTGAATCGCTCACGTCCGCCTCAAAATGCATCTAAGACGCAGAAGCTGGAATCTAGCACAGTTTGCTGATTTCCTACAGACCTAATAGAGTGAGTTGTATGTGGTGTGCTTGAGCAGAAAAAGCTGAATATGTTCTACAGCGCTGGGTTCTACAGGGTTCTACAGCGTTGTGGAACAATAGATGATGGAACCGTGAGGAAACAAACTTCGTAATAGTGCTCTCATTTACTAAGTGCACACTCACACACAAACACACACCAGAGACAGAGCAACGGAGCTAGAGCAAAAGGTAGAGAGGAGACAAGATCCACAGTAAAAGTTGCTGGTATTAACATTTTTCCGACAGATGCATTTCCGCTTGCCTGATGGAATCCGATCACAGAAAACACATTCAGTTCACACTTGTATTAAATGTGGACGAGATCCGTCTCTGACCACCCCTGAATGCGGTTTGAGAGATCTGACCGGGATCCTATCACAATACGTTTTGGAGGCATTTACACCTAGCTTTTCACACAAACAGGAACAACAAGGAATTCCAAATGTGCTTTAAGAATTTTGTAATTTAGGGTAAATATTTTGCTGCCCAAACCCTAAAGGAAAGCTACATGATATGTGAACTAGGAAACGGTCTTTCCTGCAGTAGTAACTGCAGCCTCCAGCAATCCTCATGACAAGCTGAGTGATTGGCAGAGAGGGAGGGCAGCTTTTGACCTACCAGGATATTATTATTATACAGTTAACTCCTTTCCTAATTCAGTTTATGTGATGATCTCACAGCTGTAATGAGCACTCTAAAGCACTTTCCTGGTCCTCCTTTCCTCGTATGATGTGATGTCATCCTCCTTTCCACATGTAAACAGTGTTCAGTGCTACGCTTTCTGAGTTGGGATCGAGATCAGATTGCTGCTTTAAATGAATTTGATGAAAGTTGGGTTACATCATCGTATTATGAAAACCAATTTTTTTTTTGGGGGGGGGGGGGTTCTCGCTTACTTCTTGTTTTTCCAGCTTACTCTGGTTCTGTGTTTGACTCGAGCTCTTCTATGTCAGAGAGTGTGAAATATGGAGGGAGTGGAGTGGAGGGGTACAGTGAGAGGGGGAAGAGGAGAAGTGAAGAAATTGGAAATTGTGCTGATAGTCCTCAGGAGAGGAAATGAGTACTGTGTTGAGAGTTTGTGTGTGTGTGTGTCAGTCACCGGAGTGAGAGGCGTTAGGGCGTCCCCCAATGGCCTGTAATGCTCAGCAGATGTTTTCCACTCTGCCTTCTCTTATTAATCCGTAGTCATGTGACATACCATGGAGTGAACTGTTCCAATACAACAATTCCTCCTCTCCTGCTCTCCTTAGCTTCCCTTCTGTTCAGAGGTCCTGTCGAGCAGCTTAAACCCATACTCAAGTAAAAGTATTGACTCAAGTAAAAATAAAAATAAATTTACAAAAATAACTGGAGTAGATGTACAAAAGTACCAGGTGAGAAATACTGAGCAAGTTGTAGAAGCTTGTAGGGCAAGTTGTGTTATGTGCTATTCTTCTTTTTTGATCTTGGTCCAAAATAAAAGAAGATAAACCTCAGAAGTCAAAGGTGTGACCCATACGTATACAGTACAGATGCTATTGCCAACATAACATAACATAATAGTGAGAGCAATGGTGACTATATAGTTTGAGCGCCAGGGTATTGATCACAGGGTTGAGGATTTGAGACCCAGGTTCACTAAGCTGTTGGGCCCTTGAGCAAGGCCTTTCAGCTAGCATGGCTGACCCTGTTCTCTGACCCAAGCTTTCTAAGCAGTATTAATGACAAAACATGAACATTAAAAATGAGATTAAACACAAAGAATCTGTGATATACCTATGTACATATCTGAAATTGTCGATACATAGATAGATAGATAGATAGATAGAAGTGTAGAAATGACCTTCATGCAACATTCACAGTTGAATAAATACAGCCTCAAATATCAGTTTAAAATAACACTCAAATCTAAACATTTGACCAGTGCTAATAATGTATAAAAGCAGTTTCTGGTCTTTGACAGATGGTGTAGAAAAATTAAGTGCACTTTAGGTAAAGCACCGAGGTATTCTGTGGTCAAGGCTGTTCTGTAGTCAACTATGAGCATTTACCTTTTCTTTTATTTGCTTTCTCTTATAATTGAAATGATTCGATCAGGCCTGTCTGCAGCTTTTCTGGACAAGCTGAGAGATACAGAACTGTCATTAAAAGGGAAAGAAGCATGTAAACTGACAGGGTAGAGTCATATCACATGATTATACACAAATATGACTCGGGTAAGGTAACATTATGCAGTTCTTGTGAGCATTGCCCTGCTTGCATTACCAAAGTTAAAAGTTTAAGTAGCAGTAATAGAGATGCTACTCTCCCTGTTACAGGTCAATAAAACCATCGAAATAAGTTTGAAGTTGTTATTTTAAGGTAAAAATGCCACATAATGCTGCTTTAAAGACACTGAATGAAGTACAAATATCTGTAACTGAGTAAATTGTAAATACAGCAGTTCACTCCTGCCTCCTAAGTCTTTTACTGCAGTGATAGTTATCTCAGTCAGTCGATTGTTCCAAAGCAGCAATATTCTCCATTTTCCTTTTTTCTCACCTCCTTTTCCAACCCTGATTGTTCTCCAAGGATACTCATTGTTGGATTAAAAATTTACTCCATCTTTCAAGCTATGATTGAACTTCACAAAGTGCTAAATGAGCCCTTGAGAGCAGCCAAAGTGCTGGCTGAGGAACTAGGCCCGTATGTGGAGACTACAAAGCATCTCGGAGTTACTGATCTAGGATCAGAGCTGTATACTTGTCCAAAACAATTGTGTTGTATTACTGTACAGAAGGCAGAAACCAACTGTCTGAGAACTTTGATACAAACAAGCCCAGGCCTACAGCTCTACTTCCCCAGCAGTACTTTCCCATCTTTAACAAGCCAATCACGTTTCTTCTGCATTAGCCTTGTTTACATACACCCAGAGGCTTATGGGTGGACTAATAAGAAGCGATGGAGTGTTTGGTTACGTTTACAGGTCGTGCCTGTTGCTACTGATGGTCTGGGACCATTTTTCCTGCCCTCATCTGAACCCAACACAGCTACAGAAAGCAGGTCCCAGATCAGATCTGACTGACTTTTACAGTAGTGGCTTTCTGCCAGTGGCAAGAGCCTGTGGAAAACTCTTCCAGAGCACTTCTCTCACTGTTCCAGGGGATTTAGACTGGCCGCACTGTTGTGCTAGCTCATAATGCCGGTGGGATGCACTCTTTAACATTGTTTATTCTGCTGCAGCGAGTGAGGTTTGAGCTGGAATGCTCCTGCCTCAACACATGTGGATGTTTGGATGGCTGTGTGTCTTCACTGGTCCCTCGATGTGTTTTCTCATCGTGAGCCTTGACACGTATGCATCTTTCAGCACTACTCCTCTGCTCCTCTTCTGTGTGTATGTGTGTCCGCATCTAACCTGTGTTTTTCTCAACGCCGTGCTTCGCATTCCGCTCCCCCTTTGTAGTGTGTGTGTTCTGGCGCTGGCTGCTTGTCCTGGCACAAGCTCGGATCTTGGATGCTGCAGGCCCACATTAGGAGTCTCTCCGCTGACCACACACACCTCCTAGTGCTACAGAGAGGCCACAGCCCTGCCTGCTTGTGTAACTGTGTGGTAACAGGCCAGCAGCCTGCCAAGAGCAGATCTCACATCATCACTTCCTCCTCCATTTAGGATATGAGCCTCATGACCCTTCTCTCATTCTCTAATTAGCAGCTATGCAGTTGATGTGTGCTGATGTGAGGGCGGATCTTGGCCTTCAGACTGTCTTCAGTTATGCAGAACTTCTAATTTTGGGGGCTGCAGATGAGCAACTAAACAGGCAGCTGTATTGGTACCAAGTTTGGTAAACAGTGCTTGGTATAGCTAAGTTTAAAAAAAATCAGTACTGATACAATAATTTGACCCTGACTTGCTTTTATTATTGATACTTCATTTAAAATTTGCAAACAAAGTGCTTTCATTAATTAAGTTAAGCCTAAAGTACATAAAAAGAAAATATCCAAGAAATACACTTTTTGGAACAAATGTGCATGTGAAAGTTATCATACACTATATTGACAAAAGTATTGGGACACCTGCTCATTTATTGTTTCTTCTGAAATCAAGAGTATAAAAAAAGAGTTTATGCAGCTTTTTGTTGGAGCGTTGCTGGGAGGATTTGATTGCATTCAGCAACAAGAGCGTTAGTGAGTATCGGATAGAGTATCATCACAAAAGTATTATCATTCTAGAGAACATGGTTGGTATACATACAATGTATTTGTCCTACACAATTCTTCAGTTTTTCATGGTCATCATCAGTCCTTATTAAAAAGAAAGTGCATACGAATAAATAAAAAGTAGATGTGGGTTAGACCAGAATAATTATGAGACGCAATATT
Organism: Salminus brasiliensis; assembly: GCF_030463535.1. Classification (NCBI taxonomy): domain Eukaryota; kingdom Metazoa; phylum Chordata; class Actinopteri; order Characiformes; family Bryconidae; genus Salminus; species Salminus brasiliensis. Next base: position 14,909,088 of record NC_132886.1, read on the forward strand.
TGTGTATACTTACTGATGGTAACAATATAATAACATGATAAACATGATTTTGGAACAAAAACTTCAGACTAACTGCTTAGGTACTCAATTTGGTATTTCATGACAAGGATATTTTTATGATACTATGACAGTATTAAGTAGTAACTGATTGATTGGTACTATAAAAATATAGAATTTTGATACACAACCCTCATGAATAGTAGAGATGAAAAAAGCTTCTGATGGTGGTTATAATTAAACTGCATCAATTTTAGAACATTTGAATTATATTTTTTAATATGAAAGTGGGGCCAGTTTGTGCTGTTTTTAAGCATAAATGCATAGCAAAAAAATTGTATATTCCACTATTGGGTAAAAGGTTCCAGCAGTCATGTTTATGTATTGTGCAATGCCAAATAACATCCAGAATAATCAACTGAATTAAAATGAAATGTGTGGGGAACTGTTACATTTCCTAAAGAGCTAAATTATGCCTTAATGATTCCTAATCAAAATATATAGTCATATATTACATACAGCTTAGTAATAGAGCATTGCATGTTTGTCAGTGTGCACTAACCAGTCTTTTCTCCTCAGTTTATATCAGTGTCTGCACCAATATCATTGATGTGCATAGAGATCAGCACTTATCCAAAGATAAGTGGGCGAGAACTGACGCACAACTGCATGAAAGCAATCTTGCCTACCATACCACCACCTAAAAAGTTTTTATAGCTATTAGTCATAGTGGGCAGTGTTGCTGCTTTCCTCCTACAGCTTTTAATATTTTTGTAGGTTTTGTAACTTGTTTTACAGTTTTAAAGAGAAGATTAAATATCTGTTCCATTCAAACTCAGCATCATCCTAAAACCCTACATTTAAGCCTACCTCCATCCTGGTGATTATAATTATAATCTTAATTTCATCCACATACAATCTTAGTCGTAACACCAATATGTTAATCAAATAGTAATTAGTATTCGTAGATAAGCTATTGAGACGTTAATTTAAAGTGCAGCTGAAATAAGATGCACAATGTTGAGCTGTTTTAATTACTCTACATAAAGCTAATGAGTCTGTTATTCATTTCACATTTACAAATCTCATATCAACAACAGATTGGTGCAACGTATGAAGATCTATATTCCTATTCCAGCTTCAAGAAGCAGCTTTAAGAGCTGTGTGTATAATCAGTGGCACTGATGCAACAGAGACCTGCAAGTGGTTGTTGGCTGTGCTGGGCCTGGTGGTAATGTCGAGGTCTCCTGTGTGTGTGTGTGTTAGTGTATAGTAGAGAGCACCTGCAGTACAGATGTTTGTCTGTCAGCATCTTAGTGGAGTTTGAAGTCAGTGTGTTAGACTGCTCAACCGATCTTCATACTTACACCATTACATCTGCTTTACAGAAGTGATTCTTCAGGGAACCAGAGGATTCTTCTGCTTTGCCATTGCTCAGAGAACCTTTTGTAGCACCTTTATTTTTAGGAGTGTAATCAGTGCCCTTAAGGCAGTGGAAGGCTATAAGAGGACATGCCAGCATTGTTTTAGCTTACATGTTCTACGATGTGGACTGTTATTATGAAATGGCAGTTCAGGGGGACTGTGGAGGTCAGAAGTCTGGAAGACCTATGAAAAGTCTCAAAGATAACTGCTCATGTGCTGGTAAAAAAGGCACATCGAAACCCTTGTGTGAGTGCCAGATATCTTCTGGAAGGTTGAGCTGAGTCAGGAGTGGAGGTGCAGGATTCCACTATGCTGCATCGCTTCCTCAAACGTAATCTTAATGAAAAGAAGTCATGAAAAGGAGTGCTTACCTGCGACATCCTCACAAACCTGAACAACTGCAGAACAATTAGATAAGCCAGATGGATGTGGTAAACACATGCTGAGGACTGAAAAAGCCAGAATTGAACTCCTTCTCCACAATTAACAAAGATAGATTTGGAGAAAAGAAGGAACTGCATTGCATGAAAAGGGTGCCTTGCCAACTGTGGGGTTGTGTTGCAGCCAGTGGCACTGTCAGTATTTCACTGTGAAGGAAAGAATAGATTCCACAAAATGTTTGAATGCAAATATCAAACCATCTGTAAAAAGACTGAAGGTGAAAGAAGGATGGCTTTTGCAACAAGTTAATGATCACAAATATTCAGAACCACCATGGGACACCTGACCTAAAAATCGTAGACTATTAGTGGTTAGACTTTGAACAAGCTGTGCAGCAAGAAGACCTAAGGATATTTCAGAACTATAGGCCTGCTACAAAGTCGAGTGGGGAAGACATTCAGCTACAAGAATTGTACTGAATCTGTAAGGTGCCCGAACCTTTGAACCAGGCCAATGAATGGTTTTAATCTTTTTTATTTTTTTATGTTTTTAAAAGTTATGTTAGAACTGTATATATATTTTTTTTATGTTTAATCAGATTCAGAGGTTGTTTTGTACGTCTTTATTTAAAAAAAATAACAAAATGAGCAATTTGACCAACTGTGAGTTGTGTTTCTAATTACGTTATAAAGTTATAAACATCTTCCCTAAGTCTAATAAGTGTCTGCTGTATTTCACTAGTATTGCTCTCCTCTCAGTGTGGAATGGGCAGTCCTAAAAGTGGTCATGCTTACATCAGCATAACCTGACCAATCACAAGGCTAACATAGCTCTGCCCTCTCTTTGAGGCTAAATGTAAAGCTTAACCAGGTGAGTTAAAGCTCGCGTCTTGGCTGTAGCAGGAGCCAGCATGCCTCGTTGTCCTTTCCATCAGACGCGAAGAGCCTCTCCGCCTCACTGCGGCCTGCTGGCATGGCACGTAGCTGTCACCTTGCTGAATGGACGGGGACAGGGTAGGACGGGAGGGTCGACGGGGCAGCTGCTCCCCCAGTTTTCGAAGAGTGTTTTATGATATTTCAGCTTTTTGTTTTCTAGAATCTCTTGTTTTTTAATTATGGCTTCACTAATGCAGTTTCATTCTTGTCTCTTTCTCTCTCTCTCTCTCTCTCTCTCTCTCTCTCTCTCTCTCTCTTTCACACACACACACACACACACACACACACACACACACACACACTCTGATCTGTAGCAGATTTAATAGTGGTGACAGAGGGTTATGTGAGTGGGTGTATGGGTAGAGCAGGGCATTGTGGGATGCCTTGAGGCTAGTCAGTGAGTGAAAGACCCCAACACACACACAAGACTCTTTACAGCATCACTCAGCAAGCTCTCCATTAGCTGTAGGTCAAGCTAAAGTGGGAGTAACACAGAATAGGGGGCGAGCAATGCTATGTGTGTGTGTGTGAGTGCATATATAAGTGTGAATAACAGGTCCTTAACTTTTACACATGAATGAATGATCTCCTTTACAAAAAAAATCTCTCTGTTTTCCGTTTTTGGCTTCATACAGCCTTTTTTATACAGTCAGAAGTGCTTTACGTGTTTATCATTTTTGTGCATTCATTTTTATGTTCATATTCTTTTGTCAGGGTTGCCATTGTTTAGATGTTTAAATCCACAGTATGTCTGTATTGAAATATTATTATTAGACAGCATATCTGTGGTGATGGCATTGGGCTGATATCAGCAGTAACTGCTTGATCAGCTGATTGGGATGAGCCAGTCTGGGAATTGTTACTCTTTGGCGCCAATGGCCTGTGAACTACCATTGTTATGCCGTTGGGAGGCACTCGAGAGGTCCATCCCATGAAGTTAGGGGTTTCCGAGATGGTATCACCCTTCGCCCACTGTTACATTCATAACAGAATATTATGACCACCTCTGGTTTGGAATGACCTCGGCCCGGGACATCACACATGCCACATGACAGGGTTTGCTGTACGAATAAACAAACGAATACACCGTCAGTTGTAGCAAAATGAGTGCAAAATGATCGCCATGGGCAAATGTGTCATGATTTGCCTGATTTCCCAAAGGGCATGATAATAGGGTATTGATCGATGAATGGTAGCATTTTGGAAAATGCCAACTTTCCAGTAGAACAGTTAGGGAACCAAGGACAGGAGACCAGCACAACTAGCTGATTTCCATACTCTAGCACTCTTACTACACCTGGAAAATAACAGGTGCATTGAATTAGGTATGCTTAAGAAGGAAAACCACAGCACTCTGCAGGAATCTAGCTTTTTTTTGCAGAAATGTTCTCCTGATACTGATTTTATTCTAATTAAATCCATGCACGATAATGCAATATTACATTATTATTATTATTATTATTATTATTATTATTATTAATTAATAATAACAATAATAATAATAATAAGAATAATTAAAACAATAATAATCATAATAATCATAATAATAACAACAACTACTTCTATTTTTGTACAGGGGATAGAACCAATGACCTTCTGATCCCAAGACTCAATAATAAGTAGGCTACAGTTGCCCTTGTTGTTGTTAACACTATTTGAGTTTCCTTTTAACTAGTCTAGAACAGCTGGTTGGTTCACATTTGATGATCATCCCTAAGCAGGAAATGCTGCAGCAGCGTGTGTTTTCAGTGAAATAATAAAGAGCTCTGGGGAATGCAGTCTGTCATGCTGGATTCTAGAGAAGCAGCAGCATAGATAGTGTAAACAGAGGAACCATTAACAACAGTATTGTTTCAGTCTGAAATATGAAAAATGTCACCCAGCAGGTCAAGTCATACAGCATCACACCATGAAGAGAACCAAATACACTTGTTTTTCTCCTTTTCACACTCGTCTTGCTTTTCCAAGCTGTGTGTGTCCAGCCTTTCTCCTCTCTCCTGCTCTGTTGTTTCTGTCTCCCTCTTTCCCTCCCCCTTGCCTTGCTTATGTTCATAGTATGTGGGCCAGGCCTAGACCTACTCGGGACAGGCCCAAGACCAACAAACGCAAACACAGCGTAATTGCACTCACATGCTCCTGAGCACTGAATGGGCCTCAAATGTCTGTCAGCCGCTGCCTGAATACATGCTCCATTCCCAACATGCTTCTAAAAGGCCCCGGGGCCTTCTCTCGTAGCCCACACTGCACTTTACATAGCCCTGACGGTTTATGCAGCACACGAGGAGGCGGTGGCTTCAGAAATACAGTGTGTGTTGTGGAGAGAGTAGGTTTGGCAGAAGAAAAAGAAGAAAAAAAGAGAAAGTCCACATCTCAAGGGCAGGGAAAAGGGTAAGCGATTGCAGGAGTTATGATTTCACTGGGTTAACTCAACAGAGAGAGAGAAATAGAAGGAAGTGTGGAGAGAATAGGAGCAAGAGAGATGGAACAAGAGAGAGAGAGAGAGAGAGAGAGAGAGAGAGAGAGAGAGAGAAATGAAAGGAAAGGAAAGGAAAGGTGAGCAAGTGAGTAAAGGAGATTCAGTGAGAGAGATGGAAGGAAAGATGGTGAGAAAATTAGCAAAAGAGGTGTAGAGAGAAAGAGAGAGAGATGAGTGAGAGAGATGGAGCAAGAGACAGAGATGGAAGGAAAGATGGAGAGAAACTGAGCAATATATGTGGAGAGAGCGAAAGAGAGAGATTGAAGGAAAGGTGGAGACAAAATGAAGAAGAGAGACGGAGCAAGAAAGAGAGATGGACAGAAAGGTGAGCAAGTGAGCAAAGTGGATTCAGTGAGAGAAATGGAAGGAAAGATGGAGAGAAAGTGAGATGTGGAGATACAGGTGGAGAGAGAGAGATGTGGAAGGAAAAGGGGAGAAAAAATGAGTAAGAGAAATGGAGCAAGAGAGGAAGCGGAATGGAGGGAAAGATGGAGAGAAAGTGAGCAACAGAGGTGGAGAGAGAGAGAGAGAGTGAGATGGAAGAAAAAATGAAGAGAAAGTGAGCAACAGAGGTGGAGAGAGAGAGTGAGATGGAAGAAAAAATGAAGAGAAAGTGAGCAACAGAGGTGGAGAGAGAAAGAGGGAGAGGTGGAAGGAAAGGTGGAGAGAAAATGAACAAGAGAGGTGAAGCAAGAGAGAGAGATGGAAGAAAAGGGGGGGTATGCTAGGAAAGCTGGACAGTAAGTGAGCAAAGGAGAAAGATAGATGGAGGGAAAGGTGGTGAGAAAGTCAGCAAGAAATATGGAGCTTGAAAGAGAGGGAGAGAGATGAAAAATAAGAGTATGTGAGAAAAAAAAGAGAGATGGAGTGGAAGGTAAGCAAGAGAAGGAGGGGGTGGAAAAGAGATGGAAGGAAAAGTGAAAAGAGCGAGAGAGAAGAGGGGAGAAAGGGCGAGAGAGCAAGAGGGGAGAGAGGGCGAGAGAGCAAGAGCGAGCGGGAGCGAGGCGGATATAGGGAGAGAAAGAGCAGTAGTTGACAGGCTAATTGAGTTAAAAGGGAGTTGTGAGTGGAGATAGTGCAAGCTTTATGCGCTGCTGTGAAAGAGAGGGCAGCTGGGAGCCTACACACAGCTTAGCATGTGTGTGTGTGGGGGGGGGGCTTGTTTGTGTTTGTGTGTATGTGTGGAGGAGGTGGCGCGCATCTTGTGCCTGACATTCAGACATTTAGACTCCTCCTCCTCTCTCACCCTCTCCCTCCTTCTCTCTGTCGCTCTCTCTCTCTCTGTCCTCTAACCTCCTGCGTCCTTCCTCTTTTGCTCAGTGTGTGTACAAGATCAGTGTGTGAGGCCTGAGCGTGTGACTGTATATGTCCTGGAACTGTCAGATGCAGCTGAGTTGCATGCAGTTTTTCATCAGCGTGGACAGGTGAGTGCAGGCGTGTGTGTGTGTGTGTGTGGGAGAGAGAGACAGAATTTATTTGAATCCATATCACACAGCAGTCCCTCATTGCTGCACAGTGATCCATAGTTAGCTAGAAGACAGAGTGTGTTTGATCACACTGACAGCATTTTCTACACTGTTTTGGCGTAATGAATTACTGTACCTGTAAAGACTGTAAAAACCTCCTTAACTGTCAATGAAGGTTAAGGTAAAAGTATTTTTCCAGGTCATTTTGGAGCATTTCTATTGGTCCATTGCTCAGGAGATTTTGATACAATGTAAAGAACAACCCTATTCAGATTGTGTCAAAAATTGAGATACAAGGATTTTGTGTCACAGCGATGATATGCTTATTGTTTGACCAACTATATGCTTTTTAAAATAATGCTTTTTACATTTATTTCTAATTTGACCCCATTTTCTACCCAATCAGGAAGGCCAATTACCCAATTTCTGTTCATGCAAACTTCCCTTATCACTAGCAATGCCCCCAACTCTAGGGGGGGTCTCCTTCCAACACATGTAAAGCCAGCCAGCTTTTTTCAAACTGCTGGTGATGCAGCATCGCTAGTGCGCTCGGAAGAATGCATGGCTTCCCAGCTCTGATACAAAGGTAAAGGTGCACGTACTTATCTATGTACGGCAAAATGTGTCCTCTGCATTTTTACCTATCTGTGGTAATGAACACACACACACCCAGAGCGGTGGGTAGCCAACTCCAGCACCTGGGGAGCAGAGAGGATGAAGGGTCTTGCTCAAGGGCCCAACAGTTTGCTGAGTGTTGAACCGTCTAAGCTACCACTGCCCCACTACAGCTATGAGCTGACTAACATTACACTAGGAGTGATGTAGGTAAGAAGTACCATCAGCCCACTCCTTGAACCAGCAATCCTCAGAGCCTGATGTGCAAGCTTTTTTAAAGTAGTATCAGTTAAAATGACACCACATGATGTATACTATTAAATCAGATAATTTGATGCTTCACAGCAATATATGAAGTGTTTAAATAAAACATAAAACCATTCCATCCATGTCAAATTCAACAGTGTAATGAGAGAACGGTTTGCACTCCAGATTCAGAGCTATATGGTTAGATAGATTTTGCTAAAAAAATTAGTACCATCAATAATTATGTGACAATAAATAGATAAGCAGAACTGTTTATCACATGCTTAGACAATACCAAGTTTTGGAATGAAGCTTTTCATATACAAAAGGTATGCTTACTCTAAATGGTGGCTGGTAAGTGCAGGATGTGTATCTGATGGGATGGCACAGCTCATTGCATCTGTCAGTCATTCTGTCTGTGGGCGGGACTTCAAGTACTTCACACCTACAGTGCTGACTGACAGGTAAATAACAGGCTATTGTTGAGACTGTTTGTGTGTGTGTTTACACATCTTCAGATTCTGTGCCTTATCTGTTACTCACATCAGGCAATCTTTAAGCCACATTAAGTTTCTTGTTTCCTTTTCTACTGCCCTTGTTTAACTCCTTAACACAGAAAGGCCTGTTATTCAGTAACTACAAGGAATCTGTACAAACTGGTGGGACTATTCTTTGGTAATAGAAGTTTGTTAAAACACTTACTTAGGCTAAAGGGGTTAACCTGCACACCTGCTCAAGCAAGCAAAGTTTAGAGGATTCTGACTGACACACAGAAGTGCAGAGATGGCATCTAGATTTTCATGTTGCTTTTTCCTAGTTTTCAGTTTTCAGAAATAATATTTGTCTGGTCATGGTTTTTTTTCGCTTCTTAAACTGGAAGGCCTGCATGTGGCCCACACTTCAATTGCTTACTCTTACGACCATATAAAATACATATTAGTTTCACAGGTACTGGATGATCTTAGGACTGATATTTTTAATTGTCAGTAATTAAGTAATCTATTGATTTTTTGTTATTCGATTTAATTTTGTTGTATTTATATACAGTATAATTGAACTTCAGCAAATTGGAAGCCTTTATTTAGAATGTAATGGAAAAATAAAATTAATATAGTTGAGTTTTTCAATCATGCCCTGTTTTCTACTGCACAAGAGAGCAGTAACAGACTTTAACCACTTAAATGGCTATTACCAAAGCACAGCGTAATAATAATAATAATAATAATAATAATAATAATAATAATAATACGCCTTAGTGGGTAATATGTTTTGCACTTTGAAACGGGTTTATATTGAATTCCCTGATGAATGGACAAATAGAAACTCCATTTTGGAGATATGTTCCTAAAGTGGTGCCAACAAATCAGTAAATTACAGAAAAGGTAAATATTGATTGGTTTGTTGTTGTTTTTTAAATTAAGTAGCTGTGACATCACTAAATAATGTATAATGTCAGATAATGTCAGATGTCAGATAACAGGCCTTTCTGTGTTGGTTGGTGTGGCATAACAGATAACACCACTACCTGCCAGTGAGCTACCACACCATGTGGGAGGCTGGGGTTCGATTCCCAGTCTGGGTGACTGTGCTGCGCTACACCAAAAAGAGTCCTTGGGCAAGACCTAACACTACATTGGCCCACCTCTGTGAAACGAGTTACCTTGTAAGTCGCTCTGGATAAGAGCGTCAGGTAAATGTAATGTTTATAAACAATACAATAGCTACTGATTACAAAGTCTTGAGATTCATAACGTAAGAGTAAGCTTGCAGTTTTACATGTAAAAAAAATTTTTTACTATAGAAAAACATAGAAATGTACATCAAGAGGTACCTAGAGCAGTTTAATGATCCACAGAACTTCACAACAGAGCTCTGCATAGTTGCGCAGGTCTCTATAGTATTGGCCTAAACTGTCCAGAACTCCACAGTTGTACTGAGTTGCAAAGAGCCTCACAAAAGTAAGGCGTAAGCCCACAGTGTGAGCTTTAAAAATCATTGCTTTTCAGATTTGGATGATGAATTTCTCATTGTGGGTTGGTATTATCTCTCTGCAGCTGGTTGCTTCAGCACTGGTTGTCTCCATTTGTCTTTGCCTATAAATGGGCATCAATGGGCTTAAGTTCTAATACAAAATGCTTTTGCAGCTTCCACAACTGCAGACCAGTCCATTCAGTGTGTCTGTGAAGAAAGTAATGATTTCAACTGCAAATGTCTCCCTCCATCCCTCCCTCTTCTTTATTTTCAAGCTCAGTAAAGTGTAAGTATGAGTGTCTGTTGTGATACTTCTTGCTTGCAGTTCCACTAGTGTCCACTGGGGAGCAGAAGAGCATTATGTGTGGGGGTCCGGTGTATACAGTGGAGTGTTATGTATTTTGCAGTTCATTGCAGCTTGCCATCCCCTGTTGGTTTTCAGCTGTTCCAACGTGGGATGGCTAGAGAAGAGTTTATCGGGATAGGAAAGCATAACAAACCTTTTAGGCTCCACTGTCTCACCAAACAGTTTACACACTCAGGGGAAAGTAAGTGCAATCTTAAAGGCCCCTCCGCTCTTAAAGCAGCTTGCTTTAGACTGGAGTCTTGCCAGCTGTTTACAGTGAGGAGTGAGGGCCTTTGTAGGGTCTCACAGTAATGGGGGATTGCATACATTACATTTTGTGTGTGTTTATCAAACTGTACAGCCTTCTAATGCACATATGCCTTCACCCTTCACCTCTCTGCCCAGCCCACCAGTTTATATAAAGCATGAGGCAGTCTGTTTCTGAGCTGCCATAAATCGGTGTGTGTATGTGTGCACATAAGTGTGTGTACAGAAGCACGTGCCTGTAAGTAAGCGTACACGCGGGTCTTCTCATTGCCAGTGATATTTACTAGGGGGGGTGGGCCGGAGTCTTGGACAGCGTTTTATGTAAAACTGTTTTTATCTCTGAAACTCCCAAGAGGCAGCAAAGACGAAAGAGAGAGAGAGAGAGAGAGAGAGAGAGGGGACTCTAATCTCCTTCCTTCTCTCTCTCTCTCTCTCTCTCTCTCTCTTTCTCTCCCTCTCGCACGCTCTTCTCACAGGGAGCAGGCAGGGTCAGCTCTCTGTGGATTTTAGACAGAGGAAAAAAGAGGGGTTGTAGTTAAATGTTGTTTTGAAATCTTCAAACACGTGTGCCGTTGTTCGGTCACTTACTAGTCCCAGTGGACCTCCTCATAGCAGCCCTGCTGTTGTTAAGCTGGACAGAGCTTCATGGAACTTCAGAGATCTCCACAGAGTTCCATAGAACTGCATTAAGCGCCACAGAGCTGCACAGAGCATTGAACCATAGAATTGCACAGAGCACCACTGATTTCAAGAGACCTGCACTATGCTTCATAGAGCCTCATAGAAATGCCATAAAGCTTCACAGTGTCCCTTAGTACACCATAGGGCTTCATGACGTTGCACTGAACTGCACAGAGCTGCTTTGAATTCTGCAGAGCTCCACAGAGGTCTGTAGACCTGCACAGAGTGCATAGAGCCTCATTGAGAGCTCACAGAGCTGCGTTGAACAGTGCAAAGCTCCATAGACCTGCACAGAGCTAATTTCATAGAAATGTGCACAAATCCGTAGAGATCTCACAGAACCTGCACAGATCTCTCAGAACCTGCACATATTTCCACAAGCCCCACAGATCTACACAGGTTTCTCCATAGAGTTGCATTGAGCTCTACAGAGCTCCACAGGGTTGTGCAGAATGGCACAGAACCTCACAGAGCCATCACCGGCCAGCATGGTGCTGCTTTCTATGCAGCTACGCAGATCTCTTATTACTCTATTATGAACTCAACTCAAAATAGGAATAGCAATCAGTGAGTTCTATCACCCTGCAGTGAATATTACGCACTCTCTCTCTCACTGTGTAAGACCCCCCCAACACACACACACACACACATACACTCTGCATGAGTGACAGGCTCATTAATAGAGGATGGATTTCTGCAGATCCTGCAAGGCTCAGTAACATGTCTGTCTCTGGAAGGTGTTACTATAAAATGACTCAATGCTCGCCTTCCGTCTTTCATACCCATCCTAACACCTGATACAGGCTCTTATATCTTCATCTCAGAAATATGGGCCGCGACATATGCCATTATGCTTATGTTTGCCTGCTTTCATAGCAATCGTGGAGCATTCATGATGCCTCATCACTGCACTGACAAGAATCGCTATCAATGCAACATTTCATGGCTCGTCTAAAGAATAAGCGAGAGCCATTTGTTAAGGACTGGCGCAATCTCACAGATGTGGCAGAGTGAAAAATGGAAAGAAGAAATGAGACAGAGGAATAGACAGAATGATGAAGGGGATGGAGTGCGGGAAACTGGGCTGGTGGCCTGAAAAATAGAGCATGATCTGGCCATAACCTCCTGACCAGCGCTAATCCTCTCAGAGGGCTGAGTAGAGGGCATTCTTTCAGTGGCTTTATTCATCCCTCCCTCCCTCCCTCCCTCCTCTACCCCCTCTCACATTTCCCTTCTTTTCCTGCCTGCTCAGACGCTGAGAGGCTGAATGAAAGGCCAGGTGGAGTTGTGGTGGGAACGTGCACACTGTAACACCATCCTGACTCTCTCTCTGCCTACAGAGTCATGTTCCATGTGCCCACCCTCAGTGTTTTCTTGCATATCTGCTAAAACCTTTCTCCATCAGAGAGCCTTTGTTGTCACTGAGTTTTATTTTTCCTCCTTATGTGACCCCCCCCCCCCTCTCTCTCTCTCATTCCCTTTCTCTCTCTTATACGCTTCTTTAAAAAACTTGGTTCGTGTAGTGCTGTCGATTACGGAACAAAAGTTTGTAGACACCTGCACATCCAGTGTTTCATCAAGGCTATTAATAGGGAGTTTGTCCACCTTTACTAAAGGAACAGCCTCTGTTCTGTAAAGCCTCTGGGACGTGGGGTGGGTAATTCCGGTTAATTGCTTGCTGTATGTCCAAATGTTTGTGGACACCCCTTCTAATGAATGTATTAAGCTACTTCAAATTGCACCTATTGCTCACACAGCTCTAGTGTAGTCCCTGTAGAGAAGTACTGCCAATAGAATAAGACTCAGATAGAACAGATGGAGCAGATAAAGGTGTGGGCCAGAGGGGTATGAAGCAGTGTTCTCTGGAATTATGGATGGTACTCCATCCATGTCCTGTATCTATTTAGTACATCCCCAAATAAGCTCATTCCCCCATGTGCGTTTAAGAGAGCCACAGGGTGGGGGCACTGTGGGAGCTCACTGATTGGTGATGTAGTTCACTGAAAACAGATGGGAAAAGAAGCCCTGTTGCAAGTTTAGTGACGAGCTGAGTTTGATTAAAAGGGAGAGCAAGTGAACCTGGATGAACCAGTCTACTCAATGTGCCTGAAAACTATAGGCTCTCAGATATGGCCTCTCCTCTAAACATGTGATTTGAGCTTCAGATAGCTAGAACACGGTCTGTGCTGTGATGTTTAGCCTGTTAGCTAACTTGTCTATGCCTGGATAGCTGGCTATGTGTCCAAACACAGACTGTTTGAAATAAGTAGATACTGCCCAACCCTAATAAGGAAGCTGCCTTATATTTAACTACAGTAACATAAAAATCCAATAGCAGCTATAGCACTCCTATACAAAAATCATAACATACATACTTACACACACTTACACTTACATACTTTATGGTCTGTCTCAAAATTCCCCTCCAACACATACACACTTACACTCTCTCTCTGTCTCTCTTTCCCTCTCCCTCTCTCTTTTCCTACCCATTCTCCATCTCTAGCCATAAAAGTCAGTGTGAATGAACTGACTCCATATGTGAGTTGTGTTTTGGGTCAGGAAGGGGCTTAGTGGTTCAAGACTGCATGTGAGTGTGTGTGTGTGGGGGGGGGTCTGGGGATGAGGTCCGTGTTGGGGAGCTTGACTTGGTAGCTGAAGCTAATGTCTTTGTACCGTGACGGCTACTTCTGATTGGCTCGTCCCGGTTTTTCCTGACCACAGAAGGATGGTCCGCCTATAAACCCTGCTTCTCCCCCCTTATTATCCCGCCTATCTCGCCCTCACTCATCTGTTTTTGCTTAAACGCATCTCGCTTTTCTTTTCTCCTGCTGTTTTGATTTGTCGTCATTTTTAGAGCTCCTCGTCTGCACAGTGGAACACTGAGATAATATTAGTTGAGTCCTATAACAGAAAAGTAGCTCCCTCATCCATTATAGCCCTGAAAGAGGGGTGGGGGTGTGGGGGTGTAGCGCACAAGTCATTAGAACTTTTTCTGCATACAAATCATTTGTATGTTGTGGCAGAACGAAGTTTTTGGTGCATGAAGACAGCAGAATAAATCTCCAGTGCCCTCGCAGACGCACAACCGCTCTCATTTGCTGTTTGCTTTTTGGGCTTTTTTAAGTTTTTTTTTTTTCCTCTCTTTTCAATAACTTCTTTGTAGTGATTGACTAAAAGAGGCTTCTCTACCCCCTCCATCCCCCTACTACCAACCCCAGCACACACACAGACACACACACTCACACAGTGTATAATCTCCTCTCAAAATGATCAGGAAATGGCTACCAATGATTGTAATGAGAGACAGACAGACAGAGAAAGGTGGGTGGGGGGTAAAAGGAGATCAAGTCTCATTTCCTCTCTCTCTTTTTACTCATCTCTCTACCTCTTCTTCTCTTTTCATCCTCTTCTCTCTCTCCCTCCTTCTCTAATTTCTTCTTGTCTCTCTCTCCTCTCTGTCTGTCTGTCTTCTTCATTCTCTCCTTGTCTTTCCTTGTCTTTTTCTGTTCGTCTCTCTCTCTCTCCCTCCTCCTTTCATTATCTCCTTGTCTCTTTCCTCTCTCCTTCTTTCTCCCCTCTCGCACTTTCTCATGCTCTATCACTCTTCCCCCTCCCTATCTCCTTGTCTCACTCTCCTCTCTGTCTGTATATCTCTCTCCCTCTTTCTCTCATTATGTCCTTGTCTCTCCTCTCTCTCAAATTCTCACGCTTTCTCAACCTCCCCCCTCCCTATCTCCTTTTTTTTCTCTCCTCACTTTGTCGGTACATCCCTCTCCCTTCTTCTCCCCTTTCTTCTTTCTTTCTCTACCTCTTTCACCTCTTGTCTCTGTTCTCTCTCACTCTCTCATGCTCTCTCTCTCTCTCTCTCCTCTCTCTGTCTGTCTGTTACTCTCTCTCTCTCTCTCTCTCTCTCTCTCTCTCTCTCTCTCTCCCTCTCCCCTGTCCCACAGGGATTTAACAAAATCTGAAGAAAAAAAAACGAAAACACAGACGGGAGAAGGGAGGGTCTTTTCTCTTTTCGTCCCTCCCCCCCACCACCGTTCCCGCGCCCACCACTTGCTTTTTTCCTTCTAAGCCCCCCAAATTTATTCTCCCCTCTCTGCACCCCACTCCCTCCATACCATAGCAGAGACAGGACAAGCTCTGCTGAACACTTCTCTCTCTTCTTTCTGTCTTCTTCTCGCTCTTTATCTGTTCTTACGGCCTTGCTCAGCATCGCAAGGTGGATTTGCAAGGTGAGTGTCAGCAGATACACTTTCTTAGAGTTCAGTCAAACCCAGTGTACATTTCAGCTCCTTCTGAACTACTTCTGAACCTGACTGCTTTTTTTCTCTTATTTTCTTTGAAAAACTGCAGTTACTCAACTCTGCAATCATTTCCGAAGCACAAAGTTTTGCAGAGTGTCTGATAGGGGTGTGATGATGATGTGTGATATGATGATGTATGACATGTATATCTATGTAATTTGTTTTCTTGTACAGGGGATTGCACTACAGTATGCAATGTAGTGCACTATAACAACTAGATATGTTATAGTGATGGAAATTGTAAAAATGCACCAGTATTTTTCATGTAAATATCTGCCAATGCTGATACACACAGTATAACGTTCATACAGGACACAATCTAGCTGGGTTAGCATTACAGAGAAATTCTAACCATAGATTCTGTAGGGTTACAAATTTAGTAAAATAAAAAAAATGCATATATTTAAGTGTAGTCGCCAAGCATCCCCTAATCATTCTACTCTTCTGGAGGTCAGTATTTACACCATTACATATCAGTTTGAAAAAAAAAATCAAAATGAAAAAATGATTCTGATGCTGATATTTAGTTAAAAAACAATACAGGGCTCGGTTTTAAGGGCTTGGTACAAAGGTACGTCACCTTCTTGGCCAATATGTCTGTGGATTTACAGCATTGCTGTGAGGATTTGATTGCATTAAGTGACAAGCACGTTAGTGAGGTCAGGATGTTGAATGATCACCACCCCAGCTCATCCCTAAAGTATTGAATGGAGCACCTTTATTCCAGAGAACACATTATACCCCTCTAACCCACGCCTGGCATTTGGCATAGTGCCAGTTGGTTTATGTTTTATTCTATTCTATTCTGTTCTAGCCTTAACAAGCTGTGTGTGTGTGTGTGTGTATGCACATTTGCACATTTGTGTCAGCAATGGGTGCAACCTAAAGTAGCTGAATGCAGTCATTAGACGGGGTGTCCACAAACATTTGGACATATATTGTATGAATGTAGCTGATGTTTTATTTTTATGAATCAGTTGGCTGGTGAATAATTTGGCTTTGTATGGCAGCGGAGTGACTGACAGATACAGTGGTGTGAAAGCCAGAGGCAACAGAAATGTCAGTCTGACTCATGGGCTGCTTGTGGAATAATGGAACCTGTTGATGATATCACTGGTCCTTCATTCTCTACCTTTCTCCTTTCATATTCTCTCTCTGTCGTCTAAATACATTACTGCCTGCCTTCACTAAAGGCTACAGAAGCAGGCTGTTCTGGTGCATTTGAAACGGTTCTGCAGGTTGAGAACAGAGAGTGTGAGCTGTTGTCACAGAGACACAGAGTGAGGCCTGTGTTCTTCTACACTCTTAAAAATGAAGGTGCCAGGGAGGGGGTTTTTGAGCAGTGCCATTTATGAGCTACTTTTGGTTTCTATGCAGTGGACAGTTCCCAGCAGGCAACAGGACAGACATTGAATTTTGTGTTTGGAAATCAAAGTCACATATTTATCTGTGTTTCCACTATTGGGTTCAATATTGGGACTAATCAATATTGATATTATTCAGTTTCATTAGTATTCGTGAAAATATCCAGCAATAGAGATAATAATCATTTTTATATATATAATATATATAATATATATATATATATATATATATATATATAATATATTATATCAGAACACAGAGGTTTACCATATGTAACATATATATAAACGTATAACGTGGTTGGTGTGGCGCAGCAGATAAAAACCCACTAGCTGCCAGTGAGCTATTACACCCCCCATGTGGGAGACCAGGGTTCGATTCCCAGTCTGGGTGACTGTATGCTGCGCTACACCAATAAGAGTCCCTGGGCAAGACTCCTAACGCTACATTGGCCCACCTGTGTAATACAAGTAACCTTGTAAGTCGCTCTAGGTAAGAGCGTCAGCTAAATGCCATAAATGTAAATATAAACCTAACCTTGAAACTAAAGTGTTATTGTACAAAAGCTTGATAAGTTAAAAAAATCTAACAAGAACAAATATGCACAAAATACCCGAAACCAAAACCTTTAACAATTCAGTGCAGCTTTAACCCAAACATGACAGAGTTTCTGGTGTTTAACTGAGTTTTTAAAGTGTGACAACCGAGAACTGACGATCCTGACAATTAACTAGAACGTTGCACGATACTGGGAAAAATGACATCACGATATTTAGTTGTTCTGCGGGATTTAAAAACACAACAGATTGTTTCGAAGGAAGCATAAGACATAGATATATCCGAGGTATTGTTTTTTTATTCAAGAGCCACCAGTTTGTGTGGGGTGTCCCTGATTACGGACAGCTGAAGTCATCAAAGGACCACCCAGGAGCTGTTGCCTGCAGGTCCTCAGGAAGGGGAGTCAAGATAGGGATGTACGATTGCGAGATAATGAATATCTCGAGATAATTCAGTATCTATCAGATAGTTCCACTTACAGAAAAACCTGTCCTTTCGGGGGCTTATCACAGTTTTTACTTATTGGTGATTAAATTTCATATTGTTCAGGCCTTGCTCTGTCCTTGCTGTTTAATATTTGGCCAAAAATGAATCCTTTGTCCTGGTCAGGGAATAGCTTTCCTGACTTTTTCCTACCCTTGACCATGATGCAATATACTGCAAATATGGTCTCGGGTCAGTTTATATGAGGTAAAATTCAATTCAATTCAATATTTATTTTTTTAGTGCTTTCCACAACCAGTGTTGTCAGATAGCAGCTTTACTGAAATCCCTCTTGAGAAGGCCAAAGGCGATGGTGGCAACAAAAAACTCCCTCAGAGCAAGAGCGAGAAACCTTAAAGGGAACTAAGACTCCAAAAGGAAACCCATCCTCCTCTGTTCCGCACCTGATCACACAAGGAGAAACAATAAAAAATAAATTTGAGTTAATTTAACAAATGCCTTAAGAATGATGTGCACTATATATCCATGATGGTACTCCATCCAGTACTTTTGGGATGAAGATGGGATAAAGTGAGGTGGCGATCATACAACATCCTGACCTTACTAACACTCTTGTCGCTGAATGCGACCAAATCCTCACAGCAATGCTCCAAAATCTAGTAGAAAGCCTTCCGTGGACAGTAGAGACAGTTACTCCAACTAAAAAGTTTTAGTACCCTTGATTTCAGAAGAAGCAATGAATGAGCAGGTGTCCAAGTACTTTTGTCCATATAGTGGAAGTCATTGGGTAGTCGAGGGAATGACTTTGGAGTCAATTTAAGGAAGGACTTGAAGTTATGAAATAACCATAGTTTGGGAGGAGGACTGTGCCTGAAGCTCCTTATGTGCTAATGCTCTAATGTGGTAATAGTAGTCTCGTGGCATATGGCCCCGGACAGTATGTTCAAGTCTATGGATCGCAAGGTCACAGTAAGGCTAAAAAAACTGAACTGGAATATCGTGTTTCTGTGAAGCTGCCGCCAATGCCCGTGTGATCTTCCTCACAGAGTCCTGACTCCTACATCTCTTCTAGCACCCACACTCACACATACACCACATCTTAAACAGGGCTTAAAATATGCAATGCCAAGACCTTAAGAAAAGTGTGGGAAAGTATGGGTGCTCGTGCATGCTCTTGTGAGTGTGTGTGTGCATGTGTGTGTGCGCAATACCAGACTAATGACCTGACCGGGAGTCCGGTTTCAAAATGGAAACCTAATTATTACCATAGCAACACAGAGTGTTACGAGGCTGAAGCAGCGTGATCCTCCTGGGCTTGTACCACTAAGAGAATGTTAAGTAACTTCACATTTCATTAGATGTTCCTTAAGAAGCTTAACACTAACTACATGAAATGTAAGAAATATTCAGAAAGCTGTCTGCAGCAAACACAAACAAAACAACAAACTAATGATTTCATGAGCAGTGCATCACAAAGCTCTTGCCCTGAAGAAATCATTATTATAACTATTGGCCTGTAAACAAGTAAACAAACTTTTGACTCCTCTATTATTATTGTGCAATAAGCAGTGAAACTGCTTGAGGAATGTCAGTAAGAACAGTGTGAATAGAGAAGAACATCATAAAGTAGTGCCAATGTGGAGAACAGTCTGGAATAGTGTGAACAGAGAAGAACAGTATAGAATAATGTCAATGTGGAGAACACTCTGGAACAGTCTAAACAGAGAAGAACAGTATGGAATAATGTCAATGTGGAGAACACTCTGGAACAGTGTAAACAGAGAAGAACAGTATGGAATAATGTCAATGTGGAGAACAGTCTGGAACAGTGTGAACACAGAAGAACAGTATGAAATAATGTCAATGTGGAGAACACTCTGGAACAGTGTGAACACAGAAGAACAGTATGGAATAATGTCAGTGTGGAGAACACTCTGGAACAGTGTGAACAGAGAAGAACAGTATGGAATAATGTCAATGTGGAGAACACTCTGGAACAGTGTGAACAGAGAAGAACAGTATGGAATAATGTCAATGTATAGAACACTTTGGAACAGTGTGAACACAGAAGAACAGTATGGAATAATGTCAGTGTGGAGAACACTCTGGAACAGTGTAAACAGAGAAGAACAGTATGGAATAATGTCAATGTGGAGAACAGTCTGGAACAGTGTGAACACAGAAGAACAGTATGGAATAATGTCAATGTGGAGAACACTCTGGAACAGTGTGAACAGAGAAGAACAGTATGGAATAATGTCAATGTGGAGAACACTCTGGAACAGTGTGAACACAGAAGAACAGTATGAAATAATGTCAGTGTGGAGAACACTCTGGAACATCCTAGAGCCTCCTGTCACACTCTAGATGACCAGTGGTGTTTCTGAGGGGTCTGGGTTGCCATTAGGTACCCAGTAATGTGATTGTCCACTACAAGTAAAACCACTAAGTAAAGGAGGTAGTTGATTGGTTATTAGGCTGTTGATCCTGGATTCTTTTAAAAAATGAGGAGAACTATAAACTGGTAGGGTCTTTGAGGCAGTGAGCTTTAGTTTAGAAAGACCGAAAGTGGAAACAGTTTTGAAATGCTTACAGATTTATTACACATTGATTACACATATACAAGTAAACAGTTATTGATGAGTATTTTTAAATCTGAAATACGTAGACCTTTTTCCTAGTACTGTTTAGACCATTTTTGCTTTAATGATTTAAAACTATGATTCGTTCAGTTTGTCAGATTCTGTGTCCCAATGCACCAACCCCCCCACCCTCTAAAATCTGTCTGGACACATCACTGGAGACAACCACGCATGCAGACACACACTGTCCAGATCCCTTGGACTCCGAAAATATGTGGCAGACGTTCAGAAGTGATGGAACTCTGCTCTAACTCTCTCTCTTTCTCTCTTTGAATGTGACATAAACACTGAAAACCACAGATATGAGAGCATAAGGGAGAGAGTGTCACACTTCGTTCACACTGCTGGCCTAGGGCTTATGTAACTCTGTGTGTGTGTATGTGAGAGAGAGAGAAAGTATTTGTGTGTGTGTGTGTGTGTGTATGTAAAAGAAGAAGGACAGATCCATAGGTTTCCCTTGTATAACCACATTCCTGTGGCAACTTTTTGAATATAGCAGTGCAAGAGAAGTATGTTTAATGCAGAGCCTGTCTCAGCTCACAGGCAGGACAGATGAAGGGGTGATCAGATGAAGAGGTGTTGGAGGACAGTGCTGATTTTTGATTTTCTGAGAAAGCTGTTCCAGGTCTCATTACTTCTGCCAATCCCTGTTTTTCTCCCCCAATACTGTCCAGTAGGGCTGCACAGTATACTATTTTTTGATCATTATCACAGCATTTTGATAAGATCTGTAAGCTCTGATAAACAAAAGCTGAATAAAAAGTTCTTAGATCAGCAAAGGGAAGACGTGTAAATTTTGGTGAGGCGGGGGAGAGACCTGCAAACGGTGAAAGACATAAAAAGGGATCTAGTTCTGCTGGATAGTTGGGTAACATTGACTTATTTCTGCTGTTTGTCCTGTTTGCGAATGTTCGTGATGGATAGTCACGACTGGTTTGCTTAGCAGCAGCAACTGTAACAACAGTTTGCTAAACCCACAACCTAGCTAATGCTAACCTAGCAAAAGCTAATTACTTGCCATGACGGCAAGATGGTCTGCAAATCCAGTGTTGTAGTGTCAGTGGAGGAAACGCTGTAGAACATTGTGAATTGAGAAGAACGTTTGAGAACAGTGTGAATGAAGGAGAGAAATCTAGAACAGGATGGGGAAATTGACTAGCAAAATGTTCTAGAACAGTGTGAATACAGGGGTATATCTAGAACAGTGTGAATACAAGCAACATTCTAGAATGGTGTGAATACAGGAGAACATTCTAGAACAGTGTGAATACAGGGGAACATTCTAGAACGGTGTGAATACAGGAGAACAGTCTAGATCAGTGTGAATACAGAAGAACATTCTAGAACAGTGTGAATACAGGGGAACATTCTAGAACTGTGAATACAGGGGAACATTCTAGAACGGTGTGAATACAGGAGAACATTCTAGAACAGTGTGAATACATGAGAACATTTTAGAACAGTGTGAATACAGGAGAACATTCTAGAACAGTGTGAATACAGGGGAACATTCTAGAGCAGTGTGAATACAGGAGAACATTCTAGAACAGTGTGAATGGACGAGAACATTCTAGAACAGTGTGAATACAGGGGAACATTCTAGAACAGTGTGAATGGACAAGAGCATTCTAGAACAGTGTGAATACAGGAGAACATTCTAGAACAGTGTGAATGGACGAGAACATTCTAGAACAGTGTGAATACAGGGGTACATCTAGAACAGTGTGAATACAAGCAACATTCTAGAATGGTGTGAATACAGGAGAACATTCTAGAATGGTGTGAATACAGGAGAACATTTTAGAACAGTGTGAATACAGGAGAACATTCTAGAACAGTGTGAATACAGGGGAACATTCTAGAACAGTGTGAATGGACAAGAGCATTCTAGAACAGTGTGAATACAGGAGAACATTCTAGAACAGTGTGAATACAGGAGAACATTCTAGAACCATGTGAATACAGGGGAACATTCTAGAACAGTGTGAATACAGGGGAACATTCTAAAACAGTGTGAATGGACGAGAGCATTCTAGAACAGTGTGAATACAGGGGAACATTCTAGAACAGTGTGAATACAGGAGAACATTCGAGAACAGTGTGAATGGACGAGAGCATTCTAGAACAGTGTGAATACAGGGGAACATTCTAGAACAGTGTGAATACAGGAGAACATTCTAGAACCATGTGAATAAAGGAGAACATTCTAGAACAGTGTGAATACAGGAGAGCATTCTAGATCAGTGTGAATACAGGAGAACATTCTAGAACAGTGTGAATACAGGGAAACATTCTAGGACAGTGTGAATGGACAAGAACATTCTAGAACAGTGTGAATACAGGGGAACATTCTAGAATCGTGTGAATACAGGAGAACATTTGGAAAGGTGTAAGCAGAGGAGAACATTAGGGAATGGGAAGAACATTCTAAAGCAGAGTGAACACAGGAGAACATTATGGAACAGTGTCAATGAGGAGGACATTCCAGAACAGTGGAAATAAGGAGAACGTTCTGAAACAGTGTGAACAGAGGAGAATACGCAGGTATTTTGTTAATAGGGTTTAGACCTGTTTGAATGGAAGGACAGTAAAGAACAGTGTGTATAGAAGAGAACATTCTGCAGAACTGAACGAGGATCTGCGTTCTAGAGATTCCTGTATAATGCAGATGGGAAACACCAACTCATCTATTGGGTGAATTGGGTTTGCAAAAGAACGTTGTGCTGGAGTGCTCTGGACTTTAGTATCATGTTTTTAAAGGGATTCTTTTGATGATATTTGGCTCAATGCTGTATCTTCATCATCTCATAGCTGAGTCCGAGCGGTGGGCCAAATGGCCCATAAAGCTCTCCTACACCTGCTAGCAATCTTCCGCTGTTATTCCATCTCCAATAAACTGCACGGTTTAGCTGGAATAACAATCCCCTAATCCACTGCTGCACGGCTGACTGTAAAACTAGAAAGGGAAAGAATGGGAGTGAGAGAAGTAGACTATAGTACAGCGAAGCTGAGAAGGAAATAAGTAAGTAAATGGATGTGTAAAGCGGGATTATGTAGGGGCAGAATGGTGCTAAAAACGAATGTGACGGGACCGGGGGGAATCAGAGGTGGAGTAGTGTCGGATGTGTGTACTGTGTAATCCGACTGGCTGAGAGATAGATACGGGCTGTAATCGCTCTGCGTCCTGCTGCTCCATACAGTCTATCCCGGAGCGGGATTATTTAGCCGAGGCTAATTAGCCGTAATCCCAGTCCGCATGCCAGATGTCCGCTGCTCCACATCTTCCCTCCACCATGCCTGATCAAATATCTCCCCCACACACACACCCACTTTCCCCACACGCACTCAGATCACACAAACAGTTACTTTATGGCGAGCAGAAGACATGGACTGATCAGGTTGTTGCTGGATTGGGATGAAGCAGCAGTGTGGATACATCCTAATTGTCCAAACAGGAATTACGGAGAGGTACTGCAAGACTGGATCAGTTTGTTTATCGTCATAGTTTTGTACTTATGCCTTATTTTCATTGCCTTCATATCAGGGCTGCATGATATGACAGGATATGACAAAATATTGTATTGCCAGGACTTTTCTGTGCAATATGTTGTAATTAAGGTAGGAATGAAGCTCAATACTGAACCTTAGAAGATATGGATAAAGCTTGGTCTGCTCTGTTTTGGTTATGTACATTTTATGGATCATAAAATACGTTCACACAGCAGGCAAAAGTGGCCCAAATCCTAACTTTTTTGGAATCTGCCATTTTTGGCCACAGGAGGATGTGGCTGCAGTGTTAAAGGAAAATAAAAAGCTCAAAAAAGTTGAATCTTAACACAGAATTAACAATTAACACAGAAAGGCTTATTACACACCACAGTGTTTTATTCAGCTATCTACAGGGACTTCTGTACAAACTGGTGGGGCAGTTCTTTGGTAATTAAACTTCTCGCCCGTCGGCGGGCCATAGCCTGTTTAAGAGGCTAAAGAATTCAAGGACGCAAAGCAAAAAAGAGGCCAGGGCTCAATAATGTGCCCTTTTTACATCAAGCTCAAATGCATTCTTGGTGATAAGCCCAGCTGCCAGCCACTGGAACTCGTGATAGCTCCTGATGCTGATGAAAAAGTAACAGAAAGTTCATCGTATAGAAGCGTGAACTGTTCAAATGAATGTCAGATATAGATCACATTAACAAGTAGTGCATTAATAATATGCACTTGAATAATTAAAGGCTAAAAACACTTTGGTGGATTTGGTGAAAAAGTGGAATTGTGGCTACTTTACCTGCTTTGTGAATGTAGCCTTACTGATTTGCATTTTGCAGCCTTCTGCAAGATCAGCATTCTGAAGGCCAATATTCCGATAATCAGTCCCACCGGGATCTTATAGACCTGCTCACAGACAAAAAGGCTAGAATTTGCAGCAGCTTCTCGTTTTGTTTGTGTTTGTGACGACTGTGAGTCTGATATTTCTTGGAAATGTGGAAATTAGCGCTGTACAAATGGTTTGTTTGGTAGTTCAGTGTAGATTATTCACCTCAATAAAATTAATTATTCAAAGTATAAATAAATGTTTAATGCATGAATAATGTAGTGATGGAACAATATTGCGAGCTGTTGCAAACATTGTGAGAGTTGGTTGGATTTGCTTGAAATTGTGATTGCAAATTACTTGCTTCTGATGAACAAACAACATATAATTCAGCCCTGATTCACATCCACCCACAGCCTTTCATATTTCACCATAATTTAAATAGTTCTAACTGCCCATGTGCTTAGAAAAACATCCGCACACACAGCTATTTTAATGACTGAGTTGCGTATGCTGTGAGTGCGACTGTGTTTGACTGGTCAAGCTATAAAGAAGCGCATTTGAGTGATTGGGTTAAAGGCTCTGCCAGGACCCTTGATTGATCTGCTGTAGTTTGGCTGCTGTTTCAGCCTGGCAGTGTAGAGAAGTGGATCTGCACAGGTAATGCAGTCACAGCGCCAGCATCCAGCTCAGCATTTCGCAGCCTAATTTAGACTGTGGAAAGTGCTAAAGCTAAATGAATAGGTGCGCTAGAGGTGTTATGTCAGTTCCCCAGAGGACTGGGTGTAGAGATAGAAAGATGTGAAGTGGTACAGGGAGATCAAGTTATGTAAGAAAGTTTAGCATATGTCTAAAGTTGGGATTTCAAAAGAAAAAAGGAAACTAATCAGAGACCCATTTTCACATTTTCTCCCCAGCACACTGTCCTATAATGTTCCTCTCTGCTCACACTGTTCTCAGAAGTACTTTTCTAGAGTGTACAGTCCAGTGATGATGTGGTTGAAAGGATGTTGTGGTGCATCATGTGACATAAAAACATCAATGACTAAATTGATGAAAAAATAAATTCATGTGCATACAAATTATACCCTCCTTGAATTTTGTGTTTTTCTATGTATCTGGGCATAATACAAAACATCTGGCCCTTAGGAGGTCTTAAAAGTAGGCAAATGCAACCTCAAGTGAACAACACAGATTCCACCGTGTCATTTTCTATTCAACAACAATAAAGCAAACATTATACACCCCATAAATCAAAAGCTTATAGAACCAACTATAGCAGCAATAACTTTAAGGTAATCGTTTTCTGAAAGACTTTATCAGTCTCTCACATCGTTCTGTAGGACATTTGTCCAATGTTGCTTTAGTTTATCAACTTATTAACTTATTAACTATTCTTGATTTAGTTTATTTCATTCACATTCATTTATAAACAGCTTTATTAAGGTCCTGCCACAGCATTTCAGTTGGTCAAAGGTCTGGACAATTGCAACACCTTGATTTTTAACCATTATGTTGTAAAATTCCTGGTGTGTTTGGGATCATTGTCCTGTTGTATGACCCAATTTGGGCCAAGCTTTGGCTTTGAGGTAGATGACCTCACATTTAATTCTAGAACACTAGAATAGAGTTCCTGGTCAACTCAATGACTGCAATGTTGCCAGGTCCCATGGGCCCAAAATCATCACCCCTCCAACACTATGCTTGACAGATTGTATGAGATTGTATGAGATTGTATGTGGTGTTGTGCAATATGGCCAAACAGCTGCACTTTAGTCTTGTCTGTCTAAAATACACTGTTCCAAATATTTTGCGGCTTGTTCAGATGTAACTTTGTAAAAAACGTAAGCTGTGTTGCCATGATCTTTTTAGAAAGAAGAGGCTTGCACCCTTACAAACAAGCCATACTTGTTCAGTCTTTTTCTGATTGTACTCTCTGAACATGTATATTTTACATGCTATCTAAGGCCTGTAGAGTCTGAGATGTAGCCCTTGGGTTTTCTTGCAATTTCTATGAGTATTGCACGGTCTGACCTTGGGGTGAATTTGCTAGGATGTCCACTCCTGGGAAGATTGGCAACTCTCTTGAATGTTTTCCACTTGTGAATAATCGTTCTCACAGTAGAATGATGGGTTTCAGATTATTTATAGTTAAACCCCTTTAACCCTTCCGAGATTGATGGACAGCAAAACCAGACTGATTTTCTCTCTTTAAAAAAATAGTGCCTGACAGGTATCTGAACTATTCTTGTCCAGATTAGTCTCATCTCAATCTATGCATGTACGAAAAGTATAAGATCTCATCACTGTCCTGCCCACTTCACCAAAGTAGCATGCCAAGCCTGTAGTAGCAACAATAGAGGCCCTCCTCTCCATTTTGTAGATTTTGTAGCTGTTTATCAATGCTCATATGTTGTAGTTGTTGTAGTCATATGTTGACTGTTGTAATCTCGATTTTGGCTGAAGCTCCTGCCTGAGGGGAAGAAGAGCTGAAAATGTTGATGACCTGTTTGGCTGCAATACTTCAGTGATGATTTTCTCAGCATGCTTCCTAGGTCTGGAAGTGTGCAGATCAAGCAGGGTAGGTTGGTTAGCACCAGTGGTCTTTTCTGCAGGTCTGATGATGTGTTGCAGAGAATTTCTGAGAATGTTAAATATGTATTATGCACATTAACTTGTGTTACATTTTTTATTGAGTAATCAAGTTTAGAAAGTTCATTGTAGTAGCCCTGGTTTGGGTTAGTTGTGTTACTATGGCTCTTCTTCTGGATGTTTGGTGGGTTGGTGGGAAAAACAGTAGAAAGTGAAATGACTGACAGACTATCTTGGATCTTTCTCTTCTCTCCCACACTCTATCGCTTGATTGGAAACAGTAGGATCACTGCAGCTGTGAGGCCAGCTGCTGCACACCATGTGTCACTCTGTGTGTGTGTGTGTGAGAGAGAGAGAGAGAGAGAGAGAGAGAGAGAAAGACAGAAGGAGAAAGAGAAGGATAGTTCTCTTGTAGACTGTACCGTGACCCAACGACAGACAGCTGTTACTGCTGGAGCTCAGGAGAGCCTCACACTCATCAACCAACTGTTTGTGTATGTGTGTGTCACAAGACAGAGATACACACGCACATGCACAAGCACTGACATGGCAATTTGTCCTGCTTTTCCTCTCTGCCTTGCTGTTCCTCCATAAGGCCCTGTTTGTGTCCAGATAGCAGCTGAATATTGGCTTTGCCAGCAATTATTCATGTTTCTCCAGCCTTGCCGTCACACACTGACCACACTCTGCTGGCAGCACACACATAGAGAAACTGGTCACATGAGGGAAGTGTTCTACTGCCATTCACTGATTTTCTTCATCTTCTCCACTACAGGCTCTGGAGGTTTCTAGCATGATGTGTTTAATAATGCAGTAAAACAGTGTAAATATAGAGTGTTTTTTTAGGACAGCAATCTTCTGATTTTGGATGTTATTTCCAATGCGGAAGCTATATGTATGATATGACAATTTTTTGTTCTATGTCTATGTAGTAATAAGCTCATTTCCCCCATGCATTTATGAGGGCATGTGGAAGCTCACTGATTGGTGAGATCATGCTCTGAAAACAGGTGGGGAAACAAGCAGACCCGTGGTAGCTGGGATTTCAGCCTGCTACAACTCTTTTAAATCGTTCTAAATAAATCAGAGAACAAGCAGGCCTGAATGAATAGTCTGCTACATGTGTCAGAATAAATAACCAGAGATGTAAAGACATCCAACAAGCAGCACCAGGTATTCCTACATGGTTCCCATGGACATGTTGTGCTGGTAGAACTAACATTGGTTATCATACAAGCCATTTGGATCAGTGACATCCAGAACATGTTCGATATTGGATGTTAGGTTACTTAAAAGACCATTCGCTCAACTTTGTGCAATCAAGTATGAGGCTTTACCCTCTAAATGTGTGTAAATTGAGCCCAAGATAGCTGGAACCCCGTCTGTGCTGTGCTGTTTAGCCTGCTGGCTAAATTATCCAAGCCTAGATGGCTGGCTACAGCATAAAGCTCATCTTTGCTTTCTCAGACTTGAGCTTTATAGTCACAGAATTGTTTAACAGTAGTTTAACATTTGCAATTCTTTGTCAGACTGATGTTATGTTTTAAAATGTATTAAATAATTGATTTAAAATGGTACTAAAGTGATCCCTAGATGAAAAACAGGGCCACTGAACTATACCTTAAACCCAGCTACACCCCAGGTGATCACACCCTTCAGTCTCTTAACTCTCATAACAGCATAATTTGCATAGATTGGCATATTAGTTGCTGGATAAGAAGCTCGATATTATATCAAGTTTTAACACAGTAACAGACAACACTGTCCTTTCGTTGTGTCTCCCAGCATGATGTGCTGTAAGCAAGCTGAAGAAATCGTAGTCGGGTTAGCTGTGAGCCTTGCCCACACTCTCTTCCCTGGGTTTAATTTCTCGAGTCTTGCCAGTATCAAATAAGCTGGTACTTTCCCTTCTGATGTGTGTTAAGCTCCAGTTTGGCAGCCAGCCGAGAAAGTTCAGTTTCGAGGGAGCGAATGATGGAGAAAGAGATGGTGAAAGCCGGGCAAGTAGTATTAGCTTTTAGCCTAGCACAGACCCTGATCCCATTTGACGAACTCTCTTTATTCAACTTACCAGGAAAATTTGACATTCTAGGATCCCTTAAAGATTAAAGCCTGAATAAGTCATTAAGAGTTGAAGGGGTTAGGATTAGGTATGTTTTTAGGATATGCTTTAGACAATTGTTATTACAGACAGGTAGCATTTTATATGATCCATAGGAAACAAAAGTATTACCCCACATCCTTATATTATATAACCGATGTGTGTGTTGGCATGTCACACTGACTCTGACAGGATAAGCATGTTGTCTTCTCCTCTCACTGCGTGTGTGTTGTTGTGTGTGTGTGTATATGGTATTGCCCCTGGCCTGTGGGTACAGCACAAAGCAGTGCTGCTGTGTGTCCTGTGCTGCATCCTCTGCCCCTTCCTTCCTCTCTCGGTGCTGTTTGTAAAGCAACTCAGTTAGATCATCTCCAGGTTTATTCTGGAAACTCTGCATGTCTCAGATTAACCTGTCAGCTCGCAGCACACAGGTCATCACTGCCAAAACGTATATATATATATATATATTTTAATTTTTATATTTTTGACACCATCTGAAAATACCAGCTGCAGCTTAGTGATGCTACATACACCATATGGACGAAAGTATTGGGACACCTGCTCATGCATTGTTTATTTGAAATCAAGGGTATAAAAAATGTTTATCCTGCTTTTGTTGGAGCAACTGTGAAGGGAAGGCTTTCTGCTAGATTATAGACCATTGCTGTGAGGATTTGATTGATTCATTTAGTGACAAGCATTAGTGAGGTCAGGATGTTAAATGATGACTGCCCAACTCCAACATTATTTCAGAGAACCCAGCTCTGCTACTCGACAGCTCAATGCTGGGGGGGCTTTATACCCCTTTAGCCAACGTGTGGTGCCAGTAGGTTCATGTCAAAGCCCGATAGTGACTATCAAAAACAGCATTCATTTTCCTCATAGAGTTCTTAATATGGGTATGATGTCAAATACAGGATGGCAGCATGATGTCTGTGGTCTGTTACGGTCGGCAGTGTATGCATGTATTCTGGTAGTGGGTTGTTGGTCTTTCTTAGGCAGGCTGTGGTCAGCGAAGTGTGTGTGCTGTGCTGATTGATAACAGAGTGTGTGCCGCTGCTGGGTGCAGAGGTGCAGGCTGCAAAGAGCAGCTCTGTTGAAGACGTGTGGCTGTGTGTGGAAAACTTGTCTGTGTGTGTGTGAGAGAGAGATAGAGAGTAATAAATAATGAATAAGTGACTGGTGTTCTTAAATGTGTGTGTAGTTAAGCTGTCAAAACAGCCTGAAGGGATTTTTTTAAGTCTTACAGGGTCCGAACCTCAGCTGTGCATGTCAGTATCACTTCTGACTCATGTTCATGTTGTGTACATATGTAACTGTATAGTTATGTGCAAGTGTGTGTGTGTGTGTGTGTGTGTGTGTGTGTGTGTGTAACCTTGTCTATGGGGACACGTGATGTTTACCAGACAGATGTGTGTGTGTGTGATGAATTGATAATGCAGAGTGGTGTTGTGGTTCAGAATGCTAAGCTTCAGTCTGCAGTAAAGGGAGGGACCTGCCCTCTCCACTGCAGTGTGTGAGTGTGTTTAGTGCCAGCCAGCCTGGACAGCCTCTCTAACCATTAGCCTGCGCTCATAACAGGCTTTCACACTATTTTATAAGCCCTCGTTATTTATCAGTCCTTCCTTCCCTCTGTTTTCTGGTGGGTGTGTGTTTGCGGCGGGGGTTGTTGCTGCTGAACATCCTGCTTACACATTCTACATCCCTGGTCCAGCTGCACTGACGAGTGTGTTTATGTTGTGTGTGTGTGTGTGTGAGTGATAGCAGAACACCATCTCTGCTGCCGTCTCTCTGTGAGCCCCTCCCATCTCTCTCTCTCTCTCCCACTCTCTCTTCTCTGCCTCCACCTTACGCTCCCGGTCCTTTCCTCACTTTTAGTCATCTTCTCTCTCTCACGCTCTCTCACATGCATGCATTCTCTTACTTTCTCTGTTTCTCTGTTACCAGCGTACCTCTCTCTCTCTCTCTCTCTCTCTCTCTCTCCCTCTCTCTCTCGCCTTCCCTTTCAATCATTTTGCCTCTGTCTGCAGCATCTCGTCTCTCCCCATCCTGTCTTTCCTTCCGCTGTATGCTTTCATTGCCTCTCTCTCTCTGCTTCTCTGTCCCTTCCTTCTCTATCTCACACACTAGCTCTCAGTTTCTCTCTCACGCTCTTTTTCAATTACCCTTGCATTCTATCTCCCCATCCCTCCCTGTATTGCTCTCTTGTCTCCCTGTATCCCTCCCTGTCTCTATATTTTTATCTTCCCCCTCTATCCCTTTTTTTCACTTACCCTCACTTTCTCTCTCTTCATCCCTCTGTATTGCTCTCCTGCTCTTTGCTCTCTCGTATTGCTTTCTCTCGCTCTCTCTCCTGTTCGATCTGTCTTTCACTATCTCTTTTTGTCTTATCCTTGCTCTCTCTCTCTCTCTCTCTCTCTCTCTCTCTCTCTCTCTCTCTCTCTCTACATACCTCTTTATTGGTTTCTCACCCTCTATCTTACTCCATCTCTCTCACTCTCCTCCTCTATCTCTCGTAGCCTTTTTTCCTTACCCTTGCTTTCTCTCTCTCTCTCTCCATCTATCTGTTTTTCTCTCACATCCTCTCTATCTTTCCTTCACTCTCTCATTTCAGTTGCTCTCTCACCCTCTCTCTCAATCTCTCTGTGTATCTCTTTCTCGATCCGTCTCTCTCTCCTCTCTCTCTCTATATATAGTATATGTCTCTTACCCTCTTTTTGTCTTACCCTTGCTTTCTCTCTCTCTCCATCTGTTTTGCTCTCTCCACCTTCTCTCTGTTTCTCTCTCACATCCTCTCCATCTTTCCTTCACTCTCTCATTTTCTCTTACCCTTGCTTGCTCTCTCTATCTCTGTGTTGCTCCCTCTCTCTCCCTGTATATATCTCTCTCTCCAGCTGCAGCAGCTCCTCCTCTCCTTGAGAAGCACTCAGTAGTGATAAAGCAGCCCCTCCTCTTCTTCTTTTTTTCTTTCCCTCTCTCCTTCTCTCTCCATGCTTGACACACCCCTTCGACCCTTTTCTGTATTCGGCTCACCTCTCTGCCTTCCCCATCTTTCTCTCTCTCTCTCTCTCTCTCTCTCTCTCTCCCTCTCTCCTATAGAGACCCCTGTACTGAAAACCTCCCTGGCTCTCAAGCTCTCAATGAAATGAACACACAGCTCAGGCTCTTACTGGCAGCAGCCTAAAAGAGAGAGTGAGAGAGAGAGAGCGTGCGCGCGAGAGAGAAGTCAACGTATGCTCTCTCACTCCCTCTCTCCCTCTCTTTTTCACACGCACACAGGCTCGCACGCCCGCACTCAAACACGTTCACGCAAACAAACACCGTCACCGGCTTCTGCACTCCAAGCCTGCACACGCGGAGCAGGGCTTTCTTTCACACACTTGTGCACACGCACATACGCACACACACACACGCGTACGTCGCCTGTCACTCGTTGTCAGTTCGCTGGGCTGCAAGCTTGGGATGAGGTGATGTTTTGGGACAGGAAACACGGAGCCATGGGCAATTCCCAACGCCGGGCCAAAGGGAGGCACAAAACCAAGGGGGCAACAGGTACAGCACACACACACAAACACACATGCTCACACACACAGACACACACACCTGTCATGCAGATACTGCTTATTGTAAATTTTTTTCTGCACACTCATACACAGGGATTAGTGTGTGTGTGTGTGTGTGTGCTCATTCATACATGCCAGCATTGACATAGTCACACATGCTCATCTCTTACACACACATTCATGACGTGTGCACACACACACAGCCTGGGCACATTATAACACCATTCATCTGCATCAGTTCATTTTCACACTCATTAGCTTTTCTGGGTCCTTTTATCATTAGTGGCAAGAGCTGCAGGCTACACGTCTGTGTATCTGTATATAAGTGTGTGTGTGTGCATGTATGTGTTTGAGAGAGAGAGAGAGAGAGAGAGAGAAAGAGAAAGAGTCTGTGTGTGCCACCGCATGCGCGTGCGTGTGTGTGTAAGCTGAGTGCACATGCACGTGTGTGTGAGTGAGAGATGATATCAGGGGTGAGCGTCAGTGCCAGGTTGCGTAGTGCTGTGCTTGTTTAGCTGTGTATTGCCTCAATGGCCAGCCTTACCACAGTGGATTGTAATTAAAGGGATACTCTGATGAATTTTGACCTAATCTCAATCTGCTGGGTCTAAAACATACGGCCAATTAGCACAGACTTTTAAAATAATTCCCTGGACAGAAAATATGATGGCTCAGAACGCACATAATAGAGTCCAGTTGGAAGCTGCCTCAGCAAGTGCCTATAGATGTTAGATGTGTGCTTTGGGGTAATGTGTTTTTTGTTTTTTCACCAGTTCTGGGGAACATCTGGTGATGAAAGTATGTGGCAGTTGACTGTGTGCTTTAGATGCAACACATAGAGATTGAAGAATTTTAAAATACCCCTTTAATGTTTTGGGAGAAAAAGGGAAAATGGAGAAGACGGAAAATGAATAGACAGAGGATTGGAGAGGGAGGGATAGAGAGATGGCATTCTTCCTCCCTGGGATTGCACATATATATGAAATGTGGAAGCAGACACACACATATTGTGCTCACACACACAAATGGGTGTATGCATGCTCTGATAAAACCATTTCGCAGACTGTTCTACCAGACGTCCACACTGGCACAGTGGGTCACCTCTATTCACATGAATAGGTAGCTCTGTGTGTGTGTATGTGTGTGTGTGTGTGTGTGTGTGTGTGTGTGTGCATCCATTAGGAATGGCTTTGTTTGTAGGTGCATGGCTGACCCCAGTAGCTGATATATATATATATATATATATATATATATATATATATATATATAGAGAGAGAGAGAGAGAGAGAGAGATCGATAGATAGATAGATATATAGACATTACTGTTCACTGCTCTTCAGTGTATGAATGCAGCTTTTGTTGGACCATAGAGACACTACAGTCTGGCTGTGTGTCCAGCTGTGCTGTGGGGCCAGTGCTACATTAGGCAATACCATCAGTATCATTAACCAAACTACCATAGGGAATCTGTCATAGAGGTCTAAGTAGTGGTCTAAGTAGTGTGTGTGATCTGTTTGATGAGGGTCCGCTCTGCACACACACACACACTTTCCCCTTCATGCACACATCGCTTTTCCATTCATGTTTTTCTCTCACCCATGACGTCATTGTACCAGAGACGAGCCCTACCGCTGCAGAGAGCGAAAGAGAGAAAAAATGAAAGAGAGAGGGTAAGAGGAAGAGAGAGAGAGCACTGTGTTGCCGTGTGCACGACTCGGTAGCTGTTGTCATGGCAACGGACAGGTGGTAATGCCGGTCAATTGAAAGCCTGTTCTTGCTTGTCGCTGTGGGTGCGTTGACCGTGTCAGTGCTTCTCTCCTGACCTCAGAGCTTTCATCTCTGTCTCGTCTCTTTAGCTCAAAGATGCTAAGGCGTTCACTGTGAAACTGTCTGTCCCGCATTGGAAAATACAAGCCAATGTGTCCAAATGTTTGCGGACACCCCTTCTAATAAATTGCACTCAGCTACCTCAAGCTGCGCCCACTGCTGACACAGATGTGCAAATGCAGAGACACACAGCTTGCCTATTGCCTAGCCCCTAGGTGTAGAGAGTACAGTAAATACAATTGGACAGATAAACATGAACTTAATGCCAGCTGTGTGCTACAGGGGTTTAAAGTCCCCAGCATTGAGCTGTGGAGCAGTGGAACTGTATTCTCTGGAATGATGGTTGGTGCTCCATCCAATACTTTTGGGAAGAGCTGGGGAGTTGGGAATGAGATGAGGTGGTAATCATCCAACTACCTGACATTCACTATATGTTGCTGGGGTCTGAACATTTATTAGCTCTCCGTATAGCAGTGTACCTCAGCCTACTGTAGACTACATGACTGTAGCCCTAACAGTTCAGACACACTGGCCAGAGTGGAAGTTCCTGCCTGTGTCCCAAACTGAATACTACCACCACCTAAAACACAAACTGCTCATATCACAGGCAGTATCACACACTGTGTTCACAGCCTGCTAACTGCTGCCCATGTTTCCAGATGACACATGCCGTTGTAGATGGAAGAGATCTTTGTGAGGTGTAATCACACAGCGTATCAGCAAGTCATGTGTTCATATGAGCTAACTGTGGAAAACAAGGTCACTGACTGCAACAGGGATGATTTGTGGTATTTACTGGGTCAAATGCCAGGCTGTAATATCTAATGCAAAGTTTCTAAAGTTTGACAAACAATATCTAATTCAACAGTGTGAATTTCTGGTGACATATTATAATAATAATTATTATTTATTATTATAATATTATCATGATATTATTACATAAATCTGTTTTTAAAATCTACTGTAAATTTCTTCCCGATCTTCTCAATGCCAGGCATGGGCTAAAGGGGTATAAAGCCCCCCAGCATTCAGCTGTGGGGCAGTGGAACCTTGTTCTCCAGAATCTAGTAGGTCTTCTCTGGGCAGTAGAGACAGTTATTCCAACAAAAGCAGGATAAACTCTTTTTAATACCAATAAAAATAAAAAAAAGCAGGTGTCCCAATACTTTTGCTCATGAACTTTACATTTCACTTATATTTTCAATTTCGCAAGCACTATATTAATACATTTGAATTGAATTGAGTTGAATGTTGTTGTGCACTGACAGCTAACTGCTTCCTATGTTTTCACACCTTTATTCATATATGGAATCATGTGTTCACACATGCTAACAGTGAAAAACAAGAATACAATAACAGGTCACATGCCCGGCTGCAAGTGTAGCCAATTACAAAAATCTAAATATGAACCTCTGTGTGCTTGGTTGAAGTAGATAGTGTGATTGTTTTGCACCAAACACTGGATTTTGTGTGGGGGCATCTGTGTGTGTGTGATTGTGTGTACGTGACCTTGGGAGCCATGGCCTGCATCTTACACAGGTGTGATTGTTAGCTGCACAGCTGTGAGTAGGAGAATGTGTGCATATGCAGTGATGGACAGAGCTTTCTTCAGTTTTACTGGCTGTATTTATGGCCTACAGCCTGCCGTTTCAGTCGGCAGTGGCATCTGCCAGACCTGCTGAGTCACACTGGCATTTTGCTACTGGCGTTCTGAAGGTGGCAGCTTATGGATTGGCTATTTTCATGCTGTTGTTGTGGTTAGCTCTGGATAGTGTTGGATTGCATGGACACCTTATTTCATCATAACACCCACAGAAACACTCTTCTGGATCTGGATCAAGATGGATAGAGGGCTTGTTTGCATATTGTAGCCGTCTGCAGTGTCAGTACTGCAAAGGCCAGCATCACAATAATGATAAACAGGCAATTTAGTGTGTAGGCCTAGGAACTAGTGTAAGATTACCGGCAGGATTTGTCAGTTAACCTTCATGCCTTGTCTTGTGCACATCTTGTGCTCTGCTGTTGGGCTGAACTTGCTAGGATGTCCTGATCCAGCCATGCTGGCAGTCATTACCCTTGTAAATTATTTTGTGGACAATGAAAAAGCTTATTTTGAATTGTTCTTCTCAAATCCATATGAATCTACAGCTCAGATCTTCAAATCTGGAACTTGAATCTAGTTTCCAGCGCTGGGTTTTATTGTCGCTGGAAGGGAACTGTCAATGTAATTGATTGGCCACTTAGTGTCACATCTACCAAGAATTACAAAGTCCAGGACTTGAAACTGGATTCAGGGTAGAGATTTAAAGACCTCAGATCTACAGTCTTCTTTCTGAAGCCTCAAAGATCTCTTTAGATCTCACCACAGCTATACAGTCTGCACCTGAGGTGGAGCTCCTGATTCTTATTGTAGGGATTTCTAAGTAGTAATAAGTAACCTTTTTATAAGAGATTATTGGGCTGAAGTTATCTTGCTTACTGAGGAATCCTTTCTGCTTTCTTAATGCCTTCCTGGGTCCTGGTGTCTCTTTGGACCTTCCGGAAGGCTTGAGTAGGTTTCTGGCGGAAACACTGCCCTCATTTGCTGCCTAGGTGTCACCTCCAGCTGGGTATGAAGGCACTAGTGAGTTTGTGAAGGAAAGAGCAGTGCTGTGCTGACAATGGAACCGGAGTTGGGGGGAGGCTGGTCAAAATACACACAGCTCACATATCCTGCCTTTCACTCTCTCACAGTGGAGGAAGCAAATCTAGACCCCCCCTCCTTTCTCCCCAACCACACACACTCACTCTCTCTCTCTCTTGCTTTCTCTCCCTTTACCTCATAGTTTCCTTTTTCTCTAGATAGTGTGTTCTGCAGACTCCTGTTGGTCTGTATGTGTCTCTAAACTCTCTCTCTCTCTCCCCTTTCCTGCCCTGTCTACTTCAGTGTTTTGTTCTCGAGTAGCTGTAGCAGTTTTCTGCTGCTTGCAGAGTCTCCAGTTTCTCCTGCTTTCCCTCCCTCCCTTCTTTTTCCTCTCTATCTCTCTGTGTTGATACTGTCATGGAGAGGCTTGACGTCTTCAGGAGCAGAACAGGTAGGATTAGATTTTCCACTGCACACCCAGAAATATATGTGCCTTCGTTCCTCACACGTGTTCTTCTTTGCATGCGCCACTTCAGATGGTTCTTCAGTCTTCAGAGAAAGTCTAAAATTCAAGGTTCAGGTCCACTCTGAGCAGCAGAGATGTTCAGGCTGAAATGGTAGAGTTTATAGATGTTACAAGAGATGGGCTTGTTGCACTGCAGGACTCCTTGTGTTCTGGAGGTGGTTTGGCATCCTTTTCTACCGTTTACTGTCGGTATGGACACAAATCATGAAGCATTTGGAAAGGTATGGTTAATAACCTCATGTTTCCTGAATGCTGCTACTATATAGTAAAAGAATGCACAGCTTACACAGCTTTCACAGCTGATGGCTTGTTTTGATTGGACTGTCTTGTTCTGCTTTTGTCTTTAAATGGGATAGAATGGGCCACTGAGACCCCCTTTTATTTTCTCATATTTATATACTGATATATATATTGATATTGATATAATATTGATATATTTTCAGCTGATCAGGAATTTCTACTTCATAAAAAAGTGAGCTTTCAAATGGCTATTTGGGTAGCATTTCAGTGAAGGTCCTAAAACTAGAAAAGAGCATCTAAGAGTAGGCTGTCACTCAAACTACTCAAGCACTCAACTTCCCCTCAGGACAAAACACACAGCTAATAACATGACATCACACTGTGGGAGTGTGTGCTGTTTTAGGCTACACTTGATACAAGATTGGATTGGATTCCTTCTTTTTCTTCTTCTATACATTTTCTGCTGATATAGACCTGATACCAGTTGTCTGACACCAACACCGGTATAGCAGTATAGACAGTAAATTGACCAGGACTACTGCAATGCTTGAGAAGGTGCACTGGTTGGTAACGCATGACCCCTTTAAGTCTGTGCTTGTTATTCAGTTATTAGTATTAATGTTGAAGTGAGTCTGGACCTGCTAAAGAGTTTAATGTCTGGCCCACACTACAGGATTTAAAAAATCTTAACTGATGTTGCAAACTAAGCCCACACATAACATTTTTCACATATTTTTTAGTCATCAAAGGCCCCACACTACACAATCTGCCCCAAAACACCACACACTTTTTTTCACCACACACAGATTATGCTCGCCCATTTGCAAGGCACTGATCCTCAAAACTTTGCAGGAGTTTCTCGCGAACTGTTACATCCCATAAGCAGGTGGGAGTTTCTCGCAAATTGGATGTAAACAAACATGGCGGATGATAACAAAACCATCGCTATGCTAGTGGTGAGTGCTTTCTGTTCAGAAAAAGCCAAAAAAAAGAACAGGATGTGGATGAAACCATGGCTGAAAAGGAGTCACCAGGGCTTATACGTGCTACAACACAAGCCTGAGGTAAATACAGTTCTTCCACACACACTTTCAGCTCGGCTCTCATTGGTTGGCAGTCTTTCAGGCATGAGGTCCAAGTTGCGTTTTCCACAAGAGAATCGGGATCCACCCCGCACTGCAGGATACTGAGTCATAAATATAAAACATGTTTCATATTTACAGTTCATGATCAGGTGGTCCCGACTGCTCTGAGAGAAGATCGGAGCAGTAAAGACTAGATTATAGATTATAGACACTACAGGATAATCTAGGAAGATCATAATTTTCGATCACCCTGAAATCTGGAGACTTTTTGCAGGAAGAGCAGGAAGAGCAATTTGGCCTCAAAATCGGCAGATTATTCTGTAGTGTGAGCCTGGCAAGGGGTTAATAATTCAAATGTGACTTTGCAAGGCTAAATGTATTCTGTAACACTTTACTAAGGAGTAAACAAGTAGTAAACAACTACTCAAACACTCCAGATGAGCAGTATTTTGAAGGCTATGTAACATCTGCATAAGCATAAACATTCAGAAAGGCTTGTTACAATAAGGGTCAGTTGTCATAAGGGTTGCATCTGTCATTTTTTATGTCACCAAGTGTTATGACAACTGACACTAGTTAATAAGCCTTTATAAATGCTTATATAATGCTGTCACGCAAC
Organism: Salminus brasiliensis; assembly: GCF_030463535.1. Taxonomy (NCBI): domain Eukaryota; kingdom Metazoa; phylum Chordata; class Actinopteri; order Characiformes; family Bryconidae; genus Salminus; species Salminus brasiliensis. Next base: position 14,948,701 of record NC_132886.1, read on the forward strand.
GATATATGAAAAAAGCAATAAAACCCTTTTTTTACATTTTGACACAATGGATCAGTGATATTGACCACAATTGGCCTTATGGACCCATTACATTGACTTTCAGTCACATTAGGGTTTATCCTTCTCTTGCAACGTTGCCATGTTGGAGATGAAAGATTTTTGCATGATAGCAACAATATGTTTATGTCACTTATCATGAAAGGCTCCTGCTGGTGTCTTGTAGCTTTATGAATGCTGCCCTTCAGTAAAGTGTTACCATGCACTGACTGAACATCACTTTACCTACATGTGGTTGAAGATAATTCTGCACTCATGGCTAAGTTTGAAGTTCTTGTGCGGTTTTTAGGCAGTTTTAAAATGTTTTTTTTTTCCATATTTAGATCAAGGTTGACCTGTGAAGTCCTTGTGTGAACACTCACTGCAGCCAGCCTCAGAGCTGTGGGTAGTGTGTGTGGGCGCGTGTTGGACGAGCGAGCTTGAGCTTTAGTCATTGAAATGCTGACTTGTCTAAAGCAGCTCATTTTTTGGTTGATACATTATATGGCTGCTGCCTCCAAACATACACTGGGGGTGTTTTGTAACATAATCTTTGTATGTGCAATATGTGTGTGTGTGTGTGAATGTGTGAGTGTGTGTGAGGGAAAGAGAAGAGGTGTGAGTGTTACAGGGCAGGCTTTACCTGGAGTCATGGAATATAACACAACTGTGTGAAAGTGACCTGTGGTAATGTAGGGTCTTGGACAGCCACACACACACACACACACACACACACATAGTGCTGGGCTGGTGCCCAATTCCCACTCAGCGTTTAGTTCTCCTTTCACCACCAGATTCCAGCACAGCGACGCCATCCACTAACATATAATAATAATGATGACAGTCCATAGACTCTGCACTCTACAAAAGTTATTACTCTTACACACACACACACACACACACACACACACACATATTTACTTACTGGGCACAGATTTCACAAGATGTTGGAAAATGTTGTCCATGGTGACATGGTGACTCTTGCAGAAGGATTCCTGCAGATGTTCAGATGAACTTTCATGCTGTAAATCTCTTACAAATTCTACCACATTTAAATACCACTACCACTCTTGAATACCTCTACCACTATTGAATTCAGATCCTGTGACTGGGAAGCCTGGACTCAAGGGATTCTAGCTGTGCCAAATTCTGACCTTACCACCTCAAAGCCTCAGCAGAAATTGGGATTCATCAGACTAGACTAAGTTTTTCCAGTCTTAATATCTCCAGTCTTGATATCTGGTAATTCTGTGCCCATTGCAGCCTCAGCTTTCTGTACTTGGCTGACAGAAGTGGAACCCGACTTGGCCTTCTACACTTGTAGCCCATCCATCTAAAGGTTGGGAGGTTGATGGGAACACTTCCCAAAGCTGCCAGTCCGTATCTGCATTAATGTATGCATTGCACTGCTGCTACATGATTGGCTGATTAGATCATCCATAACATTAGTCTCTTAGCTAAGGCCTCTCTCACCATGAACATCAAATAAGCCCTCCCCCCTGTTCATTAAGGCAATGGTCAAAGGCCAATCTGTACCAAGAGCCCTTTGAGGTTCAATTACGGTTCGTCTTGACCCGTCCTTTCTGTCCAGCCACCAAAGTGGTGGAACAAACTTCCCCTGGGTGTCCGAACAGCAGAGTTTCTTGCTGTCTTAAATCGCACACTAAAGACCCACCTCTTCCAAGAGTACTTAAGCAAAGTGTACTGTGTGTTGAACATTGCAGTCTCTATACTGACTTACTAAACTTAGAGGTATCTTATGGATCCAAGCCAGTACAAACTAGCTAAGGGTATTTTTATGAGTAAACAGTAAATCGTCTGCTAAATGCCTTTAATGTAAATGTAAATATACATTTATTTTGACTGTTTTACGCCTCATCAGATATTGTCTGACATGCCTAGTGTACAGATATTTACATCAAACCAAATGTTTCATGTTAATTAATATTATTTCATACTTTTTATTTAAATTTTTTTTTGCTTCGTTTTTCAGCAACCTTTTGGTACACCTGGACACTGGGTACCCTGGGGCAGTCACCCTGCTGACCCAAATGGAAGCTTCAGACTTGGTGCCACTCGTACACACACACTCGCAAATAGACATAGAATCGAAAACGCACATGCTCTCACTTTCTCACATAAATTGCCCTTGCGCTTCATCTCACACTCCTGCGCACACACGCACCCGACACGGCTTTCCGGAGCCGACTGGATAATTACAGTTAAATGAATGGGAGAGAAAATTAAGCCTCATAGAATTTTTATGCAAACGAGTTTCTAAATGAAGCTGTGGAGTTCTGGCTGCCTAGCTGGCAGCATGACAGGTTTCATGACAGAGAGGAGAGAGCTACAGTGTTGTGCTAAGGGTTAAAACCTGAGTGTGGGTCTGTGTGTGTGTGTGTTTGTGTTATGCGCTGGCTGTGATGGTTTTCTTGATGCTGTCTGATTCAATGAGTAGTGTAGTGTGAGTGGAACAGCCATGAGGTTTTGAGGTTGCTGCCAACTCAGGGCCTTTATCATTTATTGATGCTATCATTGACAGATGTGTAACAAGTGAGCCAACTTTCCCAGAGATACATTTAGGATGCTCAATAGACACATTCACACATGCACACGTACGCACACACACACACACGCACAAACAAACACTTCAGTATTAGTCATTCTTGATTACTTGTGGCTTTTGATCAGAGTACTTCTTTCCATACTCGCTCTGCTCCTCTCTTTCCATCATTCCATCTCTGTCTTTCATTAGCCATCTCCTCACCCCACAGCCCACAGAGTCCTACTGTAAGCAGTTCAGGAGAAAACTCCATTGTCAGGAGTTCAGAGTATGTAGTTATCACTTTCTTCTTTTGCAGTTGTGTCCTCACACTTTTGATAGGTCTAGGAAGCCTTTATTTACTCCTTGGATGGCTAGATCCCCTGTGTTTAATGTGATGGTTTTCTGTTCTGGGCAACAGGTTAGTTGGACACTCCTAAAACCATGGCTGTCTACATTGTGGCCTATGAGGACATCTGGATTGACTTGCCCGACAGTTATCCTAAGGCACACCTCTTAGGATATCCTAATAACTTCATCATCCTGCTTTTACAAAGTGTACAACTATGAGTCAGACCAACTTGATTACTATGATGAGTATTTTTGGAGTTAACTCAACTTAGTTTAGTGATAAGTTCTCCTAACTTACATTTCTGGACTGGTTAGTAATATATATTCAGTTGAGCTTCAAAAAGCTGCAGCTGAAATTGCTTTAATATTTTGGAATATTTTGTGTTCATGTCCGAGCCGCAGTACTGTTCCGTTCAAAGGTTCATATCTAGCCTAGTACAGTCCGAATGCCCAGATGTGTTCTTCTACTACCTGTGTTATCGAGGAAGCATCAGGAGATGTCTTGTATGGACTTGGCACAGCCAAATATCCCAGAATGCATTACCCACTACATTGCTGTTTCAATTGCAAAATGACCACACAGCATCCTTGCATCAGCGGGTTTGTACTCGTGCTTCCCCCATGTGATAGGAGAACCTACAAATGGGAATGGACTGTGAACAAATTTAGGGGGAGGAACACAGACTTACTAAATACTGAAGCAGATTAATTTTTGAGACTCAGCTCTATATGCATTGCTGACCAAACCGAGATGCAGAACGAAAAAATGTGAGTTTGGAGAATTTTTGACCAAAGTTGAGTTAATTAAACATCAGCATGTAATCAGGTAATTTATCACTTTTTGTTAGCCTGCCTTGAACTACTGAACTGGTCTTAGGTAACACTTTGTAGTGTAACTTTTAAAATAGTAAGAAATAAAACACCTAGCCACAGTTGCCACTGACAACACAACTGTAACGGCACTCTGGAAAACAATGACAGAAATGGAGTGTAAAATCTGATGCACGAATAAAAGAAGATTTAGAAACCGCTCGCTGCTCTGAAGATCATCCTTTCACTGAGTTTGACGTCTAGGCTGTGCGCCATATAAATGAAAACAAGCATGTCCCAAGTTTTTTTATATCACATGTACAAGAGACTTGATGAAATGTTAGGCTAATATTCTACTAGCTAGACTTAGCGCTCAACAGGGCACTCTTTTAATCGAACCTTCAGGTTCTTTATTTACTGTCGTGTCTTTTTGGCCCTCTGCCCACTATAAACATTACACTTTGGCCCCCTCAGGAAAAAAAAAGCATTGGATGTCTTTGCCCTGTACCCATTCTTCAGCTGGAACCTGAGCTGCCTTTCATTAAACTGCTGTGTGCTCATCCAGGAAAATCTTATTCAGACCAACTATAGGGCCATGAAAAAAGTATTTACTCACAGTTTCCTCTATTTTTGCCCATTTGATGCAATAAATTGTCTCAGATCCTCATAGAAAGTATAACAAAATTCAAAGGAAACTCAAAGGACACACTTAATGATCATTTCATTTATTAAAGGAGAAAAGGGATAAATTAAGGTCAATTGAAACTCTTAGATCAGTCTACTTCGTTGAAGGGAAATTCAAGTTATGAAAACGATCTACGGTAAACAAGGCTACAAAAATAGTAATACAGCTCTTGGTTGATCAAATTTCCTAGGCTGATTAAGAACTTCCTTGACTGTTGTGTCAGGGCATTAACTAGGTCACTACATAGCCTGAGTTTTGTTTTTGTTGAGCCATGCAAAGGCAGAGGAACTTGATGCATAACCCAGTTGCGCTTGAGTTTCAGATAACAGACTAGATGACTAGATACTCTCCTGCAGGAGTTTCTTGGTAAAGAGTAGAATTCATGGTCGATTATGGAAAGTGGACCAGGTAAGGCTTTCAGAGCTGAACCAAGAGCATTAGATTAGAGAAAATGCTAATCTTTGCAGAACAGTGGCCCAGAAGGAGCCCAGTTTGGCATGACGAGCTCCACACTGTTTTAGGCTTCTGCTTGATGTGGATCTGCCCATCCAAAAAGGCCAATGTCTAGACTGCAGGAGCTGAAATCCCCTCCAGTCCCCTCCAGTCATTCATTCACACAGTCATCGCACAGCATACGCTTCATGCCAGGAAGTTCAAGAAGTGTTGTTTCCTGTGAAAGTTGAGGTGAAGACAATGGGCCCTGGAAGTTATCTAAAGGAATTGGTCTCTTTTCCCACTTGGTGTGTTTGCGTTGTGTGTGTGTATTTGTAGACGTGTGTGCTCGGATGAGAGTGTAATTTGTGTGATGTTTTTGCTTTGCACTGAAGTCATGTTCTATAGTCATTACTAGTTTGCTTAACATCTCTAAGTTTCAACTTTTGTGTGTCAAAGATATTCCTGAAGACCGATTTCTCAGCGTTGTTCTTTGGTTACGACCTGTGGCGATAAAGGGTCTATTTAAACCTTATTTCCCGCAGCTTTCCTCTGCACAATGTTCCTGTGCTTGTTGCGTGTGAGTGTGGTAGCAGGTCTAAATTTGGTTCTCTCGGTTGGGTGAGTGTCTCATACTGCATTAGTCAGTCAGAGTGTGTTGACACAGGTTGTCCAGTGTCCACAGTGTGCTTCATATAATACAGGTGTGACTTACAGAACACACCCACACAAAAATCACCTTATGGCATTAGTTCTAGATAGGTCTAGATAGGTCTTATAGATATACTTTGGGTATGGTGAACTAAACCTTATGCAAGTTATTAATTTCAGTTGCCTGTTATTGGTAAAACTGATGTACAACCTAAGTGTGTAGTTTATTGGTAATTTGCATGGAAAAACTTAATTTGTGTTTCTCTGCCTCATACATATGCATTCGGGCAAGGACCACGCAAATGTAGGAGGATCATGCAGAAAATTGCCTGGGATATTGGATGTGTGCCTCATCACGTATTGTGCTCAATTTACTAAAGTTTGAGCAACTAGCGCCAAACAGCTTTAGTGGCGTGGGTTTTTCTCCACCTTTTAAAGCATAAATTAGCAGTGGTGTCTCAAGGGTGTGCTGTTGGAAGAGTTTCTTTAACAAAGGCAGCAGACACTGAACATATGCTGAAAGGATACTTAACATCTCAGGATTATATGTGTGAAATAGGCCTGGGTGATGATGTAGATTTAGACAAACGATTATTGTGTTTTAGTCACATGACCTTTTGGTTGCAGACTGCAGCTACTTGTCCTGCATTGTCTGAGTGGTTAAATGATAAAGAATTAAAAGAGTGAATGTTATTAATGGAAAGGTAAACATATGGTTTACTTCATGGGGTGGCATGGTGGTGCTACAGGTAGGACGTTGGATCCTACCTCGGTGTGAGAGTATGAGTGAATGGCTGTGTGATACTCTGCGATGGACTGGCGCCCTGTCCAGAGGATATTCCTGCTTTGGGCAGAAACCATTCTGGGTATGCTCCAGACACTCTGCGACCCAGGCCAGGTAGAAGCAGGTAAGAAAATGAATGGACTGATGGATTTAATTCATGTGTAGTTTGAAGTAGTTACTGAATTCAAAGTATTCAACAACAGAGGCTCAGTCAAACACAGACACACTGCAAGACGTTACCAATAAGCAATGGTGCCACACACTACTCACCTACCAGCATAAATCACTAAGAAATACCAATGTCTACTGAAAACCTAAACACACTGTTCATAACCATATATGTGTAAGTAAAGTAAAGGGGGTCTAAAAAGCAGCTACTGTATGTGTAACTGGCTATGAGAGCACTCAGCCGAAGTAAAGGGGGTCTAAGAAGCAGCTACTGTATGTGTAACTGGCTATGAGAGCACTGAGTTGAAGTAAAGGGGGTCTAAGAAGCAGCTACTGTATGTGTAACTGGCTATGAGAGCACTGAGCTGAAGTAAAGGGGGTCTAAGAAGCAGCTATTGTATGTGTAACTGGCTTTGAGAGCACTGAGTTGAAGTAAAGGGGGTCTAAGAAGCAGCTACTGTATGTGTAACTGGCTTTGAGAGCACTGAGTTGAAGTAAAGGGGGTCTAAGAAGCAGCTACTGTATGTGTAACTGGCTTTGAGAGCACTGAGTTGAAGTAAAGGGGGTCTAAGAAGCAGCTACTGTATGTGTAACTGGCTTTGAGAGCACTGAGTTGAAGTAAAGGGGGTCTAAGAAGCAGCTACTGTATGTGTAACTGGCTTTGAGAGCACTGAGTTGAAGTAAAGGGGGTCTAAGAAGCAGCTAATGCATGTGTAACTGGCTATGAGAGCACTGAGTTGAAGTAAAGGGGGTCTAAGAAGCAGCTACTGTATGTGTAACTGGCTTTGAGAGCACTGAGTTGAAGTAAAGGGGGTCTAAGAAGCAGCTACTGCATGTGTAACTGGCTATGAGAGCACTGAGTTGAAGTAAAGGGGGTCTAAGAAGCAGATACTGTATGTGTAACTGGCTATGAGAGCACTGAGCTGAGGTAAAGGGAGTATATGCTTAAGCAGCAATTCATTGAAATTTTCCATTCCACCGTAAATGCCAGAATGCAATTGCTGTTTTTTTTGCAGTTGCTCTGTGTTAGAAGAACTACAGTCAGGTGACTGATACTAGGCAACAAATGCTAAATATCGAAACAGTAGCAGTTTAATTATGAACATGAACCACCTTTGGCTCCCTGAAAATCCTCTCTGTGAATGGTTCAACAAAGAACCCTGTAAATTAATGTGTGAAAATGAACCTTTTATTGGTTTAAAGAACCTCCACATAATGTAAAGGTTGTTAATCAATTCCTTTTTTTCCAGCCTAGAATTGTATATCCAGGCCAGTAGCTATTTAGAAACCATTATTTTTAAAGCTGCACTGGAACGATGAGAAGTGCAGTCTTACAGGAATCAGGTTTCTGAGTGAGTCAGGTTAAATGCTATAAGAAGCAGAGCCAGAGCCAAAGCAAACCAGACTCTGGCAGGTGATCTCCAAGAGATGACATCATGATGGTGCCTTCCTGAGAGATTGTTCTTGAAGCTTTGTGTCAACAGCAGTTGAGAAGAGGAGGACAGAGCCAGTCACAACACTCTGGACTGCCAAGTGGACCCATGGCCTACTTTTCTGATCATATTATAGATCAGATCTTTGCCATTGTATTAACTTTTTCCAGTGCATTTTCACCAACATTGGCTTCATGTGTATGTTTTGTTTTTAGTTTTCTGCTTTTTAGACACAGTTCTGAGTTAAGTAAACCTAATCATGGGAAAACACTTTCCATAAATGAATGAAATGGAATCTGGTTGTTCTTGACTGGACTGGACTTGACTGGAGATTGCTGTGATATTTTATTGTTACTATAATGCATTTTGTGGTTGTGATAACACTGTGCTCTTCTGAGAATACTGTGCATATCGTCAATACTTAAACAACATTGACCAACTGCATGTTTCATCACAAAGAGCATAATTAGACCTTTGAGGCAAAACCATTGTACTCAAAAGCTTGGTGTGTCAAAATATCATGATACATGCCATTAGGTATTATGATATTGTGAACATTTTTGACATATTGCCCTGCACTTGGGGACATCCACATCAATCAATCATCCATCAAAGCTTTTAGATGTACATGAAATCATACAGATTGGACTATACAGTCAGAATGTCTCTAAACAAGTGATCATCCTCCTTCCTGCACACACTTTAAATCAACTTTAATCCAGCCCACCTGGTTCAGAAATCATTGACTGGTCGAATGGAGTGAGTTAGTTTTAGGTTGGAGTTGAATCCTGCAGGAAGATAGCTTTCTAGGAGGAGGGCTGGAGACCATTACACCAAAAGTGTTAGTTGGAGAGTTGGGGATGAGGTGGGGTTGTGGTCATCCAACATCCTGACCTTACTAACGCTCTTGCAATCAAATCCTCACAGCGATGCTCCAAAATCTAGTAGATAGCCTTTCCTGGAGAGTAGAGACAGTTGACAGAGACAGCAAAAGCCATGTAAAACTGGTTAGCCAGCTAAAAAGGGGCCAAAAATTTAATTTCCACTGTATTTACCAGTGAATTTAACATAAATGTATTGCACTTTGAGAACTGTTGTTGATAAAGGTAAAACTTTCAATAGATGTAAGACAGACTAGATGAGGCTGTGCTGTAGTTTTAAGTTAATGAGTCTTGTGTACTTTTCAGTAACTCAATAGGAGGTTGGCTAAGGAACCATTTTATGGTCACCAAATAGACTTGGGGGTTTTTACGTTTACATTTTACATTTCTGTTTACGCTTCACTTTTTCCAAAATGTGTGATAGCAACAGGTTTATTATGTGTGAGCGTGAGGCTTTCTGTGTCTACTGTTTACAAACACTGTTCAGACTTGGATGGTGTATTTCCAAGATGGCTTCCATTGAAACAAGTAACAGATTTAAAAGCACTGTGCCCTAATATGGGCACCAATAAATGAGCCAGTACTGAGTACACATAAGAAGGGAAATCAGACGATTGTTCCCTTCATTTGTAGCATGAGATCACTGTTTTCCTTGGAAGAATTGCACTTCCTTTCCTTTTTGATCAAATCGTTTCTCAGCCAACTTGCTCGCTCTCAGCTTGACTCACTTTGGCTAGCCTGCACCTGAATGTGGCTTCGTGGCTGTGGTTTAAAGTGTATATCCGTGAGGCTGTTTGTGCTGCCAAATGTTCTTTAGACGAATTCCCTCCGATTTATGCGCTTTCTTCCTTTGAATTAGTCGCTAAGTGACCCCGCAATGCCGGATGGTGCTGGGAGCTAAAATTAGCCTGGAATAATGCGCAGGCCGAGACCATCTCTGCATTCTCTGTCCGAGCAGTGAACCTTTAATATAATAACTTTATGATTATAAAGTTATGCCCACTCAAGCGCAGCGTAACACATTTTCAGTAAACGCAGTCCATTTATTCTGCACTGTAATACTAGGCCTACGTTCTTTTTCTTTTTTTAACCCCAACTGACAGCAGCTTGTGACGTTGCTTTTTGAAATGATTTTATCTGTGTAAATGTATAAGGCACACACACACACACTCGCATACAGACGTTAGCCTTTAAGTGAATTCAAGCACACGACAGGTGTTTCAGGACGCCTTGCTTTTTTGTCATCTCCCATTAGAGAAAGTGTCCCTAGAGAAGAGGACCTGTTAGAGACATGCTACTCCACTTCTCCTTTGTGTGTTCAGACTGTGCTGTAGCGTCACCGAGCTTTCAACAGCGAGACGTCTCCCAGCGCTCCTGACTCATCGCTAAACGCTGCTGTAATGTGGGGAAAAGCTCTTAAAAGGCTCTTTTAACACCTAGCACTGTTCACAAGGCACGTGGGGCCCATTTGCTTGCTTAGTCTTGTGGGCTGGGATTAAGTAAGACTGGTTCAATTTAGCATCTCAGTGGAGATGTGGTTGGTGCTTTTAGACACATTAATGAGTGGATTTCTATAGAGGTCTGCTTGTTTTGCCTTACTACACATAAAGTCAATACAGAAAGTTGAACAATTCCCTGAAACCTTAATTAAAAAAATATTTTTTTTATTACACTACAAAAACACATACCAGAGTAATAGACTGGAATCCAAGTGGAATTATGGAATATTGGACACTAGGTGCTGTTACACTCCTACATTATGTAAAAGCTAGGGATGCGGATAAGAATCTATATTTAGATTCACTGTTACTCACTGATACTCGCTGCAGCCGATTCTGATTCAATTCACAAATGTCAAAAATCGATCTTCTGAATGTTAATTGATAACGTATTGTTGGCGGAATGCAAAAAGCATAACTCAGAAATAAGGAAACACAGCACCCTGACAGTCTGCTGCATGCACATAACAAAGACACAAGATGGATGAGTGAGACATCCGACCTGCCGATTTGTTTGGGCAGATGCGAACCCCGAAACCCTTGAGAGGTGGCAGTCCCAAACGAACTCTCGAGCAGTTTGTTTGTGGTGAGAATCTGATCTGACCTTAATCCAAGCCAATAATAAGGTGTACTCTGCAGGTTTCAGCTAAATGGTGGTTTAACCTGGTTGCCCAGATCTTTACTACAGCTATGAACAAATGCTATCTCTGTCGTTGCTCCATGTTAAACTGCACAGAAATATGCACTAGTCCAGACCCCTGGACCTTCTTCCAGGTATTTACTTTCTTGCTCCTGCCCCAGGCAGGTCTGACCAATGAATGAACTATAATGAAGATGTGCTAAAATTAGAATTAGCCTAGCCATTTTGACTTGTTAACAACTCAAATAGTTTCAGTGGCAACATATCGCATTTGTGATAGCAGGGAATTTTCTAAATCCCATTCATTTTTTGAGCTTAGATCTGGAGTAGGGCCCGGATGGGTGGAGGCGAAAACCAAAAGGAGTGATGGGGACAAATGTATGATGAGAAGGAGTGAAGTAGGGTGGGTGGTGTTTAACCCCTAAAAGGCCATCGCCTCAACTTCCTCCCTGTGGCTTGCAGACACTTCCTTTGTGCGTATACAGTATGTTTTATGTGTGTGTGACTGTGGGCAGACAGACTGGTTATCAGACATACTGACACACAGACACACTTTCACTCACAATGTGTTTTCCTGTCACTCAGTGTCACACCACACACGCATGCATGTGGAGGGAAGTGACCCGGGAGGGGTTGGCGCGTTGGAGGAAGCAGGAGGGACTCTAGTCAGCACTGCTGGGAGTTAGGAGCACTGAGGAACATGCAAACACACTACTGTCTTACACACACACACACTCAATATGCCATCTGTTAGTGGCAAATATTACGGTTCTCTTGGAACAGAAGCTGTGTGTGTGTGTCTGTGTCTGTGTGATAGCCTTATATAGCAATACTGGGTATATAGCAGCCAGTTTTATGTGTTTTTTTCAGCAGAATCTGTTTGTTTTAATCAATGGGCAAAAATGGCACATCCTCTGCAGATACTAATTGGATTTGAGACTCGCAGTAACCACACACCTGCCATGTTCATCATATAAATTCTCATCAAGTGGTAAAAACATTGATTTCTAAATAGTTCCTTCTCTGTGTATCTCTCTTTCTGTTTTCTAGCTCTATCTCTCCCTAGCTTTTTCTTCCTGTCTAACCAAATTATCATGTCTCATGGGTCCTCGCTGCTGTAGATACAGTAACCATGGAGAAGAAGACATAACAAAGTAAAAAAGGACATGTGTTGTTTGCATGAATATGATCTGTATCCATATAGGGTGTGAATCTGAACACTGCCAGTTTTGGCCTTACACTTCCCCACTCTCCAAAATACCTGCACTTAAAGCTGCCTACAAAGCAAGCTTCCAAGAAAGAGATGCATTGACGTCTTTTTAACCCCTTGACGTCTTTTTTAACCCCTGAACATTGACGTCCTTTTTACCCCACTCCAAGGCTTATTACACTAAAAAGGCGTATTACTAAGTACCTACAGAGATTCTGCAGAAACTGGTGGGGCTATTCTTCGGTAATAGACGTTTGTAATAGAAACAAATGTAAAAAATAAATAAAGTATTGGGACACCTGTTCATTTGTTGTCTCTTCTGAAATCAAGGGTCGAAGTAACTATCTTTACTCTCATGGCTAGATTTTGGAGCATTGCTGGGGGGCTTAATACCCCTCTAGCCAATACCAGGTATTAGGCATGGTGCCAGTGGGCTCATGTTTGACAGGCCAAAAGTAACATAATACTTGTATTTGATTTGCTATCGTTCATGTTATGTTGTAGTACAGCATTGAATCTTTCATAGAATTCCCAGTTTTGCCATGGTTTTGTCTAGCATGACTGCTGGTCACTATAGGCTAATACATATAAGAAATCCAGGCTCAATTCGTCATAGGAAATCTGTCATTTTTTTCTTTATCAAAGACATAATTCTGTTAAAGAACGTCCAAGGAGAGCAGGCTACCAGGGTGTGAGACAATAATCTGAGTTGAAAGCTGAAAGTGTTGTTTTTGTACCTTTTCAACAGTGGTTAGAGGCTGTAGGAAAGGATCTGAATAGGCTTAAGAAACAACAGTACATTTAAAGTTAATACTTTAAAACAGATGAATACAAGAGAGATTTACAAGCTGAATTACTGGGATATTCACCAAAGAAGGAGGGCATTCCATCTTTATTCAGCTAAATGGACCCCAGAGACAAATTCTGAGCTGTTCGTGATAAAGGGGAGACTGCCATAGGGTATCCAGCTAACATGCTAACTTCACCCTGTAGCTTGTCATATTTATCTGAGTCATTTCAGATACCTGATAAATATCTTTAATATTTATTTTCTGTAATTATGATAAGGCAGCTAGAAATTCTACACAGTCGTGATTGCAATAACATGTTCCTTCCTTCCTGGCAGGACTGTTGGCTTGCTAGTTTGCTGGTGTCCTTCTTCATTTTACTAGTGACATTTTACTAGTGACTCTAAACCAGAAATACATCGAGGGTGTTAAAAAAGAGTGTATCCTGCTTTTGTATGAGTATCTTTACTTTCCAGGAAGGACTTTCTGCTAGACTTTGGAACATTGCTGGGGGGCTTCATACCCCTCTAGCCCATGTCAGGCATTAGGCATAGTGCCAAAAGGTTCATGTTTACTTCTCTACAGGGACTAGACAAGCTGTGTGTGTGCATTTGCAAGTCTGTGTTGGCAATGGGTGCAGTATAAAGTAGCTGAATGCCTTCATTAGAACGGGTGTCCACAAACATTTGAACATTTAGTGTAGTGTTAAATTGCAGATACGATGCCAAATCTAAGAGATGAGAATGGATCGTGTAGGAGATTATATCCCACACAATAAATTTCTTGTTTACAAAAATATGTACCGAGGGAAGGAAAAATAAAATAATAAAGCATATAGTATTAGTTAATTAGTAATGAAAGTGCATCAAACACTATTATGATTGATAATACACAGTGTTTCTGTTAATTAATTATGTGACCTATTTGACCTTAGCAAGCTAACGCTACACAGCAAATTTACATGTGTTATATCAACAAAGTGTTGATTTAACACCTGGATGTCTAAAATGTAACACTCACAGTGTTGGTTGAACACTGTGCAGATTTGCTGTGTAGCTAAATTACGGTAGCTAACTAAAAGGCTCTAACTAATCTGTGACCTGCAAAAATAGACTTATTTTAGCAAAAGTCACCCTAAATCTAGTCTAATACCTAATATTTCTCAGATTAAAGACTTCTGTAAGAATATTAGATTTATTATTTTGCTTGTTTTAAGCAAATGTATCTAGTGAACATGTCTTATTCCATTGTAACATATCTTATTTCAAGAAACAGTGCACATCATTATGCAGATCATTTTGCTTTCCTCAGATAAGGGTGGAGTAATACATAATTACCCACACAAATGTAAAATTAATTATTGAATTAATAAATAAGAACTAAGATCTTACGATCTTCTTGTAACAAAGTCTCGTCCTGAAGACTACTAATTTGTATGTGTTGTGGAAGGATGCATTTTTCAGGCAAGCTGTCTAGACAGTAGCAGCAAATTATTCTGCCTGCATCTACTCATGAACGACCTTATCGTTGCTTGTGATTTAAACTTTCAAATCAATCAAGGTTGATTAAGATATAATAACCTGCATACAGTGCACATACGAGTATGCAAAGAATGGATTTTATTAAGAAAATTACCATTTTGTACAAGGCTGCCTGGGCACATTCATACACATTTGCAATCGTGAGATCTTCCTCGCCACTTTAGTGTAAATAGCCCTTATCACCATCTGATCAGTGCCACTGCCCTCTCTATCTTCACCACGTAAAAAACCCCATCAGGTGCTGCCTCTGCTTCACTGGGTGGAAAGGCTTCAATCTCACACATCAGTGGAAGGAGAGAGAGAGAGGGGAAGAGAGAGAGGGAGGAGAGAATGTTAGGGACCATGAAAGAGAGTCTGAATTGGAATTCTTGTCACTACAATTACCTTCTGAGAGTAATTGCTTTTGGCAGTTCTCTCTTTGCGATCACGGCTTAAAAACACACTTTGATGCCTCAGCATGTGTGTCTGTGTGAGTGTGTGTGAACGCCAGCAAGCTAAAGTCTCTCCATGAGAGGCTTGACAGACGGCACTTTACCCTATCGAGCATATTTTTGCTCATGCTGTGTGGAATCTTCACACCTTATCTTCTAGAAGCTTCTATATACGACACTTACACTTTGGAAAATGTGAAGTCATCTCGGGTAACACTGAAGGCTTCACTCCAATGCCTGTCAATGAGGGATCCTAGCCAGAATTAAAAAACAAAAAACTGTGTGCTGAGAACATCTTGACCAATGAGAACATCTTGACCAACCACTGTTTCATGTTCTCTGTGAGTCCATTCAATATTTTGGTCAATGTAATGCAGGCCTTTCTTGACCCATGTTCCATTTTACCAGTGCATTTAATATTTCAGATGTGTTGCAATCACCATATGTATCAATATACACAGATCAGCCATTACATTAACTTTACTGCCATCTAAAGTTAGAAAACATTGATAATCTTCATCTTCAGTGGCATCTGTCAAGGGTTGGATATATTAGGCAGCAAGTGAACAGTCAGATCTTGAAGGTGACATGTTAAAATCTTTGTCTGAGCCCAAACGGTCATGGCTAGATAACTGGAGGGTCAAAACATCTCCCAAAAATCAGCCAGATCTTGTGGGGCAGATCTTCTCTTCTGGTATGCAGAGACTAGTACCTAACAAAAGTGGTTTAAGAAAGGAACCACTGGTGAACCAGCGACAGGGTCATGTGCAGCTAATGTCATGTGCACTAAATTACTTAAAGAATTTGCTGCTAACATCTTGGTGTCAGATACCACAGGAGGCCTTTAGAGGTCTTGTGAAGTCCATGCCATAAGCCCATGAGTCCATTAATAGTCAGATCTGTTGTGGCAGCCCAAGCATGACTTACTCAATATTAGATGGTGTTAATGTTAAGGCTAATCGTTGTATAATCCCAATGCTATGATTTTGTCTACATCTTGCAGCATTAAAACATCTCATGTGGCCCACCAGCTGCACATTCCATTGCCCTGAATCTTTGTGTCATTTTCCCTAGGCTGAGCTTACTGTACGCTCTATGAACTGAGAGCTGAGGTCAGATTAACCCTCCGGACACAACCCCAGACAGCAGCCACATGAAATATACGAAGCAACCGATGTGAAAGTTTGGCCTTTTAAAGACACGCCCGATTGTTCTGCAGGGTAGCTGCTGTTGTATGCCCTGCTGCTTCACTCCGCTAGCCAACTCCTGTGCTTGGCTAAGAGCACAGACCATTAGGGCATGAAGGGATACGTGTCCAAAGACCAAACAAACCAGAATCTAAAAAAGGGATCCATTATTCAACTCCTCCATCTCCTCTGTACCTGTTGTCGACAGCAGCCGCCCACTGAAGTTCTGCTGTTTTTGTTGATGTCGGCCTGAAGTCAGTTTTTTTTTCTCGTCCTGCTCTGAGATTTGTTGATATTCAGAGGAGTAAAGGTATTTCTCTCTATCCTGCACTTGACAGGGTTAGACTTAAGTTGTTTGCATTCCTTGTGATTTTCTGTCAGAGAGTCTTCTTGGTTGAAAGTTTTCCTGTTTAAAGATCTAGGGCTTCCTTCTCAAAAGGCAGCTAAAACGTAAAGTCATGGTTTGGCCAAAAATAAAGTTTGTAGTTTTCCTCTTACCAATGCAGTCAATATGCCATGAGATGGGGTTTGGTGGTTGAAGGTCACTAGTTTTGTACTGGAGCTACCATTGAGGTGGGGTGTAACAGATACATACTGTATTCAGACAGTACAGAAGTACAAATGCATCCACATTACACAGTCCATCATAATACAGTTACTTTTGGCTATGTTTACATTTAAATCCTTATTAATCAATTCCAGTTTGATAGAGCAAAGATAAACATGACCAGAGCAGATAAACATGAATATATTGGCACTTTGCCTAATGCCAGGTGTGGGCTAGGGGGGTTCAGAACCCCCAGCATTAAGCTGTGAAACAGTGGAACTGTGTTCTCTGGAATGATGGTGCTCCAGTCAATACTTTTGGGATGAGTTGGGGAGTTAGGGGTGAGGTAGGCTGGTGATGATTCAACATACTGACCTCACTGTCGCTCTTGTTGATGATTGCAATCAAATCCTCAAAGCAGTGTTCATTCATCTAGTAGAAAGTCTTCTCTGGACAGTAGAGACAGTTAATCCAACAAAAGCAGAAAAAATAATACCCTTGATTTTGGAAGAAACAATGAAGGAGTAAGGAGGATGAAGGAATCCCAAAAACGTTTGTCTGTATAGTCTATGTGTTAGTACAGTAACCGATACACATTTGAGAAGGGCAGAGATTTGATGTTAATTCAGCTTTTATTTAGTAATCTAATAGAACAGATGGGATGCTGTAGAACAAGAGATTCACAGCATGAAAATCAGTCTGATTTTGAACTTCGAAAACTTCAGGCACCAAACATGTCTTGTCGGATAGACTGTATTTAGAGTTTGTATGATTTTGAGTTTTGGCTGAGGTATCACTTTAAATTCGGCAACCTCATCTCTGGCTGGGTGCAGTAGAAGCCTCCTCAGAGTTTGCGGATTTGGCCAAAAGCCCTTCGAATGGCCTCTCCTTCACAGTAATTAGAGTCGCATTGAGAAGGGCTTTGGTGCAGAGCCACTGGGCCTTGTTTAATGTCCTGAAGCCCATACTCAGTTCATACTAGTTAATAAGCTGCTAATGAGAGTGAATGTATTTAGCTAATTAAGCGTAGCATGTATTTGACTGTATATGTGGGCATGAGGGTATGGAGGAGTGGGGGGTTGGATAGAACAAGAAGTCTTGATTTGTGGGGTTGGGTCTCGTCTACCCATGGTCTTAGAGTTAGGGCTTAGATCATATTTGTGATAAGTATATACACTATATTGCCAAAGGTATTCGTTCACCTGCCTTCCCAGGCATATGAACATGACTGACATCCCATTCTTAATCCATAGAGTTTAATATGATGTCGGGCCAACCTTTGAAGCTATAACAGCTACAACTCTTCTGGGAAGCTTTCCACAAGGTTTAGGAGTGTGTTTATGGGAATTTTTGACCATTCTTCCAGAAGCGCCTTTGTAAGGTCAGGCACCGATGTTGGACGAGAAGGCCTGGTTTGCAGTCTCTGCTCTAATTCATCCCAAAGGTGTTCTATCGGGTTGAGGTCAGGACTGTGCAGGCCAGTCAAGTTCTTCTACAACAAACACGCTCATGTCTATATGAACCTGGCCTTGTGCACTGGTGCGTAGTCATGTTGGAACAGGAAGAGGTCATCCCCAAACTGTTCCCGAAAGGTTGGGAGCATGAAATTGATCAAAATCTCTTGGTATGCTGAAGCATTAAGAGTTCCTTTCACTGGAACTAATGGGCCGAACCCAACTCCTGAAAAACAACCCCACAATATAATCCCCCCTCCACCAAACTTTACACTTGGCTCAATGCAGTCAGACAAGTGCTGTTCTCCCGGCAACCGCCAAACCCAAACTCGTCCATCAGATTGGCAGACTGAGAAACGTAATTCGTCACTCCAGAGAACACGTCTCCACTGCTCTAGAGTCCAGTGGCGGTGTGCTTTACACCACTGCATCCGCTTTACTTTGCGCTTGGTGATGTAAGGCTTGGATGCAGCTGCTTAGCCATGGAAACCCATTATATGAAGCTCTCTTTGCTGTTTTTGAGCTAATCTGAAGGCCACATAAAGTTTGGAGGTCTGTAGGAATTGACTCTGCAGAAAGTTGGCAACCTCTGCGCACAATGTGTCTCAGCATCCACCAACGAACAACTAGCTAAGTTGCTGCCTTTCCCAATCGCTTCCACATTGTTATAATATCGCTGACAGTTGACTGTGGAATATTTAGTAGCGGAAATTTCACAACTGAACTTCCTATCACGGTACCACGCAGGGATTCACAGCTCCTCATAGCGACCCATTCTTTCACAAATGTTTGTAGAAGCAATCTGCATGCCTAGGTGCTTGGCTTCATACACCTGTGGCCATGGAATTGATTGGAATACCTGAATTCAATCATTTGGATGGGTGAGTAAGTACGTTTGCCAATACAGTGTGTATATATATATATTTATATGAAGAAAAACAAATTGTTTTTGTATGTGTTTGTGTGTGTGTGTATGTGTGTCTTTCAATTACTCTTAGACTTTCTTGAAGTGTGTGAACGTCTCAGCTGCAGTTCCCGCTTATTGAAGATGTGCTTTATTTACTGCTGATTTAAACAAATGGAAAAGCCCACTAAGACAAAAGCCTGATTTTCAGTGAAGCCTTGTTTCCATCGCAACAGCACTAATGACCAAAACAAAGCAAAGCAGCAGCAAATATCCAAATATAGCATTAAGACATTTCAAAAGAGAGAAAATAAAGTGATAAAAAAACCCTAATTGCATATCTCTTATGTCTAGAAAGCTGTGACTTCACCTCCCCTATCCTACCTCACCCAATTATCAGATATGTAACAAACAAAGTCTTCAAATATGACTACAGTATTTGCTTAATAAAGACAGTCAGAAGTTCAAGTTCGATAGATCAGACATAACTGCTGGGTTATAAGAAACACACATGCATTTAAGGGTTAAAGGGTAATTAGCTTGCTTGCTTTAGTCTTGTAGGGGCAATGACCGTCCTGATGCCAGGACTATGGCTTTGTTTATGTAATAGATCTGGGAAAAAAAGGTTAATAGCTTGTGACTAAATAGATAGAGGCTGCCAGGTCTGTTTGGATTGAATCTGTGCTGCAGGGTGAGGGAGGGAGATTTTCGCCCTTATGTCTGATATGATCGTTTATTTAAAAAAAAAAAAAAACAAACAAAAAAAAAACAAACAGGCATGTCTTTTACAAATCAAGATTTCTCCTAAACTGGGCAGCTTATTCCCATAGCAATGATGGGTCAACCTAAATGTCTGTGACCTCTTCTTTTTTCAGCCATAATGGACTTTTGTCTGTGATTGTTGTGTCCTATGCCAAGCATCCCAAGTAGCAGATGGCAAAATACCAGCTCATCCAGTATACTAGTTGAGTTTTGTCATAACTGTTATACAAGTCTGCCACGGATACGCCCAGGTATCTGTCTTATCACCACAATATGGGCAGAAGATCCTGCTTTTGTTGGAGTAACTGTTGCCACTGTTGCTGTAAGGATTCGATTGCATTTAGTGCCAAGAGTATTAGTGAGGTTAGGATGTTGGATGATCACCACCCAACCTCATCCCCAACTCATCCGCACAGTTCCACTGCTCCGCAGCTCAAAGCTAGGTGGGTCTTTCTACCCCTCTAGTTTACCTATCCATCAGTGTGTCTATCCTTCAATCCACCATCCTTCAATCTATCTAATGGGTTCTTAAGCCTTTTCAAAAGACTAGGGGCTGTTACTGTAGCAATGGGGGGACAATTTCCCTCTTAATACCCATGATTCCATAAAATGACACATAATATATGTATGTCTGAAATACATCTGGTTTACTGTATCAGTTAGACACCATGCCATCTGAACTCCCCTCGCTGCTCTCTCTGTGTGTCTGCACTCATGTGCACAGGTCGCTTTTCCAGCTAGTCCTGCTCTATCTCTCTCTCTGTGCCTCTAAATCAGGCAGAGTTACATAAGAAGTAGCATTATTAATTCCTCTTTGGAGAAGTAGTGCTGAACTTGTAATTAAGTGTATACAGCTAACCTCTTGGGGGCTGAGCGACTTCTTCTCGTCCTCTGTTCCTCTCTCTCTCTCTCTCTCTCTCTCTCTCTCTCTCTCTCTCTCTCTCTCTCTCGCTCTCTCGCTTACTCTCTCTCCCTTATATATAAGTTAGTGTCTTATGATAAGAGAATCTTATCACATGAGCACATGGAGAGAACATAAATAAAAGATTCATTACTGTAGTTTGTACCTACATACCTTAGGTTGACAGAGTCAGTGTAAATTGTAGAACCAGTCTTTGACCTTAAACTAATAGTGTGTTGAACATCTAATTTACACAG
The DNA here is from genome assembly GCF_030463535.1 of Salminus brasiliensis. Taxonomy (NCBI): domain Eukaryota; kingdom Metazoa; phylum Chordata; class Actinopteri; order Characiformes; family Bryconidae; genus Salminus; species Salminus brasiliensis. The sequence goes on from NC_132886.1 coordinate 14,969,595, forward strand.
TTAGCCCTTTACCCAAGTGGAGTCGATCTGCCAAGACATACACTGTACTACTACATACCTGAAATCGAGGGTCCCCCTTTGCTGCAGTAACAGTTCCAGTCTCTATTCGTCTGGGAAGACGTTAGGCTCATGTGAAGCTGCTCCAGAGGGGTCCCATTCCATTGCCAGTTTTCCTTTGAAGATTATATAAACTTTGTGTAAACATTTTCTGTAACACATGTATGAGCAATGGCTTCACCTTAAAGTAACTGAATTCTCTAACTAGGAAGGGTGTTTGCATACGTATACATATACACAATAAAGGCACTTAAATGGGTCCTTGAGTGATGCCAAATAAGAACAGCATTTGGCTCCATAAAGAACCATGTTTGTAATAAAGATGTGTGAGTGTGAAGAACCTTTTAAAGATCTAAGAAATCACTTGACATAAAGGTCATTCAAAGTCATTTAGAGTGCTTCTATGTGAAATGGCACTGTCAAGAAACTTTGTGAAGTACACAACTACATGGTATTTTTATTGGCTCTCCAAAATAGCTGACAGAGCTACAAGTGTGAGGCGAGTTCTTGTATGTAATAGTTATAATGGTAAAATAGTTTTTTGCTTTTTTGCTATTGGTTTTGGCTTTACAACAACCTACATGTGCCTCTCACCTTACTAAACATAATAAAAATACTAAATATATTCATTTTAAAAAATGGAATCTATTAAAAATAATGTGTGAGGCATTAGGCTACACATTGACACTCACATTCTTATTCATTTATTGTAATGCTTATGATTACTGGGATGCTTTTGAAGATATACTATTAGAAGCAATAAATCAGACATCTGGTTCCTATTATCATCAATATGAACAATACAGTAATACAGTCTGTAAGTTCCTCTACAATGCAGTGTTTTATAGAAGAGCACTCTGAATCACTTTGTTTACATCTTAACAATGGAATTACAAAGAAAGTTTGCAAGATCCAAACTTCGCGTATGGAATAGGAGTGTAGGAAATATTGATATAGCAAAGTATCATCTTATTATTTTTTGCACTACTGTATTGATTCTCCGAAAAACAAAGACGCTGTGTATCCGTCTGAGACATACCGGTCAACAGACTCCAGTGCAGGCCAGCATTGCACTGGAGTGATGTGGGGAGCAAGCCCCATCTACCCACAGAGACTGAGACTTAATGCATATAGTGGTTTGTTTTTATACCATGACGGTTCTAGTAACATTTGATTTAAGAATATCCCAATATATCATCTTGCTTACAGTATCACATTATAACGCAACACAAATCGTAACCCCTGTGACCCTCAGGTTCCTGCTAATATACACAGCCCCAGCATGGAGGCATGGTAAAGAGGGTTCTTTGGAGCAGTGCTGTAGAAGAAACAGTTTTGATTAACCTCTGTTTGTAAAGAAGGGTCCAGAAGTTTTTCTTCTTCTCTATGTCCCAATCGAGAACCATTTAGGAAGCTTTGTCTTTGGGAGTGCACAGAGAAGTTAAAAGGGCCACATGTCCACAGTTGAGCTTTGAATCTGCCATGATGCACACTACCAAAGAGCAAAGCCATAATCAGTGTGAAGGACAGAAACTGAGAAAATAACACACTGCATCTCCAGATCGCTGCCTTGTTTCTATTCTATCCTGCAGATAAACACATCACGATTGTGATAAATGAATGATTTTGATTACAGTAAAGCAGCTCTTTGATGGTGAAGCTGCCTGTGTCGGATCTCGCTACCTCTCTGCCAAAATCCGTCATTATCCCACCCCTCGTCTGCTGATATTAGCTATGCAAATGTCATAAATTTTTATTTATGTATCTTTTTCTCTCTCTCTCTCTCTCGCTCCTCTCCCTCTTGTCTGCTCTCTCCTTCTCTCTCTCTCTCTCTCTCTCTCTCATCTCTCGCTTTTGCTGTCTCCCTCCCTTCCTCTGCTCTATGTGTATCTCCCTTTTCCCCTCTCTCTCTCTCTCTCTCTCTCTCTCTCTCTCTCTCTCTCTCTCTCTCTCTCTCTCTATCTCTCTTGCTCTCTCTCTATTGCACTCTCTATCTCTCTCTCTTTCGCTACCAGCCACCACCAACTTGGACTCGGAGAGCAAGCGAACGGCCCACTTCCAATCGTCATGGCAACAGCATGTGAATGTGTTCGGCTCGTGGAGTAGGCCGGAGTGTGTGCAGGAGCTGCACCAGGAGGCTCAGCTCAACCTCCAGAGCCTGCTACAAGGTAGGAGAGTCCAGCCGCAGGGTGTGTGAGTGAATGTGTGTGTGTGTGTGTGGGTCTGTGAGACGAGTTCAAGAGGGTTTGTTGTTGACAGTAAGCTCGGTCTCTCAGCTGTGTCATCTGTGCGGATTACCAGGCATGTTTTTTACGATTTTCTGTACGTTTAGGTGTGTGTGTGTTGTCCTCTGAGCTTGCATGACTTCATTATAATATTCCTGTCTGTCTCAGGCAGTGTTTGCATTGCTGTTTCTCTGGGTAATCTGTTTTCCCTCCGTTCTGCTCCCCTTCATCCCCTCTCGCGCTTTCCGCCTCTCTCGCGCGCACACTCTCTCTCTCACTCTCTGACTCATGCTCTTACCCTTCCCTGTGATCAATCAGATTTATTTTGATTGGTGGGGAATACGTGCTCTCTCCTCTGTTCATTTCACTCTTACACTTGACTGAATGAATATATCAATGCAGATACCTCCTGACGCTTCTCACAGTGTTTGTGTGTGTGTGCATGCTCCCTCCCTGCTTCTCTTCTTTCCTCTTCTCTCTTTCAGTCCATTCTTTCCACTCCACACATTAATGCATAATCGCGAACGATGAGCAGATGTTAGTCATGCTCTGTGTGTGTGTGTGTTTGAGTCCTCCTTACCGCACTTGCCATCCGCGATATCATATCCAAAGGGCAGCTGTTGCTTAAGTGAGGAGTGGGTGGTAGGTGTGTTTGCATGTGTGTGTGTGTGTTTGTGTGTGTGGTACTGTGAGCAGAGTGACCATGCCAACAGTTTTGTTCCTATATCTAGGAATATATAATAGAAATAAGATATGAGTGTTGGAGTTCTATTGAAAAGATCCTTTATGCAGGAAAATAAGCTTTTCTGTTGTTATTATTAGATTTCACCGTTTAACACTCAGTGTACTGTTATGTTAAACGTTTCGTATCAGTCTTATTTTATGAACAGTTGTTTGTGCAACTTTCTAAACTGTCTTAAACCCCCTCAACTCTAAGGATCTGTTGGTGGGCTCACAATTCAGTTCCTCACCCTTATGACTACTAACATATTACAACATACATATTAGTTTCATGCTAGTTACTGAATGATTATGAGGCTAAAGAATAAGCCTAAGCATTAACCTTGTTTTAGCATCACTTTACTTCCACTTTGTCAACTTTAACCATGTTTTCTATAACTAAATAACAGAAACATAACATATACGTATGCTGTCTTTATTGTTGAATGCACTCTGATAGTAGCAGATAGAGATTAGTTAAATAAGACAGTGGGCATTCATTATGGGTAACTTATTAAAATCTACCTCCAGAGTAGGTTTGACATGTACATGTTCATGTTGGGTTGTAAAATACACAGTACATGTCCAAATGTTTGTGAACACGTCTTCTAATTAATGCATTCGACTACTTTAATGTGCACCTATTGCTGACACAGCAAAGAGAAGAGCACTGCCAATAGTATAGGACTGTCTGGAGCAGATAAACCTTTGGCACTTTTGTGTATGTAGTAGATGTAGTAGAACACATTCCCTGCACAGTAGAGACAGTTACTCCAACAAAAGCAGGATAAACTATTTTTAGTAGCCCTGATTTTTAGAAAATATGAGTAGGTGTCCCAATACTTTTGTCAGTGTTTTCTCTTACTCAGTAACAGAAACATGATGCTGCCTTAATTGTTGGATGCACTGTGATGCTTTCCGCATGCATTTTAGTATTTAGGTTCAGACTGATGGCTTATTATGGATTTGTTTCATCAGCATGAGAATAAAATATGACTCGGGTTTAAAGTTTACTCTTATCTGTATGTGTTTCTGTTGGCATTTTGTGACACAATCAAATACAAAATCAAAGAATTTCCAGATAAATGCATTAAAGGGTTAAAAACTCAGCAGGAAGGGTTCGGTGAGGTAACATATTATACTTGAAAAATGATATACCTCATGCTTCTGGTATGTTTTAAATTGAGTTGAATCACCTATTGTTTGTTTAACATTAGGAAGGAACTAACCACCTAATAGACTGTTTGATCCTACTTTACTATTCATGTTTGAACTGCATCATATCCTCCTACTGTTTGCCTTTGTTTGCACACCATTAATGGTGCACATAATGCTCATGGGAAGAAAGCGATTTGCTTTCGTTTACGTTTATTTGCTGGACAGTCTGATTCGAATGCATTCACGGTCGTGCCCTGATGAAATGGAACCGAGAACAGATCAAAGTGTCTTTGAACTTAGAGCTTTCCTGCCCTTTTTCAGGTGTGACCACAGAGATTCCTTTTACATTTGGGTCCTTGACTTTTGAAAGTAATGTTTGTGTTGTATATGGTTACACTCTTAAAAATAAAGGTGCATCAAAGAGTTCTTTGATCAGTGTCATAAAAGAACCACTTTTGGTTCCACAAAGAATCATGTTTGGAATAAGATGTGTGAATGTGAAGAACCTTTAAACTGGTACAGAACCTTTACCTTTTCTAAAGGTTCTTCACACTGTTACATCTCTGTTACATACATGGAGTGTACATTTGTGTGTGTATAAGTGTGTGTGTGTAGTACCAGTTTCTTGCTTTTACCAGAACAAACAGCAGTATTGCAAATATGATGACACACAGTGCAGTGGGCTAGTTTTGTTAATGGACTATGGGGGGGCTAGCACTGTGGATAGGTTCCAGACATGATCCAGAGATGCATTTAAATAACACTCCACTGTTTCCCAACCTAATCTGAGCCTGCTATGGGGTGTCAGCACCCTAGACATGTTTTGCATACATAGAATAAAGAAAATGTATGTACACTGTAAAAAAAAAAAAGTTATATAATACTGCAATGAAAGTTTTCCCAATACATTTTACAATATTTTTTCTGTAAATGTTTTTTTCTGGAAAATCATAATAAAATGACAAAAATATAGTGTTTATTCAAATGTGCTTGAAAATGTACAAGAAAATGATGTATGAGTGAAATGCATTAATTGTCTGTTTTTATAACAGCTTTTAGATGGTAATTTTAAAGTACTGTGACACAGGAGTGCTACCATAAAGCTTTAGGGTACCTTTGGGATTGCTATTTATTTAAAAACAAAAAACTGTTACTAGTAGTTTTGTTAAGCATTATCACATCTTATATTTTGTGGTTTTCTTATGGTCTAAGAGACATTTTGGTGTGGTTGGCTGCGTGTTTAGGGTAGTTTTAAGTAATCAATCAGGTATGGCTTTTTTAGTGGTATGTCAGCATGGGCTATCTCTATTTTAAATATAAGGTTATAATTTGACAGGTTATTCATGTATGAAAAAATATTTTTATGCAACCCCTGATATTTAAAAACCGGTAACTTTCTTGGAGCAGGGGTGCCAGAAAGTGTCAAAAACAGTAACCCCTATTGCTTGATAATTACCTCTTTTTACAGTCATTTTCTGGCACCACTGCTGCCAGAAAAATGACTGTTTCTTAACACTATATTTTAACAGTGTAACAACTGTACCTTAAATTAACAGTTTCAAAATCATGTTGAAGCATCACTGACTGTAATAGAGAGAACGGTGTCCCTGTCATTGCCACTCTGGGCCCACACTATTAGAATTGGTATATAGTATATACCTTATTGTAGTAGTTTGCAGTACTCAAATGGGGCACAGCCTTCATTTTTCTGCTGCATCTGTAGCATACAGTTGATTACCACAGAAAGTCATTTCCCTGTATTTAGAAGAGAAGAGAAAGCTCATTGACTCGATAAAAGAGAGGCCAATAAGCAGCTTCTGTGCTTATGGGTGGGCATCCAAGTTTATTATGAGTCAATCATCATGAGTTTTTTTATGAATTTGCTATATAGGTTACATATCTGCATATACTCTTGTATATTCAGTTTTTTCGTTACCTTTCCTTTTATCACTTTATTCGAAAATAATGAAGTTATTAACAGTATGTTAAAATTCATGTCACCAATAGAAATAAAATGGACCAATCGAAATGCTCCAAAATTGGAATACAATCTTTTCACATTGAAACTTCTCCTTTAAAGTTGCCATTTCATTGATACAAGATTTAGTTTAGTCAGTGATAATATGCAGCGCATGAAGACTAGGTCGAATAAGACAGTAAGACGTGCACTACTGTAATTTCCCACGGACACATAGATCTTATTGTCTGAATGAACCCGAGTGACCAACAGATCCTTGTTCGGTCAGTTCACCCCCTTCCATAATACTGATCAATTGTGAATGTTCAATCATGAACGAGGGCCAAAGAGAAAGGAGGCAAAAAGAAAAACAAAAACCCGGGCTCAACAAAATGGCCATGAACAAGAAAAGAGGCATTGTTTCTCTCCTCTAGTCCTGTTCCTTCTGTGGATACACAAGAAAAGGACTGACCCATATTTAATAAATGGCTTGCTTTCGGGGGTGCATCTTGTTAGGGGAGATGCTTTGAGGTTATTCATGGCTGCTGTGGGACTCGCACGCATGAGTGGCTAGCTGCATGTCTGCACGAGCCCCCTGATTGGTTGGCCGCAATGGAGATGTTTGTGTCCTAGCAGGGTTCAGCTGCTGAGTGGCTCAAGCCAGGTCAGGAATGAAGCGGGGGGTGTGTCCAAAATACCTTCAACATACATGCACGTGCACAGGCTAAAACACACATACACACACACAAACACACACATACACACACACACACATGCGTACACACGCACAGACAACCCATTGTGGTCACTGTTAGATTCTCTTTTGCAACATCTCCTTTGAAGTGGTCTGCAAGGTCTTCAGTGCCAACTCTTCATTTTCCCAAAGAGGGCTGTTCGTGTTGACTTCTGGTGAGTTCATGCAGTCTGTCTGAATAGTGTGGTTAGTGCTTGGTGCGATCTACTGTGCCAATATCAATCTTTTGAAAGGAATCAGGTATTATAAGACGTGACCCACCCACATTTAATACGTTTTTTAAACCAAGGTGGATATAAGATTCTGTGGAGTGTATCTGGAAGGTTATCCCATACACTTATGTCTAAGCTTATTTTGTTCTTGTTTGTTCTCTCTTGGAGTTCAGAAGTGATGCATAGTTGCAGCCTCTGGTTACAAGATTAATCCCACACAGTGAGGATTTAGCAGATTTTAAAGAGCCCGAATCCTACATTCTTCTTATATTTTTAGATTAGATTAGACTCAATTTTATTGTCATTGAGAAAGTACAAGTGCAAGCCAGTGAAATACACTTCACATCTAACCAGCATTTTAAGTATTAATGATCACATTTAGGGATGTCCCAGTCATTTTGTTCCCTGATCGAATCCTAATCTCTCTTAATGCTGAGTACCGGTCCAATCTGTGTGTGTATAAATAATAGTCACGCAGTTTAGATAGGGGCAACTGATTAATACTAAAGTAAAATCCAAAAAAAAATTAGTAACAGTTTCTACAATGAGACATTCTGAACTGATTGATTTAGTTTAGTGGAGACTTTTCTTAAAATTACTGTTTTATAGTGTGTTTAATATCTAATAATCCAGTCTGACCATTTAGCTTCCAGCTTCTTTACAACACTGCAGTTGAATGTGTGTGTTTGTGTGTAGTGGGACACTCTCTGGACTGATATCTGTTTTTGTTTGTTGGCACCTTATGGAAAACCAGATGACTCTCTGAACACCATGGCTAAAACAAAGAATGGGAACTGGATCGGGATAAATAAAAGTATCTGCTAAATGGCATAATTAAGCTATAGAACAAGAGAGGGAGTGTGTTATAGCGGGAAAATAGTTACACAAAGAATGAGTTATTGCTTTTCAACAGTAATAATACCAAAACACCAGGACAAACTAAGTAGAGGTTCTCTAAAGTACCTGTTAAGCTCTGTAAAACCATCCAAGATAACTGCTGATATTGTAAGGCTCACCTTTTGTGGCATGGATAGAACCATAGAACTGTTGAAGTATCAAGTTCAGCCAGTGTCATTATAAATGAGGAGACCGAATAGGAATGGCAATTCTCGTAACGCTCAACATGCCATCTGTTTACGGAAAAGTCCCGCCCTACAAATCATCATGCTGGTTATGCCGCGAGTGGAAGGGGGTCGACATGATAGTGGTGAAAGCCCCCCTTGATATCGAGATGTACAAAGTATTATTGAGGTTTCTGTCAGATATTCAGATCAGATCCGTTTAAAAAATTCTTAAAAAGGTATCCTAATTTGACCTCCAGTTTCCAGTAGTTGGTCTCTCCTCATTAATAGAGATGGGAGTCTGGTCCTGTGTGACTGTAAATGACTGCATGGCGGAGTTGCAAAAAGGGCTGCTACATGTTTTGTGTGAAAAAGTAACATATCACGAATATCAGTGCGGTTCATCCAATCAGACTGTGAGGTCGGAACTAACGGTTGTATAAATGTAAGTGAGATCTGTTCTGCTTGGCTGTCTGGTGTCTAAGATGCAACCATCTATATAGCTTCAGTACGACTAACCCTGACCCTAACCTCAAAAAACAATCAATTTAAAGCAGACCTTTTAAACAGTGCTTAAAAACAACATCAGACTCTTTATTTCAATGAATGGATATTCAGTTTTTCATATAATAAGCCCTTTAAACTGAAGGCTAAAAAAAATAACACTTGTAATAAATCTGTTCTCATCCGTTACACATGGACTGATATCACATATGGGAAAAAAGTAGGGTTGGTGCATCCCAAATTTGCACTTGAGCTAAACCTCTGCAGTCCACCTTGTGCAACCTCATGGAGCACTCCTAATTGGTGTAAGCTAAGTCCAGAGATTTTAGTTGAAATGGAAGAGAAGGTTTGGAGTGATTAGGGCACTTGTATTCATTAAAGGGGGATTAGAGGGGGCTGGAGGTGGAATGTAGAGCCTGAAGGCTGCTGGATGGAGAAGTTTGGTCTTGTTAGACAGCTGTTGGGGCTGGGGTAACGTAAGGGCTACCATGCATGTGGACACTTATTATTACCACTGCCACTGTGTTGGTGGTAAATTTCTTGTGAGGGAGGTCAGCGGTACTGAGTTTAGATCATCAGGGTGCTAGTCTAAGTCATTACGTTTGGTAAATAAAAAAATAATAATTTTGATTAGTGCTTTGTCTGTTTTTATACACAATTCACCAGCATGAAAATATTTTGACTTTTGAATTAACTGCACTTTCATACCATGTAAATCCTGCATATCATCTCTGTCATGCACAAACCATGGCAACTTTACAGGAAGAGGAAAAACTTTCAATGGAAGTCCGTGTAAAAAGATGTTTTCCAAGTCATTTCGGGCCATTATTTCTGCCTTGAGCTGAGGTAGGCTTCAGACCCACAGCAACCCTGACCAAAAACAAGCAGCTAAGAAACTTAATATAATAAATGAATGAATTTTGAAGCATTTTTATTGGTCCATATATCATAAAATGTGTAACAAACAATGTAAAGAACAACTTCCAGATTCAAAATGATGTCAAACAAACAAATTGAGATTGTGGATATATATAATATGCTGACAGGATTGGATGGGTTGGAATGTGTGGCATAATTACATTATTTTAAAGGGTACTTACAGTATTTTTAAATGTGTGTTCCTACATTATTACATAATAGTGGGCCTACCTTACTTTTGTTCATTTCACTTAGTGTGTATTACTGTGCTATGAGTATTATTGCCTTCTCCTTTAAATGCATTGTACTGCAGCCTGCGCTGGTTATTGGTCTCATGGTGATGTGGTGGTTTAAATCTACAAGTCAATGACTGCAGACTGCAATCTGAAACAGATACTTTGTGAATGCTAATGCAGTCAGATTGTAACAATTATTAACACTTGAAACGACAAGAACCTATGAGCGAGCCTACAGTACGTTTCAGTTCTGCACTTCATAACTCAGTGATTAGTTTTAGAATAATGAATAGTACTTTCTAAACTGTTCTCATGAATGACTGAACAGTAGGCTGCAGTTTAAGAGGGATGAGCTCTTAAATTGAACTTTTTGCTGCACCACAGTACAGGCATGCATGGGTCAGTTGGTAGTAGTGAGCTACACGCTACAACAACCAACTTCTCTTAAGTGGTTCAGTGTTTGTCCTTGTGTTGCTTCTCACAATGTTGTAGCAGTGACTGGGGCTGCAGTGCTTTCCCGATGCTGATGCAGTGTGTGTGTGTGGAAGGCCCTGCACCGTGGGGCTAGCCTGGGGGGCTTTGGGTTGGGGGCTATTGTTGACTCAAGAGGCATTCCATTGTCTCAGAGCAGCCGCCATTGCTAGGCAACACAATTCTAAGATTGCGGCATCCCTGTTCTCCTCAGAGGGATCAAGTTCACTACTCCCAACACACACACACACACACACACTGTTTGAGGTTTAACACAGAGAGAGAAGGAGGAAGGGAAAAGTTGGATTTGAGTGTGTGTGTGTGCGCACATGGTGTGGTTAGGGGGGTAGTGAAGGAGTGTTTGGGGTATTTGAATGGCCACAGGGATGGGGTGGAGGACTCTAATAGGATGTTTGGAATGAGCGAAATGGTACTCTTACTGTTTACAAGTACCTCAGGGTATGTTCCTGAAAGAGAAGGAGAGCGGGAGAGTGAGAAGGTGCTGCTAGACAATGTGCTTAACCTTAGAGAAAGTTTCTGTGGGTCTGTTCTGTGACTGTTTCTCTTTGGAAGAAGACACAGCATGTGCTACTGCTAATGCTAGCTGGTCCTGTTTGTTTGTGTGCAGACTTTGAGGAGCAGCTGTATGATAACAGGGTAACTGGACAGACATTCCGGCACCCCTCCTCTCAGAGCTCAGACGACACCTCCACCACACTCTGCCTGTCGCCTTCTTCGCTCAACAACAAGAAGCCTGAGTTTGTCTTCCTGGTAATTACTGACTCTCCTTTATTGCACTTTTAAAGCTGTATGTTTGACCAGAAAACCTGATCTTAAGAAAACCTTGTAACTCAAATTTTCCTGTGTTATTTATTCATATTTATATATTTATTTATTCAATCAGTTTCATCATCTCCTAACATCATTTGAAAATGTCAGCTGTGCTTCCATTGCGTTAACCTTTAGTGATGAATGGAGCGTGAGAAATGTTGTAAAATGACCTCTGGAAATCTGGATTATGTTTTTAAAAGTTTTTAATTTTCCTATAATTTTCCCCATGTTTTGATTCTTTAACATGTTGATTATTTGTGTAATGATGTAGATGATGTAACTACTCCAAAATGGACTCTAAAATAAAGGTAATACATGGTTTCTATGGTTGCTATAAACCTTAAAACAATATTTTCAGATTTGTAAGCTTTGAGAACCATTGATTGCAAGGTTCTTTCTGGAAAAAAAGGTTATTTTAAGAAATATTACTACAAAGGACCTTTCTGATAACCTTTGATGCCAATAATGGCACATAAGAAAACAACAAAAGGATTTCTTCTGGAACCACAAATGGTTCTTCTAAGTCAGGGGTGTTTAATTAAAATTCAATAAGGCCAAGTTAGAGAACATGTCCTCAAGCAAAGGCCCGGAACATAAAAATGTCTTATTAGCATTATGATTCAGTGCCATATCCTGTGTACTGAAGTAGCCTAGTAGTTACATCAGCTTTCTTACAAAGTGAATAACTGATAGTCTAATCAAATAAAGCATAATTACAGTTCAGGATATTTCAGCAATATTTGTCATCAGTTTTCACTATGAACTGGATGAATCATAAATAACCAACACCTAAATAATAGTTTTTTTCTCATCAAGTAAAATTTTAAAGTAAAACAGAATGCTTTTGAAAAAAAACCTGCATCCTAAAATAAAGAGCTTATTAACTCTTCTCGTAGCCACGCTTGACATTACTGCTTTTAATAATCGCAGTGGTCTCGAAACATACTGGCGTAGAGCTGCCTTTGGGAAGAATAAACATGTACTATCTGTCTATTCTTGATTAAAAACCCAATTTTCGCTCCACTGTTAGAGCAAGCCGTGTGAATTAATATTTCCTCTGACTCGCTTTCCTTTCCGACCGCTGTCTCTCATCTCGTTCACGTCAGCCGCAGCGCTCATCATAATGCACAGACCTGATTGGCTAAGTAATGTTTACAAAGTAATGTTAATGTAAGGTCTGCTTATTGGTGTCCTCTGTTCTACGGCATCGCTGCAAAGAACCTTTTGGTAACTTCCACTTCTTCTATGCCATGACTGTAAATAACTTTATTTTTGAGTGTGTACATGGTTCAACCTCTAATGATCCCTCCATGTTTATGATTTGCTTAAAAAGTTTTAATGAAGAATTTGTTATATATAAATATATATGTATAATTATTATTATATATTATGAATTAATTATATATATACAAACAAATTATGTCAGACATTATGGAGAAAATAACAAATAAATCAAATATGTTATATATAAGTTTTGAAAAAAAAAACCTAGAAATTAAGATTTAATTGACACCTTCAAACTTGCATTTTAAAGAATTATGAATAAACCCTAAACGCTAAACTGCATTTTCCTGTCTCTTGCTCCAGCCTGCCAGTAAGCAGGTGTGTGAGGATGAGGGCACATCAGTAGGGATCCGGGCTCAGGACCCAGCTGCCTGTGGCTCAGATCGCGCTCTCCTGGGCTGGAACTCTTCGGTCGGGCCTCCTGTAGCTGAGAAACCTCGCTGGCACCTCACTGGTCGACACACTCCTGCACATCTTGTCCCCATCGATATTACAGGTGACACCACTGCACACACCCTGCTTCTGCTCTCCACTGTTCATTACTTAATCAATATAAAAAAATCAGCATTGATAGTGCATTGCTGATGCCAGTGCCTGTACCATTCTGAACGGGAAGGATCAATACAGTGAAGTATTGTAATATTTGAACTCTGAGTGTAAGGCAATAGGATACACATTAATAATATCTGACTAAAGCTGTCATATTGTTGTTGTTGCTGGTACTATTTCACTGTAATGTCCTAGAATCTCTACAGGGCCAGAAATTTGCCTTTAGTTACACTACATCCTTATGGTTTAGATAACTAGAGTGGTTATTTAAGAGATCTTATTAAACTTTACAGTCTTTCCAGCTTTCCAACTCTCAGAATTAAACTTCATATGGAAGTCAAGTTAAATCAAAGGAAGTTGTTAATCAACTTCACTATCATTTCACTATCAAATCTGCTTCGCTTTCAAGCTTTCAAGCATGTCTAAACTGAGGTCCACCCGGCCAGGGTCAGACATTGTAGGATTTCCTACATTAGATCAGCTTTTCCTCGCATTGTTTCCCTGTCGCATTTCATATTTGTGTTTTCATGATTAACCTTGAGTTGCCCAGCCCGGGTGATATAACTTGCCCCACATGCCAATTCTTCTCGTGCTTTCCACTTATATGGGCACTGTGATAAGTACCCCTGAGTACCTCCCAACTCTCTCAAGCTGTCACACTGTTTTAGTCAAACATCACCTCTTCTATGGTCACAGCATTGGCACGCTCATTCTCTTCTGCAGTCTTCCTCTCTCGTAGCTCCGTCTCGTTGAGATCTTGCTCTCCCTCCCTTCTGTTTTCCCCTACTCTCTTTCCCTTTACTCCTCTCTTGATTCTCCCAGGCCGTTCTACCCTTGCTTTCTCTCGCCATTTCCCTTACCCTTTTCCAGGCTCAGTGCAGTAGAGTAGGTCAGGTCTGTAAACACAGTTAACGCCATGCTCAAGCAGCTAATTCCCAAAGAGATGCCAGTCCGCTCCATGCCCGCCTAAGATAATGAACAGGTAGCTGTTGCCATGGCAACGCCTAGCTCTTCCTCCTTAGCTTGGTGAGGAGGAATAGAAAAAGCTGCATCGAGTGGTGGTGGTGATGGTGTGTGTGTGTGTGGGGGGGGGGGGCAGTCAGACAGACAGTGACGAAGAAGGTGGTTGAATGCAGGAGAGAAGGAGGGAGAGGCTTTGTTTTCACCTCCTCTTTTCTTGGCATTTTCATGAATGAAGCAAACACACGTGTTGGGAGGTAATGAGGTTTCCTTGGGCATTTTCTGAGAAGCATATTCTGTGAGAGCTGAACGAGTGCATTTGTGTAATGAATGTAGCAAGAGCAAGGCTTAATTAGCACATAATGTTCAATTCGCTATATCATTCTGACACTAGTGAACATACTAAAGCATTTCTCATGGCATTACCATCTGCACACACCATGTCTACGTCAGCCTGTTAACAGAAAAGTTTGAGTTGACTAAGCTAAGCTCAGTCTGTCTAGTATCTTTTCATTTCCTAAGATCTACCAGGCATCACCAGTTCACCAGGAGTCCTCCATCTCATGCTGGCCATTACTGCTTAGTAGCCCTAGAAGTGGATTCCTGTGCGAGATTCAGATCTGTTGCACATGCACCAGAAGTTACAGCTGTAGTTTCCAGAAGCTACATGACTGGAATATGTACATTGTGTAAGCTAGATGTTATACGTTCAGACCAAACACATTTTAGGATACTAAGGTCTGCTTTTCCAGACACAAATTAAGCCTAGAATCTGCAAAGAGATTCACCTCAGAGACCGTCAGTGGTAATGTATCTCAAACCTTATGATTCATTAAAGGCATAGTCTGTGTCTGGGAAACAGCCTCTAAGATTGTTATTTTATTTTACACACCAAGATATTTTTTGACAAAAGTCTGTCCCTCAGACTGAGTAGTGGTATCTCATGTCTTGCCTCAGGCCAGAGCTTTGATAAGCACGCCAGCGAACTCCAGGCCCCCTTTAGAACTGAGACGGCGGTCAACCCAAAGACCGTCCGCCGCCCGAGGAGTGTGATCGCAGGCCCCGATGTCACGCTGCACTGCCAAGGTGACGAACAGGAAGTTAGAAAACAAGTTTTGATAGGGACTGAGAGAATGAGGATGTTACCAGTAAACGACAGGTCATTGGCCCATGATGTGTCTTTCCTTGTTACTACAAAATAATTGTTTTGGGATCATTGGGAGACAGTATTTGACTTCACTATGGGACATTTCTACATAAAAACTGCATGCTCCTATTTATAATCAAAATGTTTGTCCTTGTTTGTTCTTTGTTTTAAGGTTAATCTGCTTTCTCTCTCCCCTCAGGTGATGGCAAGATTCTTGCTGTTGATTTGATACAAGGTGCCTGTTCTCCTGACTCCTCCCAGCCCAGATCTCTGGAGCCCACCACAGAGAACACAGGAGGGCAACACGTACCCTTACGGAAAACCCAGAGTGACTTAGAGCATAGCGTCCCTTCATCCCCCAAGACCCTCTCAGGCATGATGGATCACGCCACTCTTATGTGCCCTAGCCCTTCCTGGAATGGCCCAAAGGGTTCCACCTTCTCTCCTGCCTGGAATGATTCTTACAACTATGCCCTGGCCCCAAATTCTGTCCCCAAGCAGCCTTTGTCTAAACCTGGGACGTTAGCACCAGGCAGTGGTGGAGGTGGCCTCATATGTCCTTCCCACACTAGCTCCGGTCTGTCCATGAGTTCTGGGTCACACTCTAGCTCCTTCACCTCCATTTCAGAACCTTCTGGACCCAGGGCATACACAGTCACACATTCCATTGCTATTACAGGAAAGAGAAATGAGACACAGAGTACAGCAGTCAGTCCAGGAGGCAACAACAAGAACGAGAGAGAGAAGAGGTCAGCACGTGCCAATGCTTTTAAGTTCCGAGAGCGCTCCCTTTCAACACCAACCGATTCTGGTTCTCTCTGCTCAACAGACAACATTTGCTGTCCAGGTGACCCAGTGCCTATGGTGCGAGAAGGTGAGAGCTATGCCCTGCTCTACCCGAGCAACAGCTCTGAGGACAGCACCAGCACTGACAATGTATCTGTGGCAACAGGGTCAGACTTCTTCCCAGAGGGTCGACTGAGATCACGATCACGAAGCATCTCACTGAAGAAGTCCAAAAAGAAGCCACCACCTCCAGTTCGCAGTGTGTCCTTAATGAAGAACTTGTCACAGTCTGGTGGGATTGGATCTCACCATGGAGAAGGGCACTTTAGAGGTGGTAGGCCCAAGAGCCTCTTCATTCCTCGAGATCATGATCTTCAGGATTCATTCCAACCGGAGTTTCTCATGGCATCTAAGCCGGAGGAGGAGACTCACAGCAGTTTGGAGACAGCCTCTGATACCTCTCAGCCTCCTGACAGAGAAACAGACCTGGCCTTCCCTCCTCATTGGCAACTGAATGAGTGGAAGTCTAACAATGACCCATATCGCTCATTATCTGGCTCTAGCACAGCCACAGGTACTACAGTGATAGAGTGCATTAAGGTGCGTGGAAGCTCAGAGTCTCTGAATTCGCCGGCAACCTCTCGAGCCACTTCCCCTTCCCAGCTTTCTATTGAAGCTGAGACTAAGGTCTCTCCATTCAAACCTCCATGTCTGATGTCCCCATCCAGTGGCTACTCGAGTCAGTCTGAAACCCCCACCCCAACTATTACAAGCTCTGTTATAAGTGGACCCGCCCCAACAGCATGCAAGATGCGTCCAAAGATTCCAGAGAGAAAGTCCTCGCTTCCAGCTACTTCCCCAAAAGACAAATCTCGGTCTCGTCTGTCCTTTGAGCTCCCTGTAAATTCCCAAATAGACTTGTCTTCTGTCAAACCCAAACCTAAAGCTTGCCGGAGACACTCAGACACATCCACAGCCAGCAAACCAGGAAAACTGAGTCCTAGTCAGTCATCACAACCCATGGTTACTACAACAGACCTACGAAACATCAGGCTTCGTTCGGTGAGTCGCTCAGAACTTGAGGACAGTCCTGATGGCTCCTCTGACATCATAGAGGAGGAACAAGGACGTGATCTCAGTCCTCCCGTCACCCCTTCTAGCTCTAAACCACCCAAGCCACCAGTCGCAGTAAAGCCACCACTGCCTAAACGACCCATGAACTTGACTCTGAAGTCTCCCTCATCTTCCCCTCATGCCCAGGAATCTCCACCGGCCTCCCCAGTGGACCGGCCCATGCCTGTAGGTAACATTTACATGGTAGTAAGGAAGCCCAAGCCCAAAAGGCCAGCTCAGTCACCCATTAGTCCATCTGCAGTGACACCTCAAGACCAGCTGCCCAGCTATCCACCTCCTCTCCCTGAGCTTGATCTAGAACATGGGATCCCAATTGAAGAAGATTTTACCATTCCTAGTAGCCCAGAGAAGGAGGATAAAAGCAAGACCCTGCCTAGTCGAATTACAATCTCTTGCTTAGCTGAGTTGGACAAGAAGAAACCCAAGGTGCCTCCACCAGTGCCCAAAAAACCAAATGTCCTTCTGTTACCGTCCACTACCGTCCAAGCCAATGGGAGTACAGAGAAACAGACTCTCCTACACGAAAGTGGCTCTCAGTCACCCGTGGGTCCACCACCATCTGAAACTGAAGAGGCAACTTACAAAGAGGTGGACCAAGAAACCCCGACTTACCAGGAGGTCTATGGGAGCCCTGAGAGCAACCTACATCTTGAAATTCAAGAAGACCTGGAGACTCTTGGAAATCATAATGTGACAAAAGAAGAAGCTTCTAAGGATGCTGGATCTATCCATGATGTTAATGTTTCAGCTGAGGCTGCAGGTGAGGAGACAGGTATGTTCTAAATTCTTTTGTACTTGAAGCACTTGGTCAAAGTATTGCTAATCATTGCCTTAGACTATTCATTGGCTATGGGTTAAAGAAAATGCAGAAATTGACATCTCAGTGGGAGGGAAGTTCATCTTACCTGTTATATGACGTACAAACAATTCTTTGTTGAAGATTGCATAGTCACATTACAGAAAGCTGCCGCTTGCCTTGTCCTTGAAACACATTATAGTAATGCCTCTTGAATAGTAACCTAAAGGAACTTCACGCACATCAAAAAATGTGTTTGTCAGGTCCAGAAGAATTTGGACAGTCTGTTGGATGTTTTATAATTTTGCCTCTGTAGACCACATCAGTTGTTTAGAATTAAAGTTGTAATTAAAGTGTAGACTTTCAGCTTTAAAATACATATTTTAATACATAAAATATTGCATGAACTATGTAGGATGTTTTACATTGTCTTTTTACATGGTCATGGGCAATTAATTGGAAATTCATCAAACTGACATTCAGTTCTGTTAGTACATTCCTCACTGTGTGCGTTTATGTACTGTCCCCTTAAAACCATATTACTGTATGTGTAGTAACGAGACCTGTCCAGTCTGTGGCTTGGATACAACATAGAGAAGAATTCAAATACTGAGCCACCTGTGCAAATTCCAGCAGCTTATATGTTATTATCATTCATTTATCGTAATCAAGGTAAAATGTTCAGTTAATTGTGATACTCGAGATAATCCAGCACTACATAATAATCCCTTTATTTTCACAAGCTTTCAACAGTAAATGGGCAACTGACTGATACACAGTTTTATGGCCAGGTGTGGACTGTTCTCTATTTAATGACAAAGTAAGGAGATAAAGGTAGTTGATTCCAAGTTTGTCTTTGGTAGTCATTAATGGCATGTATTAGCAGCAGGTAAAATAAATTAGTGATTAGTTATTTGGCTTGTTTGCTGAGATAAAGTGTAGGGTGTGAGTGGGTCATTTACTGAAATGTTAGGTTTTATTGTATATTGTGTTTTTAGTCATGCTTATCTGCCCAGGGACTGCAGATGGAAATTAGCTCATTAGCTACCTCTGGTGCAAAGCAGCTTTTCTCTTCAGATATGAATGTAGCTTTTGCATAGTCCCTAAAAAATAAACATAATATACTAAACTAAACTAAACTGCCAGATAGTGCTGACTGTATCTGGGATGTTGCCATTAAAAAATAAACATTATCCACTTAGCTCTTCTGTCCTCTGAGGCTAAAGGCAATTTAGCTATTCATGTTCATTTATGGAGCCAACAACAGAGCAGGTACTGTGCCTAGATCTTTGACACCTTCTTCTCAAGCAGCAAGTGGACTCTAATAGAGGGCGGTATGATTATAATGTGTCCACCAGTGATATTAGAAGTGGAGCCAAATCCAGACCAGTTTTCAGACCTGGATAGCTTACAAAAACAAACAGGATTGTCTTATTTTATTGGTAGGCAGTCAAGATACCACAAAAGTATGTGCACAGACACTGAAAAAGTGAGTTTTTCATAAAATGTTCCTGAAAGTCTACACTTCAATCACATCTCACATCATTCTCACATCTTACAAATTAAGTCACAAATTAAGTCACTGTGCAAATACTTATGGACCTGACTTTATATTTAAGCCATTGCCTTTCCTTTAAGAGGTTTGCACATATATATACTACAGATTGCATTCATGTACATTTCTGTCTGAAAATGTTTCCACAGAAGCTGCACTGGATAATAGCGGTGCCAGTGACAAAACAGAACTACACATTACTGAAGAGACAGATGACGATGTATTTGTCCACACTCCCACAACTCATACAACTGAGGACCTTTTCACCATCATACACAGGTTCCTTACCATAGTTTGTGTCTGTTACTCTAAATACTTTAAAAAAGACTTTAACAAACTGTAATACTGCAGCTGCACCGATTCTCAGCACTAAGCTTCTAAAAGTTTAGAAAATCTAATCATGCTTTCTTTCTTACCTAGATCTAAGCGAAAGGTCTTAGGCCGTAAGGAACCAGTGGACTCATTCGGCAGTCGGCAGAGTCTCGTGTCTCCTGTGAAGAGCAGCGGCAGTGATATTCGAACTCTAACCCTGGGAAGCACGCCAAGATCAAGCTCACGGAACGAGAACTTCATGGCTCTTCTTCAGAAGAAGAGCAGCAAGTCCAGCAGTGGAACCCGGGTCTCTGCCATGGAACTGCTGAAGAGCACGAACCCGTTGGCTCGTCGTGTCACCGAGTTTTCACAGATGGATCCAGACGGTGCTGGAACCGACCCATCTAAAGTGGCACCACCAGACCAGTGATTCATTTTGTAGAGAACCACATGCAGGATCCTATTATGGCTGGTTTTCTGTTAAAGCTCCACTGCACATCTAAATGGTTTCATTTCCTGGGACCTCCCACTGTCTGGCTGAGGTGGCGGAGTTGTTGCAGTGGGAACACTGGGGTCTCCCTTTTTTGTCTTGATGTCATGCTGCTGTGGAGCACTGTCCATGTCATAGGAATGGGACCTAGTGTTGAGACACTGTAAACCAGTTAGTTAGGTTGGCCTCTGAGAAATGTTACATGAACTCTCTCTAATGGAAAAGGTAACATTTTGGTATTACACACAAAAAAACAAGGAGCACCAGCTTGTGCTTGTGTGGCCAAAATCTGAGGCAGGTATAAGAAAGAAAACTTGTTTTGTAATCGGGATGCATTTCCTGTGCTCACACAGCGAGCGTGAGTGTCCATTCAGAAATAGAAACATTCCATAAATGGTTACAAGCAAGGCCTGGTACCCCTAAAACAGAGCACTTTTCATTATAAGAAGTAGTTTACAGATTTAAAAGATGTATTTTTTTGTTTGCCGCTGTTTTTCCCCAGAAAAAGATACGAAAGGGAATATGAAAGTCTTATGGGTTTTATTTAACCTGAACAAAGCTACATACGATATATATGCTAAAGTGTAAATTCAGAATTATTTGATAAAATAGGTAAAAGACAAAAAAATCCATACTTGTGACTTTACTTTTAAAACTGCCTATTGTGAGAGCGGTCACAGCACAGAGGGTTACAAAATCAAAGTTACAAAATGGACCAACACCACGCAATACACTCTCACCTATACAGACACCTATAGTTCTTCCCACACTGCCCACATTGGCACTCGGTGTGTGTACCACATTCACACAGTGACAGACCAGAATCACCCTAGAGCAGATAATAAGGAGAATGCCAAAAAGAGAGATCATCATAGATGGGTCACATGGCTACATCAGTCATCAGTCTACGACTGATTAGGTCAGGTGAGGAACATCTCTCAGGGGTTTCTTGATGCTCAGGAGACCCGTTTTAGCCACAACTCCATGTGCAGAAGCTCTTTATGAAGAGTCTGCAGCACTGTATAACACTCAAATCAAAAGTCAGGGAGGAGAGTTGCCAAGGCCATCAAATAAAGGATAGGTCAAAGAGAGCTGTACTTTGTCTTGTAGCCTCCATGTGGTTTTGCCCAGGCTAGTAGAGTGCTCCACCACAACCACCACAACCCCAGATTTAAAGCTGCAGTGTTTCTGAGAACATTCTCTCTATGCCCACAATGCATTTGTCGCTCTCATTATGGCCATTTCAGACTATGCATCAAGGCTGCATGTGCTGCTTCTGTGCCTCTACTGGCAAGCTAGCAGTGAAGGCCTGTGAATGTCAGGAAGATGGAGCAATGCTCTACAGTCTTTTGGGTTTTTTTATGTTGTTTTTTTTCTTTCTTATTTGTCTGCTTGGTCACCGTCCATGCCACTGCGATAGAGGTTTTAACTCTATGTGGAAATGTCTAGACTCTCAGAGGACACATGCACAGACAGAAACCTGCAGGAAAATGTTGCTTGAAGACTGAGGAAGTGACCTGTGATGAACTGACCTGCTCTGGTTTCAAGGTCAGACCTTTGGAGACACACAAAGAGCGTGACTGTTGGTGAGCAGCCATTCCAAGCACTCCAAGACTGCTTGTTTTTTTTTTTTCTTCTTCTTTTTTTCATCCCTCCCTCTCTCCATTCCCATGCTCCCATGTGTGGCTGCGTAATTCTGGTTCGCAATCAGAATCAAGAAACCTGGTGCTATTGAGCCAGAGCACCCTCTGCAGTCCAGGAGTGGAAGCGCACCCGGCCAAGACCTGTTCTGACTCTCCTGAACACTGAGGACTAAGATCAAATATTCATTTTTCTTATATCAGTCTTTCAGGTATTCTGACAGCATCTAAAAATATAACAAGTAAATGACAAAAGTATTACATTATAATAGTGAGTGATGCTCGTTTTAACTATTTAGTGAATGAAAAAAAAAGACAACCAGTGTTTGTTTGACTTGTACTCTGGCGTGAAGCCTCTGTGTTTTTAAAAATGCCTTGGTATTGCACTTCCGTAGGAGTATGCAGAGTTTCTTTTACTCTTTTTATGATTACTACTATAACCACCATTACTCGTGTGTACTCTGTGCTGTACTCCTCCTTGGTCAACAAAACTCTCGCATTTTCCAGATGAAGGGGGAGAGGGAATGTTGGGGAGAGACGGACAGTGAGAGAAAGCAGTGTGTTTAGCCATATTAACGTTTAACCATTAAAAAAGGAGCAGCATATTTGAAAAAACACTGTAAGAAGCCCTGCTGGGGTAAAGTTTGGGATTTGTGAATTTTGGAAAATGGGTTGCATAGTGACCTACACTCTTAAAAGAGAGGTGCTTCAAGAGGTGCTCGTTTTGGCCAGTTCACACCTGGCATTAACAAGGATCTATGGTGATCCAGTCACAAATGATTACCAAAAAGGCATAGCCGTTTACACCTGGCATTTCATATGCAGATTTCTCACATCATTTTCGCTGGAGGAGGGGCATGGAACACATTAATATACCAATATATTAGTACAATCATAATAATAATAATAATAATATCAGCCACGTGAATCACCTTAATCTATTAGTTAGTTTGTTTGATTGTAGCATGCTCAGCTAACTAATGTATATGATGGACGCTGTGGTCTCGTGAGTCTTATGTAGTTTCCGGCTGGGGCAATGCTGTCGGGACGAATTTAGATGCTTTAGCATTCACACTTCAAGAATAATGTGGTCTTATGCGTCCCTGACCACCTCCGAATGTGAAGACGCATTGTATCCTGTTCACACCTGTACTTTGTCACAGAAGAACAACTTTTGTCCCATAAAGAACCATGTTAGTAATAGAGATGTGTGTAAAGAACCTTTCAAAAGCCTAAAGCAGTGTTTGTACTCAACGCTGGCCTTGGAGGCCCGCTGATCTGCACTTTTTAGTGCTTTTCCTGCTCCCAACACACCTAATCCAACTAATCAGCTCATTTACAGCCTATTGGTTCAGGTGTGTTGGACTCAGGGGAAACACTAAAAAAGTGCAGGGCAGTGGGTCTCCAGGCCAGCGTTGATATACACCTGATGTAAAGGTTCTAAGAAATCTTCTTCTCTACTAACACATCTCTATTTCAAGCACAGAGCCAAAAGTGGTTCTTCCATGGCATCGCTCGAAGAAAAAGCACCTTGTGAAGCACCTTCATTTTTAACAGTGTAAAAATGAAGCAGAAACATACTGGATCTCTCTACGTTATTGCCTCAGCGTTTCTTCCCCTTTCTCCCTCAATCTGAACCCTCTATTCCTCTCTCTATCATTAAGAGGAGAGATGGATCTCTGCTGCAGTCAAACAACAACAAAAAAAAAAAACATGCAACGTGAGAGCACAGTAAACTCAGAAAAAAATCGGGCCCACCAGAAAGCATTGCATTTTAATATCAGCATAAACATTGAAGGGAGAGATAGAGATCAAAGTGATACTCCGTCATCCTGTCATCTTACAAATCTTTTTTTTTCACCCCACAATGTAGGCAAAGACCAAACTAGTCTGCTAACGACTATCTGGTTGCTGTGGAAAACAAAGTAGCTTTCAAACCAGGCCCAAATTCAAGAAGCTATGACGAGACTCATTCTGTACATAATGTGTAAAACCAAGCTACAATTAAAATTTTAACACAGAGATAATTATGAAATGTCTATAACAGGATTATAGTATCAGCACAGAGTTCTCGGTCTCTCTCGATGACAGAACGCCAGAACAGAAAGAAAAAGCTTTAAAAGTATCAGTCGGGTGGGGAAAGCAAGATAATACTGGGAATTCTATTTTTGTTATTTTATCATTGGAAAGACATATATTAAAAATTCTGCATATTATGAATTTCTCTCCAGCAGTAAGAATATGTAGCTGTGAGCTCTTTAAGCAGCTATGTCTTGCCTATGTGCTAAAAAAGTTACATTCAAATAAATTATTTTTCTTGCATAACCATTCTGTTGAAGTGTTGGTGTTTTAAAAAAAAAGAAACTCTGCAGCGTTACCGTGTTAATCTGATTTCCTATAAAGGAAGAGCTTCTGCTGACAGCAGAAGTGGAGAAAGCAAGCAGCTCTGATTACAAACTAACAAATTATTCACATAACAGTTTGTCACATGTTTTATTCATTTTGCAAATGTAGCTTTAGAACGGCCGCAGATTTGAATGGGAAGTTATTGGTTTTTTTCTGCTCAGCTTTTCTCTGTCTTACTTTAAACTCCCCAGAGTGCGGTACTACAGGATTTCAATCTTTTCCAGAGAGTTGCATTTGCTGCCCTCAAATATGAGATGAGAAATAGTCAAAACAGCCTATTATTAATTCCATAACAAACTTATGTAATCTTTTCTGGACTGGAGTATTAGGATTACGCTGCCCCCTAGTGGATGTCAGTGTTTATTCAACTGTTTAGAAGGTGTAATCCAGAAACTTAGATATTAGAATGGCACCGCAGACAGTGTGTGTGCTGCACAGCTCCAGGTGCCTGGGGCTGCACAGCAATACAACTTCCACATTTAACACACACATTCGTGATTAGAGCAGCGAGAACACTCTTACCCAGTACAGTTGGCAGCACTTCAGCATCCAGGGAGCAATCGGGGGTTAGGTGACTTGCTCAAGGGCACCTCAGCTGTGGATGCCAGACCTGGGCATCAGACCAGCAACTTTCCAGTCCCAAGCCCGCTTCTCTAACCATTAGGCCAAAACTAGCCATTGCTTGCAAATGATCTTTGCTTTGCATTTACATTTAAGGCATTTAGCAGACACTCTTATCCAGAGTGACTTACAAAAGTGCTTTGCTATTTACCCAAGAAAAACCTCAGCTAGTTTGACTAGATTAATAATTTAAAGATACCTCTAAGTTTAGACTTTACTTTGGTCACTGCCTATTATGATGCTTTGTGTGTTGTCCGTGCCCACTATGACCCTGACTGGAAAGAAGTGGATAAGAAGATAGGGGGATTAATGAAAGACAGACATTGATGATTAAATGAGACTTACTGATGCACACACGAAATGTTTTTACACTACTTAGAAACCCACTGTTCGCTGCCCTATACCAATATTAGGTCCACATAAAAAATAATAACTTGAAAAATATATTTTACAATTAAGGGCCCATATCTAAAAATACATATTTAAAAATAAAACAGGAGCAAAGATAGAAGTAGTACTAACATTGTAAGCATTTCAAAATAGAGTTCAGAATACAGTTTGCTCTCCAGTGCCATTTATATTAATAGAATATTTTCAGAATATCATGAAAGTATTAGCAAATCTACACCTATTCATCCAATTGAAACTAAGCCCCACCCATTCATGCTGAAATTGTGCTTTAGCCTAGATTACTTTTTTCCAATACAGAGCCATCAATCAGAATCAGAATTTACATACACTGAGTCCATTTACATACACTTTATAGGTAAACGTATTAGGATATTATTAGTATTACACCTCTTAATCATTGAATTCAGGTATTTCATTCCCATTGCTACAGGTGTATAATATTTAACACCTAGCCACCCAGCCTGCTTTTACACAGATCAGTGGAAGAATGGATGGTTCTGAATTCCAGCATGGAATAGGTAATAGGATGCCACTGAAGTCAGTTAAGGTAAGATTTTTTCCATCCTTTTTTCCCTCCTAGATCTTCCACCATCAACTGTTTGTGGTAATATTGAAAAGTGGAAGTGTTTAGGATCCACAGCAACTCATAAGCACAATGTAAAGTTACAGAGCTGGGTCAGGGCAAAGTGCTGAGGCGCATAGTGCATAAAAGTAGTTTCAAAACCTGCTGTTAGAGCTGCAAAGGGGGGGGGGGGTAAATGTAAAACTGAATTATGTTTTTGGTACATATAAGCAAAATGTAGAAAATAGCATCTTTAATATATGATGAACTAGAAATTCATTAGGACGACTCCACTAATACTAGGCAGGGCCTCCTTTAGCTCATCCTTTAGCCTTATTTTTAGCCATTAGAATATAGGTACATTGTGACCATTAAGGGATGCATATGGTCAGCAACAATACTCAAATAGGCTGACATTTAAACAATGATTAAGTGGAGTTAAAATACCCACATCCACCAGCTTATCACTGAGGTCACATTTTCCTTATTCTGATGGTTGGTGTGAAAATTACCTGAGTTTCTGGCCCATAACTGTAAGAGCTCATGCATTGCACTGCTGACCCATGTTTGGTTGATTAGATAATTGCCTGAATGAGTAGTGGTACAGGTATTTCTAATAAAGTGCTTGTCAAGTGTACATTAACGTTAAGAGTGATATTTTCCTAGGTACTGTTACCACAGTGAAAATACGTTTCTGGGTCTATCGAGCAGTAATCATGCATCCTCCTCCTGCCCTCTGGTAGAATTCACCTCCAGCCAAAATCTATCACCTCATTCAGCTAATCAAGCACTCTTGAAGGCATTAATAAGGGTTGATTAAGGTTAGGGGTTGATTTCAGATAGAGCTGAAGGTTGCAGCGAGCCTATGTCTGCTAATACAAGGGATTGGATTGCATCTGAATGGACTGCATTTACAACACCCACAACTAATTGGAAAAATCTTTGACCTCAAGAATGAAGCCTAGATCTTTAACAGCCACATGCAGAAAAGAGTCAGTGATCTAAAACCCCCAAATCAATCTCCAATATAGTGGAGAGCAAAGTACACAGTCCAGCTTGACATAGACCCCGATTGTTTATTTTCATGCATGCTACCAAATTATCCCTGCATCTCTAATCTCAGGAAAACAGTAAACATGCATGGCTACATACAGCACGCCATGTGAAGTCCTTACATCACCCTGTTCGTCCTGAGCTTAGTTTGTTAATGAGTAATTTCCCAATGTATAATCCACCTGCTCCAATGCAGCATTGCAGAGATAAGACAAGGAAAGTAAGGAAACTGCTTAGAGTGAGTGTTTTGCCAAAGTTTGCTTCCCCTGTAATGGTAGACTCTGTGATGTTGCTGCAAAAGAGGAGGAGGGAATGCAGGGATGATTCCGGGTTAGCCCATGTGGTGAGGAGTTTTGTTCCAGAGAGACGGGCTCCAGCAAGTTGAGCACTGTGCTGCCAACTGAGCTTTTCCTGTTTCAGGCACGGTGCTGTGGAGCTTCAGCTGTGTCTTAGAGGTTAGTATTTTATCAACTAGAGCACACACACACACTCACATGCACAGAACACCCAGCACAGGAAAACAAGCCTGCTATCACTTTTTCAGATACAACAGCTCCTCAGAGGATGTTCTAACACTCTTGTGCTCTTCAGCAGCCCCTGGAGAAGGCCTGTGTGTGTGGCCATGGAGGTCTGACTGGATCTTGGATCCTCATCCGTGACAGAGGGACTTTATGCAGGTCGCTTTTTGCCTTTCGCTTTTGCTGCTGTTCTGGGATGGTTCAGTTGTATGTTGGACCGCATAGAGCCTCGTCTACAGCCATGCAGCCCGAGGACCCTGTGCGTCAGGACATGCAGTTTTACTATGTGGTAAGTTCTACTGTGATAAGCAAGCGGAACAGAGTGGACCACTGCTTTTCTACGGGTACTCACCAGCAGTCATAGTTGTCAGTCTTTTCGGAAAGTCTACTTTACCTCTTGGTGTTGGTTTGATGGTTTAGTAGATAGTTTGAGAAGTGAGTAAATGAGTGCATATGCAGGAGAGTGTCTTTAAATTTAATATTTGTGTTTATTAATGAATAACTATGATTAGAAACATTATCTTTGATCTGATTATATATGCTATTATCGCTGTCGTAACCTAACCACATACATTGTACAATGTGAAACAAGAAGAAATTGATTTGAGGTTTTTGTGATGTTGCCAAATATTGCTTTTGTTATACTAAACCACAATTTTGTGTTGGATTATTCAATCCAAAATACTTATTTGACTTGACAAACCATTTTATTGTGTACCTGCAAATGCTGAAAATTTATAGTTGACTAATATGATATAGACTTTATTGCAGGTAATTTTGGGCTGTTTCTATTTGTCCATCCGTCATGAATTGTTTACACCATGTGACAGTCTGTGACATAAACAGTATCTTTTAAAAACTGAGTTTAAAAACAGTACAAATGACTTCACATGTTAAAAATTGTTTTATTGTGGGTTGCTGTTACCACATTAAGTTGTTATTTTGACAACCTGGGATTCACTGGGAGTTAATTATCTATAAAATTATTTCACTACAGACTTAACAAAGTGAGTTTTGTAAGCAACTTAGTATCCGTTTTTGTTGGACTTTGCCATTTGTGAAGACGTTTTGCCCTGGCTTGGAAGCTGACAGGTAGTTGTTGCCACGCCTCTGGGTTTACAACAGTAGCACATGTCTCGTGGTGTAGTGACTGCTGTACTGCTGTTCCTGGGGCAGGTTCATCATCGGTGCTCTAGCGTTCAGGTCAGGGCTGGGTTAGTGAAAGCAGTTCTTTGATCAGTGATTAGAGTCAACCTTTTCTCTGTACTTGAGTCATGTTAAGCATGCTGTAAAATGGGCTGCTCCTGGAATTGACCTTTGGCACATGACTTGATTTTAGATAATGGCAATGTCAATGGACTTAACAATCATCTATGTCTGTAAAGTAGAATGAACCAATGCCATAATCCACAGTTGCCTGACCTTGTAAGTAGAAACATCAGTTTAACAAAATAAGTTCTGTGGTTGTGTTGTTGGAGATTTCTAAGATAGTGTGATGAAAGAAGCAGCTGTTTGAAATTAAGCATTTGCATAAATCTATGGCACACAGCCTCGTCTGCATAGTGTAAACCCACTATAGTGTACACTCTAATTCTAAACAGACCAAACAGAAAATAAAAGCTAATATTAAATAAGTATTAAGTTATTAATAAAGTAATTCATCAGTTTGTGTTTTCGGTCACTCTGACTGCACAGAAAGGAAAGTTATTGTTAAGTTATATGGTTCTGAGGATATTGCTCAATCTTTTGGATGGAGTGCAACATAATGAAGACCATATGTCACGGGGGAAGTGAGGGCGTCCGCTTATTTCTCTCTGCCATCAGCTAGACGCTAAGCATTCATTAGCAGCAGCAATGCATCATTTTGCATAGGCAGGTGCAACGTCAGCCCTTTTTTAGTCCACCTTGCTAATCTTGCTGCGATGTCCTAGGAGAGCCGAGCCAAGCCAGTTAATATAAGAAATGAAAAAGACCACGATGCAAAGGTTTGTGTTCCTCTTGGAGCCATGCTAGCTTAGAACTGTACACATACTAAGCATACTGCATAATGCTCTTTGTCTAGCTCAGCCACAGAGATTCTCTTGGATTTACTACATTATTAATCTGAAGTAGGGGTGAAATGTGCTGCACTTCTCTTTTGGTCCCCACCGAGTGTTTTACGGTGGTGTCATGGCACAACCCTCCCAGAATTACAACTGGAAAACCACGCTGCTGAAAATCAGACATTACTCAAGGGCCTTGCCATAAATCTTTGCACTGACAAAATCGTAAAATATTTGCTGATGATAAAACAACATTGGAAAACTTTCCAAAAATGTGGGGTTGATGTATTCTAGTTAAGAAGAGTTGCGAGGGAAAGGATCTCTGCGAGTGTGTATGTGCGTGTGTGTGTCATGATTTGCCTGGGACCAGACAACCTATGCAGTTTCTGTATTTTCTGGCATGGGACCAAAAGAGCTTCCCTGCAGGAGTCCACTGCTGCAAGCCAACACATACACTCCAGCAGGATCTAAAGTCTGGACGGGTATTGAATGTGTATTAGAAATCCTTGCTGGCCTCTATTCCCCTCAGTCCCGAAACTGCACACTTTAAAAACAAACAATATTGTGTTATGAAACATGCTCACTGCTGTGTACTGAACAGCACTGTACTTCATTTTGTATATTTATATATTTTAAGTGTGGACGATGTAATGTTCAGTGTCCAATATACTGGACATTTTGAATTAGACACATGAAAACGTTAATATTACAAGTCACAAAGAAAGCAACGGACATTTCCTGTGTTTACTGTATGTACTGCCTGAGTAAGTCCATGAATGTACGAAGCGTAGTGGGACTACTGCATGAATTAAATTAAAATGCTCAAATATGAACTGATCCTCGCATCTTAATAACTTCCCTTTCCTAATTTCCCTTTGGGGATTAATAAAGTCTTATCTCTAATAAAGATAAGACTTTCCCTTTTTTTTTCTCTTTATTCATTATATATTCAAAGCTGAATGTATATAATGATTTATATATATATATTTAATATTTATCTATAATGAGAAAATGGTTTAAACAGTAAAGGGCATTCATGCAAAAAACAGAAATATGTGAAGTATGTATTAGTAGCTTAACAAGAGGACAGTAATGGTATGACATCTCTATTTTCAAAATAATTAAACTGCTGACTCTTTGACCATGCATGAAATAGCGTTTACAGCATAACCTGGACAATCATGCTGCATTGAAAATTTTGCCTTCCGACCTCAGAGAAAACTGACACCACATGAAAGCAGTCTGGTGCTCCCATTATTGCAATAGTTTTTTGAGGAAGTTGATATTTTATCAAGGAAAAAAAAGATGTTAAAAGGTTAGCATTAGCTTGTAGCCTGTCATGGATCCTTGTTTGCCTCCATGGCTTTTGCTTCATCATGTGCCAAGTGTGAGCTCCCCTCTTGCGAACGCTGGCAGAGAAAAAGCCGTGAGTCATAAGTCCTGGTTCACGTAGCAACCTGTATTCCCATATCTAGCTGAATCTAGAGGTGATGCTCTATGAACACCACAATGCAACAACACTCTCCTGTTGCTTCACTTTGCTTTATTGTTTCACCAGCTTTGACTAGGGCTTTAGCTAGTGGAGTGGATGTATGTAGATTTTGGGATGGTACATTTTGAAATTGGCCTGTTTTCCGGCTCTGTTTTGGTTATGCCAGATTTACCTTACCAACAATGTTTGAGGTTTACGTGTAACTTCCATGTACTGAAGTTTTATTATTCAACTATGCCAAGACAAATACTGTCATTTTACTTTCATACTGACGTTCTTAATTGCCTAGGACCTCAAAATGTGTAAATGTACAAACAGCTATCTACTATATCTTCTCTTTATCAATCCAAGGGGAAAGAAATTATGTTAAGACCTTATCACGCCTATAGTTCACTTGGTCCAAATCAGTTAACACATTTGTAAACTTGGAGCCTTTTTTCCCTGGGTTTGGTTTATTTTCTAACAGGAAAAAAGAACACCAAAATGCATCTCAACAAACCGCGTGAGAATGTTCTCTCTGTTTATTGGTCAGACCTGTCTGGGGTGGGAGCAAGAAAGTAAATACAGAAGAAAGGTCCTGTGTTCCGAACTAGTGAACATCTCTGTACAAGTGAACATGAAGCAACAGCAGATATAGCATGTGTTCATAGTTGTAGTAGTTATCTTCGCAATAACATCTGGCTAGGGGAGCTGTTTAGCTCAAACTTGCGGAGTACACCAGTTGGGTTGAATCGAGGTTCTGAATCACGTTCTGACTACAAACGAATCGTTTGTTTGGGACCGGACCGAGACCACCTCTTCTCAAAGGTCTCTGTGCTGTTGTTTTGGTCCACATTTGAGTGTGATTAGTTTATTCAAACCTGCCCAAACAATACACACCAAGGGGGAAAACGGACCAGAGTCTGATTTACCCGAACTAAGAAGTGCAGGTGTGAAAATGCCCTTAGTCTCAAAAAGCTAACACATTTGTTTTTGTTTACAATAAATGAGATAAGATATAAATAATGAAAAGAAAACCTGCAAAACAATGACCAACCACTTAAAAGTTGAAAACCAACAACTGGGAAAACATTGTCCAGTATACTAGATGTTTGTAATGACGAGGATGTGGCTTTATATTGAATAGGCCTCAGTTGTGATCATTTATGCAAGTGGCAACAGTAATGGATAGCTCATTTATGATTAAAGAAAGAGTTAAAGTATAACAGTAAATGTAACATGGCACTATAGAGCAACACTGCTGTACATGAAACACTCATAACTGCACAGCACACACTACTATGCCAGTATCTCTACTGTACTGAGAATGCTGTTAATCACTGCTCAGCAGTGGTCCTTTAGTGAGCTTTTTCCTCAAATGGATGGGCTAGAGGGTAGCTGTAAACTGTAAACATACACAAAGTGTACCTGATAAAATGACAAATGAGTGCAAGATACAGTTGGTGCATTGAAGTGGCACATCAATATAAACAGTCATATACATTTACTAGAGGACTAATTCTTCATGAACCCCCAAAATGGCCCCCAAACGATGTCTTCTACATCTTACATAGGCTTTTTGAATCCACTGTGCTTCTAAATGATCCCTCAGTATTTAAGCTACAACTGTCACTAGTTTCTGGTTGCCTCAGAATGTCCCCAAGGACAGACATCACATTATACAAATCAAAGTGGGTCATTTTCATCATAAGTAATTGACTGGAAATGATTTCTCTATCGTCTGGCTTACATAACCAGCTGTCTTACATAGTCAGCCACCACAGTCAATCTGTTGGCTGTATTTATTAACAGTGCTGAAAATGTGTTGACCCCCAAAACAGTCAATGGTTTCCTGTTCATTTACTAAGTACGGGAATATGTGTCACAATTATTGTATGAGGTAATCAATCACATGCTTCAGACGAAGCAAACTGAAATTGAGTATTCCTTTATAGTTATTCTGACTACTTCCCAGCCTCCGTTCTCTGTCCTTCAGGCTGACAACAAAGTCAAAACCATTTGGAGTTTGGAGAGCATTAAAGCTCTTCAGCCCACAGTGTGATGGAGGATACAGCCTTAACTATGATTTTAATTGGAGCTAAGAAGGGATTTGTGTTTTTCTCTCAGGTCCACTCTTATATTAAAAGGCCACCCTGAGGAATGTGAGTCATCAGACCCTCGGTCTGTTGCCGTCTAGCTTTAGTACGAGAAGCAGCTTAAATCTTTTCCGTGATTTTGGGAATTAGGAGAGAGTAGCTTAAGAGTAGCTCCATGAGCTGAATCCGCTCCATGAACTCAGATGCCAGACAGGGTTTAAAAGGCAGTATGTCTAAAATGGCCATGTGTTTTATGGGAGGCTTCACAGCTATTTGGATGCAGATGCTCGTACAGACCCATGGCTGAGCTGAATGAATTCAGCTGCAGCAGAAATTGTTCCAAAACAGAAAAATATCAAAACAGATCTCTAAATACTCATTTTTATATTCAAAGCTTAAAGGTGTGAGATGCTTTGTGGGAGTTCAGCGAGAGCTAGAACAGGGAATCTGGAGACATTTTGTACCAGGCCCAGGTCACAGCCCTTAGGGGATAGAAAGCAGAAGAACTCATCTTGAAACCATGTTTAGCATC
The DNA here is from genome assembly GCF_030463535.1 of Salminus brasiliensis. Lineage (NCBI taxonomy): Eukaryota > Metazoa > Chordata > Actinopteri > Characiformes > Bryconidae > Salminus > Salminus brasiliensis. Next base: position 15,003,064 of record NC_132886.1, read on the forward strand.
TAAGGACATTAAACGAATTAGCCTAGGCAGATGATGTAGAGACAGATAGTCGCAAATCACACTGTGAGGAGGAAGGGGCGAATTGAAACGAGAATGTGAGGCAGTGCCTTTTCACAGTGCCGCTAGAAGACCTCTGTGAAAGGTCAAGCATGAAATGCATGCATTCCACACATGTTAATGTATTAACTTAAATATGTGGAACCAGTAGAGGCCATTGTATGAGGGGTAATGTGTAACTAATATTCACCCTCTGGTTTTATATGGTAACTACATCTTGAACCACATCTTGAACTACATACATTATGTTTGAAAGGCCCAAACCTTGCTTTTTTTTAATAAAGGAGGTTGATGTACAATGTAAACTTAAATGTATATAAAACTTTAAAAAATTCAAAACATGGACTTTATATTAGGAATATAAGGAAGCTAAAAAATCTCTTTCTAATTCATTGGTTATATGATCACAAAATTCAGTGCATTTACATACAGCATTGGACAAATCAGTGTTATGTCACAATACCAATAGACAAGGTTAACACCATTGATAACGTTTATAGCACTGCACTAACAGGATTGTTATTAAAGTCAGAGCGCTTTCAGTGAGTAATTAATATGATACAGAGACAGTGTGTAGCTCTAAATATTCACAGATGCTTCTTTTGTCATTGTTGTTTATATTAGCAAATCTGGTGTCTTTGCTTTCCCTCACTGGTCTACTGCTTTATGAAGCTGGAAAACAGGAACAATTTAAACTTAAACTCAACTAATCCATTCTGTTCTGGTGTACACTCAGCATTACAGTGTTTTGTGGTATCCTGTGGGTAGGCTTGTAAAGAACTGTATAGATGCACAGCACGTTTTATAGCAGGGTATAAATCTGTACTAGTGAAATTACCAGTGCTCCCTAGTGGGTCAGACAGAGAACACCCTAACACTCTTTTACTGTTTTCATTTAATTTATGTTTGTATGAAAAGATTGTTATTGTAGATTATGTATTTCTTTTATTTCAAAAACCCAGTATAGAATCTGTACATGCAGATCATGTGCATCAAACTCATTTTACATTGTGTCTGGTAAATCAACAAGTGAACCGTGATTATTAGGCTGTGTTCAGACTGTAGGCAAATCAGATTTGTTTCTCAGATCAGATTAGGTGAGATGACTGTCCGCACTGTTATTTGCAGAGACCAGATCGGATTTGCCTGTCTGGACATCACAAACCTATCTACATGGGTTGCTGTGGTAATGACGTAGACACTAACAAGCTGCTTTCATACATGGAAGCAGGAGAGATGGAGATCACTTTGGATTTGACGTGATCAAAATCCTAGCATGACTATCAAACATCAATCTGGATACAACCTAGATATGGATTTTGGGTCCACTCTTAATGCTGTATGCTCCTCCTAGATACCAATAAGGACGAACCAATGAGGGCTTGCCTCCTACACACCGCAGAGAAAAACATATTGCAACATGTTTTGATCAACCAACACTTCATAATGAAATAAGCCTAGTATAATGTGTAGCGTAATGCTTGAGTTTAAGTCCAAGCATAATTCTATATATTTGTTTAATTTCCAGAAATCATTCTTTAGGGTCTATATTAGATTATTAGAATTACATTAAGATCATATTATAGACTTATATAAACTGAATGTTTCTTGCTACCCTAAATGCATTTAGGATATTAACCACACAAGTCAGCAAATGAGAGACTCTGAGAGAAACTATTGTGTTTCTGTGATGTAGCTTTAACCTTTGATTGACCATTTCAGGTTGTGAACCCTTAGTAATTATTTACTGTGTATAATTATGCAATTAAATGTAATATTAAAGCAACACATGGATAATGACGGACCACTGTTAAGGCTTAATATATACAAGTATCCACTTAAAGTCCACAGCAATAGGGTTGACGTGTAAAAGGTGTATAATTGTTAGTTGTTGTAAGTTGTTTTGATCGTGTCTTATTTTAAAGGAGCAGTGATGAGTAGTGTCAGGACACCCATGCAAACTGGATGCCTGAGGCGAGAAGTGGTCCGGAAAAGGAGAAAAAGGCCAGGGACATGGGTGGGGAATGTCCTGTTTAGAAAAGCATGGCATTCTAGTACATGTTTTTGTAAATGGCATTTCCTCTCAATGGCCTTTGGGGCTCTTTAGAAGAAGAGGGATGATATAACTCTACATCAAAAAAAAGAAAACAAAATGTTATCTAAGAAAAACGGAAGGAACTTGTTTGATACAATTTGTGTTCCTGACCACAACATGAAAGCCAGCTCACCTGTGCCAGCAGACCCATGAATCACGGGCTAATCAGAGACAGCAGCATTTTTTCACATAATAGGCTGCTATAGCTACAAATGGTACTGTAGTGTTATTCTTTGTATTGATTTATCTATTGTAAACATGCCCACTTAATTTTCACAGTGTTGTCATGGTAGTGTCAAGAGCACGGTTATCTGGTTTAAAGACTAGAAACAATTATTTCTGATAACACGATATGGACAAAAGTATTGGGACACCTACACTACTTACAGGACTTTACACTTACATGAGCGTTTATGACATCCCATTCCATATCAATAGGCATTAGTATGGAGTTGGTTCTCTCTTTGCAGCTCTCACAGAAGGTTTGGATCTCTGCAGTTATTGAGTCAGCAGAGGGTTGGAGGCCTTTATGCGCTATGCTCCTAGATCCTAAACACTTCCACTTTTTAATTATACCACTCACGGTTAATTGTGGAATATCTAGGAGGAAAAAAATGTGACAAACTGTCACTTGACTGCAGCGGTAACTCCTATCACAGAACCACACTGGAATTCAGTGAGCTCTTTAGAACCACCCATTCTTTCACTGATGTGTGTAAAGGCAGACTGCATGGCTAGGAGCTTGGGTTTACACACTTGTGGCAATGAGACTAAATACAATGCCTGGATTCAGTGTGATTCAAGAGGTGTGTCCCAATGCTTGTCCATGTAGTGCATCTTAAAGGTTGCAAGCACATTAAAAAAACTACAAAGCACTTTGGGTCAGATCTTTGTCTACATCAGTGTCCATACTAAGAATCGAGAGAGGTTCTAATGACTAGGATATATTTACATAATGCATGATGGGTAATGTAGTGAGAGAAATTGAATGGACTGATGAGCTTGAGAGATGCAGTGCTGTGCGACAGGATGTTACACAACTTGGCAAATAACATTACAGGCGGTTTCAGGCTGGAGAGGTCCTTCATTTGTACTTTCCTGTCTCTTTCTCCAGTCATGTGACTGATATTAACCATTATGTCTTTATGAAGACTTTTGTCCTCTCTCCTGATGGACAAAATGTTGGCATTTTGATGTTTGATTTAATGAAGCAATGGATAAATTCTTAAATTTGAGTGCTCCCCTCCACCCACTCCAGTGGTGTTTATTTTTTAGAAATCCCTCAGTACATGCTTCCAATACATATTTAAAATTACTTAGATTAAACTTAGCTTACTAAATATTTACTAAATTACATAATAGACAATTACAATACAAGAGAACTCAAGTCAAGAGGCTTTATTGTCATTTCAACTAAATACAGAGTACACTAGAAAGTGTATAGAAATCAGACAAAGACTGAGACAGTAGTGGGAAAAGTAGTGCAGAGCCAAACGGTATGCACGTCTGAGTGCCAAGCTCACTGAAACTGACCTACCTTAGCTCATTAAATAACCTTCCTCTGAGTATTAGACACTGGTGTGTTAGATTATTAGAGTTAAAGCTAAATCATGCTGGAGTGTGGCTCTCCAGATGGAGGATTGCCCACCCTGCTGTGGAGCTAATCTCCAAATCCAGAGTGATTTTTCCCACAGCCTGGTCCTCCTGGTTTGACCACAGGAAGGCTGTGCCATGAAGCTGTGATGCAATAGAGATAATACTGAATTACCGTTAACACTTTCCCATCTGATAATTCACTAAATAGGCTCATACTAAATCCTTCATTCCAGTAATGCTTTGTCAACATCTCTGCAAGGATAAAATGTATGATATCATCAATTTGGTCTTTCAGTTTACTTATATTTGGACTTTAATTAATGTGAAAATCATTATCCAATTTCCCTATGTTTGTTCCAATTTTGTACTGCAAATTAACCCTCCTGTCCATAGCTCTATGAGGGTAAGGACCTAACAAATGTCTCCTCCAATAAATGCGAAGCCAGCCACTGCCGCTTTTCAACTGCCATTAATGCAGTATCGCTGATCAGCCAATAGCTCCTCCAAAGCAGCTAGCAGACAGCTGTGCTTTAAAATTGATGAAGACAGAGAGCGCCATCTACCCACTCTGAGAGATCCTGGCTAAATGTGCTCTCTCAGACTTTGGCATTTGATGGCAAAGCGGCATATCTTGGGATTCGAACTTGCGACCCCCAGGGCCCTAGTGGCAGGGTATTAGACTGCTGAGCCACTTGGAACCCTAATTGAGAAATTTCAACGCATTATTTTAACAGCTTTTCGTTCTCTATCCTGTGCTCTCAATAGTATACTGCTTCTGCAGAAAAATAAATGACCTTTCTGGACATTTCTGGTAAGAATAGCAGCTTTGGCCTCTCATTCATAATACTGTACATGTTTATTCTATGTAGGCGTTGTTCTACAAATATTAGTAGTCATTTTTAAACTTGAATCCACAATCCACCAGCACTAACTTACAGCCACATTAGGGCCAGATAACAAAGTGATGTGCGTTTTCTCTGAATTATACCATTGATAGCTGTTGTGTCCACAGAGGGTGGCAAGATTTTAAACCCAGCTCCATCCATGTTAATAAGTCTTACTTTAGCTTTTAATAGTATCTTTAAAAGTTTATCCATCTTTGTACCGCTATGAAAATACAGCAAATTATACATACATCTTACAGTAAATGTAGGGAATTACCACAAATATATTACTATGATTGTTCCAATAGTGAACATATGACATATTGACATATGACAATTTATTGATCCCATATATAAGAACGTATGGAATTGACTTGAATTGAACAGATATTTGCCATATATATATATATATATATATATATATATATATATATATATATATATATATATATATATATAAATGACCCCATAGCAGATTTCTGTATGAGTTATGAGACTGTTTTACATAAACAGTAAAAGAATAAAAGAATGCACTGTTAAAAGTGGAACAAAGCTGTAATTTGATTTATTTTGGCTTTTCTTCTTTTCAAGTCAAAACAAGTTATAATAGCAATAATACTTTGCTTTATTTAAGCCATTGATTCCACATGATTTCTATGTTGAATAAATAAGTTGTGGATTGAATCGACAAACAGTCGATTCAACATATAGATGTTCAGAAGTAATATACACATTATATTATAATCATAGTTATACTCATCTTATTTTGTAATTATTTCGATATTTACTTCAGTCATTTTTACAATAGACTACAGAGCAGCATAGGTCATGACCCCTGTGAGTCATTTTTGCCATTTTCTCTCAGTTCCATATCTTGTTTAAGTTGGTGTTTGCCAATATGAGCTAATACAGCTGGATTGACTGTTCAAGGGGTGTGTCGATGTGGCCTGTGTTTTGAGTCACAGCGCAGATGTTCTTTAAAAAAAAAAAAAGCATCGTACAGCTTGCCTGCGTTCCGGATTGACTGAGCTGAGCTGTATCTCTCGATGTAATCTCTGTGTGCAGCACAGTCTGTTTCGAAAGAAAACAAACAGAAGTTACCAGCAGTAACCAGAGCTGAGTGTGCTTGCTTGATTTACTCTCTGCATAGAGTCCATCTGCTCTACAATCACACTGTGAAGACTGCGAAATGTTTTCGGCATGCCCAGACATTGTGCTCTCTATGTAGTAGACACTGTTCATTTTTGATAAAGGTTGCATGTATTATTTATGACCCTGGGTCAGCCGTTGTGCTTTGTGTGGTGAAATCTGTCTGCAATATCATAGGGGTTCATCATTACTGTGGGTGTGAATAAGTGTGCTTCACAGTGATATCTCGAATACAGCAAATGTCCTTCTACAGTCTTTTTAATCTAAGACTTCATACACAAAAGCTTGACCTGCATTTTTTCCTTTTTTTTTTTACAGTAATTTAAGCAAAACAGGAAGTGGAAATCCACTGTAAACATACAATTGTTTTTGTTTACAGTGGCCTTTTTCAGCCCTTTTTTTTTAGCAACTTCATTTAGTGATCATACTTTTTAATGCTGCCATCCAGCACAGTTTGGTCATTTCCCACCTGCTAAAACCTGCCAGTTGCAAGATGTGTTGACTCAGGTGGGTAAGGATTGAAATCACAGTAACTAGTTCTTGCCTAAACTATCCTGAAGAGGGCAGTACAGCCTACAGCTAATCTGGAAAAGCTTGTGTCCAGCTGGTGCTGGAGGCTTGTTGGTGGAAGTTGGCCCTTCACCATTTTTGCCATTTCTTACATAAACACAAAAAAGACTGTTGGGTTAATGGTTAAGATCAGAAAATGGTATTTCCTTCTGCTTTAGTGTAACAGCAGTCAGTCTGAAGGCTCAGTGGGAGCTGACATATAGATTTACTCCCGCTAATCTAGTCCAGGCCCTGTGCCTCAGCCTAAGCCAGGAAAAGCTTCTACTGACGTGGAGATGTATGGCAATGAGTCCAGAGGCATAAAGATCCTCTCCCTCTCTGGAACATGCCATCAGTCTTTGTCTAATTGTTTAAAAGTTATGACAGTTCAGGTTTGACTCAGCTCTTTTTGGAGCTCTTCTTGCTCTTCCTGGCCTAGCTGAAGAGTGATATGATCATATAAAAGTGAGTGAAAAGCCTTGCATTAGACACCAGTGTATAATGTACACCAGCTTTGAAGGAGCCACAGTGAAAGGGTGCCAAGAAAAGTCATTCGTTGAAGCAGAGGAAAGACCTATATGCTAAACATAACTTTCTAGGCAACAAACATATCACGCAAAAACCATTAACTAACTCTTTTCATTACAACATTATGAGAGAGAAAAGTCTGATTGCCTATTCAATGTGCACTAAATGTTTGTGGACACCCCTTCTTATGAATGCATTCATCAATTTTAAGTTGCACCCATTGCTGACACAGATGTGCAAATGCACACACACACACACACACACACACACACACACACACACAGCTTGTTTAGTCCCGGTATAGAAGTACTGCCAATGCCTAATGCCAGATGTGGGCAAGAGGGGTATAAAGCCCCCCAGTATTGAGCTGTGGAGTAGTGGAACTGTGTCTCTCTGGAATACTCTTTTATAGGATGAAGATGAGTTGGGCATTAGGTTGGGTGGAGATCAGCCAACATCCTGACCTCAGTAACGCTCTTGTCACTGAATTCCATCAAAATCCAGCAATGTTCTCAAATTTCAGCAAATGTTACTCTTAGCTAATGTGACATTTCCTCTACAGGTTGACTGTATAATTCAACACATACATTTGCAACCTACCTTCTGTGGTTCCTTATTTATAGTTAAGGTTGGCTTTACTGTGCAAGAACACACTTGTGAGCTCGCTAACCAAGAGCAGTGGATCTGTCAAATTGGAGGACACCTTTCTGTGCCTAAATGTAAATATGTTGTCTCTAAGCTAACTGAAATTCTGTCATTTAGATTGAACCACTGAACATAAAATATCAAACGTAGCATAGAGGATAACACAGTTTTACACCAGAAGCAACATGGCAAAGAGGAATGCTTCTGGTTCAGTTTTATTTACTTTACTAAGCTTGATCTTTTTACGGTGTGGTGTGGGGTTTGGACTCAAGTGCAGTTAAAGTTTGTTTTATTATGATCAAATGAGACAACTCCTTTTGTGGTGTGTGCTTGAACTCCCAACGCTGGTAATGGGAGCCCAGGGTATTTCCACTGTGCCACCACAGCTGTGAGGGGTGGCAGTATTGGCACTGATCTTAAGCAACACAAAAAGGCGGGAAAACAAACAAAGGAAAACCAGGAGTGATGTTAACTCAAACTAAAGACAACTCAAATGCTTTTCTCTTTTTACTGTTAACAACTTAAACTCTTTTCTATTCTGTTCACAAATTGAACTTCTCTTTTCACTTTTCTCTTTTCTGTTCACAACTGTTCACTTTTCTCTTTTCTTTGCTCCAACCCCACCAGCTTTCCTACTTTGCTGGCTGAGCCCCCTGCTGGCGGCTGGCGGTTCATGCTGCCTGCTCACAGATCTCACTGAAGAAAGAATGCTCTGGAAAATGTGTAACCAGTAGCTAGTTAAGAAACAAGCACTGGCTCGATATGGATACTCGCCCATGTCCTACAATTTTCTTGTGTTTGATATTATTCAAGTTACAACATTTGTATGGCTCCAAAAATGGGAATCATTTATTTTTACATGCCCATTTTCCAACTTTACTTATCCCATAGAATTTAGAATGCCTTTAAAACTACTATAAGACGAATAAGCTTTGTTCGGATTGGATGCTCTGTATTATGCCTCGTTCAAAAAGCACTCAAAGCATAGAACTGCAAAATGAATGGACGGGGATATATAAATTAGTTTTTTCTTGTGACATCAGAAAAACAGTGGTGCCGATCCTGATGCTAACAAAAATTGTTGGATCGGGTATCGGATAATTAGGTCAGTCCACATGACCGATCCATTCACATTCATAAACCCGATTGCAACACTGCCGGTTTTCTAGGCCTCATATCTCAGGATCAGAGTTATCTACTGACATGACACATATCATAGCAAACAGCTGGACTTACCTTTTTTAACTGGTACCCTCGACCTGTCATCGACTCTAATCCAGCTCAGAAATCCAGCTAACATCCACACACATCGCCTTCAGCAGCCTGCTCTGTGTACTGAAGAGCAGCACAGGGAGGACACACACAGGCACACATGCAGCCAGACATGGCAGAACACCGGTTTCAGTCCCAGAAGTGTCCAAAATCAGATGACATTTTTTGTTTACTAAATATCAGTATATTCTAGATTTAAATCCCCATAGCCACTTTTAAAAGCCACAACTTTGCTGTTTCTGCCATTTTTCAGCGATAGATAGAGACGAGAGCTGAGTGAGAGCTGTACTGAGTGAGAGGGTAATGATGTCACTGCCGCAGCTGGCCTTTCATATAAGGAGAACCGAGAAGGGAGGAGCTGCTAGCTCCTTTTTGCTCTTACAGACTTTGAATTAAAAAAAAAAAAAGTCCTGAGCCCGGGCAACACTGTGCCATGGTCCTGCACAATTATTTATTTTAGCAATAAATTAATAGCACTTGGGTTCATTTATACCTGTGTTTGTTATAGTTTGTTTTACAAATAATGTAAAGTAATTTACATTATTTAAACTCAAATCTTTAATAGTCATCACATTTCACTCCTGTCCACTGTCCACAGTGTCGATTGTCAATCCATTTATGTTGGCTAAACACAGCATAGTGTTGTGTTTTAAAGTCAGGCATTACTTCATACACCTCCCCTATGACCAAAACAGGATAAGGGGAACCTGGATATGGAGTCAAAAGTCAAACACATGAAGCTGAGTAGCACTTCTTCTTTTTTATGATCGGATACAAACAGTCATACATTCGTGGAAAATGTCTCCATCCACAGGGACAGTCATCCCCTTCTGTTTTTGTTATGAATGGTCTTGTTACCTAGTAGTATCCACTTGCTACGTTTTCTGAGCTTCTTTGTAGGAAACGACTAAAAAAATCCTTAAAATGGCTTAAAGAAGTGAAACTGGGTTGGTCTGATTTGGGGTAAATCACGAAGTCTATTGTTAGTTAGCACTAAAAGGGCTCATGTCATGGAAACTTTTCCTTAATCAAAGAGTTGTATGTAAACATGGTTTCACAACATATGAAGCTAAAAAAAAAACAGGCTTGAATTCATTGTTTTGTGATAACACCGAGAAGAAGAACAGTCTAGCACTTCTAAAAGTACTGGATTGATGCCAGTGATACACTTTATAATGGACTTTTTGATCAAATCCCACTCTCCCTAACTGTATGGAAGTTAGATCCCAGGGGCAGGGACATTTAAAAACATCATATCAGCCTGTAGTACAGCTTTTCCCAGAAAGTGAGACCCACAGGCTGGGTGAACAGATCACTTGATCTCAGTAATCCATAAAATGCTTTTACTCTTATGCACAAAGTAATATTTCTGCACTCGAACACTGTCTGATATTCCCACACTACGTCATATTACTAAAACTCAGTTGCAGCGTATCTTACTGCTGCTTTGCTAAACCAGGATTTATTAGATAGCAAAGTTAGCTCTCTGAGTGGGGCCCAGTGAACCCCTCAGGGTCAAACCAAATAACAACTGTTCATAAAAAATAAACTGTAACATAAATTATATTTCATATATGATCTAAGCTGTATGGTTCAGAATGTAATATTTGTTAGTTAGTGGAATAATAAGAAGAAAAAGATCAGCTCTCCCACTAGCAAGCTTTAGCCAAGTTTTTAGAACCAATCAATATCACCATACCACTTTTAATCACCATGATCAGCTATAACAATACTATCGCCTGCCTAATACTGAGCAGGTCCCCCTTGTGCTACCAACCGAGCTGACAATTCAAGGCATAGACTCCTCAAAGAAGACCTATGAAGATTTCTTGTGATGTCTGGCACCAAGCCATTAGCAGCAGATCCATTATGTCCTGTAAGTTGTGAGGTGGGGCCTCCATGTATCGGATCAATGCGCCTTAAGTACTACAGTGAGCTACCACACCATGTGGGAGACCGGGGTTCGGTTCTGAGTCTAGGTGACTATGCTAAACTAGACACCAATGGGTCCTTGGGCTCACAACATTACACTGGGCCTGGATAAGAGCGTCAGCTAAATGCCATGAATAAATGTAATGTCTAATATATCCACCCCTTGACAGATGCCAGTGTAGATAAACATGTTTTTCACTTCACCTGTCAGCACTAATGTTATGGCTGATTGGTCTATGCAGCTTTATATATATATATGTTCTCAGAAAGTAAATAAAAGAGTGTAGAGTCTGCAGTGTGGAGCTATTTTATAGTGGAGCATGAAAATAGACCATAATATCTGAGACACCATATCCATATCATGGAATATCCATATCCACCATATCCATATCATGTTTTTTTTCTCTGGCGGGAGAACAACACACCTTTCTTTGTTTTTAATCCACTAAATAGGGCATTCAGAACCCAGTGAAGGTTAATGCTAATGCTAATGTTGCTAATATAATGCTAATAAGAAACCCAAATAGCACATTCACCCACTATAAAACAGTTCACATCTGTAGATACCAGCCCAGAGTGTGCACCACTACAGACACACACAGAAAGTGAGTTGACTGCAGTGTTGTAAAGGAACTGGGAGCTGACTGGTTAGAGAGGAGAGTCAGACTGGATTATAAAATATTAAACACACTATAAGTCATTTTAAGAAAATTCTCTACTTAACTAAATCAATCAGATTCAATCAGTCTCATTATAGAAGCTGTTGCTAAAAAAAACAGTGATTTTACTTCAGTATTAATCAGCAGCTCTTATCTAAACTGTGTAGCTGTATTATAAATACCCGAAAGAGACCCGAATCGGATCGGGGGGCAAAATAACCTGATCAGAACATCCCTAATTGATATTTAAGGAATAGCAACAAAGAAGTCTAATTAGAGCTAAGACATAAAGGATGGTTGGGAAAATCGTGTAAAAAAATCTTTATTTATTCTTAATTAATTAATTTATTATTAATTTGTAAAAATGTATTCTTTATATATTTATTTTTACATAAACCCACACAAATGGGTGGAAACCTGAAGGAAAAATGCGGGAAAATCTTTTGTGTCATGTGTAAGGCTATTATGCCTTGTTCAGTAGTACGATACCACATAAGTTTGAGGGTGTTTCGTTTCTGGAGTCCTTCTTTTGAAAGCAAATACATGATAAAGCTTTCAAAGGGCTGACATTGCTGCAGCAGGTTTGGTTTGATGTGGGATTAATCTGGGAGTTCACTGTGCGTAAATAAAAAAGATAACTTACGGGTTGCACCGGGATCACATTCTGTTCCTGAAAGCAGTCAAGTGAAGATGTCAGCACTTACAGCAGTGATGCAGGATCTTCTGGCAGCTGGGATGTTTGGAGAAGGCCCTCCCTGCGGATGAACAGATGGTGGAAGAATGAGAAGATCCTGACTGTGTCTGAGGTTTCAGATATCTAGACAATATTGAGCTGCATACCTCACATCCCACTCACTCATCTCACTTCTCATTACGTACTAGGCTTGACATCTTCCTGTAAAGGTGCTGCTTCCTTGCCAGTGTGAACAGTATGTGTCTGTGTGCAATGATGCAGTTTAAAGCTGTGGGTTTGATTCTCTGGACAGACAAGCACAGCACACGTTACTAATAAAAGTCATTGGGCAAGACTAAGGGTACATTCACCTACCTGTGTAACAGGATTCGAAAGTAAGTCGCTCTGGATGAGAGCATCATCCAAATGCCTGATACATATAAACCATATGAAGATATAAGATTTTGTCCCGACTGTGACAATATTCCACTTCCATTGGGTCATTCCATTATTGGGTGCCATTCAGGCTTTGTAACACTTCTTTTATCTTTTTTTATTATTGAAAATTATTTTTCAACATTAAATCGAATAAGAAAATGTGCATGCAACCATTTAAACCTGTGCTCACCCATCTAAATAACAATATCTCATCTCATTTTATCTCATTTTCAAGTTCCTTTGATGACAATGACTTAAAGGACTTGAAACAGTAACAGGGTTTTTTTTGGAAAAGAATTAGTATCAACACAAAATGTAATATTTCCATAAGCTGTAATAGATGAAGAGGATCAAGCATGAGTTTATCTGCACCAATTGTATTGGCAGTACTTTTGCCATCATGAGAGCATTATTATGAAAATCCTTTATCTTGTGATGACTGCTTTTTTATCTCAAGATAAAAAAAAAATATATTTTTTAACTTGAGATCTCAGAAAAAGTAAGCTGATATCACAAGATAACAGTACAGAAAATTAAGTAACTTTTCGTGTTTCTGATTTCTGTACATTATTGTTATTGAGGCCAGGCAGACAAAAAAGCCTTGAATGACAGGAACACATGACACGCACACACATACACACGCACACACATACACACATTGCAGTTGGGTATCCTGTGGTTTGCCCCATGGCTACAGGGCACATTGTGACAAAACCCAGAGGATTTCTGGGTCATGTGATAGTAAGTATTAAGTATCACTGGAAAACTTAAGTGGGGAAGGTATTTTTACTTGTTATTTTTACTTGTGTGTGTGTGTGTGTGTGTTTGTGTGTGTGCAGACTGACAGCACATTTCCATCTCTACAGGAAGCCTGTGCCGGGATGTTTGAGCAGCACTCCTCTCTCACTCTCTCTGGTCTACTTTATATTGCACTTTTTAATGTAAAATACATCTTATTGTTTTCACATATTGAATATGCAGTTCGTACAGATATACTTACTGGGGGAGCTGGGAAATAAACTCTACTGATCAGCCCTCTGTGTGTCATTTAGGAGGACAGAAAGGGAAAGAGAAGAGAGAGGGGTAAGATATTACATTATTTGTAGAGTCATGTCACAAATTCTTTTTGCAATGATTAACACGGCAGTAGGTACTGTGTTCCCTGACATTTGTGGTTTTAAAAGATCACTTGCCTCTGGCAATTTTTATGGAAACAGAGAATTTACATAACAGAAAAATTCAATTTTATAGGATATTTTTTATTTTGAAATGAAGAATGCTGTACATCCAGTATGGTGCTTCGGCTAATCTTTTTCTCGTAGTTTATTTATTTTAGCAGTTTAGTAATATTCTGAGTTTATTCACAAGTTGGCGCACTTGCCATGTAGAGTATTCCCAATCATACACTAAATGGACAAAAGTATTGGGACACTTAATTAAAATGATTGTTTCATCCTAAACCAATGGTACTACAAAGAAAAAAACTTTTTGAGCTGTTTTTGTTGGAGTAACTATCGCTACTGTCCATGAAAAGCTTTCTACTAGATTTTAGAGCATTGCTGTGAGGATTTGATCACATTCAGTGACAAGAATGCTAGTGAGGTCAGAATGTTGGATGATCACCACCTCACCTCATCCCTAACTCATTCCAAATGTACTGGATGGAGAACCATCATTTCAAGGGGGGCACAGTTCCACTGCTCCACAGCTCAATGCTGGGGGGCTTTATGCCCCTCTAACCCATGTCTGGCATCAGGTTCATGTTTATTTGCTCCAGAGGGTCCTATTCTTCTCTACAGGGAGTAGACAAGCTGTGTGTGCATTTGCACATCTGTGTCAGCAATGGGTGCAACTTCAAGTAGCTAAAGTAGAAGTGGTGCTCACCAAAGTTGGACATGTAGTGTATTTTAACTGTCTCCTCTTATATTATCCCCATTCTAATACCTGAAACACTGCTGTCTCTTCACTGAAAAGGTTATCTTAACTAAAACAGCTGAAAAACATCCCTATATCATTATTTCTAAAATTGACCTTACATAATAGTGGTGACTCGTTATGTAGTCTCCCAAACATTACATACGCCCAGTCCACTAGTGAAAGTGTTTTGAGGCTACACGCAACGTCTACTCTGAAAGAATATGGAATTGCGTCGAAATAGGCTAAAAGCTAACGCTAGCCGGCCACTCTCTGTCTGAGAGAGCGAGCGAGTGAGCCGGGTAGGACCACGATGGGACCCAGAGAGGACAGCAACATTATATAGTAAGACTAGGAAATAATTACAAAGATGTTGTTGCTACAGTCTCAAAAGCTATGCTGTGCTATTTTACCACGAGCTCTCCATAAAATAAAAACAGTGTTTCATTCTAAAGCAGAATAACTCAATGAATGCATTCTTTGGCATTTTAATATAGGAGCCCATTTCTGCCACTTCAAAAAAAAGTTATTATTTAACGCACAAAGAAAAAGTTCCTTACAGGGTGGGTCATACAGTTATATGAACAAAAAATCTTTCTTTAAAAAAAGTTATTTTCTTGAAAGGTTCAAAGACTCTTAAAATAATGAGAAATCAACTCAAAATAGAAAAAGGTAACAAATAAACTCATAACTCATAACATATATTTGTTACCTTTTTTTATTTTGAGATGATTTCTTTATTATTGATTATTGATTATTTTAAGAGCTTTCGAACCTTTTAAGTAAATGACTTGATTTTTTGCTCAAATAACTGTACAACCAAGCCTATAAGGAACTTTTTCAGAGAGCATACTCTCTGTACTTCAGGTTAAACTACGCCACTGGTCTGTTGCCACCTTGAGGCCACAAATCAAGCAGCTTTGTTGGGAAGCTCTCATTATAGCTGCACTGCCCCTCCTCTCTTCTCTACTTCTTACGCTCCCTGCCCTCTTCCCTCATCTCCTCCCCTCTCTCCTCCTCTCCTCCCCTCTTCCCTCCTCTACTCCCCTCTACCCTCCTCCCCTCTTCCCTCCTCTACTCCCCTCTACCCTCCTCCCCTCTTCCCTCCTCTCCTCCCCTCTACCCTCCTCCCCTCTTCCCTCCTCTCCTCCCCTCTACCCTCCAGCGCGCTCTCGGAGTGTTTACTTTGAGTTGTGCTCTTGTCTGCCCCGTGGCCCCGTGCTGATTTACTTGAGGAGGCAGCAGATGGAGAGAACAGACCTCGCTCTCTGTCTCTCTCTGTTTTATTCTGTCCCTCTGTCTCTCATACTATCTCTCTCTCTATCCTTCTCTATCCCTCTCTATCCCTCGCTCTCCTTTGCTGTCTCCTGTGTGGATTGTGGTCCCTCACACCCGTTTTGGACTGGTGTTACCTGTCTGGGCAGTGAACAGTGCCTGAAGAAGAATTGCTGGAGTTGTTTCTCAGTCTGAGAGCCTCACACACACACCGCCTGGCTCCTTCACTGCAGGTAGAGTCACAGTTGGAGAGTTGTGTGTCTGACAGTTTCTGTACCTTGTGTGGCTGAATGTGTGTGTGTGTGGGAATGCGTGTTTGCAGTGGGTATGTGCAAATGTATGTACGAAGCAAGGATGTGCGTGTGTGTGTGAGTCATGTTTCATTTAAACGTAAAACACTTGCACATTACTGTGTCATCTGTTTGCTGGGTTTTCCTTGCTGTGTAACGTACAGAACGGTTTGCCTTGTTTCTGCTTGTGCGTGCGCGTGTGTGAATATGTGTTGGGGGGTTAGGGTGCACTTAAAAAAATTGCATTGCATTTATAAGAGTCTAATGGGAACATTATTCATACTGAATAATATCAGAAATATGTGGTCTTTCTGTTTATTTATTTCTGATGGTAACTTTCTTAATCTAACATATTTTATTCATGTGGAAATGATGCATCATCAGGTCAGCTGAATGTATTGCATTTGTATCACTTCACAGTACATTTACTCAATCTAACTTCTCCTTGAGAGTAGGGACGGGTGATAATGCCTATATTCTTTTCCATCTGAGGCCAAGTAATATGACAGCTTGTATCCTGATCTTCTCAAACACAGAAAGCAGGATTTTGTTTATTTATACAGGTTAAAACTGTGAAAATATGAGAATTGATATTAGTATTAAATCAACATGTACAGTGAAACATGTCCATATGATGTTAATGTTTTATGTTTATCATATGATGCTAATTTTGAATGTCCCCTATAGATTATCTACAGATACCCACATTAAAAACGAATTATCTGGTGGAATTTGGTTGATTATCAACACTGTTAAGGTCATGTTTTGCTGTACATGAAACAATGGTTTTGAATTAAAGTTGAGGTTATGGCAGAGTTTAGGTTTAGATTGAATGTAATTTATTATGTTCAATTAAAATGTTGTTAGAAATTAAGTTCATGTTTAGTTGAATGTTAGTTAAAGACAGGAGGAACTCCTACACAGCATCTAAAACATTTTTTCAACAACTTATCACCATCAAATACACTTTTTCACTATTAGTTTAATAGAAAAATCATACATAAGGATCAAAAGAATCAATATTTCAGTTTCAATCTGCCCACCATGTAGATGATTTTGATGGCGATGGTATGTGTTTGTGGCATTTCTCAACAGATTTCTGGAATCTGCCTTTGTTTACTGATCATATACACACACATTCTACCATATTCCACATACTGCCTTGTGTATAATTTGACAGATTAAAAAGCTCATGTAGCAGATAAAAGAGCACAGCTTCCTGCATTGTAACTCTCTTTAACAAGCTCATATCTGTGGCAGAAGTTGACACTTCTTTCCTCCACAGAAACAAAAGCTGGAAGCCTCCCCACGAATAGAGCCATTGTGCTGCTGCCACCTCCTAACTGCCTTAAAACATGATCACATCCCTCTTTTCTATTAGATCTCAGGAAAGTTGCCTAATTCCCCTCAGCGTCTTGAATGCCTTCCCTGATTAGATATCTTAACCTAATTACACACAAAGCGGACACGGTTCTGTTGCTCCTTAAGCCTTAGGAAGGTCTAAGGACATCCTTTGTAGGTTTAATCACTATAATGAATACCAAACAGGGTCGGTGGATGAGGAAGATGCTGCCAGCCTAATTGAGTGAGTGAACTCAATAGAGCCCTTGTGCCAGTCGTGCCACCTCTTTTAATGCTGGACTTGTCTGAACTTGGCCAGTTTACCCAGGATGTGTACCAGTTGAAATTCTTAGGTGCAGATGCAGGGTTAGCAGTTATGAAAGGGGTTCAAGAAAGTATTGATGCATCAACCGTAAGGCTTAGAACATCAGCAGTAATCATTTGTAATGATATTCAGACATTAAAAACTATTTGTTTTTTAAGTGTAAAAAATGTAGATATAGTTTTATTATTTATATACCACTTCTATGTAAAACATACTCATACATATTGATATATTCAGACACACACACACACACACACACACACACACACACACACACATATATATATATATATATATATATACTAACTGTAACTATGACAAACTGTGTGTACTCAAGAGTTTCGCCTGGCTGATCATAAGCTCAGAATTATTAAAACCAACACTGAACCAGCTGAGAGGCTTTATGAGCACTGCAGACACGAACACACAGATTTAATACATTTAGAAGGCTTCACACAGAGTGGACATGACCACATTCAAGTGTGGACAGTCATTATCTGTGCTTATATCCCGGAATGGAAAGCTCAACATGTGCTAGTGTATGTGGTTTAGTGTCATTGTTCATAGGGGTTTGCAGAACTAGAGTTGACTTCATTTCCCTTTTGGTTCATTAGGTCCAAACAACTGACTGAGTAAAAAGCCAGTAGCATGACTGCAGATGACTGCAGATGTATTGTGCCTGAACTGTGCAGTGTTTGTCCTACGTCAGTGTGACTTCCCCGGGATATCTTTACGCTGCTGCTTGTCGAAATGTTACGCAAACTCGTGAGATTTATTTTCATAGGGCATCTGGTAACTATCAGCATTTCTCGAAAGAAGAGTATTTATATCAAAAATGCCCTCATAAGGATTTGTATGCCAGGTTAAGAGAGGCACTGAAGCAAGACAAATATAGTCAGCACAGAAGCAGTACTTGGCATAACAACAGAAAAAGAAGAGAAAGAACACACTTAGAAACTGTGTTTTTAGAGCATTTTTACTGAATTACAGAGCATTGAATACAATTTTACACAAAACAATTTAGCCGTTAATTAAAAGGGAGTTTCTGCATAATGTACAATGGAGATGTAAAGAAAGTGTTTGAAAGTAGTTTCTTGAGTGGCTCATTGTAACGAATCTTACCGAGACTTCTTTAGAGTGGTGGTGATATGAACCTACAGGTGTTATTGTGGTATATGTAATGCATAAAAATAGTGATACAAATTGTGACTTGTGCTATTTTGCCTTACAAAATCCCATATTTATCTTCTGAATATGTGCCATGAATGTGAATATTACAGTAATACTGTATTTATTTATTAGGCTAAAACCATTTTTTCCAAATTGTCGTCAAACAATATTTTAGGCATCAGGCAGCATATTTGAACAGTTTCTTTGAAAACTTAATACACATAATACACTCTCAATAAACATCTGGTTCCTATCAGGTTTCTATCCCCATCACCGTGAACAATTTGTGCTTTTTTTTTTTTTAATGACACATTTCATGTCAAACCACTCAAAATGACTTTGTTTACTTTTTAAATTATTAGATTATTTAGGAATTCTGAAAAATCAATGGACTTTTCCTTTGAACTCTTCCTTTACCAATAACTATATTTTTGGCTTTGGTCAAATGAATTCAAGTGAAAATAATTCTGTTTGGAAGATGGGGTCTGATAATCAAATTAGATGGTGGTGGTTAGTCATGGATATTGTACTTGCTGTTTCTTTTTTTATCTTCTAGTGCAGGCTTTTGTTTTTTTGTTTGTTTGTTTGTTTTTTAAATCATAACTTTGGAACAAATGGATTTTTTTGACTGGGTTGATGGCATCTCCTGACATTCATTTTAACACATGAGATAGCCAGGACAGAGTCTATAAAACAAGTGTACCACTTTGCTTTACAGTAGGTGTAAGTCTGTTGTGGTAGCAGCATTACAGAGCTTAAGCAGTTTAACCATGAAGGGTTCATGACCCCAAGGCTGAGAGCCATGTGCTTTTCTTTCTGAGCCCTACAATCACTCACTCACCTCTTTAACCATGAGATGCAAATGGATTCTTATAAGCAATCTGATATCTTAAAGAACAAGTAATAGCTGTAGGCTATTAGTTTTATGGGGTGTGTGTGATATGCGCCATTGTCCTGCCTACATTGGTAACAGTGCAGCTCACGGTGCCTGTGGTGTCTAATTCCTCTCAAAACCCTGTGCTGGGTGTCAGTGTGTGGAACGTGTTAAGTGATATCACAATGTTGAAACATCCTCAGCTTGTCTGACATTCACAACAATAAGTGGAAATTTAGCACAAAAGCCTGGAGTTTGTACTGAGAGTCAAAATGGGGGCATGGAGAATCATGTTTATTATGCGGTTGATCGAGTGGTTAACCAGAACATCAGGATCTAATTTCTCACTTGCATTTTGGGACAGAATAGATGATAATGTGAGTAGGAAACGTTTTTTGTTGTGGTTTGGATGGGATGGAGTTATGAAATATCTCAATTTTGGGAGAAGGAACGTGCCTTAAGTATAAATTCATCTCTACCTTCAAGTTCATGTGTCCACAACAAAGTCTTTACAATCCACCACCACCCGTCACCTCATTTTAGCTCTGCCATATCTCTCATACCTAACTCTAGAACCCCCCCCCCCCCCACACACACACACATCTTACAGTTTCCTCCTTTATTATAATGTCCGGCATGGTCAGAACTTACAAAACTGTCATTTGTCATGTTGGGAATTTTGTGCAGTTGAAAAACAATACACACCAGATGTCAGTAGACTTATATCCAGTGGCTTTTTTGAGTAATTCAATCCGCCACATGTTTTGCATTGTGTTCCTCCCTTTCCTGACATTCAGAGAGATGGAGAAAGAGAGGGAGAGATTTATGTTGATTGGAAGTGACTTAGAAGCAGTCACTGTACCAGCATGGAAGCATGTTTTTCTCACCACTCTAACAAGAGCCAATTTTGCTAATTGCAGCCTTGATTACAAAGCCAAGATACACAACATTACTCTGTGTGGCTGGCATACAATTATCACATAGCTTAGAGCCAGTATGTCAGTGCCTATGAAGGCCTCTAACATGCTGTTGGAATACAACCGATGGACTGTTCCCATAAGATATGATCTTGCAGTTATTATTAACAGTCAACAGTGATGTAGCTCCATTATAATAAAGATTGATTGTTCAACGTATGCTTAAATGTAGATATTCCTTTAAATAGGACATCTTTAAATAGAATATGAGCTTACGAAGAGTAATGCTTTGTGTTATTTCAGCACTGATGTCGTCTATGCCCATTGCACTGCTATCTTTAAAAGTACTGCGATACTGTTGACATATTCAGGGGAAAAATGATTAATTAAAGCTGGGCAATATGGCCTAAATTTAAGCAGTATCACAAGACTTTTAAAGATACCAGATATGTATCACAATGTTTAGTTTACATAATTATATAATATTAAACTACAGCTGTCTTTATATTTTAACCATTGCAAAAGTAATGTATGTGAAAAAGAAATAGGATGCAAAATGATAAAAATGTAACAAAAAATAAAATAAATCAATATCTTAACATAATAGGCCAACATCCAGACTTGTCAGCATCCAACTGCAGATACAGTACTCTGGCTGTTGTCTGAAGACTGATTAGTGCTGGCAATATGGCAAAAATTTGCCATAACATTGCAATACTTTTAAAAATCCCAGATATGTATTATGATATTATTGTGGTTTTAGCCTTAACTGTTAGAAACTGTAGAGACTATAAAGACTCCAACTATGTTTCATCTCCACTTTAGCAAAACTAACTAATCCAAAAAATAAAAAAACAACATGGTAAAAAATTAAATAAATAGCACAATAAATTAATAGAATATGATAATGAGCCAGCATCCACAGACCTACTTGTTCCTATGCAGTTTGTGCAGTTATAGGGCTATGGTTATTGTTTTGAGGCTGATTGGGGCTGGGCAATATAGCAAAAGTATAACATCACTGAATGATTTAAATATTATAAAAACATAATGGGGCAACATCGGGTTTCGCTGATTGGTATAGAGACATTCTATAAAGAATCTGTATCTGTATTCTATAAAAGATCTGTCTGCATTAAAATACACCCTCAGATTTAAATCAAATCAACCCTCAGGTTTACTCATTCAGATTACATCAGCAATAATGACAAGGACACAGCCTGTGAACTTTGACCCATAACCCATGCTGCTCAGCAGGTGGTGATGATGACTGTAGCGGAAAGTGACCCTTAGAGTGGGCATCAGGAAACGGACGTGTGACACTCCAAAATAGAGTGGGCAGCGCTCAGCAGTTTCTGAGTGGACATCCTATTTATCTCAATCAAGCTTATGTAAGCATCAGTGGATGAGAGAAAAAGGCCTAACATGGATAAAGTAGTGCTGCGGTCAGTTATGGTTACGCTTGTTGTTTGACTCCAAGAAGACGCCTATCTAATCGCGTGTCCTAGATGAACGCAATTTGAGCTGGACTTCTTGGAGGATTTTGCAAAAAATGACTTATTTGGCCATTTGTATGGACCAGGCTATCTGAGTTAGTGTTAGAGACTGAGAAATTGGAGAAACCCAAATAAACCAAATAAATGATACTGTGGTCGTAAGTACCAGAAGTACCAGAGCTTGCTGGGATTGTAGTTCCTCCTTTAAACTGTCCACATTTGTCACAGGTTATTTCAAAATTACTAATTTATTCATGTTCACGAGTCAGGTGAAGTTATGAGATCGACTATTCACAATCGACTGTTCCAAATCAAGCTTAAGTTATAAACTGTACTGTGCGTTTTTTAAGGGGTTAGTAAACTACCAGAGTTTGCGGTTATATCATTATCCTATTAATCTCCTGCAGAGTTATGGCAGTACCCTCTGAGGAGCTATGGTAATACTCTGTGCAGACAGAAGAACTGTTGGTTTTCCATTACCCAGCATTCCTTTATGGGCAACACGGATTTCATGATTCACAAATGAAAACAAAAGCTAAACTGTCTCTCAGTTGGAAACCAAAAACAACATTAGGAAAATAATACAACTTCAGGAGGCATAATAAAAACGCAGCCATTCACGCTTGATCATTTTATCATTGTAATGCGTGTCTCAGACCAGCTGACAGTAAACTGTGGCTCACCAGAAAGGAGCTCATACAGAATGACTGATGTGCAGGATGCACACCGTGGGGTCAGTGCTGTGTTTGTCAGTGCTGTAGTCCCCACAGATTCAAACCTACCCTCTTTTGCCTTGTGCTTCTATCTGCTGCCTGCTGCCCATTTGTTTTCTAACCAGCATAAAAGTGGACCACCAAGGCAGAGCTGTAAGGCTTGGGGGTTGGGGCCAGGGGCCAGGGCTGGATCAGGTTAAACTGACTTGATCCTAATGAAATGTGCCCTGCTAGTGCCATCCCTTTCTTTCATCTCTCTCTCTGTTTCTCATTAGAAATGATGACCCTGAGAATCAGACCATGTTTACAGCCATGTTTAAAGTATCTCTTTTAGTTTCCCACATGTGGTTTGTGCTTTTACTGGTACCATACTGGTACCATTTGGATTATGCAAAGCTGTTTGATTTGTGAGCAGTAGCACTTTCTGCTAAGTGTTCTTCCATCAAATTACTGGATGCTGATATTGGAATCATATTAATATGGTCAGACAATTGCTTAGAAATATGTATATTGGCATCAGACAGATGTTTAGATTTGACCCATATTTCAAGCCGATACTTGATTATGTGTTTATTTTTACTTCAGAGGAGGAGCTAAGAGGTCAGCTAACTTGGCATTAAGTGACTTTATTGACCCTGCATAATTGTTACACATTTTTATAATGCACATCCAGGTATATTTAGTCATAATTTCTACATACTATGCGCAGTACATACTATAGGCCTCAGCATGTACTGTATGTACATAAAAATATTGGTATTGGCCCAGAATATACAGAAGTATTTTAGATTCAAGTTTGTTTCCTGTAGAGAATTTGTTCACTTACTTGTTCACTCACTTATAAAACACACAAAATGTGCGCCGTCGGCATAAAGTGTGTACATATACAGGTCAGCCATAACATTAGCACCACTGACGTGAAGTGAAAAACATCTTTATCTACAGTGGCATCTGTCAAGGATTGAGATATATAAGGCAGCGAGTGAACAGTCAGTTCTTGAAGGTGATGTGTTAAAAGCAGGAAAACTGGGCAAGCATAACAACAGTCTTTGACAAAGACCAAATTATGATGCTTGGACGACTGGGTCAACACATCTCCAAATGTGGTATGCAGCAGTCAGTATCTACCAAAAGTGTTTCAAGGATCTGCTGCTAACGGTTTGATGACAGATACCACAGGGTGCCTTCAGAGGTCTTGTGGAGTCCATGTCTCGATTGGTCAGATCTGTTGTGATGGCACAAGGGATGTATATATGATCAATATATGTGTGTGTATATATATATATATATATATATATATATATATATATATATATAAATGTATATATATATATATATAGATAGATAGATAGATAGATAGATAGATAGATACAGGGTTGTTATGCGACATCAATAATATTTGAATTATAATATCCTTTATTTCTTACATTATGCCAGAATTCATGGGAACGCTAATGGTGAAAAGCAGCAAATGATTGCTCCTTTGTTTCTGTAAGAGCCTCCATACCAAGAGCTGTATAAAAGCACTTAGCATAGCCTTTGCATGACTACACACAGGATGTATACAGCCAGAAGGGCTGTGTGTGTGGTCAAAGCATGTCCACTTGTGGTGCATGTTTGTTTAATGCAGCTCTGCCATTACTAAAAGTAGCTGTGCAGTAGCTAATTTCAGTAGTGAATGTGGGAAGATTAACATTCTTCTGTCATTTTGGGGATGTTTGTAAATGGTTTGCAGTCTCACTGTAGGCTGTGGAGCTCAGTAGCCAAAACAAAACCCTTTCTTGGCTTTGTAGACATATCGTTCTCTCCTAAGGAGAAGAACACTTTGTCAGGGAATGTGGACTGTCTAGACTGAACATCGTAAGACTGCAGGGCTTTTTCACTCTGTCTTGGACATGGACATTTTACTTTCATTGAAACTGAACTGGCCTGAAAATTCGTCTTCCTCTGTGCTTGCAATACCTCCTGCCTGACGTCTTTTCCTCCTAGTATCGTTTGATGGTCGGTTTGAAATGACATCAGAGGAAAAAAAGGGCAGTTTTGCCAGGAATGAACATTTTGTGCGTTTTTTCTTTCGGGTCACCTCAACGATTTTCTCTGGAACATTTGTCATCCATTAACATCTTTCTATCTCTCTCTCTCTCTCTCTGTCTCTCTCTCTTTCTCAGGGTGACCACACGTGGGCCACCATGTTGGGTCAGAGCGTGAAGTTGCAGCCAGTGGCCATTCAGAGCCTGTCGGAGCTGGAGCGAGTGCGTCTGCAGGAGGTGGCTCTTTATCACCTGGAAGAACGTGACTTGGACTTCAAAATCAGTATCCCCAGAGGTATAAACACACCACAGAAACAGTGATCCGAGAAATGTGCAAAAATTGTTTCTTATGTTGGTTTATTTCTAAAGCACACGATTGTATGCAAAGTTTGGACACCCCTTCTGATCTTCTAAGTGGAAATAAGTAAATGGATACTCAGCTTTTTGAGCACAATTTCTGTTTATTAAAATAAAATATTTATAAATATTTTTTACATTAAGCAAATAAATAGTATTTGTGCATACAGTTGTGCAGAAATAAATTTTTTTTACTTCGAAAATCAACTCACAGTGAGAATAAACAACTCACAATGAGAACTAGTCAGTTTAGAGTACAGCCTCCACATGGCGGGGTAGGTTTTAACACAGTGCACCCAAAGTAAACAATGAGCAAAGTGTCACCCTCCCCCTTCCCACCGTGGAATGGAAATTTTAAAGTGATAAATCTATTAAATTGACATTTTTTCCCGCTTCATCCTAACCTTAACTTTACCTGAAAGTCTAACCCTCACCCTTGTCCTAAACCTAACCTTGTCCTGTCTAAACTTAACACTATTGAGAATCAGCTTTCTGATTCTAAACAATTTGAACAAAGACTGTAGGGGAGGCTAAACAAAGCAAGACCCCAGATTTTTCTAGCAAATGTTGTAGCTAGTCATCAAGTCCATTAACCATTAACTCTCTTATGGGGTGAGTTTTAAATAGCCAATACGTTTTAGTATAAGAAAAAAGTTATGCACCGCAATTCCGCCTTACTCTCCATTGGCCCTCAGACGTGCCTAGGTGAATAACTGTCATTGCCACTGCAAACTGTTCTCAAGGAGGACACAACATGACAAGAGCTATTCAATACCAATTTCTATTTCTTCTCAGAACATCAAATGTTAATTACTAAATAACATTTTTCAACAACTTTCTTTCCAAAGTTAGCAGACGCCCGCATGCTGTCCAGCTTTACAGAGCCAAATGTTCTGTTCAGAGGTTTAACCTTGTGACCATTTGTGTTGTTCGAACCTGAATAACCATCATGGATTGAGCCTCAAATGCTGCATGGTAATTACTGGATGTTTACCAAGACGATAAGCTGACTGGAACTTGTTGAAAGCACAGTAAAAACCCACATAAGACCAGTCCACAATGGACTCAAATTCCAAGGGGACAGTAAATCTAGTGGATTCTGTTGGAGGGAGAAAGGCGTCTGCGTCTGTATGTGTGTATATTAAAGAGACGGGGGGAGAGGGATGAGGAGAGAAAGAGAAGGAAAAAAGAAGAAAAAGGGCTCAGGGAAGAATAAGAGGTAGGTTCACGAGTGTGTGTTCTTACATAAGTGTCCAGCATAGCTGGAATGTGGAAGCTTACAGAGTGTGCTATTGAAATATCATATCTGGTAATATAGTCCAGTGTTTGAGGAAATGATATGTTCTCCCATTTGGCCTTAAAAATCATATTCTTTACTGAGCTGTATGACCTGCCCTCTTAAAAGGAAGGTTCTTCAGCTGGTTCTGGAGACAAACCAAAAGAAATGTCCAAAAGGTTTTGATAAGGAAATAACAATATGGAACTTGTGTTGCTCATTTTTCCCACAGTTCTGTGTGGCCCTTTTGTGTCCAGTTCTCAGTTTATAAAGCAGCAGTGTTTAGTAATTGAGCTTCAGAACATGTGTTAAGTTTTCTTTCACATCCAGCCATGCATTACACATCGGAAGTTGTAATGCAAGCAATTCCAAGCTGTTTGACAAAACATGGCTCAGTAGAAACTCAGAGCTTTAGCCG
This sequence comes from Salminus brasiliensis, assembly GCF_030463535.1. NCBI lineage: Eukaryota > Metazoa > Chordata > Actinopteri > Characiformes > Bryconidae > Salminus > Salminus brasiliensis. The sequence continues at coordinate 15,029,937 of NC_132886.1, forward strand.
ATCATCAGTGCACAGCTTTAATCCAGCACTTCTGCTGACCCCTAAAGGAAGAGGTCAGCGGACTTTGTGGGAATATTTACGGAACGCTCTCTCATCCCCAAGGAGGAATACATCAGAATCCTCAGCACGGTCCCAACAGCCACCTCTGAGGAATCATTGATGACTTGTGCTGATGATATTTCGGGGGAAAAATCTAGATCCAGTGTCAGTTTCAGGCCTTTTAGAAATTGACCTTAGTGGAGTTCACCAGGGAGTTTTGGTCTGTAAGCAACTATCACAACTGATGTTCCTCTGTTTCTGCAGTTTCCTGGCAGTGTTGGTTGGATTATTTAAAAAATGTACTCCAGAGATTTCTGGTTTATGGTTTTGGTTTGCTTTCTTTTGTCTATCTGCATAAGATCGGCCCATGTGCAGGTTCAGTTTATAGACCTTATATGACTTTGTTTTCACGTCTTGCTCTCTCGCCTGTCAAAATTGCTTCCATGCTTTGTTTTCTCTCTGTAACTTACCTTGGAGTGAACTTTTCTCTTTCTGCCCCTGTCTCCAGGGCGTTGATGGGGAATTAGCCCATGATGCTTTGGCGTGTGGGGAGGGGGAAGGGCCAGTGGCTGTGGAAATAAATTCTCATTTCCTGTAGTCATGGGAATATGACCCCACCCAAAGCTTCTTCACATGGTGCCTGAAGCCCCAGCGTGGTGTCGCAGCCCCCCCCCCCTTCCTTTATCCCTCCGGACACATCACTACAGTAGCTCTCTCATGCAGCCTGAACCCCACTCTCGGGAGCTCTGCCTCAGCCAATATGTGAGCTCATATCAGTAAAAACCAACAACAGTTATTTTGGCCAGTCTGCAGGGATTAGAATGGCCTTTTTAGTGTGTGTGAAAACGTCCATATGAACTCTGCAAAGAGAGATGAGAACATTTTGAGGCTGTTAGATGGTTTTAATTTTGAGAAAATGATACATTTTCAAAAAGAGTCATTTGTAGCTAGGCCACAAACCCTAATTCAGTTAGATTAGTTTATCTCACATCTCACATCCATATAGCAATAAAAAGTCTTTAAGTGTGAAGAACCTTTTGAAGGTCCTTTAAAGGTAAAGAACCTGTACTTGAACTCATTTTTTGTACAAACATGAGTTCATTATGGGACCAAAAGTGTTTTTTCTATGGCAGTCCGCAAAGAACCATCTGAAGCACTTATTTGCCACTGTTTTGTTTCTTCTAGTGCATCACTCCAATGACCCCTACTTTGCACCATTATTTAAAGAATGTACCAATAATCAAAATTGTGAGAAACAAGGTGACCTGCTCTGATTATGAATGCTGCAAACGTATCTAATCAGGTTCTAATGAGTTAACGATACTTAAGCAAAACTGTAGAGAATGTGAGAAAGCCTGATCTCATGTTGCTAGCTTACTGTCCTCGTGTGGGCCGGATAGACAGTAAAACCAGTTCCCAACTACATGTGGACAAAGAGCTTTGTGTTTAGCGACTTATTTTTAGTGCCCTCCAGTTGAGGAAGGACTGCTCTTTCTCAGGCAACATTCAGGGCTAATAGTGACCATTACAGCTACCCAGGAAATGTTTTCATTTTGTTCATTTTGGGCTAAGCATAGCCTTGGAAATGTTCCTCTCACTAATGCTAAAAACATTAAAAACACTCTGTAACAGTTCTTTAGACTGCTTGCTTTGGCAGCACTCCATTCACAGAGACCACTGTATTTAAAAACATTGTCCGGCAGTAAGTGAACCATGTAGTTTAGGCATTTTACTCCACTTTGTTTGTTGGTGAGTCAGATTTGGATTTTTAAAATGAAATTTTTAAATGATAGTAATAGATTTTAAGCATTTATTGATCTAATTCATGATAATAATGAATTAACAGTAATTACAGTTTATAGTATTATCACAAGATTGTAACAGTAAACATTCTACAATCATAAAATGATAAATGTACATACAGCTGTTCCTTTCACCAGCAGACTAAGTGGGCAAAATACATTTTTAATATAAAAAATCAAGAATTATGATGAATCATGGGGCGTTTATGGAATCAGCACAGGGTTAAATTACACATGCAAGGTTTAAATATACATACAGCACACCTTCACTAGTTGCAACTAGACTTGTTTTTTCAACAAGCTTCTGGCTGAATTCCGGTTGGATGTTTGACCATTTTTCTTGGCAGACTTGGTTCAGTGTTCAATTATATTTGTTGGTCTCCTGGCACCTACCCAACTCTTAAGCACAATCCACATTTTTTTCCATAGGTTTGAGGTCAGGACTTTGAAAAGTCATTTTTAAAAGCATGATGTTAGCTTGCTTAATCCATTCTGCAACCACCATTGATGTGTGTTTGGGGTCGTTGTCCCCTTGGAATTACTAATTGTTCATGTTTCAACTGTCTATCAAATAGTTTGAGGTTATGCTAAAGAATTCTGAGGTAGTCCTTCCTTTTTTTTCTACTTTATGCAATGTAAGAGTTCCAAAACAGCCCAAGCTCTACCACCACCATGCTTAACATGTGGTTTAGTAACTTCAAAGGGATTTTTTCTTGGTCATCTGCAAACATCAGTCAGGCATTAAGTGATTGTTTTTGTAGCTTTATTGGAGATTATTTTTTGGGGCGGCAGCCTCTCGGGCCATGGCAATGTAAAACTCCCTTGACTGTGGACAGTGACACTGGTTTTCCAGCAGCAAACTGTTATTGGCAGGCCTGTACCTTTGTGATTCTTGGTTTGTTCATGATCATCTGAACCAGTTTCCTCTTAGCTGAATGTGACGGTTTGAGTCTTGATCCAGACTTTGGCAATGGCGTTACATTTCCCAATAACTTGCACTTATGTTTACAAAAAAAGTTTGAACTGATGATCTTGAAATCTGCAGTTGTTTATAAGACCAAGAGACATTCCTTGTGTAAATCTACAATCATCCTTCTCAGATCTGCACTGAGCTCCTTTGTACTATGTGTTGGTCAATCCAATGAGTGCTGTCTAATAAACCCTTTTATGTGGGCATGGAGAAGCTACCAGCTGTAGTCAGTCATGACCACTAACAGGAATGTTAAAAGACTTTGGCAGGTTAAAATACTTTTTGGAACTTTGAGCACCACTAAATTAATAATCTAAGTGGGTATATATTTATTTTGACCCTTTATGTATAATTATGAGCCTGTGTTGATTTCAGAACTGAAAGCTTAAATAATTTTTTTCTATTAATGATGTGTGTTGTGCCTCTTTCTGCCTCAGAAAAAGGACAGTTCAAAGAATCACTGAAAGCCCAATATTGCCATGCCATTCATTCTTTGTAACTGCAGTCTTTATTCATTTCTGGAAGCCTGTTGTTTGCCACATTTAATGGGCATCGTGTCAGCTTTGCAATCTTTGGGCTATGAAGGTGTTCAAACCATCAACACACTAATACAGCAGTGGAAACAGCATGAGATCATGATGAGACAGTGTAGTGGAAGCTTATGAAGCCAGAGCTGTTGGGCAAACTGCAACAGTGATGGCATTTTAAAGTGTCTGCTATAACAGTATTGTGAGTTGAACATTGTGGCTTGCTTTGTTATTAAATATGTGAATTATGTAAATGAAATATGAGAAATGTGATTTCTACTGTTTAAAAAAAAACATGTGGTGTTTAAACTTGAAAAAAGATGCCTTCAATTCTGAGTTTATTGAACTTCAAATTAGGGTACAACGCTTGAGCTGACGTGAATCAGGGGAGAGAAGCAGGTTAGCATTAGCTCAGAACAAATCTGGCTGACTAAAACCCCACTTATAAGCATTTGGACAAGAATGCCTTTGCTTAGCTACTTCAGCAACAAACGCTGTATCATACAGCTCAATTCAGCTGCTGTTGAGTAACTACTGAGCTACCGACACATGGGTTGACGATCAAACTCGTATCTGAGAGGTGAAGGGAGACCTGCAGGTTCTGCAGAGTTTGAACTTGGTTTAGAGGATAAAGCCTGAGACCACAAAGTTAAATAGTAGTCTTAGAAGTGTTTCTACTGTTTTCAGGCACATGTAATAGATTCGTTCATGCAGGGTGACTCTGCTTTGCCTTTTAATCAAACTAATCAAGCATGTCGATAAATACACAACTATAATGGGCTTGTTTTTTTTGCATCTGTTTTCAGAGCATGTCACCAATCAGTGAGCTCCCACAGCTCGCCCACAACCTGAGGCTCTCTTAAATGCACATGGGGGAATTAGCTTGGGGGAACTAGCTTATTTGGTGTAGTAGAACAGAAATTTGACCGATCAGGCATGTCATCATTTTGAAATATCATCCTCATTTTGAGATAGTGTCAACATTTAAAATACAGCAGTATATGGGTTTACCCTACTTCATATAGTAATTTTACAGAACATAAAGCACAGATCCATGTTCTGTTAACTTACTATTAGACGATTAATGAACTAAAACATTAAAGTCAGCCTAACTATGCTAAGTTTTACCTTAAACCCCTATATAGTTTACAGTGCAGAAGCCTTTTCTGGAATGTGTACAGACTCATTTATTAGGTTACATAATATTGGCCACATATGTTGGCAATACCACAGTTTCTTACTCTATTCTGACTTTTCAAAACCACAACCAGGTCTCGACATCTGAAATATCCCAGGTGTTTTTCAGGGTTGTTTTTACTTCTGTTTTGCATTTTATTGAACACTTTACTAAATTACACGCAAGTCTACCATCTGATCTGTGTATTGACTGAAATGTGTTTTCTGGTGGTCCCATCAAGACATGCTTTCTTTTCTTTTTGTGATACCATCTACAAAAGCCATCTTCTCTGTTCTCCATCCAGAGACTCGCAAGAGGAGGAAATCTCTTCGAAGAAAGTTTGATTCCTTTTCCAAGGAAAAGAAAGAGCGAGGTAAGGAGAGACTCCTGTTTCTTATTTTCATGACTGACATCTCTTGATCTGTAATTCACTGAGAAAATGTTCAGCTTTTTATGGCGCGCGGACAAGAAGGCCGAACTTACAACTCTTTCATGCTGACTTATCCAACCTGCATCTGCTGAAAAGATTTTGACTTAATCTGTCACTTCCCCGCGTTTTCGCACCCTCCTCTCTCGCTTATCAAAGTGCATGCTTAACAAGAAGTGTTTGAAGTGCACCTCTACTGAGCTGAACCAGAGCTTTAGGACTTACACTCATTGTTTGAAAGTCTGCCAGCACATCACACATTCCTTCTCCATCTTGTCACTCCCATACTATCTCTCTGCTCGCTCCCTTCAAAATCACAAACAAATGATAGGTAGATGGAGCTTTAAATTCGATCCAGATGTTAAACAATCTCCGCTGAAAACTTGCTGTGCAACTGTAAAATTCCACTCTTTTCACAAGTGGCACTGCTGCTCTCCCTGTAGCTCTCTCTCGCTCTCACTTTCTGATGGTATAGCATCTAGAGAATGGTAAAAGGATGTTCCTGCTCAAGCTCTGACCCCAGTTCCTGAGGCTCCAGCCATAGGTGTGCCCAGCTCCTGGGAAATCTCCAATAGGCCTTTAAGACGTGCTACTTAGCCAGCCTTAATGGCCAACAGAACATTGAGTTTTGGCATGGCTTTCTGTGCCACTCTGGGCTTACCGACTGCAATCTGTGCAGCCGTGTGTTGTGGACGCAACCTATATACTGCAGCTTTGTCTTGTATATAAACAGTGATTTGTCAGTTTTATGGGATGCAAGCAATTTAGAACAATGGTCCTAACATTGGTCCTCATTCACCAATTTCTTCCTAAGAATGTTCTTACATTTGTTCTTGAGAAATGTCCTAACAAAAAGTGTTTTTAAACCACAGAATTGTTCACTTCTGTGCTCTAATAATGATGGATTCCACTGTCTTTGTAAATCGAACAAATCCCAAATAAGAAAACATCTTCATAAAAAACTGCGTAAGTGGGTTTTAAGAAGAAATTTCTTCCTAAGAATGGTTGGTGAATGAGGCTCATTTACTATGCTCACACAAGATCTCAATGAGAGCTCAGTCTCTTGCAAATTGACTCGTCATTCATCAGTGTGTTTCCAATGCTATTAAAAGTATCTGGTTCTCTAAATGTATATTTATCTTAACCAGTAACCAGTACAAGTTCTACAGTATTTGAGCATGTCCAACCGTGAGATGTGAACAATGAAATGACGGCAGCCTCATGTCCCCTCCTGCGTAACTGACTTGAGCTAAGCCAATTATGCTAACCATGTTTTAGCCGTCATTGAACAACAATTCCCAGTCTAACTTAATCATCCTCCAAAATGACAACAATGTGAGCTGCGCTTGAAAAACAGCCACTTTTGGCCTTATGCTTAGTGACAGTTCTGTCAGATTAGAGTCATTACTATAGTCAAACTGTAGGTTTATCCACATGTACATTTGCACTGAATTTATGTCACTTGATTCATTTAATTCACTCAACTTAAAATTGTGTTGATGTCTGAAAAGGTACATATATCAATCTGTAAATATCAATACAGCACATGTATTCAGTGTAGGAAGTACTTTGTTATAACAATTCAATTTCTAACCTAACAGGACAGTTTTTAACCTCTGTCCCATATCTGCTGTAGCAGCAGCATGTCCCATGTGCTTGGACTGTAACTGAGCTTTGGCCTGTTCTCAGACCGTGCCAGTGCAGGTCTCTGGCATCCCTTCAGCTGCCTGTGACCTGCCACTTTAGTCAGGCAGCTGGGCACGTGCTGCCAGCCTTGCTTTTCCATGCTGGAGGATGGGGAGGCACTGGTGGACAGCCGGATGGAGGGATAGAGGGACACTTGGGAGGAGGAGGGACAGAATGCGTCTAAAGAAGAGTTAATCCCCCCTATCCTTTCAGATTATTGGCAGGCCGGCAGCCATTAGGCTAGACTAGCCTGACCTTCCGCAGAGCCTTTAACCCCACGAGACTGCTTTAGATAGACACAGAGAAAAAGAGATAAAGAGAGAGAGAGAGAAGGAGGGATGAACGGAGAAGAAAAGTGTTGCTGCAGGCGCGCTGCAGGTGGCAATCCTATTCTAGCACAGCTCCACTGATCTTTCAGTGGCAGAACCCTCAAAATACGAGCTTGGTTTATTTACAGTCAACTCCCCATGAGGTAAAGCCGCCACTTTCAGGAGAGACTCATTGAGGGATTTTATTCCATTGAGAAAATTCTGTTTTGTGTTAAAGCAGGCACCGAATGTCAATTTGACATCAGAAAGACGTTGGATTTTAATGTTGGATAGGCCTTGAATTTTAGTTGCAATTAAAATCACATTGATGTCAAAACCCAACGTTGAAAAGGTTTAGATTTTGGTTTGGTTTGGAAATCAACGTCCCATATTGGATCCCCAAAATTAGATAAATGTTTTGTTACTTAACACCAACAACATATTTACAATGTTAGAATTTCACTTTGTGTGGACACACAAAGTAATTACACAACTAAAAACCGACAAACTATGATCATCAGTATTGTACTTGAAATTTAAGTTGGCATTACACAACGACATAAACATGTGACCTTCATTAAACCAAATAACAATGTCTCTTGATGTTGGTAGCCAGTTTCCAGGTTTGATATGATTTGATAAGATACATGATATGGTATTTTGTGCGTATATTTTATGTGTTCAGAATGCTTTGATAGAAGGTTTAATATCTCTTACTGAATACATAATTACATGAGACAGCAGATGTGTATTTATAGGTATGGGCTACTTTTGTGTTATAATAAGATCTAAGGGTCCAGGATTAAAGCAAACTTAGTTTGAGTTTTCCTCTAAGAGGCTTAAATGCCTAAGAGGCACAAACACTGTTAAACACTGACGCAGGACTGCAGCAAAACTTAAATAAAGGCAGTTTCCATGAGGTGTGTCTGGTGCTGAAGGTGCCACATGTTGCCATGAGAGTGCTGCTGGGTTTGGAACATCGTAGTGTGAGATTTGCCAGGGGCCTTTTTGAACTTCGTCAATATCTGTCTCTTCTCTCTCACTCTCTTAATTCAGTTCAGTTCAAAGACGTTTTACCAGCATGACTGTACTAAGTGAAAATGCACACTATCCACTATCCACATATTAAATTGCTTATTGTTTTTACTATATATATATATTGCATACTTTGCAGTGTACATTACTTGTACCATATATTTGACAGTTTGCAGTATATACATTGGACTGCAAACTGTCTCCAGTTGCTTCAGGTCTCCTCCCTCAATCTATGAAGCAAGACAAGTCCTGTTTAATCCCCCTTCTTGATGAAGAGAGTAATTTGCTATGTTGCTATAGTAGTAGTAGTAGATTGTAAATATAAATAATTAAGCGATAATAAATACCATAATTTAGTATATAGGCTAAGATGGGGATCTATTTCACATTATAAAAAATTGTGAAGAATTGGTAACTGTAAATAATTAAGCTACCACACTGGCCGATAAAAACATCTTTTGTAACATTTGTTTGCACTTATTTTAGTGTTTTTCCAAGCAAATATATAGTGTACAGCTCAGAAACAGCTTTAAATACAATTCAAATAGTTCTTTTCACAAAACAAGTTTTCTCAATGGTTTATTTTTGAATTGTCATTTGAGGTAAATACAGCTGTGCTGTAAGCAGGTTCGAGGCACATGTTAAAGGGTTAATAAGGAAACAGTTACATGAACGAAGTGTGTCCTTTGTTGAACCCAGTAAGGACATTGTGGGTGTTGGGTGGACCAAAGCAGTTGCATGAAGGCCGGCTGATAAAGATGAAACACTTTCCTGTTTGGCTTAGGAAATGAGCGCAGAAGAGATGAACCCCACCATGATGATGTGAGAACAAAGGGGTTGAACATTTGGGATGCTACGGCTTGGAAACTACAGGAGGATCATAGTTTGTTTATGCAGTTAAAGTGCTAATAAAACATTCTTCACAGTATAAAACACTCAGACACTTACTTTATTCAAATAAATATTACTCAGCGATGTGCGAATCATCACAACTGTCTGAGTATTTTTTATTTATGTAGTGTCACATTTACTGAGAGGACTGAATTCAACAAAATACAACAAAATGTTCCAGTAATGTCTATTCATATACAAATAATTAAGCACCATAAATCTATATGCCTCATTTTTTACACAGGATATGTAAAGTTTGATATGTTATATGTAATATTTAATCTCTGTATATTTATGCTAGAAAACAGTGATAAAAACAAAGGATCGAAACTGGATAGGTCTTAAAATAGCTGATGAGTCATACAAATTGGCCTGGGTTGGCCTCAATTCCAATCTTTGCATAAATTAATTAGACTACAAAACAATAACAAACTGTAATTCAGTTAATTTATGGTTCAATTTAGAGGAATCTCTGTTAGTTTGAAATGTCACATGTTGTTGCTTTAATGTAAGATCCTTATACCAACATTTTTGGCATTTGATTTAAAGCTGACAGTTGTTGTTTACATTTACATTCCACAGTAAATGGACCAATAGAAAAGCTCCAAATTTACTTGAAATATAATCTTTCTACACTGCCGCCCACTAAAAGTTTCTTTTAACAGAGTGCAGTATCTCTGTATATACTGTAAAGTGGGCTGATGTGTGGAGTGCTGTGGTAATTAGAATTAAATACATGCTAAAATTGTGTGTGTGTGATTCAGCGTCTTGCAATGAGCTGGTTTGAATATGGCGGTATATGCCATGGAGTATAAATGACTGGTGTTTGATTGACGTACTCCCTTCCTGCAGAATGAGCTTAAAAGATAAATGTATTTTTTCATATCAGCCAGTAAAGCCACATCCACAGAGACTGCAGCTTGCAAGTGGGGCATAAATTCATGACTCATTGCCGCAGAGTATTTATATATGTGCAGGGTTCAGTGCCAGCAGTATATATATTTTCTGACTCAGAATTAGTTTTGTTGTTTCTTGACATGTATCCAATATTCCTCAGTGGGAGGTGATCCTGACTCAGACTGAAATCTTACAGTAGCATTTGTTTCTCCTCAAGTGGCAAACACAAGCACCAAGCACATATAAAGTATATGACTATAAATAAATGATTTTACAGCATATCATAATAAGGCTCTCTCGAATGCTACAGTTCAGATGCTTAGCAGTAGATGGAACTATGATACTGCAATTTTTTATGATGGCATCGTAACATTGATATAAAGTATTGATAACATATAATGAAGCTGGTTCAGGGGATAATATAATGTTCCTAAAGGAAAAGCCCAATAATATTTTATGTCAGCAAAGTTTGATGTAAGCCATTTTATTTACTATCCAAAATAACCAGTGCAGTTAAGTTGTATGTGTAATTTGATATATGTAGAGTAGAAAATGGTACAGTTGTCAATTTTTGGGCTATTTTCACTATTGAGCTACTTTCTCACCTTGCAATGTTTTTATGTACTCTCCATCATGAATGTAAAAAGTTTTTAGGCTATTAACCTTTAACCTCTGAAACTTTCTGTCTCAGACATCAGACCATATATGTGTTCATTTCATTCAAAAGCTTTCTGCAATGTACCTTTCAGAGGCATTAAACTCTTGCAGTTCTGGATCCTATCGCAAAACTGAGACCAATCCTGACTGTGTACATTTGTAAAGAATGGCACATTCCACATCAAACCACTCTGACTGACTTTGTATACATCTTAACCGTTTATAACCTGAACCATCAAATGATTGCCAGAAAAATCAAATTCTTTAAAGCGTTGGTGTTTTTTTTTTTTTTAATGAAATTAAATAAAACTACATAAATTACTTTTATTTTGTATCATATTGGATACATATTGGATTTTTATATATTTAATATTGAATATTAAATATTTTCATACCTTCTATTTATATGCATTGCTCTGTTTTTCTGTTCTTTGGTGCATTGTATTGAGCAATGACAATAAAGTAGAATCTATCTATTTATCTATCTATATATATATATATATTGCGCTTTGTCCTTTTCTGCCCATAGAAACAGCTTCCAAGGCATTTGGGATCCCTTTGTCACAGGTGATTGCTAATGACCGTGCCTATAAGCAGCGCCAGGATGCTCTGAAGGAGAGTCGGAGGGACTGTCTGGAGCTGGAGGCCAGCGTCATGCGCTTCCGGGCAGAGAAATGCCAGCAGAATGGAAGCAGACTGCCAAGCAACACGGCCATGGGCCCTGGAGCCTCCTCCTCTTCATCATCATCCTCCTCATCATCAGTGCTGGAGCTCCACAACAAGCCCCTGTCCCCCACCTTCCTGGATAACAGCTCCCGCAGCCACAGACGGGTAAGAGACTGCTACTGTTCTCCTTACCACATCTTTCTACCTCAGCCTAATGATCCAAGGATCACTGGTTCGAATCCGGGGTCATGCTGCTTGCAAACAGCAGCGTCCTAGTGTGATGTTGGTTTGCACAGGCGTCTGTTAGCTGTTGTATCGAAGTTTGAAAAGAGGTGGTAGCTGGCAAGACATGTGTTAGTCTTCTCCCTCTTAGTGTTGGGGCATTGCTGGTGATAAGGGACTTCACATGGATGGGGATTGCGTAATTGGCCAAATTAGGTAGAAAACGGTCAAATTAGAAATAAAAATGATATAAAAATATGTTTAACAAAAATGTATTATCCAGCACACCTTATTTAACTGATGGTGGGTTTAAATAACAAACCATGGTTCCTCAAAAGCAACTGTATTGATGGTCCTCCTGGACTGGCAGAACAGAACTAAATCTTACAGTCTGAGCTACAGAGGAAGAGGTTACAACAAAGCAAGGGCCTACAGTGGAGCACCATCAGTGCCGGGTGTGAAAGAAGAAGGGTTGAGGCCTAATACTTTCATTCCATGGAATGTTAAAGACCAGAACTTGAAGCTTTCACAATACCCAGAGGCTTAGTAAGAGACAAAAGTAAGAGACTAGACACAAATAGACTGAGTCTGTATGTTTGTTTGAGATTTGTTTTTATGAGTCTGTGGGCATAGGCATGTGTGTATACTTGTCTGTGTGTGTGTGTGTGTGTGTGTGTGTGTGTGTTTATTTGTTTTTGGAGTGGTTGTGGTGGGTGGTAATGTTGTGTTGCATGTCCTCGAGGCACAGAGGTTAAGCTGCTAGCGCAGGACAGATGTTTGCCTTTATCTGTGTTTGCTTTATTAAATCTAGACTTGATTATTTAAAGTGGTAGAGGGCCTTCTCCTTCCCATCCGCTGAAGCAGAAAGCTGATCCAACCTCTCTGTAGGCAACTACAGAGATATAAACTCCAGAAATGTATTTAAAGCAGATGTGCATCATTAGAAACAACACTGGTAGAGTACATACAAATAATGGGTTAGATAGACAGTTGCATAAGATAACATCAGTGTGTTTGTGTTTGTAATGCAAGAATAAAATTAATAAACAAAGACATTCTTGCTCTACAGAATTTGCAGAGTTTGTCTTGCCACCTTGCACAACGGGGTGTCATTAAGGCTTATTTGGACCAAACATTTTATTATATTATATAAATGTTGTGCTTGGCCATAAAGAACCTTGGTAAAGCAAAAAGAAAATAGGATTTTTGGGTAAAACCAAATTATTGACAGAAACATGCCATAAAATATATGCCGGAAATATTATGCTGCCAAGACATATCACAGTGCTGCTGAAAAGTTTGGCAACCCTTTAATCCCTTTTAACCCTATTTTTATTTTTGCATTTCTTTTAACCTGAAATGTGATCAGATCTACAGCTAATCCCTAAAACTACATAAAGAGAACTGGTTTAAATGAAAAGTGTTATATTTGGCAAGAAACCAACACTGTATTCCTTCCAACATTTACCCCAACATTTAAGCATGTGGATGGCAGTATCAGGGTTTGGGGCTGCTTTAATGCATTAGGTCCAGAGTTTATAGACCTTTAAATTCTGAATTGTACCACAACATTCTACAGGAGTACATCAGGGAATCTACCTGTTAACTGAAGCTTATGAAGCTTTTTTTATGATACATCTATTATTTTTTATGAAAATAATTGCTTAATAAAAGCAATAATAAGAATAGGTTTTAATCCTTGGATAAAAGAGAAACATCCCAGTTGCTTTAGTCATCAATGATGAGCAACCCATAGCAGGAATCGCTGTTTTGCAAGCAGGACAAGGCCAATATTGCTCTAGTCCTTCCTAGACTGATCACCACTTCCTTGAAATGTTTGAAGTTATCACTGATATCGATTGCTGTTATTGGAAGCTAGGTTTCACATACTTTTTTTGACAAAGACATCCATAACTCAGTAACTAGTTTTAAGAGTTTTATTGTCATGTTCACAGTAAACAGACAGTTACACTGTACAATGAAACTCTGACTTTGTTAGTCTTCAGCTAATCCACAAGTTATTAGGACTAGTAAGAACTAGCCCTAACAGCATCAGTTTAAGACTATACACATAATTACAAACATAAACTAGACACATATTTAAAACTAAGAAATCAGTCCACTTATATAGGTAGCTTAGTACTATTAACATTTCTGTAGGTATTGGGCAAAGATCATTATCATAAAGTAATAAATCAGTAAATGTAATAAATGTAGTGTGTCTGTATAGTTGAGTATAGTTTAAAAATATTATATTATTGTTATTATAACAAAAAAGGGATAATGTTCTTGTGTCATTTGTGTAATAATGTTTTCTTGATCTAGTTTAGATAAAGTTTAGATCTATTAAATTTGAAAATTTCAGATCAAATCCATCAAAAAAAAACTGTACAGGGTTCACAAACATTACATTAGTAGTAGTGTGTCCATTATTACAACAGCACCTTACCAACTTACCATTGCCGGTCACTGCCATGACAGATGCTGCAGTGTTTGATTTCAGAACAAATTAACATTGTAGCCAATGACATCATATCACACGCCTTTACACATATATGGCTGGGTTTTGTAGCATGTTATCACCCCCCACCCCCCCAGAACTGCAAGTCCGAAACAAGATTTACTGTATTTAGGAACCTTTATCACAGATGCTTTTTAATCTTAAAATTAAAAATTCCTTGGATTCTCATAAATCAACTGATAAATAATTCATCACCCTTTTTTGAGAGTTATGTAGGACATGGGCCTCCTACTAGAAAGACCAGAATTTTTTGTTCCTAGCATTGCACTTTTCCGAAGATTCATGTTGTCATTCCTGGAATCTGTGTAGTTGGTCTTCCAGCTTAGCTACCTTGGTTTGGGACCTTCCATGTTCTCTTTAGATCTAGGATACATGAAGCATGAAATACAAACTATATTCTGTTCTATCTACAGAATCATTGTCTGTTTTTCCTACCTATATCAGATTATTATTATTTTAGTCTTCATATAAACTAGAAACAATTAAACATCTCACTTGTCAAGGGAATGTGTTTGACGATTCAGTGAGCAATCCAGAGCAAGGATGATTGTCTCATAGCATGGGGCTGATGTGCTTCTAGAGTGTCCATTTTTCACAGTGAAGTTTCTCCTAGTTCTCTGGGCCTGCTGGTGAGGAAAAGCTCCACGTAAACTAGGCATTCCAGCATTCTTCCTTAAGCTCAGATGAGGATTCTTGACCTGTTTCAACCAACCACACATATAAAGGATATAACGGCCAAATAGGGAAAAGTGCAAAACCAAACACTGATACTACATTACACTTTGCTCACTGTTTTGTTGCTAAGTTGATGCCAAAGGGAGTTTAGATGTTTTTTTCATTAATAACATAGACCAATTTAAAAATGTTAGGCTATAGAATGTAAAATGTTAAAAATCCTATTAAATACCTTGCAGTTAGTAAAGGTAAAGAGATAAAGTTGCAATCTAAATGATTTAATTCCGTTGCAAATTAGGCTTATTAGGAAATTGTACAAACTTTCAGCGGTTTCACATAAACCAATTAAACAAGACCAATTTAAATAGCTCAACACAATAGAACAAATAGAACCAAATTCAACACAAAGTGCCACTTATAATGACTACTACAGTCTCAGAATTCATGACAAGTGTCTGCCTGCAACAAATGTGAACTAAACAGCACCTTCTGGCAGCATTCCAGAGGAATCTTAGCCCATTCCTCATGGGCAGTGGCCTCCAGTTCACTAATATTCTTAGGTTTATGTGCTGCAACCGCATTCCTTCAAATCCCACCATGCTGTGGAGCGATGAATCTTTTGGAACTTTTCAGGCCTATGGATCAGCAGTATGTCTAGAGGAGGAAGCATACTCTGAAAAGAATGCCCTGCCTACAGTGAAGCATAGCGGTGGCTCGGTAATGCTCTAGGGCTGATTTGCTTCTTCTGGCAATGGAAACCTGCAGTGTGTGCAGGGCAAGATGGATTCAGTTAAGTATCACAAAATCCTAGGAGAAAACATCATGCCTTCTGTGAGAAAGCTGAAGCTTGGGCATCATTGGACCGCCCAACAGGGCTATTATCCCAAGCTTACCTGAAAGTCCACCAAGGCTTGGTATCAGAAGAAGTCCTGGAAGATTGTCACAGTCGCCTGATTTGAAAACCATGGACAATCCCAAGAACCCAAGAATATTAGTTAACTGGAGGCCACTGCCCATAAGGAATGGGCTAAGATTCATCAGGAATGCTGCCAGAAGCTGGTGTCTGGCTATGCATTACATTTGCAGTAGGTCATAATGGCAAAAGGGTGCTGTACTTATCACTAAAGACGCTTGTCATGAGGGGATTGAATCATTCTGAGACTGCAGTAGACATTAAAAATGGCTTTTTGTGTGGAATTTGAAGAAAGCACTTCTTATATTAGTTCAAGTCAAGTTACGTCTAGAAGCTTTTATTGTCATACCATCTGAGCACAAGTGACTGTGGTTCAGCAAGGAACAGAAGCACTACAGTACAGATGCATAAACGTGCGGACATGGAATCAGAACAATACAATAAATACCATAAATACAGCAAACAGACAGGACAGTGCAGCGCCGACATAGCACTCAGGACTGAATGTGCGTTGTGGGGATAATGATGTGTTGTGTTAAGCTATTTAAATTGCTCTTGCTTCATTGGTTTACTGCAAAGAACTGAAATTGTTGCATTTTTCTAAAAAACCTCATTTGCAGTGGGGTTGAATGATTTATCCATATACCATTAAATTATGCTTTAGCAACTAACCTTGCATTGCATTTCCCTGTAGAAAACAAAAAAAATTAGTGTGATAAAGAGATTGGAAAGAACATTGCCCAGGCTTGAGGGTGGCTGTGGTTGGCCCAGTGTGAATCAAACAGCTCAGGTTACTGTGCTGCGCCCCTGCTCAGCATGACTAGAAACTATCTCTCCCTGGGTGGCTGCTGCCCAGTGAGGAACTATCCAGATACATCCGACCAGCCAAATCACACACTGCCCAAACCCTGCCCTGTTAACAGGAGGGGAGAGAAAGGACAGGCTGTGGACTCACTGGATGACTCACTGGATGGCTGATATGACAGCTGAAGAGCTCTAATGAAAAACGTGTTTACATTCTGGCGTGTGAGCTTGCGTGTGACTATAAAAGGATTTGCAGTAATTGCATGCTAATGTATTTTCCATTGCCTTTTCACTCAGCCAGCCACTTACAGGGTGAAAACTGTGTTTCATAGTTACTACAACTACAAGGCGTTCCCACAACTCTCACTGGGCCGCAAGCGGACACTTGCTAGCTTTGTTGATGCTTTTTTTGAACATTCGAACGAAGGATCAGAAATACACTGCAAAAAAAAAACAGTAACTTAATTCTTGATAAATCGTCTTAGGCTAATTTACATATACATACATGGCCAGAAGTTTATGGACACATGCTCACCTAGTGTTTCTGCAGAACAAATCCTCTACTATTTAGGGAGGATTGTCTAGTTTCACTAGTTTGATTGCTTCTAATTGCTGTGAGGATTTGATTGCATTTATTCAGCCTTAGTGAGGTGAGGCACTGATGTTAAATGTTTGGTTTGGGATTACAAAATCCATCACTCCAGAACAGCCTGAAGATGGCGCTTGGTATTGAGCATAGGGATCTTTGTTTTATGTGCGGCTCCTTCAGAGCATCCCCTTCCATTAGCAGTGACTTGCTGTAGAGTTGTGTGTGCTTTCAAACATCAGTTTCAGCAAAGGGTGCACTTTAATGCAGCAGAACCCCCTTAAAAGGTTTTCAAATCTTTGCAGTTAGGGACTCATTATATCATGATCTCTCTTTCTCTCTATCATGCTCTTCTTGTTTCTGATGTGCGTTATGTGGATGAAAAGTCAAAGAAACATCTCATTTCAGGCCATTAATTCTCATTCTCTCTCTCTCTCTGTCTATCTTTATTATTGTCTACAGGGCGGCATGTCAGTGGACTGTATCTCAGACTTGGTAGAGAGTCAGTCCAGGTTGCTGGAGGCTCTGCAGCTCTCCCACCCTAATGAGCTGGACATCAAGAAGACGTCGGCTGGCCGCACACAGGCCAAACTCAGCCTAAACCCCATCTATAGACAGGTGCCCCGGGTCATGGAGCGCTGCTGTCAGCACATCCTCACCTTCGGTCAGTCCTGCTGCAAACACACACAGAAAAGGAGAAGCTTTCAAAATACATCACAGTCTTCACTAAGCCTGTTTATAGGTTGTAGATCTGATAAATTTGGAAGTTTGAGTAATTGTTGACCTCCAATTGCATGGGTTATAGGCCAGATCTGTATACTGAACCTAATTTGTTTAAGGCAACAAGTTTACTAATGGTTTTAGTTAAGCTTTGTTGAACAAATTTTAAAACGGTAGAATGTATTGAAATACCAAACATGGTTGTTAAAATATCTAAAACACATTGGGTTAGAATAACTCATGAAGTCTTAATATATTTACTTTAACATTTATGCATTATGCAGATGCTCTTATCCAGAGTGCTTTGCTATTTACCCAAGAATAACCTCAGCTAGTTTAAATAGGCTAAAAAGATAAAGATACCTCTAAGCTTATACACTACTAAACTAACGTCAATAAGGAGACCATAATACTCTCATAAGACTTAATTTATTAAACATTTTTAAACCAAAAGAAGTAAATCCAACATCGGTGCAGTTTGTTATATATATATATATATATTTATTATAAAGCTGATTCAACTCAAAGCTCTGGAAAATGATCACAAATATCCACCTAACACACAATCGATGAGATATATGTAAGATATATACTGTTTTATGTACAACATACTTTTTCAACCCATTTATTTGGGTTGTAACAGCTTGTAGGATTACAGTGCAGACATAAGAAACAGCATAATATTGTATTAGTTGACAGCTGTTTCCTAAGACACCTATATTAGCTTTACCAACAGCCCATATCCAATTGACTTTAGGTCCAATTGAATTTAGACCTGCATAAACAGGTCTAAATTAGGGCACAATGAAACCTGAGGCGAGCATCAGCAGATTCTGAAACACTGTTTCTTCCTCTTTCCCTTTATTCCGCAGGGCTGCAGACGGTGGGGATTTTCAGAGTGGGCAGCTCCAAAAAGAGAGTGCGCCAAGTGAGTGTGATCTCACACTGCTCTCTAGTGTCAGCTCAGGCTAAATTGCAACAAATCACATTTCAGTGTCGCTGACATCCTCTATACTCCATTTGCCTTAAATATAGATGTCGTGCTTAAGGTTTTACAGCAGATGTTGAAACCTTGCTGTGAAGATTTAATTGCCATGCAACCATTAGTGAGGTCATGTGCTGATGTTGGATGATTACTCCTGGATCACAAACACCACTCCAAGTCATGTTGTACTGAGCTCTGTCACTCCAGAGAACACTGCTCCACAGCTAAACATTGGGGGTTGGGCTTGGCATTGGGCACCTTAGACCCATGAGTAGCTGCCCCAGAGCATCCTGATCTATTAGCAGTGCTTTGCAATTGAGATTATACAAGCTGTGTGAGCAGTGGGTACCCCTTAAGGTAGCTAATTCTAAATAAGAAGGGGTGTCTATAGACTTTTGGACATACAGTGTCTTTGCTGTCAGTAAAAAGCACTTCACCTGTGGGAAACTAAGTACTGTTTGACTGCATGTACGGGGTGGTGTGTGTCCAGGAATGTTTGTGCAGAAGTTCATAATATCGATATATCAGTGTCTGCTTGCACTTGTGATGCAATATTGTTGATATATGAACATGTGCATGTGTTTATTTGTGTAAATACATGTTTTGCCTCTGTGCATCTCAGCTGCGTGAGGACTTTGACAGTGGGACAGATGTTTTTCTGGACGAGGAACACAGTGTTCATGATGTGGCTGCGCTGTTGAAGGAGTTCCTGAGGGACATGCCTGACCCTCTGCTGCCCAGAGAACTGTACTCTGCTTTTCTGCACGCTAACAGTATGTACACATGCTCAATGATACTTCGGTCAAGAGGCACATATTTTTGATTCTGTAGATTTTATTCTGTACAAAGGTATAGTTTGATCTTGTATTTGAAGTAAAATACATATATTATACTGTATACATGTGGTGCATACATATGTTTGCTGTCCTGCAAAAACCTTGTATATCTATGTTGTTGTTTTTCCAATTTTAATATAATGTGAATCTGACAGTTGTTCTTTATATTGTTGATTTCATGATGAAGGAAACAATTGAAATGCTCCAAAATCTTTTTACTTTGAGTTCCATTATAAGTTGTTTTCCTTCTCCTGCAAAGTTTTTTGTGTGACAGCAATTGCTCAGAGGCTTGAACCTGGATCTCTGTAAAGCTTGTAAAGTTGAATTGATATATTACATTTATCTGCTACATATGGGTTTTATTTTATTGAAAATAATCATCTCTGCTTATAAGTATAAGTATTTAAGTATAAATCGGTCTTTGTGTGTGTTTGTGTGTGTATTACAGATTTGCGGGGAGCTGATCAGTTGACGTATCTGCAGCAGCTCTTATATCTGTTGCCTCCGTGTAACTGTGACTCTCTGCTGAGGCTGCTGTGTTTACTCCACACAGTCCAGGAGCATGCTCAAGACTCTACCGGCCCTGACCAGCAGGAGGTAACAGACAATGAACTGTATTGTATAGGTAGTTGTGTAGTAACTCTTCTTATTGCATACCTCAGTGTCCTATTTACATATGGTGAAAAAATGGTTTCTGCTTTGATCTGGGAGTGGGCAAAATGATGATATTTTACTGTATAGTGATCAAATTTGTTATCGTGATACACAATATGCTTTTATGAGTATATCTTTATTGTCATATTGTCTGTGCTTAAAGAACACTGAGCAACTTAAAAAAAAAAACACTGCACTAAGTATTGGAGAGTATTTGGCTAGTAGTTTTTAAAATCTGTAGCTAATGGTGAATTTTGTCTGCCTGCCAATATAGTGTGATAAATAGCTAGTTGTGCAATACCTCTCTTTTTTGTCCTGCTCAGATACCAGGTAATAAGATGACGGCAGCGAACCTGGCAGTGATCTTTGGGCCAAACCTTCTGCAGAAGGAACGAGGGACAGATAAGGACCTGAGCCCACAGGCTATGGGCATAGAGGACAGCGCCGCCATCATCTCTGTCACACTGCTACTCATCCAGCATTACAAGCGCCTCTTCACGGTAAGATGACAGGAAAGAAATACATAACAACTGCATCCAAGTAAACATGATAAGTAAAGCACATCATGGCAATGGCAAATGCTAACATATGGACCTTGAACAGCTCTCTCATGCTATATATCTTCATGTGTTTGCTGTCTTCAGGTATCTGCAGAACTTCAGCAAGAGGTGCTCATGAGTCTAATTCAGACTGACCCAGATGTCATCGACTACCTACTGCGCAGGAAGCTCAGGTCAGTTATAAGAGCACAGCGAATAAAGCTCTTCCATGCTGCACTGAGACTTTCCAAATGTTAAAAGGATTTGTAGTCATATTTTCTCTGGACAATGGACAGATTTTTAAATTGTAGTCTGAATATTCCCTCTCCCCCTTTTCTGGCCTTTAATAGTGGCAGCAGTGTTACAGTGGAGCCGGATGCAGTGGCCCGCAGGGACACTCAAACATCTCTGGACTCGGTGGGTCAGTCCAGTGATGACCTCTCCCCGGTAGAGCCCATCTCCCCTCTGTTTGGGGACTTGACCAGTAGAGGCAGTCTGACCAGCGAGGTCTTCATTAATGTGCTACGCCTCAACACCAACAGAAAGCGTGAGTCCTGCTATTATTTCTGGGGCAAATGTTTGAAGGGTGTGTATGCATGCAAATCTTTATCATCTATGTAAAATCGCTGGGACATCAAGAGTTTGATTCCTGGTGATGTCAAAGCCATCCATAAAGCAGGTTAGAAAGACCCTATTTGGAATGATGCTACTCCATCCAATACTTTTTGCATGAGTTGGGGATGAGGTGGGATGGTGGTCATCCAGCATCCTGACCTCACTATCCCTTTTTAATACCCTTGATTTTGGAAGAAACTATGAAAAAACAAAGTGTCCTGATATACTTCCGTCCATTTTGAGGGAGAATGGTATACCACAGTTAGAAAGGAAAGGTACTCGAGAATGAAAGAGAAACGTGATTTTCTCCACTACTCACTTCATGATTTAATCCAATTAAAAGTGATGTATAATGTATAATATCTAAAGATCTTTATGTAAAGATGTTTAACAACAGTGCATAGTCATGAGCAATAGCTGATTTGGCACCACCGGACTACTCAGAGTGTAATCTAATCAGACCTGAGTCTGATTACAGCAGGTTTTGGCAGAAGAAGTCAAGTGACTATTAATGCGTATTTAGATGTGGAGCATTTTCTAACCTTTTATGGGGAAATTTGAGAGTGTACAATGTATCAAATTCATGCTGACTTCACCAACATTCCAAAAAGCAAGTGTACATAGTTTTTGTAAATCTCATGAGAAACATCCAAACATATAGAAATACTCATTACTTTACTGGAGCTTGTTAATGTATTTTCATACATATGGCTGCATTCTGCATTTTTCTTGTATATTTTATATAAGCCAAACAAAGACAGCAATTAGTTTGCTTAGACTCGAACAGGCTGTTTTTGCTACAAATTCTTTAAGACTACCATAGAGAAATTCCTTCTGGCATTGGCTGCCCTAAAAACAGTCAGACGTTTAGGTTTAGGAAATGGACCGGAAGACACATTTTGAAATTGAATATATCCTATATGGACAAAAGTATTGGGACACCTACACATTTCACCTACAGGAGCTTTTAGGACATAGCATTCTAAATCCATGGGCATTCATTTGCAGCTCTAACAGCAGGTTTGGAGCAGTTATTGAGTCAGCAGAGCATCAGTGACTTATCAGCACTCAGCGACCCGCTTTGTAAACATACACGGCCTGTCTCCTGTGCTGATTTATTGTGGTTTCTTAATGCTTCCACTTTTCAATAATACCATTCACAGTTAATGGCGGAATATCTAGGAGAAAAAAAAAAATTACCAACTGACTTGTGGCGGCATCCTATTAAAGTACGGCTCTGGAACTAGAGCACCGCACTGAACTGAGCTCTTTGGAACGACCCATTCTTTCACTAATGTCTGAAAAGGCAGACTGCCTGGCTTGATGTTTGATTGTATACACCTGTAGCAATGGGACTGAATAAATCACTTAAACTTAATGATGATACTCTTTGATACTCTCAAAAAATTTAAACTTATAAAATTATACTGTCATTGAGCTGGTTTTCTTGTTTGACATATTTATGGTGCTCTGTGCATGTGTGTGTGTTTAGGCTCTTCAGAACCTCCTACCAAGTCCATAGCCCAGATGCGGCACTTCCACTCCCATCACAATTTGTTGAGCCTCACCCAGCCTTCCAGCATCCTTCACGCCGATGAGCGAGATCTGCTGGAGCGGAGAGGTGGCAGCACAAGGCAGGCATGCCAGGGAGAGGGTCCCCTTTATGTTCAAGGGCAGCAGGACGGCGGCTCACAGCCCCAGAGCCCTAAAGAGCGGAGTGTGTGGGTGCGTCAGGGCTCCAACGCCTCCTCCACCACCTCAGAAGACAGCAAGCAGCCGAGCAACTTCTGGGACTTTTTCACTGGCAAGGTGTCGGGCTCTGAGACCATAGTATGACCTCTAGATGGGCTTGTGTAGTGTGCATAGCAAGTGTGGACTGTAGTATTACTCACCTGCTTCATAGAGACTGAAATACTCTCCCTCTAATACACATACACATACACACACCCACTGCACCACATAACACTGTGTTGTGGATATCATACACTTTCCTGTAATTCTAGCTAACCCTCCGGTTTCAAAGTTGTGCCATGCAGTGCATGCTCATATGTAGCTACACCAGCTAAGACATTACTGTGTTGTCCACTGGAGATGTGGTGAATCTAAACGAACTGTGGAGGTGATACACGTCCATCATAATCAGTGTTGAAAAGTGTTCATCTGGGGCCGTTTTTTGACCAGAATGAATATTCAGGTCAAGCAGCTTGCTCAAAGTTAGGAATTCGATACATATTTTATGGGTCATAAGAAACCTTCTCTGTCACTATAGAGATATGAAGAAATGAAGAGTGTAAATATGCCATAACCAGTTACCTTCCTCACACAGAGAGCAGCTTTTATCTACATGGCTTCAAACATGCCTTCTGTTTCACAAAACTAAAGAAATAAAACAGGTTTATATTGAAATAATCCCTCAGAGCTGGTTTCTCCAAGAAGAACTGAGTCATTTTAGAGCTTTTACACAATACACTACATGTCTGTGACCCTTATCCCAGAGACCCTGCAGTCTGTGTGCTTTGCATGTGTCCTCCCTACTCTACACTCTCACAAAAGTGCCAAAAAGACCATATGAGTGGATTTCAAAGTAACAGACATTTGGGAGTGTGAAGATCCTGATAGCAATGTTGACATGGCCCAAATTGGGCCACATCTGGCATTTGCTAATGACCCACTTACTACTTGGAATAATGGCCCGGTGGTGGGCCAGGTGCAGTTGCTAGAAATTGTAAACAAGATCTAGTTGGTAACATTGTGGATGAGTGGTGGGTCAGGTCTGACAGTATTGGTTTAAAGGTGAATGAGATGCTTCCCTCTCACATCTGTAATAGACAGTTACATTATTAAATACTGTATAGTCATTGCAATAATTATTATCATATTATCATCATCATAATTGTTTTTTTCATCAAAAACGTTTTTCAGTTTCAGTTATTATGCTAAATGACACTGGTTTATGTCTGTATACATATGAATTGTATACAGATATTGTATCAATGAGATCAAAAAAGATATGGTCCCAAAAAACACTTGCCAGATGTGGCCCAGGTTCGGGCCAAATTAATGGTACTATCAGTGAAACCTTTAAATAATGTAAGGGTTTGTTCTGCAAATGAGAGGGTTTGCAGAAATGAGCTCTTTGTGGCACTTTTTTCTGGAGTGTGGGGAAAATACAAAACAGGTCCAAAAACATGTTAACCTCCCTGACGTTTTGTACAATAATGTGTTTGCTGCTTACTAGAACACACCTTAGAAAAAATTGTCACTTGATGGTCATGGTCATGATATGACAGTGGCATTTTATTCATCCATTTCTTTTAGGGACATAAAAGATACACTATATGGACAAAAGTATTGGGACACCTGCTCATTCATTGTTTCTTCTGAAATCAAGGATATTAAAAGGAGTTTATCCTGCTTTTGTTAAAGTAACTTTCCCTACTGTCCAGGGCAGGATGTCTACTAGATTTTTCAGTATGAGGATTTCACTGCAATCAGCGAGTGAGGTCAGGATATTAGATGATCACCACCTCAACTCATCCCAAAAGTGTGTAATGGAGCACCATCACTCCAGAGAAGACATTCCCTTAATGCTGCAGAGCTTTATACCCCTCTACCCACACACCTGGCATGGTGCCTACGGGTTCATGTTGATCTGCTCCAGAGAGTCTTATTCTATTGGCAACACTTCCCTACTGGGACTAGACAAGCTGTGTATGTGTGCATTTGCACATCTGCGTCAGCAATGGCTGCAACTTAATTAAAGTAGCTGAAATAATTACTTAATTACTTATTAATTAAGGGGTTTCCACAAATATTTGGACATATAGTATAGCATTTGTATCACAGACTTTTTCAAAGCCAGCCAATTCATAAAATGAACCATGTGAAGAAAATAATTTCTATGTTAAACATGCATAATAATATGGGAGCAAATGTGGAATGTAAGTTGGATTTTAGCTCATCGTCCTAATTGGAGGAGCTGAAATGGAACTGAGTCCAACCCAGACTTGCTTCAGACATCTGTATCTCTACATTCAGCTTCATCAACATTTCAACAAGACTTGTCTGTTGGCCAAAGCAGCTGATTGAAGCTTGGTCTTTAATATTTTATATCCTTTGGTAGAGATGGAAAAATTCAGGTCCAGAAAGTAAAAATAAGAACTGCCTGGGCAGTATTTTCCATCGCTTACCTTTAGAAAATGTGTGTGTGTGTGTGTGTGTGTGTGTGTGTGTGTGTGTGTACCAGTATGAAGACATTCCAATAAAAGTATCTTAATATTTGATCTAGCAAATAGTACTAATTAGAATCATATCTGAGAAAGGAGGCTCCTGCACCTAAACTCTGCTATGACTATTTATTTCTTACAGATGACCATGATCAGAAGAAGTCCATCTCTCCAAAACTTCTTCATTGACCCCTCTCAGTATGAGAAAAGTTGAGTGGGGAGGAAGGTGAAATAAAGTGAACTTTATTTTATTTTCATTAATTAATTTTTTTTTAGAACCCACAGAGACATTTTTTTACAGGCCTCATTTTTTTAGACCTTGGGACAGCACTTCTGTGGATGAGTGGACTGTGGATGAGTGGACAGCTCTGGCTCAAAGCTGAACGCTGAAGACGCTGTGATACCGCGATGAACCACAAGGGAGCGATATTTACCTACACTGCACCACTAGACCATCATCTTCACTAAAAAAGAGATTGATCCAAGCTAATCTAGCACTCCTTCAATGAAGCCACACTGTCAGCTGTCAGCATTTAAAAGGCTAATGTCCAGAAGTTGAGAGTGGAGGAGGATTAGGAATATGCTTTACATGACTTGAGCGTAACCCACTTACAGGTAAACTGTCACGGCCACAAAAACCGCCTGAAACTGAAAATTGCTAATAATCAAAACTCTGTGCACATCCACACAACACCACTGTCTCTGAATAAACATCATTCCTACAAAACAGCTGCTGGTGTGTATTTTGTACTAAAAACTCAGCACAGTTACACAGTTGCCTTTTTTTTCCAGTAACCTTCCAAAAAAATCTTAAAATTAAGTTTTTGTTTTTCATTTTCTGTCACATGTTTATTTATTTATTACTATTTAAGACTGTTTTTATTGTATTACTGATTCTCTGTTAGAGAACCATTTATCGTTTTCACCTCAAAGTTTTTCTACATCAAAAAACATCACGAAATAACCAGTAAGTGGATTCTACCTCTTATTCTACCATCTTAAGCTTTAGTGTTAGTCTAGTTGTGGATCCAGCACAGGCCCTTACTACTAACCCAGGTGTACATAAACCAGTCTGGGGTAAATACAGACACAGCAAACTAGGTATAGACCTTATTGAATTCATACCCACAGGGGAATTTATTGGAACTTACAGAAATGATCTCATGCCTTGTTGTTTATTGGTACATTATGTGGAGATGTTGAGGCAAAGGGCATCATCCACAGAATCCATTTTAGCCCAACCCAAAAGCACTTTGTTAAATCTTACTTAGAACTGAGCAGAGTGATCAGAACCATCTTCTTGCATTTTCTAAAAGCATTTGTAAAAACCCTGCTGTAAAAAACCCTACCAGCATGACCAACCTAACAGACCTCCATCACCAGTCTGCCAACACTACTATTACTAGCTTGATGATCAGCTAGATCAGCTAGTCCATCTACTCAAATGAAAACAGCTCTTGACCTGCATAGTGTATAAGCTGGTCAATCACCTTGCACTGTTTTCACCTGGATTGCCAGCTTTTCAACCACTTTTACCATCAAAGACCAGCTAATGTACCCTGCTGAAATGGGATGGGGAGTTGATTTCAGCTCATGAATATGCAACAGAAAGTATACTCTGATTCACTGTGGTAAAAGTAACTATTGTAAACCTCCGGAGCTCATTTTAATAATCAATTGTTTAATAATTGTTTAAGAAAGCAGATGATTACTTTTGGATTTTAAGACTTTTGGAAAAGGACTGGACTAACACTGATGCACTACAGAGCGATCTACCCACTGATTAAGATCGCTCATGGACCTTTTAGGGAACATCACACACACACACACACACACACCTCAAAGCAGCTGTCATTTATTTGTACTTATTTTCATTATTTGCAGACAGGTTGGACCAGTCTCATCTTCCATTCATTCCATACACTTTATCCCTCAAACCCTCTCTTTTACAATCTGTACATTGTTTGTCAAAAGTGCACTTTTTTTAAAACCAATATTGAATCAAATGTTGCCACTGTATGTAAAAGGCAGTGGTTAAGGTGGGGTGGGAGATCACAAAACTCACATAACTTTACACACTATGGTATAATGAATGTTAGCATGAATCTTAGCATTAGGCAGCATTGCACTTAATATTCGCAGTAGCAATCTAGCTTGCTAATGCCGAATCTAGTTCAAAGTATTATGATCAGTGCATAAATGTCAGTTGTCTGTGAATACAAATGACCCTTGTCATGTAGCCTACTGCATATCTGAAGATGCTGACTGCCATTCTCGTAGCCTACTTGACTCAGTGTGTACAGCTTTTATTATACCAAGCGAAAACCAAACCCCATTTAGCCCGTTACCAATCATACATTTCTGCAGCCACGGGTTATCCCACAATACCAGTGGCATGCCCGAATCAATGACTAATTAGCAAAATATATAAAACTGTGAACATCTAAGAAAAAAATAAGTTATTTTACATAAATTATGAAGTACAACAAAATAATCGCATATATCGATTTGAATAGATCAAATCGAAGATATAAAATATCCAGTTAATGCACACTAGCAGTTTTAACGCATGTCGAGGCTATCAGTTTCATTTCAGACTGTTATAAAAGAAGTATAAGTATTATGTCAGCTTGTAACGGCACATTCCCTAACATGCTATGCATCAAAACCAGCTCCTCAAAAGCTCGTCTTAACACAGAGTCATTATTCTTGTTGCTGTTGCTACCCGTTTATAACATTTATACAAGCTTTATAACAGCTGTAATCACATGCATAACTTGTTACCAAATGCATGTTTTGCAGATGATGTGGAATTTAAAGCAGCACAGCTGTAGAAGCCTCACAGATGTGTATCGCAAAAGAAAGGAGGTAAATGAAACAGACGTGCCATTTACATAAGGACTCATTCTAACCGTGGAAACACGGGATGAGCTCATTGTAATGCAGAGACGAGAGGTTTGGATGCAGTTGCCAAGGACTGGTAACTTGAAAGTTAAACGGAAACATTACGTACAATTATGACATCATTACGGTTGCTGGGGCTTTTATGTCTTTGTTAAGTTGTCAAGAGCTAAAATTTTGGTGGCTATTTAGGTTCCTGTGGAGTTTTATTAGCAGCTGTGAGGCAGTAAGAGTGAGACTGCACTCACCTCAGATGCCCTCACACTACCAGAGGCTGGGCATGTTCATCACAGCAATTCTGCAGTTAATGGATCACTGACTCGGGCGAGCTTCAAGAAAAGAAGGGGAGGGATTGACAACATGTGTCACATTTTCTAAATGTATCTACACTACAGTGATCGCAGCCTATAGTAACGGAAACTGAAGGTGAGCATGAATGGCTGTGATCATTTTATAAACTATAGTTCATATCCTCACATTATTAAGCTGTTATTTGTGCTACAATGATTTTGTGAAATTCACACACAGCCAGTTAAAGGGCATTGTTGAGCTGTTTCAGTGACCCATTAAGCAAGCCCATCCACGGTTGTGCAACTGAGCTGAACAAGTGAGATTTGATACTTGTGGACAGTTTCCTGGTCACACTAAAACAAACGGGCTGCAATGCTGTGCTTCACTTCACTTCCAATTTTCCACCCACACCCAGCTAAACAGTTACAGAACATAAAGACTAGGAGAGAACTTGGGAGTTCTTGGAGGCTTTGAGTGGAGTACAGTACAGTAGCTACTCATTCAAAACCATAAATGGAGTCTGGATCTCTCGCTGTAAAACAAGTCTTCACTAGTCTTCACTAAACTGAAATCAGCCAAAACAGGGCTAGAAACGCCACTGTATTCAGTAACTCTGTGCTTATGTTGCAAAACTGCAGTCTATGAATTACAGCAAACACTGCTATATCTATATATGCATTATTACCATCTACAGAGCATAGTATGTGCACCCTGAAGTGTGCACCCCATGACACAATCAAAGCATTGCACTTACGCGATGCGCCATTGGAAACATCTGAACGTTTTACATTCATTTAATATTCCTCCGCAATCCCAAAAGCCAAACCAACCTCGTTTGCAACTAAAACCTCCATACAGGCACCGCACCACTACCCCAAATCCTCTCTGCTGCACCAAGCAGATGTCACTTCACCCACTGCCAGCCTACAGGCTTCCTTCCAAAAGAACATTTCTATGAATGATCATTTAACGCCTCCCTAACAGAAAAAAAAAATGAAAACAAAAAGAAATGTCCACATCACTGTAATTAAACCAGCCAACCCATTTGTTGAGATGGAGCAGAAGTGTGCTGTATAATTGCCACATTTAATATGACAACTAAGGGACCTACTCTAGTAATGTGAGACAATCATAAATAGCTGGCTGATCATGTAGCTGATGGTATACAGGTGTGGAAGTCTCCAACAAAACATGATGCTGTGTCAAGAACATTACCTTTCGGAGTAAGTCACTCCGCCAAGACGAGACTTAATTCAAAGGGTCATGCAGCGAAATGAATCCCTTAACTATCAGACCTCCCTGCACCACCTTTCTCAAGCAGGTCAACCTGTTACAAAGTGATTGTGTTGCAAATGTGTCCATCGTTATGCCATCCGAGGTTCTTTGTGGCCCTCGGCTGTGACTGATGGAGAATGTGTGCATGGAACTCAACAACACAAAAGCAGGGAAGTGTGGAGATGGAAAAGCCTCCAGACTGCCGTTGCTTCTGGTTGGAAACGGTTGTGCCGCGTCCAGGTCGCTCTGACATCAACTGCTCCTGTCTGCTTGATGCTCCGGTGCAAAGCCTCGCTGACAGACCTGGATGACTCTGGGGGCTCCACTTGAGAGGGTCTGAAGTGGGGGGCGGAGCATGCCTACATAGCCCAAGCCCCGCCTTCTCCCTAACCCTGACTTTCACAAAGCCACATTCTCAAACTTCTGTTGGCTCAGTCTCTGGACTGGTAAAAGAGGATATACCCTGACTCTGAGTTTTTGGAAATGTCAGACGTCAGCCCGTAGAACTCCTCTATTGCCTGGGCATCTATTTTCTGCATAGAAAAGAGAGAACAGGATTTGGGGTTCATTTTCATGGTCTCAGTGCACAGAAACTCTGCAACAGTTAAATTCATTAATTTCCAGTCAAAACAACTACATACTACTAAAAGTCATTCATATTCAGGATATATTTCTGAGGAAATTATATGCAAATCGCATTGCATAAGGAAGGGGAAATTAGTAATTCTCTCAAAACTGGAGTTTAAAACATGAGAAGACACAGATCATGCAAAACAAAATATGCTCCTAAGACTGAACTTTGGAGGTGTGGAAACATCTCTACAAAACTTTTTTGGAGAAACTAAAAGTGAGTCTTCTGAAAAGAATGGGAAGGCAATTGAACTCTAATCTGTGTCTGTAATTTAGACTGGAAATTACATGAATGAAGGATGGTCTCTGGTATATATATATATATATATATATATATATATATATATATATATATATATATATATATAATTAATGTTACAGTCATTTATTCACATAATTATGAAACTATTTCACATAATAGGAAAATGTCCCTGATGTAGTTATTTCTATCAAGGAAGAAAGACCATTGGTAGGCATGACAGGAGGTGAGTGATAGAATTAATGTAATAATTTTTCTGGCAGGTTAACTACGCAGTCTGGCTCATGGATATTCTTGCTCTTGCCCAGTGAATTAAAAAACTACAGGGATCCCAACAGACTAACAGGATAAACACTTGCACTGTGGAAAATTCATTCCCAGGCAGCTCTCCCGCTTTTTTTCTGACCAGATGTACTGCTGGGAAGATGCTCCGTAGTGGGAAAAAAAAAACTAATGTGCTTTTTCCTAATGCACATTTCCTAAGAGAAACTAGCACAACTCACTATTTCATTAAAAAAATTGTCTGAAACAAACAAACAATAAAAAAAGTTTACTGTTTTAAAGTCTACTTTAAGTTCTTCTTCACCATGCAGAACACAATAGTTTTGCACCTCAGAATCACAGTGCGGCTTTTCTTTTCTAAAAATTCACAACAGCTTTTGTTTGGGCTTGTGCTACACCATTTGGCTTTGTATCAGTCTTGACATGCGGACTACTCATGACATTCTTTCGAAGACAAAACAGCCTGATACATCAAGCATTGTTTGCTGTAGGAAATCCTGACTCAATCTGTTGTTTGTTCTGCCTTGGCTGTTAGGCCTGAGGGTTTGCTAAAATGTGAGACTAAGCAATTAACATGCGTACTGGTCACAAGAATCCACTGAACACATGCTGCTTCCACAAAATGTAAAGGAAATGTAGGGTCTGGTGGTCATTAGCCAGAAAACCTCAGGGTTTTGAGAATGTATTTTACATGGTTTAGTGACTTTTGGGAAGTAATGGTGCTTTAAGAGCAGAAATGAAACAAGAACAAATGTTTAGACATCATTTTGAACACATGCAAATGTGTACAAGCTCTCACTAAATTCCTGGATTCCACAGCATTTAGAGAAATGCAGAGCATTTAAGTCAATAAGAGAGGAGTCAAGACCAGTGTGAGGCAGAAATCAATCGTTCCTTCCCACATCAATATTACACTGTTTAAATGTAGACTTTTAACTGCTTTCTAGGAAAAACTGCCGAAGCGTATTCAGCATACTACTTTTTCAGGTCTACTGCAACAGTGGCTGAATTTCCGCAACTGAATAAAGTTTTCACAGTTCACTGGCTAAATGTGCTGTGCATGCACCATTATGTCCATTTTCTCCCCATGTATGTTACACTTCCACTTCCACATTCTGAGAAAAGGACAATTAGAGAATATAGAAAGAATGAAACCAAGACAGTCTAAGCATTGTCCTTACCTCTACAATATCATCATCAAACAGGAGCCAGATGCCATGACT
Source organism: Salminus brasiliensis (assembly GCF_030463535.1). NCBI lineage: Eukaryota > Metazoa > Chordata > Actinopteri > Characiformes > Bryconidae > Salminus > Salminus brasiliensis. Next base: position 15,062,176 of record NC_132886.1, read on the forward strand.
CTTCACTATAGTGATGTAATGACCACGATTTGGACCACTAGAAAGGAAAGAGAGCACAAACTAATTTAATTTATGTATATAAAATTTAACCAGCAACATTCACCAACTGACCACTTCATTAAAGCCACCTCTTGGTTTCTTCACTCACTGTCCATTGCATCAGCTCACCTACCACATAGGTGGATCATTTGCAGCACTGCAAGTACATGGTGCTGGCATGTTAGTGTGTATTGCGCTGGTATGAGTGGATCAGACACAGCAGGCACTCACGGTCCACTCTATTAGACACACCAACCTAGTAAGTCCACCTTGTAGATACAGTAAAGTCAGAGACATAAGCACTGTTTTGGTTGGTGGACTACCCTCAGCCCAGCAGTGACACTCAGGTGTTTAAAAACTCCAGCAGCACTGCTGTGTCTGATCCAGTCGTACCAGCGCAACACACACTAACACACCACCCCCGTGTCAGGGTCACTGCTCTGCTGAGAATGACCTACCACCAAAACAATGCCTGCTCTGTGGTGGTCCTGTGAGGTCCCGACCACTGAAGAACAGGATGAAACAAAGTATGCAGAGAAACTGATGGACTACGGTCTGTAATTATAGAACTACAAAATGCTCAGATGTGTTAAGTGAAGCTGATAAAATGAACAAAGTGTAGAAACAAGAAGTTGGTTTTAATGAAGTGGCTAGTCTGTGTTTGTGCAAGCCTGGTTGTGCAAGGTAAGTGTAACCATTTTTTACAATAAAAAAAAAAATAGATAACTAACAAGTTCAGCTCAGAAATTACATTTGTAAGCCTTAGTGACAGTGTTAAATGTCTTGGTGAATGGGACACTTGGACTGGAACCGTACCTTCCACAATGCACTACCACAGCCACAAGGTCATACATGCGGTCAGGATTGGTGGCGTCTCCAGAGGTGTTGAAAAGTCTCAGCTCCAAAGGGAAGACTACGCGGTAGGACAGCTTTGTGTAGCGGTGCAGCTGGTCCATGTACTTAAAGCGCTTGAGGTGCAGTGCGAGGATCATAGGTAATTTCTTCACCCGCATCCTGAAGAGATCACAAAACTGTTTTAAAAGGAAAATGTACCTTATTTGATTAAAACCAAATAAGATTTAAATGGTTGCTATGGAAGCACAAGGTAAGAAGTCCAATTTCCAATGTCCAATGTGACCAATTTCATCTGCGTATGACTTTAAAGATGGAAAATGGCAGGCTTACCTTTTCTGTGCCTCCTGTTTACTCCGACACTGCTCACAGTAGTACTTGTATTCACTACATAAGGTCTCTGTGTTACTGAATCCCCTGCAGAGAGAGGAGAGAGAATAAAAATGCACAACCTTTCATAGCCATTAGAGAAATAATCACCATGATCTGAAGATGACGCAGATTGGCAGACAATATTTAGGATTAAGATCCTTCACAGTCACAGCAGTATATGTTATTTGACCTCCGCATTTAGCCCATCCATGGCAGTGAGCACAAACACACTAGTGACTAGGGGCAGTGAGCACATACACTGGAGTGTAGTACAAGCTTACCTGAGACAGTGTGTGATGGAGGTGTTCTGCTCCACGTCCACAGAAAGGTCCAAGAAGTCCTCATCTTTACTGCTTACCTGGTGGACAAAGGATAGAATATATTTTAAAATAACATAAAAAACCTTCAGAATGGGGTCTTTGAGTGGCTCTGCGGTCTAATGTGCCTGGTCATCAGCGTTCAGAGCCAGAGACAGCACAATTAGCCATGTGTTTTTTGAGAGGGTAGATGCGCTCTCCCCTCATCTCCTTTAAGCAGTGGCCAACCCAATTGCCTGTTAGCTGGTACGGTGGAGCTGGGGACCTGGCACTTTCAAGGGCAGCGTGTCAGCAAGGCAGCAGTTCAAAAAGAAGTGGAGGCTGGCTTTGTTCTTACCCTCCTAGGGTCACGAGCATTGCTAGTGCAAGGGGGAGTTACAAATGGTGGGTTAACTGACACTTACAACTTGGAAGTGCCTTAAATGCACACACAGACTTCTAACCAATCAATATTTGTTGCCCTTGAAATGTTTATGGGAGAAAACAGGAACCCAGGTGCACTGTCAGAGATATTTTGATATTATATATATATATATATATATATATATATATATATATATATATATATATATATCGTGATGAGACCGCATCTAATGTTACCAAATATCAATATCAGAATCAATGAGACAGTCCTTTCTGGCTACCTTAAGGACTTAACGCTGAAACTAGCTTAGCAATCAGAATAGCTCCTGGCTGATTTCTTCCACACGGATGTTCCGCTTTCCACATGTCTCATCGGAAACACATGAGTCCCTTTCTCCAGTATGTTCCACCTCTTCAGCTTACCGCTTCACAGTTGAGGCAGCGAGTCTCATTGGTCAGTGTGCCCTGGAAAATCTCATGCACCCAGGTCTGCTGAGTCTTTTCATCCGATTCCGCCTCCCCTGTGCTGCTCCCACTGCCACCGCCGCCGCCGCCGCCGCCGCCGCCTCCTCCTCCTCCTCCTCCTCCTCCTCCTCCTCCTCCTCCTCCTCCATTCTGCACCAGCTTGCCGTTCTGCTGCCGTTCCTGGCTCTTTTCTTCCTGGAGTAGGTCCGCGATCGTGTTGAGCAGGTAGTTGAGAAACTCATGAGCATCTTGCTGCATGTAGTTGTCGAACAGCTCTAATAGAAGGGAGTGGAAACAGAGGAGATGCAGACTAATGGAGCAGATCAACTTTAAGCCCATTAACAGCATTAAATGTACTTTGCCCTGCCCCACCACTACATCAAATTCAAGTGTATCGAGACTGAACAGATGGTCTAGTTACTAATATCACTTAACAAGCCAGGGATCACATTGTAAGAGGGTACTTTAACAATTACATCATCTACAGATTAGTAATAGTTTCACTTTAATTACCATGCAAGTTATAGTAGTTACTGAATTCAAAAGTCTTAAGATAAGTTTTAGCACTAACGCTGGGCAATAAGTCTGTGTTTTCTGACTGTTTGGTGACAGTCTTTAACATGCCTTCCCATGCAGCCTTACCATTTTCCTTCCTTAGCCGTGAAATGAACTTCTTAGGGGGAATGACTCCCACTTTCTTCTTTTGCGTGGCGATGCTGTTGAAGAGGTCTGCCAGACAAGTCAGCAGGCTCTCTTTGCGCCGCGGCTGGACCTTGTAGGCCAATACTTTTTCCCGGAAGGGCCGACAGAAGTACAGAGCCTGCAGCACCGAGTTACAATAGCAGGTGTTGCCAAACTGAAAAGGAAGAAGATGCAGGAGGAAGATGAAGTGCTGATATACGTTACAGTGGCAGATAAAGACCTACGACCTACAGGTAAGGGCATGACGCCTCATTGTGGAGCGATATTTCCTTTCAGGAAGCAAAGACTGATTCTAGCCTGTCATCATTTTAAACAGGCGGCTCCAACATGCTTATCTGACACTAGATAAGCTGATAGGTGTGTACTAAAACCTGTTAAAGGTCAGGTTTTATATGGACTCATACAGTGTAAAGCAGACAATTGCTTGATTTGTATACCCCAGTAGTATAATTAGCAAAGCTTGGCTACTGAATAAGGAAAAAAGCCTTTAACTTACATTAACCAGCCCAAAGTAGTGTTCATTTACAGGGAACTGTTCCGGTCCAATCTCCTTCTCCAAAGCAGAGGCATTGGCGCCCTGTTAAACAAAAAAAAAAGTCACCTTTGGCTTTCATGATCTTGTGAATGTCCTGAGTGAATAAGAACATACAGAGCCCTGTAAAGACTAACAGGAACATCCTGTTTGTGGAGGTGATGGAAGGCTTGCCATTAACAGGATGTCAACACATCAAAACATACATTTACAACTTTTCAGAGCACTAAAGGAACAACATGGACCACCACAACAGCACGTGCCTCTGAAGTTCACGTACAACTAAAGCATCACTGTAGGTTTAAAGACAATACAATTTCCTTCAGGATCAATACATTTCTAGCTATCCCTCTAAAAGCCAGAAATTGTGACCATGGCACAAAAGCTCAGCTTAACCTTGGAGTAGGGCAGTTTAGGTGCAAGTTGGTAAAGGTCCTGTCTGACACTGCACTGTAGCATCTGTCTAGGCCGGCTGCAAACGGGAAGGAGGTAAAGCTGAGGAATGGGTTAACTCGAAGTCAATCTGCTTCATGAAACACTCTGCCTAATTAATTGCAGATGTCACAGTGACCTTACCTGTTAGCATAAGCTCATGCACAAACAGACCTATGGACAGAACTATTGGGACACCCGCTCATTCTTTGTTTCTTCCAAGTTTTGTTGGAGTAACTGTCTCTATTATCCAGGGTAGGCTTTCTACAAGACGTTGGAGCATTGCTATGAGAATTTGATTGCATTGAGCGACACTGTCGGCATGCCATGCATTCGTTTGAGGGGGTGTCCATAAACATTTGGACAGAGTGTAAGAGGTCAGGTATCTAGACGTATGCAATGTTAAAGGAACCTGTTAATGTAGCTAATACTCCGACTTAACAAGCAGGGTTCTGTTACCATACTCGGCACAGAGCTGCCCACAGCAGTTAAAACGCCACGGGCTGGTAACAGGCCATTCACAAACAGATAGCAATGCACAAGTGTGCCAAGACAGTCCGGATACTCTCAACGGGTAGGCTTAGCTAGCTTTGTGGTGTTGCTGGCTGCCTCTTGAACTTCCTCATCTAGGACATTTACTCACTTACTAACATCTACTTTCTGCCCCACGTTTCTCGGTCAAAGCAGTCGTATACTGGACCGTGCTGGCGCCGGACACTTGGCTGATAAAACAGAGCACCAACTGGACTTTTGTTTCTTGCTTAAAAGTAATGATAGTAAATCCAGGTCTAAAAAAGTCCAAAATCCGCCCCAGGATTTTGTTTCGACTGCCTGGCCTGCCCGGTGCAGCCGAGCCGTACCTGCAGTCGAAACAAAATCCTGGGGCGGATTTCTACTTTCTGGACCTGGATTTTCCAGCACTGCACACAAGTTCGGCTAGGCGTTACTGCTGGGACACTTTGGAAAGCTGTTTTCCTTCGCTCATGTTGCATTTCTATATTCTCAAGAATAACTGCATGTTTTAAAGCAATAAAGTCAAGGTAACGTTAGCTACTCGGAAAATCTGACATGGAGCCGCCCTGGCTGTGTACAGCAAAGCTAGCTAACAGCTTAGCTAGCTTAGCTTAGGTGCTACCTAGCTTGCTAAGCAATATCTGTATGTGCATTTAACCTTCAGAAAGACTAATAAAATACATAAAAGAAACTGCAGTGGAGGTAAAGTATACGCTTGTCCTGCCGCATCGCTAATAACTCACGCACTCGCTGGTTTGCAAACTTTCTGCTGCTCTTTACATGACACGGTTCTCTGCGCGCTAGCTGCTCGCCCGTTAGCCCAGTGCAGTGGACAGGACAGCCAGCGTCACTTCAGCAACACACCGCGGGGAAAGAGGTGCTGAGGGCAAGTGCTAAACAAACCCACCATCGTACAAATCGAGGCGATCTTTCGGACTGTCATCAGTATTTCCATCCGTCTGCCGCCATATTGGACCGAACCCCAATTTAAAAACGACGACAGCCGTAAAATCGGCTGAAGTTCCGGGGAAACCTTTCGCCCGTCCAGCAGCTGGAAACCGAATGAGGGAGTGTCACTGCGTTATTTTGAATCACACCCGTATTCCGACAAGGCCCGCCTTGCCGCGCTGGTATTGGCTGGCGGACCGCACTCGCCGATTGGCTGAGTGCAAATGAGTGGAACCTAATGCCCAATGGCAGAGCGGGCAGCAGGACGTCGGCGCGCAGGGAGGCGGGATCGGCTTGAATACGGGTGGGTTATGAACCTGAAGCAGTGTCACTTCTGTGTTCCGACAGCGACGCAATGCATGACGCTTCTCATAGACCACTTTCCTAGACTCGGCTTTTTCCGTACCGACTCGGAGAAACGAGATCGCCTTCAGTGAGGACTCTGAAAAACATTAAACGTGCGTGGAAACAAGGAATGATTAAGCAAATATTTATATAAAATATATATAAACACACGTGATCATGCAAAAATAGCAGGTAGCTTGTTTTTACTGCATGTTTTAATCACATAAATCTCACGCTGTCAATCACCTCAACGATAACAATACTCCTCCTCCTGCTGTATATAAAATAAATCTAATAATAATAATACCAATAAATGAATTGAATATATATATATATATATATATATATATATATATATATATATATATATATATATATATATATATATATATCACAATACTACTAATACAACGATGCTGACCAATCACAACGTCACAAACCTGGGCGCTGTTATCAGTTTAAATCAGCCCTCATCCAATAGGGAGTTGAGCTACTCAGAAGCCCTAAAGACGTTTTTATTGATATTATAGAAGCGTGTTATTTATTAAAAGTCATCTTTCTAGTTTTCTTTCTGATATTAAAGCCCACCTGTGATTTGATGCAGTGTTTTTGCTCCAGTGTTCGTTTCTCTAGTTTGTGCTTTGTGGTCGCTGTCCTCCGCCCCTTGGAGCAGCAGCAGCAGCAAGAGCTGCAGCTGCAGGACGGCTCCTGTCTTTGCGGTCGGTCGGAGCGGAGTAGCCTGTCCTGTCCTATCTTAGCCTCTCTTATCATAGGCTCGGCTGACCCGTCATTTCTCGGAGTGTTTATGCTCCATCTGGAGAAATTAGAAAACGTCTTAGAGAGCGTCGACCACACGAGGGACATCCAGGGTGGACATCCAGCGCGCGGACTGGAGCACTTTGGGGACGGTTTTGGTCCACCGGAGAAAGATATGGTTTCAAGCGGACATAACCATCGACCAGGCGGCTCCCACAAACGGAGCGAGACGTAGCCGCGAAACTCTGCGTTTGGACACACAGGAAAAGAAGCTGTCGGGGTGGTGGAGGAATAGCCATAAAGCTGTTTATTACCTTCCCAGCTTTTCTCAATGCGCCTTACCGACCAGCCAGGAACAATGAGCAGTGGATCTAGCAACTTTCTGCTAGTTCCCATACCGGAGTACCCCGTCCTGGACTGTGTACCCAATAAAAACGTCAAAATAGTCGTTCTCGGAGCGAGTAACGTCGGCAAAACAGGTAGAAGTAAAGCCTATTTTATTATAATAGATATATTTAGAACAAGGCTAAGGAAAATCATACGCTCTGGAGGGGTTTCACATTAATATTACGCAATAGTAATCTCTCCATAGGGATTAATGAGCCGGTGTTTACTCTGCGCTTCCCTTCAGACGCACTTTTTGAGAATTTAGCTTGTAGGAAGGCCAGTTGTACACATGAAACATGAGTGTAAAGTGTTACAGATGTGGTTTTCCAGGCTGGAGGGTCTGGAATGTCAGGCAGGTGTGAGCAGTGTTCGCCTGGGGGCGACATACAGATGCCTAACGTGCTCTCCAGTCTCCAGTAGACTGACCATACGAGCTCTAGAGCAGCAGTGGTGGATTCTGATGGTGCTGAACTTAACATGACTGTCTTTAACATCTCCAGCCCTGATAGTGCGATTCCTGACCAGGAGGTTCATTGGAGATTATGAAGCAAACACAGGTAATGCTCGTCTTTATATTTGTGATCAATATTACTCTTAATTTGTACCATACCAATATCTCCAGCTCTCCACCAACATCAATAGACGTTGATTGATCTGGTTGAATGTAGGTTGTGACGTTAGGTGACCCAAATTCAATGTCAGGACAACATCTGTATTTTGGTGCTTTTAGGTTGTGATGTTAAGAAACCATAATTAGCATCTTTAGTATTTAGACATGAGGTATGAGGTAAACGTCATAAACGTCCATTTGACGTGACGCTCAACTTTTATTAACCACCGCAATGCAACTTCTGTCTAACGTTGGAGGTACGTTAACCCGATTTTCATTTTTAACTAAAATTAACATCAGTACAGTGTTTGAGTTTAACGTCTTTCAAACATCAAATTGACGCCTGGAGCCTGTTATGTCGTCACTGTCACGCAAAAACCTGGTATCACCAAAACGTTTCTAGAGAAAACCTTATTCCAAGTCATTTAGGACATTTTTGTTGGTCCCGTTCATCATAAAAATTTCATGCAATGTCAGATAAAAAATATGTTAAAAAAACAGCACAAATGGGGATACAAGGATTTCGCGTGGCAGTGATAATAAAGTGATTAAAGTAATTGAGGGCTCAGAGCTCATAGGCTTTAAATACCTGTTTACCCATTTGGGGGGAAAAATGCCAAGATTTTAATTAACAGTAAGGTCTTAATGTTTCCCAAATAAAACTGTAACTTCTAAAGTGAACCATACGCTATTTTATATGTTGCAGAAAAATCCAAAACATGTAATTATTTTACCTATTTATGCCAGTAAACACAAATACATTAACGTATGTGCTAGTGCTGGTCGATATATGGTCTGAACTGATGGTCTGAACAATACTGATTTTAAGTTGTAGCTTTTTTTTTTTTAAGTTGTAGATGTCGAGAGATCTCACCACAATGTATGTAATTTACTGGATATTTCAAATTGTTAAAACAGTTAAAAATCCCACAATAAATAGTGCCACATTAAGTTGCCTTATATAGTGCCATTGCACTTCACAACAGAACCCAGCAGCTCATTCATTACTGTTTTTCCACAGGGGCCTTGTACTCGAGGAAAATCAGTCTAGACGGAGAGCAGGTTTCCTTACAAGTACAGGACACTCCCTGCGTATCACTGCAGGTAGTTAAACCCTACATCACAAACCCTTCCTTCCGTTTCCTTTTCTGTCTCTGTGACCTTCTATAGCAAATGTTTGATGAATTCTCTAGGTGCTGTGTAGATGACTCAGTATTACTTCTGGGATCTCAGCAGGCCTTTGATGAAGTCTGGTGAATCTTGGTTCAAACACTTGGCCTTCAAACCAAGAATGCAGGAGTGGAGATAAAGAGGGTGTGTTCAGTCGTAAGCTCATTAAACTGAGAGGAGGTTGAGCAGCACAGAGAGGTTTCTATCTGCAGGGGCCCGTCTTCCAGACACAGATTAAACCTTTCCTGGTCTAACTTGCCCAGTTAATGGTTATTCCCTGCTGATAATGCCAGATCGTTCACTACCAAAGTTAATCTATGGCCAGGGAACAGATCCAGCGAGTGCTGCTTTGCTTTTCTGGATGTGTCACTCTTGACATTGGACATGGCTTCTCACAGCTTGAGCACTTACAGTCTTTATGCTTAGCTCACTGGGTTTGCTTGTCTTGGCGAAGGTTCTGTGTTATTGCCTTGCTCAGTTTGGTGGTAGAAGCTGTTACACAAACACAACGCTGAAACAGAAAAACAAGCGTACTGAAAGTCTCACTTGCTGTAATATGGAAAACAGAGTGTCCAAAGTATAGACATTCTGCTTTTGAGAGAATATGGCATAGAGTGACTTCCTCTTTCATTCACTTTTTTTTATTGTCATTCATTTTTTGGTGGATTTTTGATGCATAACTTATCCTGCAGTTTTCAAGATATCACCACTGTTCCAACTCTGGCTTCTTTGAAAGGTTTCCGGCTTATATACATCATTTTGATCGAATAAACATTTTTCCTGTAATATATTTTTCTAAACTTTTTGCCATAGGTAAAAGTGTATCACTCAGCAACACTACATCAACCACCTGTAATATCATAGCAATCACCTAGCAACACCATAGCAACCATCTAGCATCCACATACCACCTCAGCAACCACTTTGCAACATCACAGAAACCACCTGCGATACCATAGCAATCTTTAAGCAAACATCATAGCAACAACCTTGATCCACGCAAGACAATCATCCAGACTTTTTTCTGTCAAGGCACCAAAATGGTGGGACGAACTTTCTCTGGGTGTCCGAATGGCATGGAGTCGCTTGCTGTCTTCAAATGCAGACTTAAGTCCCATCTCTTCAAATAGTACTTAGGCAAAGTGTAGTGTGTGTTGAGTACTGTGGCCTCCATACTCATGTTGGTATTTAGTGGCGTCTGAGCTTAGAGGTCTCTTTTGGATCCTAGCCAATACAAACTAGCTAAGGGTATTTTCTGAGTAAACAGTGAAGCACTTTTGTAAGTCGTTCTGGATAAGAGCGTCTGCTGATTGCCTTTAATGTAAATGTATCTACAATAAAAGGTTTCAAGCTCCCACATAAAATAACACCCTCCAAAAACATCACTGTTGTAGGAATATATTCAAATGAAAATGGGTAATTTATGGTGAAATATAAACAAAAAAGCTCAGTTGCAGCATTCTGTAAGCATTATACTCTATATTTAAAACGGTATTTGAAACCTACTGGAACAAAACTAAAAAAAACATACATACAAGAAAACATAGTTTTGCAGATGTGCATGGTTGCATGATTAAAATGAGGAATTTAAATAATTGTTTTTTTTTACTGAGAATCTTTTGGTGAGATATGGCTCATATCGACCCTGTCACACAAAAAAACTCGAAACCAACCAAAGCACAACTTTTGATCCATTCATAATGAAAAAAAGAACAAATGCCAGATAGTTAAAAGATGAAAAATGTTCAGCATGACATGGTCCATATATAATGGTATTTGTTTTTTATTGTTTCTCCTGCAGTTCATGTTGATGTGAGAATTTCTAGTGATTTTAATTCTGATTCTCTCTGTTCTAGGATGATGCGGAGGGCTTGTACTGCCAGGAGCAGATCAACCGCTCCATCTACTGGGCTGACGGTTACGTCCTCGTCTTCTCCATCACTGACCTGCACAGCTACAGGACCATCCAACCACTGTATCAACATGTGCGCCGTATCCACCCCAGCGGCAACATCCCCATTATTCTGGTAGGCAACAAGAGTGACCTACTGCGGGCGAGGCAGGTGCCGGCCCACGAGGGCGAGGCGCTGGCCACTGAGTTGGGGGGACCATACTTTGAGGCTTCAGCCCGGGAGAACCACGAGGGTGTGCATGCAGCCTTTCTGCACCTGTGCCAGGAGGTCAGCCGGGCGCTAGGTGGAGGGAATGGGGAGAAGAGGAGAGGGGGGCTTCATCTCGCTCGACCTAAAAGCCCTAACATGCAGGAGCTGAAGAGAAGGTTCCGGCAAGTGCTATCTTCTAAAGTGAAGTCAGCCACTGCACTTTGATGAAGATGAAGAAGACTGTGATGATGAAGATAATGATGAAAAGGCAAAGACTGTATCAGGGAGCTGATTGAGAGGCCTGTTCTAGTATTACTTTAATCATCGTTGCTACATGGAAAGTATTTGGCTGAGGAGTCGAAAGGTCAAAGTTGGATCATTTTTAAATGCAAAAGACTGGAATACATTTGCTTACATTAACTCTTTGGAATGTGTTGCTAACTTTCATCCAAGACATCTTTTACCTGGGTGGCCACATAATGGAATTGATAGCTCTGTTAATAAATAATGTTAGAAATATTTGGTATTCTATAATAACTTATACAGGCCTGCACAGCATGGACAAAATGCCATGTTGCAGTTAGTACATATTCATCAAAAATGAGGTAACAGTAACAAGATTTCTTTTTTTTTGTTTTGAGATCAAATACAGCAAAGACCAACAACGTGAATTATCAAATTAACACAGTAAATACAGAGATCAGCCATAACAATAAAACCACCGACACGTGAAGTGAAGAGCATTGATTATTTCTTTACAGTGCCATCTGTCAAGGGGTGGGATATACACATTAGTCAGCAAGGGAACAGTCAGTTCTTGCAGGTAATGTGTTGGAAGCAGAAAAAATGGAAAAGCATGAGAATCTGAGCAACTTTTACAGGTACCAGGTTGTGATGGCTAGATGTCTGGGTCAGAACATCTCTAAAACATCAGGCAGGTCTTGTGTGGTTTTTCTGGTAAGCAGTGATCAGTACTTACCAACAACCAAAAAAAGAGATGTAAAAGAGACGTGTAAAAGGGTTCTTCAAACTCTTTGTAATATTTAAATTACAAACATGGTTCTTTTTGGTTCCATCGCTCAAAGAACCAGAACATCTCCAAAACATTAGGTCTTGTGTGTTTTTTCTGGTAAGCAGTGATCAGTACTTACCAACAGTGGCCCAAAGAAGGACAACCGGTGAACCAACAACAGGGTCATGGGCACCCGAGTCTCATTGACGTGATCCATGGAGGCGCCACCTCACAACTTACAGGACTTAAAGGATCTGCTGCTAACGTCTTGGTGCCAGATACCCCAGGGCGTCCACACCTGGACGGGTCAGAGCTGTTTTGGGGACCTACACAGCATTACTGATCTGTCTATAATGCTCTAATGTTTTGTTTGACAACTTGTGAGTTCAGCTGCTAACATGTGTTTAGATGTTTGTTCAGATTTGTTCATCCGTGATAGAAGCCCATAAAACAGCAGTGTCTCTGTTACCAAGCAGCATTTTTTTTATTTTTTTTACATTCTGTTGTGTGTGCTTTACTCACGCTATCCAGAACCAGTTAACTGCAGTGTGTGTCCTGTTGCCTGGTGCTTTTCTGGGTTGTTTTTGAAGAAAAGAAGCAACATAAATTAAATAACCAGGTTTCTTTTCTGGAACTTCTTCTGTCTTCGATCTGATTTACTGATTATCTGATATGCTGTGTAAGGTGTCATTTCAGTCAGTCAGATTAGACAAGTCATGTCAGGATTGTAGGGTATGGAGTAGCAGCACTTGGGAAGCAGCACTACCATGATACACAATATATTCAGAAAAGACTGTGACCTTGCATTTTATGGAGCACTTTTCTAAGGGAGCACTAGTCATAATGTTTGATCATTGTTTTAGGTATGCATTTAAAAAGCGGTGATTATTATTAAGTAATTAGTCATTTTTTTACATCAGCAGTATTAGTATGAGTGAGGATCTAGTAGGGCTGGGCAATTAATCAAAACATGCAGAACCTCTAATCATCGTTATTTCTTTTTTAATTATCATTGTTAATACTTTTCCCAAAGTGTATGTTCAAGTACTCTCCTCTCAAATACCTGCTACAGTCTCTGTAGTGACGTGACTCCTCCTTGTCCAGTCTGATATAGAACTCAAACATCAAGCCAACTGAGCAACTCGAGCAGCTTATGTAATCCTCCAATAATCACAGTCTAGATAACATGTTCAATTAATCGTGATACTGATTTGAGGTCATAATATGAGGTCATGGATTGGCTAATAACAGAAAATATCCAAAAATAAACTGGCAGATCACTTATTTGAGGCAAACACTGTCTAATTCTGATTATGCACCCCTGCTGTTAGTAATACAACCTGGCGCATTTCTTTGCCTTGGCTGAGAACGTTGTTTATTCATTTTTTTGTAATCAAACAAATGTAGTTGTAATCTAGTAAAATTACAGCAGTTATGGTTGACTATCCACAAATGTTATTCCAGAATATTCCTGAGGTTTCCTTCCTTTAGAAAGAATGTTACCCAGATGTTTCTTTTTCTACATTTTGATATAATCTGCTGGGAGGAAGAGGCCAACGACTGGTGGTTCTCATGACCTTTGACCTACTTATGCTGTGTCAGGGATTCTAAAGGCACAGCAGAGGCTTGAACGAGTGTTTATTTGCTCTTTCTCTTTCCGTGCTTCCCACAAGTAGTGGCAGATAAAACTACATTCCTCTGAAGCAACTGCTCCGTCAGCCATTTAGTGCAAAAGGCAACAGACCCCTAATCATTCCCCTTTGACCTCCACTCTCTTCATGCCTGGCCTGATGGAAAGCAGGTTGTATCAGTACACATTTGGTTCCATGAAGAATCCTGTTTGTAAAAGTGTAATAGTAGTAATAGTTAGTAATGTGTAATAGGGTTCTTCACACTCTTTGTAATATCTCTATTACAAACATGGTTCTTTTTGGAACCAAAAGTGGCATCGCTCAACGAACCATCTGAAGGAGCTTTGTTTTAAAGAGTGCTGATGAAGGCTGTCAGTAGTCTCTGTTTATTTTCTAAAATTATTTCAAAGTAAGGAGTTTTTGCTTAGCCACAACAGATGTTGTGATATATATTTTTAACTTTTTTATGTCCTGTCCTTATTGTCTTCCTTGGTACATTTGGAAACAAACTTTTACACACACACACACAGACAGACATTCTTCTCCACCCACTTAAAGACCTTTTTCCTGTGCTGACATTAGTGGATTTACTACTCTCTGAGAGACAGGCGATACCAAAATATGAAAATCTGGTCTTTCTTCTGAACAGATAAATATGCAAGTGTGTACTGTAGCTCAGACACAGTTGTAATCTCTTTTCCATATGAAACAGAACAGTAGCCTGCCCAGATCTCGCTGCCCAGGCTAACGGCATTGCCCATAATTATTACCACATTTTAAAGCTATCAAAAGGCTCAGGCTCTTCCTGCCCCTGGCTTTAGTGTGGTTTTCCAGTACACACTATAAGACAAGCGAGTTTAAATAACTTACGGAAGTCTCTGAGGATCGTCTGCTGGCTACCAGGTGAAGGAAAGATGACTCTTTCAGACATTCTGTTTCCTCAGAGCGTTCTTGTGTATGGTGTGATGCAAACTTTGGTCTTTGGTGGGCTACAGAAATGCAGCCTTGAGGGTGTTCAAGGAGGCCTAAACTGTAGGACCATATCAATATGTATTTGTAAGGGTGGGAGGGGCCTAAATACTTTACTACATTAGTAACATATCCTCATTTAGTAAGACCAATTAACCTTAATGGCCTCCTTTCTCCTTTCAGTTTCTTTCAGTATTTTCATAAGATAAAATAGATTAATCAAATATAGTCAGCTACCTCACATAAACCCTACCAGTTTACCGGACAGTTCAGTGTGTGACATTAATCTGATTATTGATCTGGACATTTTGGAATATTTGGTCTACTTTATGATGAATGGGCCAACAGAAATGCTCCAAACTGATTGGGCATAAAATCTGTTGAGATTGACGTCTCCTCCTCTCTCTCACACCAGCAATTCTTGTGTAGATGCAGGAACATATATTGCAGTTCCTGTAGAGAGAAGATGGGATTTAAAGAAAGGTTAAAGAAGATTTGTTTAAAATTAAAAATATATTATTTTATTTGTAGTTAAAATTTTATCATACAGTGTTCAAACCCACATAAGCAGGTCTATTTGAGATTACTCAACAAGTCAGTAAAGTTCTGAGGTGAATATGTGATCCTTTAGGCATATGCAGTTAGCAAAAAGCTAAAACGATGGCTATAAACTTCCACTACTTGCCATAGTTTGCTTAATAGCAGACTCTGGTGATAAACAACATTTGAGGTCAAGGGAAAATTCCTAACACTCTTTAAGTGTTAGGTTTGGCACCTACAGACCCAACTTGAGGCCAGCATGTATTGAAAATCCTTCATTGGCGCACAGTCCATGAGTTATGAATTAGACTAACTTCCTTTCATCCAACACACAACAAATTTGGTCTCTTGGCAATTTGGAAGTGAATGGCTTCCTGAATGCTGCAATGGGCTGCTAGCAATAGCTACTCACACACACACAAACACACACTCAGGGCTGAGGTTATCCCCTCAGAAAGTGGGAGTGTGAAATGGTGTTTTGTCTCCATTTGTAAAAACTTGTTATAAATGGGAAAGCTCATCAGGAAGATTGGAGCACTCAGCAAAGATGTGAAAAAACAGCTGCGGGGTGAAACAGTTAGAAGACATATTTTCTCCCGCTGGCCTTGCTGTGTTATCGCAGGCTCAGGAAACTCGACCAGAAACACAACTCCCAACGGACAAGGCGTAGAGGAGCAGGGAGGGAGAGGGAGAAGTCTAGGGTCAAAGAAGGAAAAGAAAAGGGGGAGGAAACCGAGGGAAAAAAAGAAGTTTAGTCACATGGTTTGAAAGAGAATATCAGACAAGAGCGTAGTAAAAGCTGATGCACAGAGGTACAGACGTCCAGAGATGTATTCAATTCAAGTTGACTTTTATTGTTATTACAGTAATAAGGATCTGTACAGTACATCCAAACACGGTTAGGCTACGTCTCTGGTGCAGAATAGGTAGGACATGATACAATAGTGTAAGAACAACAGACAATACATGAGACAAGATAGACAATGAGTACAAATACATCAAATGGAATAAATACAAAATATACAAATATGTGCCTGTTCATATGCAAATGTGTGCATGAAGGCAGGGTGAGTAAGGTGCAAACTCAGTTACTATACTAATATTAAATATGTGTGAATGGAAGCGAACAGGAAGTTCACGCAGGAGTGTACGCTGAGGTAGGCCAGTCTGGTTTTGTAAACAGCATCACATGTGTAAATAAGGTGTACAGTGCAGTAATAAGTATAGCAGCTTGGTGTTCAGGTAGAGAGAACAGTACACAGCTAATGTACAGAGAGGAAGTTCCACTTAAAGTGCAAAGTGCATACAGTCCCTGAGCTAGTGGAGCTCAGCGTGTGTAGGATGAGTGATCCCACCTGTTCCGAGAATACTTGGGCGAATAGTAGAGTGGTCACCTTATTGACTTGTGTAGTAGTAGTGTCTGAACTTTATCTTTGCATTTTTAGCCTATTCAAACTAGCTGAGGTTTTTCTTGGATAAATAGAAAACTTTTGTAAGTCGCTCTGGATAAGAGTGTCTGCTAAATGCCTTAAAGTGTAAAAGATCTGGAAGGATCAGAGTAATCAGTAGCAGTCTGCGTGTGTGTTCAGGCTGTGGTTGGTGTCGCTGGTGAGACCAGTTTAACAGCTCACAGAAAGAAACTGCTCTTGAATCTGGAGGTTCTGGCTCTGATGTTTCTCTACCTCTCTCCGGATGTCAGGATTGGAACAGGAAGTGGCTGGGGTGAGTGGGGTCAGAGGAGATTTTGATGGCTTTCCTTCTATGGCTTTTCCTCCCTCCCTACAGAGGTCCTGTATGGGTGGGAGGGCAGTTACAGTGATGTACTGGGTAGTTTTTACCACTCTCTGCAGGGCCTTGTGTTCAGCAGCTGGTAAATGAGTAAATGAAATTTCACTGAAATACATTTTTAATGAAGGAACACCTCTGCAAATTACAGTGCAAATAAAACATGTCGACACATGACATTTAAAACATTTAGGGATTTATAATGTGTCATTTTAGAACATCTCATAAAACATCTTCAAACAATACAACTACTGGTGCCGTCATAAGTTGTGGATTCTGTAGACCATCTATATTTTCTTCACCAACAAACACCAACAACAGTCATACTGCAAATCTATAAATCAAGACGGGTCAAGGTCACAAGTGTCATGACTTCCCTAGGTGACCCAAAAAAGACCAAACTCTAAGCATTAGGGACCTCTGACAAGAAAATGAAGCATGTGTTAGCTGCTATTAAAAGATTTTAAAGATGCCCTGCCCTGCTGTATATCTACATTACAGTTCCCTTATTTGTGTATCCATCTTTAGAGCATAACTCTCTGAACTTCCTGTTGAGTTTTAGCAGCAGTTGGGTTTCAAAGTTAGAAGAGTTCATGTTGACTATGTTGACTGTGGGACTGTTGACTGACTGGGTATGTTGACCAGAGGAGGATGGGTCTCCCTTGTGAGTCTTGGTTCCTCCCAAGGTTTCTTCCTCCAGCTCTGAGGGAGTTTTTCCTTGCTACTGTCACCCAATTTACATTTAAACAGCTGGTCATTTTAATGGAACATCATTTTCCAACGTAATGTAATAGACCAATTTTTACTATTTTCCACTATTTACACTAATTTGCTTCAAATTTCGTTATCATTTCAGTTATCAGTTCAACACTGAACATTATTTCTGTTTATCCTCAATAAATCACTGTTCAGCAGTATTTGTATATTTATAAATATATAAATATTTATACATTTATATAGCCTGTCAGATCATCTTCAAGCAATAGACCAGGCACAGGCCACTTATCGATTTGAGGTGGACATGGGCTGCGTATTTAATGCTATCATGTATAACATGTACACACACCTACACACACTGATATAACTTCAGAGGCAGTGATAGTCAGGTTTAGGATCATCATACCTAGCTCAACATCTGTCTGAAAGACATCAAAGGAATCCCTTACTCTCTCCAAGTTCACTATCAGGTCATCTCTGTCTCGACTGCAGTGGCCATCAGAGCAGCTCTCCTTTATTAATTAGGTGCTGTGAAATTACAAGTCAGCTTGTGTTCCTTAAACCAAGGCCTAGAACCTCAATGCAGCTGTTAAAAACAATCGAATTTGACAATCAAATTTACACAGTTTTCTACTTAACCCAAATGTAGTTACTGAGCTAAGACACCTCAGGTGCCACAAGTTCTGAATTGAGTTGTAATACAGTGAACAGGGATCCAGCTGCAACTAACGTCAGTGCTTTTAGAGTTCACAAAATAAGTGGACTTTACAGTGGACTAGGTTCTCTTTCTGATCCTCTACAGACCCTACGATATCCCGGGCCACTTTCTGTTTATACCACAATGCCTCTAGATCTTGTGCTGTATTCATGTGCTCATCAGAAGTTCTATCAGACGGCCAACTAGCGAATATGACTTCACTCCGTTCGGGTGCGTGTTGAAAGATACGCCCACCACACAGAAAAAGAAAGCATGAGGGTCCAAAGAATGCACATCCTGATTTATCTTCCCTATGTTAAAATTATCAGGTTTATTTTTCATGTTCACTGCCAAGTGTAACATTTTTTCATTGGTGGACAGGGTGAAAGGTACATTGTTAAAGAAAGGGGATTTTCAATGTTTCCTTAGTCAAGGCAATGACATAAATGCTTAAACAGTTCTCTGTCTGGTTATAGCATTCTTTTTTGGGGGGAAATCTATTGTAGATAGTATTATAGAGAACCATTAGTGTTGTTCAAATTTTTCATATAAAGGAATACATATCTTTGGTTTCAGCTGACTCGCCACTTGCTCTTCTTCTGAAGTGGAGGCAATGGTTCTTTATGGTTCTCGCACCATGACAACTTTAAGAACCACCATTTAGATACTTAAATAGTTCATTGCAATCTTTTGTTGAAATGCAACTATTGTTTTGAGTCAAAAAACCCTTTTGCAATACTATATAGATCTCTTTTCGATTGGAGTGTGGGTCTGTGGTGAAAATTGTGTAAGTTATTAATTAAATATGTCAAACCATTCCTTAAACTAACTAATTCTATAAACTTTGTGGTCCAATTGAGGGGACATGCCCCCTTGTCTAACCAGTGTCTTTCTACCCCAGCTGTATCTCATTGTTTGCTGAGAAATCATTCACGTTCCTTGCCCTCGGCTCAGGGTGTTTTATGAGCGGGCCTGTGGAATGTGGACAGATTTGAGCTGGATTTATGATGCATGCAGAATCTCCGGCCCAGGCAGCTGACTGACGGCTATGATGGTGCTCTGCTAGAACAACATCAGTTAGCCTGCCTGAGTTTATTTCATGTTAACAATCTGCGGCACACAGTGTTTCTGTATTAAGCTTCTATTCTCTGTGTCCTCTATTTCAACACATGTTCCAAGTCTTTGCCTTTTTTCCTAAAGCAACCCTAAATTTGTTGAGACAGGATGTAAGAGACTAAGCTATTAGCACAGGACAGCACGTGCCTGTACATGCACACACAGTTCAGCACAAATGAACAGCCACCCTGTCCTAATCTTTTCCGCTCTGTCTCTCGCTCAGTATTTGGAAAGACCTGAAGGGGTCTTTACCATCTAGGTATATTTAGGAACAGCCAGCTCAAAAACAACTCCATACTGATTTTGAGCATTCCCACCCTCTTTTTAACTTCTTGACCCTTAGGTTTACGATTTAGTTGTTGTTTCTAAAGCAGAAACTATTGTGAAACTATTCATTTGGTTAAGCAAATCTTGTGGAGCCCCACTCTATTTTAGGGCCTATGAAACAATTATGACAGTAATGTAATTGTAAAAGTGAAGAATTCTCGGCTTACTTACAGGGTCTAAGGAGTTATAATATAATGTTAATGGAGATAACACTGCAGTTATTGGCTGCCCTGGACCCCTTTCTGTTCTGAAACACACTTGATTAATAGCTGTTTTGATTCCAAGGACTGATCTTGGGTAAATGCCGGGATGTTTGTGATGTAATGTGGTGGATTTGGGTCAAGAGATCATGAAGTTCTGCCAAAATAACCTTCCTTTATTACAGAACTTAAGAAAATCTATTAATAATAAACATTGGCATCAAAATGAAGGAGAGAAACCCTCTCATGTTTATTTGTCCTTTTATGCCATAATAGTACAATCAGGCCCATTCCCCCATTCCCCCATTCATTCATTCTTTAATTTGTTTAAACCAGGGGTGTCCAGCCTTATCCACAAATGGCTAATGTGGCTGAGTACACCATCTCAGTCTTAAAAAGTTAATATTGTGTGCCCTAACTTTGTTGAAATGAAATTCTGTAGCCCTTTGCTGATAGGTTTGGACACCCCTGATTGAAACATTCCTGTGATTTCATTGCACTGAATTTAGAAGGAGCATTACGAATTCTTCAGAGAGGATATGAGTTAGAATGGCTGCGCAGAATGCCTCTGAAATGAAATGGATCCTAAAAAAACTGCTGATGTACGAGGTACGAGGAGCGTATTTCGTTTATCAGGCTGATACATTATAACTTCTGCAGACCTCATCAACATTTCTGAACCATCTGGACACTCTCCCACATCCAAACACTCAGTAGGTTCTTAAACTGGGCTGCAGTGCAGGCAACTGTAAAGTACCACTTTTGCCCTTAATAATGGGTATGTCATTAAATGAAGAGCTACTAATACACAGATGCTCCGAGATGGGTTAATCATGAACTATATACACCAATCAGCAAAAACATTAGCAACACTGACAAAAACATTAGCATCTGCCGAGGGGGTGTTACATTAAGCAGTGATTGAACAGTCAGCTCTTGAAGGTGGTGTTTAAAACAGGACAAATAAGATAGTCCTTTATTAGTCCCGCAGTGGGGAAATTCACAAGATGGATGAGCATAAGAATCTGAACCAGATCTGAACCACTTTGACAAGGGCCAAAATGTGAAAAGGCTAGACGGCTGGGTCAGAAGATTTCCAAAACATCAGGTAGGTCTTATGGATTTTTTCTGGTATGCTGTGGTCAGTCCCTAACAAAAGTGCTCCAAGAAAGGGCAACTGGTGATCAAGCAACAAGGTCATGGGCACCTAAGTCTCATTAATAGGATTCATGGAGACCCCACCTTACACCACAACTTCCAGGACTTAAAGAATCTGTTGCTAACGCCTTGCTGCCACATTTCACAAAACACGTTCAGAGGTCATATGAAGTCCATGACCACATCTGTTGTGACAGCAGAAGGGTGACCCAGTGTGAAGATGTGGAAGGTGAAGAATCTGTCTCAAACACCAAAAAGCTAGCTAGCCAAATCACCTCCTTTGTAAAACGTCTAAGCCAACATAGATTTACATAAGAAAAAATGACATCAAACACTTGCTCAAAACTACAATGCAGACATCATTACATACAAAATACACACATGTTAACATACAAGATTGATATAGCTAGCCATCTTACACCTACAGTTCTGCTAACATTAGTGTTGGCTTAAGACATAATGTGGCTACATGAGTAGCTAACTATGTTGGCTACATAAGTCAGGAAAATAGCAAACTGACCCATAAACCAAACAAACCAGATTAAAGTCATTCTTGTGAATCCAGCTTGTTGACTTTTAACTGTGTTTGTGTGTATAGAGCAATATGATGGACTCCACACTTGTGCAAATGAGTACACGTGCAGGCAGGGCCATGAGGTAGGTAGGTAGGTGTCAGAGCATTTGATTAAATGATTGTTATCGGGGTGTAACGGGTATTTCAAAAACTATAATAAATAGTTAATATAAATTTTAAAAATTCAGATTCCAGCTTTAATTACACTGGTTTTCACCCCTTAATAACATTTAACACATAATAAATTAATAATCTCTATCTATCTGGGCCAATTTCGGCACATATGCCAGTCTTTATAAAGACTGACAATAACCATGCACTCTTAGCCAAAAAGGGTCCTATACTGTATTGACAACAACAGAAAGGAACCCTTTTTGGTGCTATTTTTTAAAACACTCTTTAACCAGATAAAACCCATTTGAGTTGTCATGCATATATAGCATATATAACCTTTGTTAAAGGTGTAAGACTGCTTTGTTAAGACTTAAATGAAGAATGAAGTAGTTACCAAACGCAGATCAAAGATGTGAGCTGTCAGACACACTGTAACTCCGGCACACCTCATCAACCGTTCTGAATCATTCGCATGCTCTTCCATATCCAAACACTCTGCTCATAATACCAGCTACATTCTCAAACTATAAAACCGCGCAGTGCAAACAGCGCTAGATTGGCAATAAACAGTGTGCCACTTTCACACCATAAAAGTCTATTTTACAGCTTCCAGAGGACTCACTGTGAACAGCTGTAAAATTCCAGCTATTCCTAAAATGTCTATTAAGAGAATGACAATGCAGCTGTAAGCTTTTTCACTCACAGTGGGCATTATTTACCAACCATTCTAATAAAAAATATATATTCTTAAAACGCTTAAGCTGGTTTTTACAAATATTCTGGCAGTATTTTCCTATTTGGGATTTGTTCGATTTTCGAGGACAGTGGGATCCATCATTATAAGAAGCATGGTTGTGAACAAATCTGCTGATTAAAAACACATCATTAATCCGACATAGACTTTTTGTTAGGACTTTTCTCAAGAACTAATTAAACCCCCTAAAAACTTTTAATACACCCAAAGGATTACTAGGGTGGGGGGGTCAGGAATCACCAGCGGTCTCAAGGAGTTTAAGAGTTTAAGAACAGGAAGATTTTTTAAGAAGATATTGGGGGACGAGGCCCAAACTTAAACTAACAATTGCTCTCAATGCACCTGAGTTTTATAGACTGATAGGCTGCCCTGTATTGTATCTCATTTAAAAAGTAGTACAGGCCGAAATTCTCATTTTAACTTAATGTGAAAGGGGCGAGGCTAATGTGATATGGGCCATTTAAGTAAATCACATCCTCAGTGAATCCTTCAGTCCTTCCCATTTTTGGATCGATCCTCTGTTGTAATAGGCAAAATTGCAGCTGACTGATACATATTTAAACCTTTGCTGATCTAAGAT
The DNA here is from genome assembly GCF_030463535.1 of Salminus brasiliensis. Lineage (NCBI taxonomy): Eukaryota > Metazoa > Chordata > Actinopteri > Characiformes > Bryconidae > Salminus > Salminus brasiliensis. The sequence continues at coordinate 15,085,255 of NC_132886.1, forward strand.
CAGTTTCTTGATTTCTATTAACTGATTTCTTTTACCATTCTATGAAACTTGTGGGACATTTACATTGTATCTTAAGTGAATAACAGGAGTGTGAATGTACACACAGATCCTAAGTATAAGGGGTTAAATTAACTTGGGTGAGCTAGTCCTTAATCAGTTACCGTACACACAATGCTTCTCACAAATGGTCTCTTATCTTTTTCACTACACTATACCTAGAAACGAAGCTAAATTAGAGACAATTGGCCTCCTCTGTTTAACCAATATGGCAGCATGGCTGCATTTTAAATTAGTATCACATGTACAACAGAAGAGCACCACAGGATAGCTGCTGTGTCTCTGCTGCACATCTAATAGGATTAACCTACTTTGAAAGGTTTGGCTTGCAGAGATATTATGGAGTGTTTGGTGGCTGAGCTTCAGCACCAGGGCAAGGATCTCTAGTGATGAGCATCTGGATATGCTTAGGTTGAGAAAAAAATTGAGAGCTGGTAAAACACAGAGTGTACAATACAGAATGTCCTCTTAAGGATGAAATATTGTGTACACTCTTAAAAATAAAGGTGCTTCCGTAAAGAAGTTTATAACAGAGATGTGTGAGTGTGAAGACCTTTTTTAAAGGTCCAAAGAAGCTGCAATTGATGTAAAGGTTCTTTATGAATTTAAAGTTTCTTCACACTCACATCTCTATTACAAACATGTTCTTTATGGAACCAAAAGTGGTTATTCTGTGGTATTGTTCAAATAACCATTTGAAGCACCTTTATTTATAAAAGTTGTGAATTAAAAAAAACATCAAAAAGTATAATTAATTACCATTTGTCAAATCCTAAAAAGTTCTATACATATTCCAGGGTGTATTATCACTGTCAGAAGAAACTGGCATTGGTCAAGCGGACTGAGTATTGCTGGGTCGAATCCTGGGTCATGCTGCCTGCCATCAGCAGCCAGAGCCTAGGAGAGCACAATTGGCCTTGCTCTATGGGTTGGTAGATGGCTCTCTGTCTCCTCATGTCACTTCAGTGTGATGCAGGTTGGCACGGCTATCTACTAGTCGATGCATCAGAGCTGGGTTCCAAATTTAACAAAAAAGGGAGTAGAAGCAGATGTAGGATCCGCCACAATTTGTGGACATTCCTTATACTACAGGTCAAATATGATTTTTTTTGTGGATTACGTATTATTTTTATTATGTATGACAGTTTGACCTGATCCTTAGTTTGGCCTGAGCAGCATACCATACCAAGTGTCTGTATTGCATGATTAAACACTTCTGTACATAATTTCTAAAATATTCATAAGTTGCCTTTTCCTGAAATAAACAACCAATGTCATTTCATCTGCAGACTTATAAAGATCTGCATGAAGTTGAACTGACACAGTGACACTCACAGAAACTCTCTGGGGCCTACAATAGAGGAAATCCCTAATTTGACAAATATGTCCTTCATTAACACCAAGACTGGAGAGCGCTGAGCATTTAAATAAGACACATGTCCCAGTGTAGAATTAAAATCTAGAGACAGTACTCATGAATATCTTAGTTTTGCTTGGCGAGTGTGTTAACTACAGTAAATGTAGCTTCAACTACGCCTGTAAGCAAATTGAGAAGCGTCCAGATTTTTGCCAGTGGACTTCTTCAGGTGTCCTACAATGACCTTTTCCATGCACTTTCTCAAAACGCTGGTCAGTGAGGCTTTTTGGGGGGGTAAGAATGATTGTAGATTGTTTCCATAATTGAGGCACAGCATGTTTGGCAAGCAGCCTCTCAAACAATTTAGTAAATGCAGATGTAAATTGGGTATGTCCTCTAAGGCCTGGGGCACTAAATGTCTTAATCCCTAATCCTTGCCAGACTAGCTGCTACTTTCCTCTCATTAAGTATAATGAAGGAGTAACGGCTGACTGCAGTGTGCACATTATCATATATCAGACCATTCTGGCTAGAATCATATCCACTACATAACTGGTTTAGATTATTGGTAAAGGAGGCATTAAATGAAGGGAAATCTTTCTTCTTTTTTCTAGCCTCTCTATCCATTATTCTATCATTTTAAGTTTATTCCACCCAGTCTTAACATTACCAGTAAGTAGTCAATTTTCCATCTTGTCTCTAAACTTACCATTGTTTTAAATTACTTCTACATACAATACATTCTGTCCTCTATTCCCTGTTGGAATTACATCACCCATTATTAATGCAACATTTTATATGTAAAGCTTGGGGGTATAAATATGGTGAGTCAAGACTGTTACATATTTTTGGACTCTAGCTTTCCAGCTCAGATTTACTTTCATAGGATTTCATAGGAAAACTGTACTAAGTAACTTTGGCGGAGCTGCACGAGACCTCTCACGAGAATTGCGCAACCCGTGTCATATTTGTGTGAAATCCTGTAATAGTACTCTACCATAGTTTGCGTGCTTCTTTTCCTTCAAATGCTGGTTCGGCATCTCTCAGCTTGTCCAGTTCTTGACTGTAAGGAGAGCCCATGAGAATACCAGGAAATATTAATTATCACATTCTAAGGTCTCTTTAAAGCTAAATATCTAGCTAGAGTTGAACACTGAGCTGAACAACTTTTGTTTTTCTAAATAACAATATTTTATTGTGCTTTTCAATTCAAATGTGGTGTTGTTCTAAATCTCTATTCGTCTGTCATCTCTTCCTTCCTCTCTCATTCCCCACAAGGCAAGAATTTGGGGTGAAACTACAGAAAAAATTGTCAACAGTGCTTTCTACCATAATGTTGGGTAGAAGATTGCTCGTCCAACAATGGAAATCAACTCATCAATTACAGACATAATCTGTAATCTGGCATAATCTGCTAACTAGAGTGGCAGCATATAAGCGTGTCTCCTCTGAAATAGGCCGAATGGAACAGAAGGAAAATTTAGGCCTACTTTAATGATCCTTTAAGTCAAGCATGACTTAGCCCTGTTCAGCACATCCCACTGTATAGTTATAGTGCTAGTTTTATGGCTTTTTATGTATATGCATATCTATTGTAGGGTTGGGTGGTATAACAGTAACATTATACTATATAACATTATGGTACAGTGGTAACATGACACTGCAGTATTTACAAATGAGGATGGTATTTTAAAATGATGCCAAATTTTTGTTCTGTGTCTATCTATTACATGTGCATTTAAGAGCTCACTGATTGGTGATGTCCTGCTCTGGAAACAGGTGGGGGGAAAAAAAACAGGCCCAGGACCAGTTGCATATTTTGGCTATGCAACATTTGACAGAAAGACAGAAAAAGAAAACCTGCATGAGCCAGTCTACTTAAATGTGCCTGGAAACAGGAACGTGTGTGTCAGTTAGCTGGAACACATGCTGTGGTGTTTAGCCTGCTAGCTAACTTATCTAAACCTAGGTATCTGGCTACGAGTCCAAACAGCAGAACCTGTCCCATTTCCTCTTTTTCACTTGTGTTGATAGCTCAGCAGTTAACGAGTGGGCAACAGCTCTAAAACCTTTACATCCAGCATTCTGTTTATAAGTAGGCTTTCACTCAGCCAGCCTGAATTTGTTCTGTGTTGAGCAGACTGTTATCCTGCTAATCAATGTTGACCAGCTGCGCTCTCCAGATTCAGAGCAGTTAAACATTTGTTATTGTCAGACTGAGGGTTTCACACTTGATTGAATGATTGATTCAAAACTGTCACCCTGTAATCAAACTGAATGCTATATCTGATCAAAAAAAAAAAAGACAGGATGGGATTGTAGGGAAGCTAAATAAAAATGAATAAAAATGGATACCGCCCAAACCCCAATCCATTGTGCACATATTTTGCTCTGTTTGATGAAATTTAATGCTTTAAAATTGAATAAAATGTTAATCACAAAAACAAGTGCTTTCTTATCTCAAAGCCATGGAAAGATTTTTTTCTTTCTCAGTATGAGCAGCCGTTGGGAGCAGGGGAGCAGTACGACACAGGCCTAGCTCTGCCAAAACATTGTAATATGACTCAAGAATTCTCATCGGCCACCAACAACATAAGAAAGTAATTATTTGGTAAGGGAAAGCATTTGTTCAGGATTTTGTGTCTGTGTGTGTGTGTGTGTGTGTGTGTGTGTGTGTGTGTGTGTGTGTGTAAAGGGGGGAACAAAAGAGGAGCAGCGAGGTTATAGTGAAAGCTTTAGGGTGGACAGATCAGATGATATAAATGCTGAGAGAACTTAGTTAAGTAGAAGTTAGAGTTACACATTTCAGTGTCAGTTTAATCACATGTGTGTTTTAGGATTTTAACAACATCTGTCATGTGAGGTTTGTGTCTAGCAGTCTACAGTAAACCCCCTTTCCTCCCACCCCCTGAAACCCTCAATGCTGCTGGACTGCCTGTAACACTGAACTGTGTTCTACTGCCCCCACTCTGTATAAACTGGTACTGCACTTAAATCTGAAGTCTGGAACACTTGCCCAGGAGAAGACAGTCTGCTGGGTTGGATTTTCTGAATTCCTTCTGTCTTTATTTGATGGTCTCAAAGTCACTCTTTACCTGTTGCTATGAAGTATTAGCCCTGTATTATTCCCTTTAAAAGGTAAACAAGAAAATCAGAATTCCTGGACAGTGTGTTCAGGCTGAGGAATGAACTCTAAATCAAAAGAAGTGGGCAGTAGCTAGCACACTAAAGTAAACCACCGAGGCACAGAAAAAAATGCATTATTGACCTTCCAATAATATGAATGATTATGGATAATCACATATCACAGTTGGTTTTGGGGGAAACACATTTATTTTAATGTAAGATTAGTATAATGTAAGACCATCAGTCATACATGCTGAACTTTATATACACAAACACATATTCACAAACACACCCACGGTTCCACTGAATTTACTCAGAAATGGTCACATTGCCTTCCTCTGTCTATAATAGGGAAGCACTAATTTGGGAATTGCAAGCACTTGATACTTTTCATTTACGATTGTTTCATGATGCTATTATATGCATGTTTTTTTTTAAAAAAAGGCATAATTTTTTTTAATTGGCATCAATTCCACCTGAAATAGCAACACAGACAAAAATAACAGTTATTTCATTTAAACATTCTAGAGTACAATAAATACATAGCTGGTCACTAGCTAAAACAGCCCGTATCTCTCCAGTACCACACCAGTATAAACCAGCAAAGGTTGTGTTGGTGTGGATGTGCTGGTCAAACTGATCCACACCAGCATAAACACACCAGCATAAACCAGCAAATGTTGTGTTGGTATGCTGGTCCACCTGAACCTAACCAGCATAAACCAGCAAAGGTTGTGTTGGTGTACTGGTCAACCAACCAAAGTATGCTGGTCAACCAACACGATACCAGCACCAGACCAGCATAAAGGAGTTAAGATCATGCTGATGTATGCTATTTTTTCAGCTGGGATACTATCTGTTTGAATATTGGTCAAAACATTGGATAAAGATAAGTAAGTAAATATCAGTATGATTCAAACACCATTCACTCTGTTATTCTAAAATGAGTTAGTTAGGGTTTTTTGATCTAGGCAATGATCCTACATAGAACCATGATAACTCAAAGAACCATTTGCATGCCTGTTTGATTGGTGAATCATCATTTGCAGATCTTTATTAGTGGATCTTAGTTCTTTATTAAATCATATATAGTTGTCCACTATTATTCCTCTGTGAGTCAACGATCCACATTCAGTGTAACGATGCCATGATTGTTTTTTTTTGTGTGTGCAAATATTAAACAGCTCTGGCCTCTAAAGTCTAAAGACCTTTGCTGTGTGCTAGTTACTTTACTTTCTTCTTGTCTCTTATTTGATGCTTTCCTTAAATGTCTTATGCCACACAGTCCACTTCTCTGCTGTGAACTTTTAAAGACAATACAATAAAAAATACACAAAAATAAAATGGCTTTGTTCTTTATGCCAATTTTTTGGGACTTGGACTATTCGGGTAGCCGTCACAGGCCACAGCACACTTTTTCCCACAGTAATCTTCTCTGCACTTTTCAAATTAAGCATGAGTGGGGAGCTTCTGTAGTGTTTGAACAGATCGTGATTCTACCCCAGTAATCCACCAACCAGTGTTTGTGGCACAGAGTCTGTCCAAATTCAACAACTAATAGGGCTGCTCTGCTCGGCCTGCTGAGTTTAGCTTTATAAGGACATAAGGAGTTGCAGGCACTCGTGCGAGTAGGCCATCTGGTTCTGTCTTAAGTTTGTGCATTTGCATGCTACTTGAGGAACACACTTGCATGTCTCCAAAACAACCACAGTAATGAATAAACCAATGGGATCATCTGGTTGGAGAACCCAACCGCAGGACCATTCCAGTGTGTATTGCGCCTCTCTTCCCATGACGCCATTTACGCACTTTCACATTGTGCTTGTTTATGGCTGTTTCTCTGTAATGCTGTTTCATGCTAAATCACTGAGGAAACTGGTCATTTTGTAAACCAATACCATACAATGTGCACACATTCATTCCCTGGTCACTTGATGTATTGAATTATGGCTGTTATATTATAATAGTTTGCTGAATAAATGTATAGCTTGTAAATGTATAGCTATAGTCCATGCTCATACATGCAGTACATAACTTAAGTATGTTAGCTTCTTAGAAGATTAACAACTAGATTAGACACCCCTGGTTTACCGGATGATGTAAATGAACCTCTTTTCTAAGATCTTATGTTAGTCATACAAGCCATAAACAACACTGGTTAATCCCCAATTAATAATGCAGTATACAGAGGGCAGTAAATGAAAGTCACACCGAAAGAAACTGTTGAGTTAAATGACTCAAGCAAATGTAACTTCTAAAAATGAACTAGCGTAAAAACATGTATCAGCTCCAAGCTACACTCAAATGGTTCTACGAGAGGATGCCATAGAGGAACCACATTTGAATCCATAAGGAACCACAGAACAAATTTGTAATGAAGAGTTACCTCAAATTGGTAAGGAAACATACCATTAAATAAATGTTCTTTTGACCTTGAAAAGGTTCTCCATTCTCAAAATATTTGGTTCTTTCTGCAGCATAGTTAGTATCAGTGTAGTGTAGTATCAGATTTGTTGTAGAACTACAGTGGAACATGAACATCTATCAGCATAGTTACTCTTTGGTCTATGTAAAAGTATCATCAATTGACAATATCCATACAGGTACACATTAATCAAAATTATATATATATATATATATATATATATATATATATATATATATATATATATATATATATATATAGATAGATAGATAGATAAATAGATAGATAGATATACAACCTTAAATCAGTTACTACTCTCGTCTCACAGTGAAATACTGAAATTGGATTGATATAATCTCCAGGTAGGCTGTGCCGTCCTGCAAGGCAGAGGAGACTTGGAGAGGATTACAAATGTAACCCAATGCTGACCGGAGCCCTGTCAGGGCCCTCTGCAGAACCAATGGCGCTCACTTGGATATCTCATATCCATAGTATAGATTTTAACTTATTTCACAACACTGAAACAATGTCATATTTGTGAGCATCTCAAAGTTCTTTTGAATGTGGAGGCTTTTTTGTAATGATGGTGGTCAACAGGTGTTATCTGCATGGATGAGGATCACAAGCTACTGTCCAAATGTACTTGATTCACTTTTAAAACGGTGAGTGAACTTCATTTGCTCATGTGTGAAGAACAACCTCGCTTATTATTGCTTATAGTTTTCTGTATAGCTGAAACTAGTGACTGTGCCTTAACTTTATATTCACATGCAGTAGTGCACAGCCTTCAGAGATCCCTCTCACTCGATTTATTTTCCATTAAAATGGAATTGTTCATTTATATTTATATTATTCATATATGGAGAGTTTCAATTATATTTGTGGTTGGTATTTTGAAGCCATTTGTCAGAGAAGGATTAGTTTAAATGCCATGGACAGATATAAGCAATATAATACCTACTGTTTTTGCAACAAATGCTCTTCAAATGCTTTTCATTTATACAGCAGGCAACTGATTCACATTCATGCAGTTGTAGAAATGGCACACTGCTTTGATTGCAGTGAAGAGCAAATATATACTTCAGGGGTCTCCAGAAAGTAACTTTAAAGGGTCTTCCTTCACTGTGCCAATTGTAACTTGTAGCAATATGGAATTATGTGACACAGTCTACACTTAACAGGATTGTGTGAATCCTCTTCTTAACCCTAATCACTTGACACCAGTGAGTCAATGCGAATCTCTGGATAGAAATGTTACTTTTGCTAGAAGACAGCTTTTTTCCCCATTAAAACACCATGTACCCCATGACCTACACTGAGTTGCCAGTTATTAGGTACACCTACCTTATACCTACATGCACTGCTGAGTTTCAGGAACACCTATACACCTATATGTAGTTGAATGCAGGTCTACCCTTATTGACTGTAGCCCTATTTTGCTTTCACTAGCTTTCAGTTTAGCAGTCTCTCTTTACCACCTATCTATCAGTAAAAAGGTGTCCCCACAGGACCACCACTGAACAGATATTATTTGGTTGGTGGACCACTCTCAGCTCAGCAGTGACACTGACATGGTATTGTCATGTCAGTAGGAGTTGTGCTGATACAAATATAAAAATAGAGTCAGTAGTGTTTATATTTACAAATTGAATCTATATGCAGGGCCCTATTAATGCAATAGGTTTTAGGGGCTGTAGCCCAGCAAGTGGTCAAACCTGGGACCAGGAGACCTGCTAAGGATGGTTTGAATGCTAGTGAAAGCAATAAAAAGGCATCAGGCAGAGTTGGCCCATGATTCCATGATGTCTTGATTCAGCCCTGATTAACTAATTAGCTGGCAATTCAGTGTATGTATTTTTCTGGACCACAGAAAAATTCAGCTATGTGATTTCCTCTTGGTACAGAACTATGTGAAGACTGAAATGAAGGCATCTTCGATGTGACAGTGAGTGGGCTCCAGACTGTGCCAACCAACCCACTGCGCAGGCAAGCTGTAGCCTTGAGATGCAACAGCAGCTCAATGCCTTCTACAGCTTACTGCCAGAACGGGCCAGGAGAGCACTCCAGACCCCTGATCGACATGCATCTTCCCCCCACCACTACAGTCATGTTTCAATCCGCTCCACTTGGCCCCTCTGGGCCTCCCTAATCCTGCTTTACGTTCTTCTCCCCTTTCAAACTGCTGCTTCATTCCGGGTCGGGGTGGTGGGGCCGTGGTCCTGTGACCCCCTCTTTGCCAAGGCCTATCCCGGTGTGGCAGCACAACTAGCCGTGAGCCGTATCAACCGGGACCCCTCCCTCTGGCCTGGGACCACTTTTGATTATGTTATTCTGGAGGAGGACTGTGAGACATCACATGCTTTCTCCCATTTCCTCGGTTACTACACACGGGCATCCGGCTTCATCGGGCCCGTCAACCCCGGCTACTGCGACGCGGCGTCCCTGCTGGGGAGGAGCTGGAACAAAGCAGTGTTCAGCTGGTCATGTATTAGCTATGAGCTGGACAGTCCTCGTAGCCACCCCACGTTTGCCCGTACCATGCCCCTGCCCTCGCTGGTGCTGCTGCGTTTCATGCACCACTTCCGCTGGGCTCACGTGGGCATCATTTCCTCGGGCGAGGACGTCTGGATAGAAACTGCCAATGTGCTGGCCAGTGCTTTGCGCAGCCACAGCATGCCTGTTGGGATAGTGGTGTCCACCGGGAAGGACTCAGTCAGCATGCTGGATGCCCTGACCAAGGTCAAGAAAGTTAAGGACCTGCGCTGTGAGTTAACATGAAGTTCAATTATACCTTAAACTAATGCTGATACTCATAATTCTTCTTCTTAGTATTTTTTACTGGGTACCAACAGGCATTGGCCATTACTGTAACCCATTTATCAATGGAAAGGGACCACCATCAGATCACTTGTAAAAAAAATGTACATTTTTATTGTCTGCAGAATTGTCGCAATAGCGCTGTTATTATGAAGCATCTTGTGAACGTTGTAGCACCTTTTATCTGTTTCAGTCATCTGACCAACCCCAGTGTGTATCATGGAAAGAGATAGAAAGAGGAAGATTACCATGTTTAAGGAAACCATGTTTGATTCATGTACAGGTTTTTGCAGTTACTAAATGGAAGTATTCAGCACCGTAGGCTCATTCAAACATGAACATGCTGCCATAAATTCTCTATGACCTTTTGTTTACATGAGAATTACTGGTTACTTAGATGTGCCCGTCCCCTTTGATAATCTACGTCAGCCAAACTTAGGGTTTAGAGTCGGGGAAAAGTCACAGGACTTTGACCAATGAAAGACCAAATATATATATATATATATATATTTTTTTTTTTTTTTTTTTTGAATGCCATGACAAAATGGTTAGTGCTTAATATGAACAGGGATGTAAGCTAACCAAGTAAAGAAAATATGTTTTAGAGTTTAAAGTGACAAATTTAAATTATCATGATATTCAAAAATATCAATTAGTAGTAGATATTATGTGGGTAGTGGATCTACCCACATAAAGATCAAAGATTGTTCAAAGTTGTTCTTTGCTGTATGAATAATAACATATATGAATAAGTAACATATAATAGTTAGTTATTTGACTTTGGGTAGGATAAAAAAAAAAACACCCAGACATGGTTTAACAACTGTTTATCAGGCTCACAGGAACTGCATGTTATAACATACTGTATGTTCTAGAACACTGCAACAAAACCCAGCAAACAACATTGTGCCCAATACACTCATACCATTGCTATGTCAGTGTATGCTCTGCTGAGAGTCTCAGGTGAGATCCAAATCACCCACATATTAATTGATCAGTGGTGGGCCTGTGGTGGTCTTTTTCCAGTGATGGGTGGAGCAGAGAGCAGCAACAGATTGCCAGTAATTAGAAACCTACAAAGTGTATCTATGGTAGGTGTATCTGTTAAAACAGGCAACTCTTCTCACTCCTGCACTTCCTCTCACTCATTCATTTACTCCTTCCCTCTAGTGGTCATCCTCTGCATGCACTCAGTCTTAGTGGGGGGCAAGGTTCAGAAGCTGCTCCTAGAGATGGCCCATGACATGCAGATGACATATGGCTCCCTAGTGTTCGTCCCCTATGATACCCTCCTCTATAGCCTGCCGTACCATCACCAGCACCAGCCTGCCCTACACAACAACAGCAAACTTCTGCAGGCCTATGATGCTGTGCTCACCATCACTGTGGAGTCTCCAGAACAGCGCTCCTTCTATCATGCATTCACCGAGGCGCAAGAGAGCGGAGAACTGCCCTCCAACCTCCAACCCCAACAGGTGCAGAGCTGAGGAATGATTTGTTTTGATTTGATAGTAAAACCTTCAGGGAGTGTTAATACCTGTATTTAGTAAGCAACTTAAATCTAGATGATATGTATAATACTCCTATTTAACCTGTTTCCTTTTACTTATCCGACAGGTCTCTCCTCTGTTTGGCACCATCTACTCCTCCATACTGTTTGTGGCCCATGCCATGCGGCGTGTGCGAGTCTCAGGGAGGTGGATGTCTGGGGGAAGCCTGGCCCAGCATGCCCGCAACCTGTCTTTCAAAAGCTTCAGCCACCCTATTCGCACATCAAATGCTGGTTCAGGTCTGTTGGATTACGTGGTGCTTGACACAGATGGATTTTCCTGTGAACTTAGGCCTTCCTACCGCATTGAGATGGAGACGGACATGGTGCACTTCCTTGGTCACCCTATTCACTTTCCGACTTGGGGACCACCCAAGGCTGACTCCAATTGCTGGTTCACAGAGGGGGTTATCTGTAGTGGAGGTGAGAAACACAACAGACAGCACATGCACATCACCTGAGCATACAAACACCATACAGACATACAGATGAGTGAGGATTCTTCATGGATTTTTAACCTAACATTTATCTGTTGTGTTTGTAGCGTAGGTATAGTACCCACAGATAACAAACTTGACCAATTTCATGCACATTTAGTAAAATTATGGTATAGCACAATTACGCTAATCTGTGCTATTCTAATCTAATGGCCATGCACTTCCACATTTCTGAAGTGCCTTATATTCTTCAAAAAGCAGAAAAGTTTGAAACTTTTCCCTTCACAGTAAGAAGGATAGGAAAATGTCAATTTATCAAAGTATTGCAATGTTATTTTTTGCAAGTCTGTATTGATTCAGTATTGATATTGATACAGATTAGATTTTGAATTCATCGTGTATCAGTTTTTTTGTTGTGTTTAAACACCGACCTCTAGATAGCAGTGTTGTCTCTTTAGATCCTTTAGATCCTTTAGAACTGTTCTGAGTAGGTTAACTTCTCTTAGGTTAAATTAAACCTAAGAGAAGGATTAAATTCTCTGAGAATTGATGCATATGGTGATGTGTTTTTATACTACGATAATTTTCCTAAAATTTTATTTAACAAAATCACAATATATCACCCTGTTTACAGTATCACATTATATCAAATCAAATCAAATCAAATTTGTATAGTGCATTTTACAACTGGTGTTGTCACAAAGCAACTTCGTACAGAATCAGTAATCAGTAAAAAAGGCAAGAAATCCACAACATAAGAAGACCCCAGAAAACCATTTAACATATCACAATAGATGAAATTGTAACACCTGTATTGTGATACGTATTGCATTGCCAGGTTCTTGCCTATACATAGCCCTAATCACAGCTTGAGGATTGTGCTGCTGTCAGCCACTCAAATAGCTGTTTATGTTGAGAGGAGAAAAATTAAGCACTTATTTAGATTTTGATATTTGTTTTAATTTTAATTATATTCCGATAATTTGTATTATTTTGTTTCTGCCGCCTGTTTTTGTATTTAACCTCTTAATGCAATGACTTATTACATACTAAGGCATATCACCCAGTAACTACTACAGGGACAAACTGGTGAGGGTATTCTCTGGTAACAGAAGTCTGTAGTAACACTTTCAGCCACAGGCTGTTTAAGGGGTTACAGTTTATGCTGGACTGTTGCTGGGTAGCCAGCAGTGTGGCTAAAGCTACCATGTGAGAGAAGTGAGTGATTTCCTGTCTGTTTTAAGTTCTGACTTCTTGTTTGGGAAGCGGAGGCCCAGAAGGCCTAAACTGACATCGATTAAACTGATCCCACCTATTGGAACTGTTGATAAGGCCTTCAGTTCTAACCAATTAAGGAGCTTGTTTAGAGAGTTCCCCACTTGACAATATAACATACATTTGAAACGACAGCTGTATTATATTCTGCCCTTATGATGTTTTATCCAACTATCAGACACTGGAGCAAACCAGGCAAAAAGTCATTTCCAAATAAGGTTTTCTGGCATCCATATACAATAAGACAGGACTATGTCAGGCACACCATTACTTTAGTAACATGTTACCACAAATTCTTCATTTTTCCTATCTCTGAAAAAAAGATGGTATTCAGACTTTATTTTATAAAAGTATTCGAAAAAAATTTATGTTATAAGGATTTTAAAGAGTGTTTCAAAGAGTTCATGTTCTTTTCTACATACAAGGAAATGCTCCAAAATGATGGTGTTAATTATCTGCATGCTACAGATGTGGCAGATATAGATTAGGTTGACAAATGCTGGACTATTCTCTTTAGCCCAAAATCATTTGCTTATATTGTTACCATTAGATATACTGAAACCAGCACACACATACATCATGCACATATATGGTTTGTGCATAGCTACGCACATGGTAAACGCATTCCACGTAGACAGACATGCAGATAAGACCTATTTCAAAGGTTTTCTCCTTCTTTCTTTAGGTATGGATCTTTTCCAGGTGATTATTCTCTCCCTCTGTATCATTCTTCTGGTCTTCTCCTGTGCTGCCTGCATTTACTTTATAAGGTAACTATCTTCCTGCCATTTTGTACCTTTTTTTCTTTAACACAGCAGTTAGTTAGCAAGTAGTCCTCACTCTTCACACATGTTAGTGAACTGAAGTACATAACAGATGTAAATATCAGATGTGGATGCTGATGCTTCACATCATTCAATAAATAGGTCATCATATAAGATGCATTGAAATGTACATGTCTTCTAGGCGACGAATCAACCATGTCCGATTAGTTCGGGGCACAGATAAAATCTTACTAACCCTAGAAGACATCACCTTCATCATCCCATCACTGAGTAACAAGGTAATTAATACACACAGGTGTTCATACACACACAAATTACTGACACTAACATGAGATGATCAGCACTAATGACTGGCACTGTTTACTGGAAACAGAAGATGAGTTTTGATGACAGTCGGACCAGTGACACAAGGAAAAGCTTCTCAGATCGCAGCCTTAAGTCTCCACTCTCGAGTCAATCACCAGCCACCCATGAAAACACGAATGTTGCTGTCTATGAGGTAAAAGACACTCACACTCTAACTATAGCTTACTCTGGCTTCAAAAAGGGTTCAGTTGGGTTCATTGAGATTCCACCTCTTGCTCTGCAGGGAGATTGGGCTTGGCTAAAAAGATTTCCCGACGGAACCTTTCAGGGCATCAACCCCAGCACCAGTGACGTGTTTGAACTGGTTGGTCCCCTCTGCATTTTTCCAGTATTGACCCTTTCACACTAAAGTCACATAATAATTGCAGAGTGAATTCTTTCCCATCAATCTGGTAGAATTCAGTGTCCTCAATCAGAGTTCTCAAAGTTGAACTCCCTTAAGCTTCCAGATCCATCCTGAAAGGCCCATGCTCTTTTTTTTTAACTCATACATTTTTTACTGGTGAGAATTTAAAGTGGTTGAGTAAGTTCCTGCTCCATGTGCAGATGAAGGATATAAGGCACGAGAACGTGAACCCCTTCATGGGCCTGTTCTACGACTGTGGAGTCTTCGCCATCGTGACGGAGTTCTGTTCCCGAGGTAGCCTGGAAGACCTGCTGGTTAATGATGATGTCAAGCTGGACTGGATGTTTAAGTCTTCACTTCTGCTGGACCTCATTAAGGTAGCGCCCTCTATAAGAGTACTGGGGCCTTGGGGTGAAATTCACATTTATTAACAAAGCTGTTCCCTTAACAAGACTTTTTTGCTTACTGGGTTTTGTAGCTACTAGAGCTAATGTAGCCAACAAGTACTGGAAGCTTATTTTTTAGCACAGTTTGCAAACTGCATGTCTACTAGGAGTAATCCTTAAGCCTGAATGTCCATTCTTTTGACCACAACCTAGAGTTTTAGAGTTAGCTGAAGAAACTCAACAACCGAGCTAAAACATACAGCTACCTTCATGTGCTATGTAGGTTAGACCAGAGCTCAGAGTGGGCTGGTATGTGCCAGTATGCAGTACAGACACTTCTACATTTTACTCTTTTCACATCAATTTCATGGCAGTGTTTGCTTCTACAGTCTATGTGCAGATTTTACAGCTTTAAACATGTGTTTAACTGTTTAGGTCCCGCCTTCTTATTGCAGCTATTGGTCTACATGTACCCTGTCCAAATGCCAGAACCCAGTAGACCAAATATTCTGAAAGATCCAAATCATTGAGTTTCAGTAATTAAATCAGCATTACATAGATCAGTAAGACCTGTCAGATGGACCAGGATGACTGAACAGTCACAGTCTAACAGTGGGTACTTTAACAGCAATAGATGTTTTTTTTGTAGTATTTTTTAAATTGGCATGGAAATAAAAAGCTTCTGAAGCTCCTGGCCATGATCTTTTAACAATGGCAAACAGCCTAAAGTGCTCTTTTTTGAAAACCTAAATATCTATATAAACTGCAACGACTGTATAGACAGTTTTTCCCCACTGTGTTAGACCAAGATTGAAATTCATTAAATATTTTTTTCCCACAAAGCATTAAAACATTTGTCATGACAAAAAAAAAAATCATTGGATAGAAACTTTACTAACTCAACTAATTAATAAGCTATAAATACCACAGTTGGAGCCCCTTCTGGGTCCATTTTGTTGTGGCTTTAGATACGCTGCAATCGACATTTTCTGAGGTAGTGCTACATAGTGTATGGGCATCTATATTAGTCTAAACTAGCTGTTTGAAATTCATCAGGTTCACTAGCTACAAGGCTATATGGCTCTGTGTTATGTGCTTTGGATGTACATCAAGACTGACAGAAAAGTAGACACATCTCCTTGATCCTGATAGAATACTGAATATTGAATATTGGGGGTCCTCACCTTTACCTATTTAGACATGTGGTGTTCCCAATACTAGTTGGTTGGAGGGAAACTTGGTTGGAACAGGAATGATTTGTCCTGGTTTGAACTGCTGCAACCAATTTATATTTGATGAGAGATGCATTATCCTCTCATGTTTTACAATAGATGGGGGTATAGTAATATTAATATTAATGTACTAAATGAGACAATATGAGGGTATATGCATTTCTGGCGTGCAGGGTATGAAGTACCTCCACCACAGGAACGTCTGTCATGGAAGGCTGAAATCCAGGAATTGTTTGGTCGATGGACGCTTTGTACTCAAAGTGACTGACTATGGTTACAATAAAGTGTTAGAAGCCCAGAAGTCCCCGTACACTGAACCACCAGCTGAGGGTGAGTGTGCATGTGTGTGTGTGTTTAAGCATCTTTGTGTAAGTTTGTATCATTTACATGTGTTGTTGTGTGTGTATGTGTGCTCATATCTGACTGCTCAACAGAGCTGCTGTGGACTGCTCCTGAGATCCTAAGAGGTTCATTCCCAGGGCTGAGTGGCACTCTCCCAGGGGACGTGTATAGCTTTTCCATCGTCATGCAGGAAGTGGTGGTTCGAGGGCCTCCTTTCTGCATGTTAGAGTCATCTGCTGAGGGTGGGTCACATAAATACTTCCTTCTCCTTGTGGAGCTGAGTTTTTATGACCACAGCTGTAAGTAATTAAAGCTTTGTGCTTGATTATATTGCTATACTCACAGAATACACTACTGTATTTTCTACTACCATGTGCACAGTGGTTGGCATTTACAGTTTACAGATTTGTAAGTGATGCATTGGTGGAGTTAATAAGGCAGGATTTACATGAGGCACACATGAAAGTGAGAGTGTACCAGTATAGGTGTTACATATAAACACCAATGGCTAGCTTAAATTACTCTTGGTTTCTAAACAGTTTTATAGCACCAAGTTAATAAATATCTGTTTACATGAAATATTCTCCTCCTTGTGTCGACGCTAAGCGATTTGTTTAATCTCTCTATAAACCCTAGAAATAGTTCAGAAAGTCCGGAAGCCCCCTCCGTTATGCCGCCCCGTGCTATCTCCAGATCATGCTCCAGTGGAGTGCATCCAGCTGATGAAGCAATGCTGGAATGAGCAGCCTGAGAGAAGACCCACCTTTGAGGAGATTTTTAGTCAGGTTATCATTTTATTTTAATTATATCGTGGATAATATTTATTTTTGGTTTCTTAAAATGGTTCATGCATAACCTGAAAGTGCTCACCAAAGAAGCAGATCCATTTTCAGAGACATTCTTACCTTCATTCATTTCTTCTTTATTAATGTTATAATGTCTAAGAATGTTCCACTTCATTAAAAGGGAATTATACCCAGCTGTATTTGTCTGAGCTTTACCAAAGATGGTGGACATTGATTTGTAGATACTTTTCTATGTTAAGAATTTTAAGAACCACAATAAACAGCTTTTTGTTTGTTGGTAAGCTGTCCATTGTAGTCCTCAGGGCCTGTGTATGAGTCTCTCTCTGCTACCTCTCCCCTGTCTTAGTTCAAGAACATAAATAAAGGGAAGAAAACTAACATCATAGACTCCATGCTGCGGATGCTGGAGCAGTACTCCTCTAACCTGGAGGAGCTGATCAGGGAGAGGACAGAGGAGCTGGAGGTGGAGAAACAGAAGACAGAAAAGCTGCTTACACAGATGTTGCCACCGTGAGTCAAATAATGCATAAAAATGAGTCTGCACGACTTCAAAGACTTCAAATTCTCAACATTTTATTATCATTAAGATGTCCTTTGGGGGGGAAACAGGGGAACATTAGTAAATTAGTTTTTTTCCCTCAAACTATTGCTTTAAAAAACCCATGTGTGTAGCATTACTGTTCTATCAGATTCCATACTCTAACAGTGGAAGGTGTACCTGCTATTCTCCTGCTTCAGGTCAGTAGCTGAGGCCCTGAAGCTAGGATCCACAGTGGAGCCAGAGTACTTTGACAGCGTCACCATCTACTTCAGTGACATCGTTGGCTTCACTACTATTTCAGCCAACAGTGAGCCCATCGAGGTGGTTGACCTTCTGAACGACCTGTACACGCTTTTTGACGCTATCATTGGCAACCATGACGTGTATAAGGTATATGTGACTGCTGTATGAGTGAGACGATTTGGCTCAGTGGTCTCTTTATTATGTAACCACACAGAACCACAGTTTCAAAAAATCTTTCAAAAAAAAGTAATTCAACTAAATAGATAAATTAATTTTCTGTATTTAAATGGGCTATATGATTTGTTTAGGGCTTTTATTGTGATGATTTGTTTAGGGCTTTGATTTGTTTAGGGTATATTAATAATATATTTTATAGATGCATTATTAAATTTCAATTTATTTACTTTGACAATATTCATTTAGTTATGACATTAATAGCACAAAGCAGTGTAAACTGTATATCTGAGCAAGTGTTCCCTTGAGGATCCTTTGTAGTAGTGCTTGAGTGCTTTGCATCTTCATGGGCTCTTTAAACTGCAGGCTTACTAATTAATCTTACGACTGGTTATTATAAATCATTCAGTATATGTATACTATGAACCTAACATGTAAATAATGGAAATAAAGAAGATACTGCTGCTGTGGTTTAATGTGACTGTAAATAGCTTGATTTTACCTTTTTTTTTTACATGTTCTGCTCTTTGTAATCTCTAGGTAGAGACCATAGGTGATGCCTACATGGTGGCCTCAGGTTTACCAGTGCCCAACGGAAACCGGCATGCAGCTGAGATTGCCAACATGGCTCTGGACATCCTCAGTGCTGTGGGAACATTTAAGATGCGACACATGCCTGACGTTCCAGTCCGGATCCGAATAGGACTTAATTCAGGTTAGACATGTTCACAGTTCATGACACCTTAATATTCCTCTGACACACTCTGTTATGACAGTTATTAAGAGTTTGCTGTCAGTTTTTAGCACTTTTTATAACTGCTACTATATAACATTGTTCTGTATGTGTTAGTTTTGTGGATTTACATGGACAGTAAAAAGTACCAAGCAATGAATGTATTGAATAATATTTTAATGTATAAATAGTGAGTATGTGTCTTTGGTTAGGGCGTTAGGGCCTGATTTTCATTTTATCAAGGGTTTGTGGGAAAACAAATGAAAAGAACAGACAATATCGATGGATAGTCCCAAGACTAGCAGAATGTGAAGGAGATGAGGTGCTCTCTAGTGTTAACACCACCACATTCCTCAGTTGGGTTTTAGATAGTGGGCATGGGGGTGCAACTTAAAATTGAAATTGGTCTGTTTTCCAGCTCTGTTTTGATTATCCCGGATTTTATTTTGAAAGAGGAGTTTAAACTGACAGCTGACTGGTTCTTCCATGTGTATAGGTTCTTGTGTGGCTGGTGTTGTGGGCCTGACTATGCCAAGGTACTGCCTGTTTGGGGACACAGTGAACACCGCCTCTAGAATGGAAGCTACAGGGATGCGTGAGTTGTTCACCTTCAGCACGTTGTGAGATCTGCTTATCACTTTGCGTATTGCTTATGTGATAGATTTGGGTTCTTGAATTCCTATAGCATACCGGATCCATGTTCACTCCAGTACCGTCCAGATTCTGCTGCAACTGAAAGCTGGCTACAAGGTGCAGTTACGAGGCAGGACTGAAACGAAGGTAGGACACAAGGCCACTTTGCCAAAGGAGTCAACAAAATGGGAAATAGTTATTTCATTTCAATGAATGATTTTCCACATTTCTGGGATGATCAACTTTAAAAAGGACTGTATGAAGAAAGATTCTGAAGCTAAATATGAACATATTAACACATAAACCTGTCTACATGTCAGTCTGAGTTGAAGGAAACCTACAAAACCATACAGAAAAACATCTCATCATCCCAAGTCTCAGTCTAGGAGCAGGAAAAAAGGTCATTTTCACTACCTGTTCCATGGTAAGATTCATATAACAGTGGTTGATATAAAACAGATCATTTGTGGATCAGACTTCATCACATATTCTATATCCATTCACAAATCATACAAACACATACTGCCTGCCATCAGCAGTCGGAGCCTGAGAGAACACAATTGGCCTTGTTCTCTCCGGGTGGGTAGATGGCTCTCTTTCTCCACATCACTTCAGTGTGATGCTGGCTGGCACGGGCGTCTGCTCGGTGATGCATCAGAGCTTGCTACCAAGCGCTCTCCTCCGACGGCATTGGTTGCCCAGTGATGTTGCATTGATGGCAGTTTGAAAAGAGGCACTGGCTGGTTATGCATGGTTATGCATTAGGGTGGAAAACAGGGAAAAAAAAAATCTTATGAATTATTTAAAATCCAACTTTTTCCAACAATGAATAACTCTAGTTCTTCTACGTTCATGTTGTGTTTTAAAGGAATACATTGTTTGTTTGTTTTTAACATAATCTGCCATATCAGTAGTATGGAGTCATTTTCACACATTAATATAGAGTAAATACTTCTCATCTGTAACCAGATTAGTTTTATATTATTAAAAACACCAATTCCATTCAATTGGGATCTCAAAGCTTTGACCCAAAGCAGCTCAAACTCTCTGTAAAGAGGCTAGATGGAGGATGGAGGAGGATCTTCAGTTATACTATGTACCATTTTGAGCATACTGCTAACGAACATCTCACTGTGATGTGAGATGTGGCCTTCCAGTCACTTTCCCTGCAATATGGCCTGTTTTAAAAAGTCTACTCTTATCACCACCTGCAGCTCTCATCCTCAACCTTCTCCACAGGGCAAAGGCACAGAAGAGACCTACTGGCTCACTGGACGGGACGGCTTCACCAAACCTTTACCCATCCCACCTGAGCTCAAGTCTGGGTAAGACAGGGCCGTCCTGTGGCCTGCGGCATTTTTGTGTGTGTCCCCATGTCTTTTTTTCTTTATCCTGTCCAATGTATTTTTGCAGGCAAATGGCACATGGCTTGCAGCTGGAGGAAATAGCCGCATACAAGAGGCAGAAAGTGGAGAAAGAGCTTGCAAAGAAGAATAACTGAGGTAATGTTATGCATGGAGAATGTATAACATTACTGAATGAGGCATCTGGGACAGGTGGGAGGGGGCTGGAAGGGCTATTATATTGGAAATACATTCTCCAACAACGAAATAACTCAGTTCTTCTACTTTCAAGTTTTCACTGTTTTTCAGTGCAATCTCCATCTGATGTATCGTTAGCATGCAGTTGGTTACCTCACACAGTCATTTTCACAGATTACTCTGCGCTAATAAAAGAGGAGAGAACATGTTGACTCAAAACTCACCTTCAGTAGGAGACAATAGGCAGATGCTGTAGCGACTGTCCCTCAGCTTCTATTACAAGTGTGTTTAAAGTCAATGAGATTTTTTCTCACTCTTTCGTAAGTATGGGTGGATAATTGTGGTAATCGAGTGTATGCTACATATGCAGCGGTTGGAAAAGTGTAAGAGTGTTTCTGTAATCTGCTGACTGTCATTGTACTTTTTCTTTTTGTACCACCCAGCATGTCATTATGGCTTTGCGAGCATACATTGTGTGTCTGTGTGCCTGTTCAAATGTGTTTACAAAAGGTTAAAGATTGCTAACGATGGTAAAAGTGAATGGAAGCGAAAGGCCACCAATTACCACTATGTAAATAATCTAATGTCAATTTCTGGCTACTAGCTTTGGGTTCATTTATAGCCAAATTAGTAAAAAATATATATTTATATATATATAATTTATATTCATACACTAACAAAAGGTTCAGAAATCTTTATTTTCTAGACCTTGTAATCAGATTCCTAAGGATACTAAACCTGATGAACAACAACAAAAAAAAAACGATTACAGAGAAATCAAAAGACAAACGCTGATGTAATATCACAGTATATGACACTTTAGCCCCTCTGGTTTTGGACAGACATTTTTGGACTTGGAAGATTCATGACATGTGGAGCCAAAGATAGCAAGTTATACATGCTCTCTCCTTTCAGATGGCATGGCACTCTACTGATATGGATAGCTGTGAATGTGGTCAGCCTTTGAAAACCGGATGCCTGGCTATGTTTGGCATGCTGATGTGTGTCTGTTTGCGTATTCTGTCATGCTCTGTATGTCTCGTGTCCTCCTCGTGTTCCATGCATCAGTGTCTTAACATAGGCCTAAACAAACAACCAATTTGTGTATTAGGAGTTGCCTTGTGATCCCCAGTATGTAGAACGTTCATGCGCGTTCGTTCTGTAACTGGATGATAAACTTTAGGCCCATCTATGTACAAACTTTAGTTTTAGTGGGGGTGGGGAAACAAAAGCCATATTTCAATTCATGAAAGTGACAGCTGATCACATAGCGATGCTGTACTAGATAAACCAGGCTGATGGGCCGCTCTCTGTTGCTGTGTGGTGTTTTGCAGGCCTGAGTCCAAGGACTTTAAACAGATGCTTCAAAAGGCTGTGAAGAAGATCTCGGCTGTGCGCCAGGTGGCCCAGCTCACCATGGCCGATGAAGGCAACGTCATGATACACCATCACTGACGACCCTTCACCTGTGCCTTTTTGAACTTGCGAACCTGTCTGGAGACATGAAGTGAAATGAGTCAAATGAAATGCCCTGTCATTTGAATTCAATAGACAGAACAAGCCTTTATAAGGTTGAGTGTTCTTCTTATTCTCTCTCTGTCTGGTCCACGGTGACTGAGTTAAACTCTGGATCTATACCACTCTCAGCAGCTGGGTTAGCTTGTGTCTTTATGGATATACATGGATTCCGCATTAACTGAATGGTAGACAGAACGCATCATGGAATATAATGGAAGCACTGAAGGCAGTCTATTTGGCTGAACTGGACCATGGCCTCACCTCCTGGAAGTCCTCCTTAAATTGTAACAAGCAACAAGCTCATCACACATCTGTCCAAGCCTCCCTTAATGCTCAATTCCAGAACTACCTCTCAGAAGCTTTCGGCTCACTCTCAGGAAGTACAAGGCTTACCCTGTTCCGTGCACGGAAGGACTACCGGCCTATTCTGAATATGAAGCACCTTTGTGACACGAGCTGAAGTCACATGAGGAACTAAAATTATCCCCTGGGAATCCATTACTCAGCGAGAGAGGGATTGGATCTAAGAGAGAGAGGGAGCGAAGGGAGGAAGAAGAAAAGATTGGGGGGGGGTTTCATCTCATGGTCTATGTGATAACATGTCCATATACGTATGTTATGATGTGTTAGTACTTAACATTTTAGAAAATTGTCTTATTCATCTGTTCCTTGAACTTCAGTTTCTAGCACCTAGAAGGAGAACACTTCATAACTTTGGCCTGGTTAGAACATAAGGAGGTGAGGGAAATATGTTGCAGAAGAAACGGTTTACATACAGAATAAGTACACAATATGTTCAAATGTTTGTGGACACCCTATCTAATGCATGCATTTGACTACTTTATGTTGCACCCATTCCTGACACAGATGTGCAAATGCACACACACACACACAGCTTGTCTAGTCCCTGTAGAGAAGCCAAAATCTGAGGAAGATAAACATGAACCTACTGGCTCCATACCTAATGCCAGGCATGGGCTAAAGTAGCATAAAGCCCCCCAGCATTGAACTGTGGAGCAGTGGAACCGTGTTCTCTGAAATAATGGTGCTCCATTCAATACCTTTGGGATGAGTTGGGGAGCTGGGGATGAGGTGGGGTGAAGGTCATTCCACAGCCTGACCATACTGACACTCTTGAATGCAATCAAATGCTCACAACAATGCTCCAAAATACCTTCCAAAAATTTTTTTTTACTTAACAAAAGCAGGATAACACTTCTTAATACCCTTGATTTTTAGAAGATACAATGAATGAGCACGTGTCCCAATACTTTTGTCCATATATTGTACGTTTAGCATGGACTCCCATGGATGTCATTAAGGCACAACCTTTTCAGTTGTGTTCTCATTTTCACTGTACAGCATCTGTGATTTCAAATGTTGAAAACATTCAGATGTAATGTTTTTGAATAGGGCACAACATCATTATGAGAAGACAAAAAAATATTCAATCTTGATGTTACCATCAAAGTATCCAGAGTTAGGCATGTTAAAAGTTCAGTTGCAGAATTGTTTGTTCTGTTGCATTACAGTCCTCACCTTTAAAATTGGTTGAATAACGGGTTGAATTAGCTTCCTATAGCTATTCCTAGCATGTCTTTTAGAATTCAAATGATCTTAAGTGAAGACACAATTGATATTTGCCTATTAAATCAATTATGTAAAAAAATACAACTGTATAAAACTCAATACAGTTCTCAATAAACCTGTCCTGTTTCAGTGGATGTGTGTCTGACGTTTTTGCAATAGGACGACGAAGGCCTTGATCTTCTGTGCTCTAACATACAATGAAACTACGCCCTTTTGTGGTCAGAGCTATAAGCGCAGCAGATGGTGACCTACATGCTGCGTGGATTAGGCCAAAGGGCTCGCATGGCCCTCTATAAGAAGGACACATACTGACGAGGTCATCCTTAACCAGATTACACATCTCTAAAGCCTGTCAGTCAACTTACACATAGATTATACCATAATCATACTCATGCTTGTTTATATAATCATGTATCTATATTTATGTAATCAGGCAGCTATTAGGGATGAACTGGTATAGAAACTGTGCCAATGCTTACCAAATGTACTAAATGGGACTAAATCACAGTAAATCAGCATGGTGAGGGTGGAGATCAGTGCCATTCATAATCTTAAATGACCTCATGGTTTAGAAATACTGACAAATCATCACTGTCATGCAGAAACTATTTTTTTGTATTCCAAAATAGAAACTTTGAATGGAAGTCAATGTAAAAAGATTGTATCACATGTCATTTTGGGGCATGTCTATTAGTCCATTCCAATTGATTTTTTATGCAAGTTTAATTTCAGATTTTTTACCTATTTTCATTGGGTTCATTGGGATTGGCAATTACCCAACCCATCCATATGGGGGGGAAGACTGACATACGCCTCCTCAGACACGTGTGCAGCCAGTCAACGCCTCTTTTTCCCAACTCTCTGATGCAATTAGCGATGCACTGGACAACGAACGCACTCAAAGAAAAGGGCTACGTACCCAGATCTGATGCACCAGCCAGAGACGCCAGTGAACATGTAAAAAGTAACACATTAAAAAATGAAGATACAGTGACATTATACTGTGAGCTTGATCTTTAAAGGGTGTTTTCTTGTTGTCACACTTCAATCTTTGCACGATGGTTTGACACAGGTAATATTAATATTGAAGTACTCAGTATTTACCAGTGGGAACAGTGGGAACATCAGTGGCTTTTTGGTTCATGCACTGTGTTATTGATCACAGGGTTGTGGGTCTGCTAAATTGCCACTGTTGGGTCCTAGCGCAAGGCATTTAACCCTCTCTGTTCCAGGGGCACTGCAGGATGACTGCAGGATTAACACTGTAACTTCTGAATGTTATGGTTTCCGGTGTTTTCATGGTTTCAATGCCGTGTGATTTCTCTATGCAATTTAATTTACGACAGCCATGACCCACTGGGCCTTTGCTGGCATTCTTCTCAGGAGCAAATCACCAAATGCATGGTTTTTAGAATCAGGGCTTTTATTATTACATAACAAACTACCCAAATTATTTACAAAGAAGTTTGAACCATCTGTTGAAACACTAGGATATGTGACTGTAAACTAAAGAGGGTGTGCTATACTGATAGTGAAAGCCAGCTTGAGGTTATTCACATTGCGCACCACTTGAAGGAGCAATTGAGTCATTGCTACTGATATACAAGTGGCATTAGTGCGTGACTACACTTTATGGAGGTTGCAATTTTGTTGGTATACTGTGACTTAACAGGAGACTGTTTTTCAGGTTACAGAGTAAAGTAAACATTTCCAGGATTGTGAAACATTATGAACACTGTTGAGAGCTCATCAGTGCTGATCAGTATGTTCAGGTGTTCAATATAATGGAAACTTTGGGATTGTTGCAGTGTGTTTGTGCAGCACAATAATCTAAATAACTGCTGAAAATATGCTCCTCTTTTTTCAAGACATAAAGCCAGCGTCTTTCAGTGAGGACAAGTGACTTCATCAGGTAGCATGTGTACTATTAGAATTCATATCCCACGATAAACCAACACCAACTTTTATAGGAAATTCCACTTTATGCAGAAAAAATGTCACCAGCATTGTTCTATATATATTGGTCTGAATTATGTTTCAGAGAATGCAGTATGAAAATTAATAAGTCAAATTTCATCATGATTATTTTCCTACACATTTAGAGTTTTGATAATGTCACTGCCACACAAATCTTTGGTGTTTTCAACTTTTTGGCCTATTTTAAATCTGCTGTTTTGCTTTGATGCTAAAAAAGCCATGCATCATGCCATGAATATACACTATATGAACAAATGTATTGGGACACCTGCTCATACATTGTTTCTTTTCACCTTTTTTATTTTAATCATGCTTTTGTTGGAGTAACCGCCTCTACTGTGCAAGAAAGGCTTTCTACTTCATTGTGGAGCATTGTTGTGAGAATTGGATTGCATTCAGCAACAAGAGCGTTAGTCAGATAAGGATGGTGGATGAACACCGCCCATCTCATCCCCAACTCCCCAACACGTCCCAAGTATTGGAATGGCGCACCATAATTCCAGAGAACACAGTTCCACTGCTCCACAGCTTACTGCTGGGGGGCTTTATACCCCTCTAGCCCATGCCTGGCTTTAGGCATGGTGCCAAAAGGTTCATGCTTATCTGCTCCTAAGTCCCCTATTCTATTGGCAATATGGCTTTACAGGAAGTAGACAAGCTGCAGATTTGGGTGCAACTTAAAATAGCTGAATGCATTAATTAGAAGGACTGTCCACAGACATTTGGACATATAGTGTAGACTAAAACAATGTATGAGGCACTGGGCAGTACATTTATAACTGTTGTTTGTTGTAGCTTTTAAACTCTTTAGACATCAGGTTCGCCACAATTGTTAACAATTTTGGATGTAGTATGAAGCATCTTTTAGCATTTGTATCATTTCTAGAATGTAGTTTTACACAAGTTTGCTCTGAATCACATTGTTTTAACTATTTAAAATCCATTTTAAATCACTTACAGTAAATCAGTCTTTTTTAACTTATTTTATTTAATGCTTATTTAATAGGGAAACAGACATTCACAATGAATTGCCTGGTGCCAGATTTGGACGGGATTTGGACGTTGTGTCCCTACGATAGGCCTATAAAACATGCACTTGATGCAGACAAAAATAACATCACCATTGAATGTAATTTCCCTTTATAGAACACAGTAGTGTACTGACCCTTGTTCCAGATAATAAAATACAGTATGTTACACTCCTCACATTGAGCTATGTCCCCAGCTGCATGCAGACTGGCACTGCTCACAAGTCCTAGGCCTAGCGGTCAGCATTTGAGTACAGCATGGCCAGCTATGTGTCCACATTTATAGTCTAGCTGCCATGTAAAAAACTGGCTGAACACTGTAGTGTCTGTGAAATCTGGAATTGTGTTCTGCACATCCCACTTTTAAATGCATGCACGCACACAGGCAAGGACAGGTCTAGGTTTGTTAAGATGTGGCGTGCCTGTGTCACCTGGATAACACAACGATTAGGTTTCACAAAATTGCAACACTAAGCAAGAGATATATGGCTATTGTATGAGACTGGACGCACTGGTTTTACTAACCAATCCTCTTGGAATGTTTTCCAAATGATTACAACAGGAAAAGCGGTCCAACATTTTTGGGTCCTTTCAAGCTCGTCTTGGAATGGAAACTGTTATTGTTATGTAAACTTGTTCATGCAAGATAAGATCAGCCTGCTTTTCACTCAGAGGTTAATATATACTAACAGGTCATCAGGTATCACTCACTGGGCTACAGCCAGAGCAGTGCTTGCTGCAGTATCCATTTACACACGTACTACTGCATTTTAAAACTGAAACATGATGAATCCAGGAGAATGGTTTACTGTGTGTGTTTCTTTCATTTCTGACTAAAAGCTACAGCATAAAGAAGGGAAACTCCCGTTTTAGGCTACTGCAAGGCCACTGTGTTTACAGCACCTGTTCAGCCAGTGTCTTCACTGAAATCAAAGCTGTTAATAGGGAGTTGGTATGCTTTTTTGTTAAGACTTTCCACTAGAAGTTGAAACACTGCTGTGAGGATTTGATTGCATTCAGTCGCAAAAGCATTCGTAAGGGCAGGTAGTGATGTTTGATTATTTTGGGATCATTTCAACTCATCCTAGAGGTAATGGATGGAGCTCCATTCCTCCAGAGATCACAGTTCCACTGCTTTACAGTCCAATGCTGGGGGTCTTTAGATCCCTGCAGTTAAATTCGCTAATAAAATGAGGTGTGAGGGTAGGTAGCACTGGTTCAGGGCTGCAATAGTTTCTAGAATTTCTTTTGCCTTTTAAAGAAGAGAAAATGTGTAATTTTATAACTTGCCTGGAGCCAAATGACTGATTCAGGCTTGATTGAACAGGCAGTTATGCATTTCTCTACATCATCAACTTTCACTTTTCTCCCTCTCTGTTTTAGAAACCTTTAGGCAAATATGTAATTGACAACTTATGCTGAACATTTTAGTAAATAAAATGTACTACTCATTTTTAAAAGTCTTGAAAACATTGACAAATCCTAAACAAATTCTAATCACACAGAACCTGTTCTTGAACCTTTAACAACTACAACGTAATGTAATGTAATTTATTAGAGCAATCAATTGAAACCCAAACAGCACACGATTTTCTACCAAACTGAAATGGACTGGAGGTCACTTTTGTTGACCATTCAAATAATTTATGAAGAAAAACCCACAATAGTCACAAAAATAACTAGAATCTGACAAAAATAATAATAAATAAAAATTCTATGAAAAAACAATTCTCAGTTCGTTCATTAACCGAGGAGTACCAACAATTTTGTCCATGTGTATGTGTGTATGTAATATATATATATATATATATATATATATAGAGAGAGAGAGAGAGAGAGAGAGAGAGAGATTTATAACATTGTTTTTGCACACAGTAGAACTTATGGACTTATGGATGAATTAATATACACAGGGATTCATTTACAAGCTTCTTTATTATTAACAACCCACTAAAAGCTAGAGTGTTAGAAATCAGTCTTTCATCCATGGCTTCTTCAGATAATCTTTCTTAACTTGGGGGCAGTTTTGCATTTTGGCTAAAATAAGGCTGGCCAACCGGCAGGGCAACTTTAAGTGCTAAGCATTTTCCCACAGATACCCGACTCCTCTTTCCCACGGTCTGTGGACCCACTTAAAAAAATAC
Source organism: Salminus brasiliensis (assembly GCF_030463535.1). Classification (NCBI taxonomy): domain Eukaryota; kingdom Metazoa; phylum Chordata; class Actinopteri; order Characiformes; family Bryconidae; genus Salminus; species Salminus brasiliensis. The sequence goes on from NC_132886.1 coordinate 15,114,683, forward strand.
TGCAAACCCACCCACCCAGGTGGCACATACTACCAACACTTTCCGCCACCGTGTGAATTTGACAAATGGTTTCAGCTTCAGCGAGTACTGATACGCCAGATAAGTCAGAGCAGTAACATACTGAATTGTATTTGATACCGTTATTCGTTACACCCCGGTTAGTAGTGGCTACCTATACAGCAAACAGCCCTGGCGACTAGGGACGCTGCTCCTATTAGACAACACTACGTGGCTCGCTAGATAACGCACTGTATATCTACCCTGCTATACCAACCACCGAAGGTCTACAGTGTGCGGAAAGGCTGCTAGTTAAGTAAAAGCTACGTAACCTGACAGACACGGGTGCGCAAAGAAACCCTCACACGCTTTACCGAAGCCTACCTGTAATGTTAAATGCCCATCTTACTAGCTAGGTTGCAAAAAGCAAAAAAAAAAAAAACCAACCCAGCCACCCAACCCATCACGCAAAAGAAGGTAGTCGGTATATAAAGGATAAGATTGGACGAATTCACCGTCTATCATAACGCCCAGCCAATGAACGCTGTGTGGCTGACTCACGCCTACCAGTATTCGCCAGTCTATTGGATCACAGAGCGATCAATTATCTGTTTGGGGGCGTACCATTCGTGACTCGAATGAAACTCCGAGCACGATGGTTGGTCGAAAGCATAAATGACGACCGCGCATGCTGTGTCGTGATTGGCTAAGAATGGCGGCGGCCGCTTTTATCTAGCGTCTGGTCCAATCGGGAGCCGCATCGTCGAATGGTCCCGCCTCCAGACGAATGAGGCAGAGGTCACGTGTTGTTTGTGCTATGGTCCGTAGAGATGTGTACAGAGCGAGTGAGAAGCAGATTGGCAGCCCCGCTAGGAGGATCTACCGATAATAGAAACTGGTAATGTGGTCATGTTGCAGTTGCTTGGCTTGAATTCGGCTCGCATTGGCTGGATATCCGTTTTCATGAAGCGGCCTACAGGAGCCCATCACTGGAAGGAATAAATTGCGCCCTTCGCCGCTGCTGGAGATTTTCATCCCCCCGCCCCCCAAAACAAGAATGGGGTCTCAAACCACAACACTACGGCTGAGATAAAGCGACACTGCGTTTGTTTCTCTGATGGCAAATTTTGCAAGTTACCAGGAAAGCAAAGACGACATGTTGATGCTGGAGCCGCAGCAGAGGGTTATTGGGACTAAACCGGCGGCGAACGGCGACACCTCTGTTGGGGAACCCCCTTCTTCTTCCCTGCTTAGTAGCGGCGGCGCTCGCTTCCATCAGCACTTACCGCCTCCTTCTTACCACCAGGCTCCACCACAGCCGAGGGGACAACAGGAGCAGCAGCAGCAACAACAACATCAACAGCACCACTTCCAGCCGCAGCCACATGCGGATGGCGAGAACCACCAGGAATCACCGAGGTCCTCGTCTTGTGTAAACCCGGTACATGAGGGCACCGCTACTACTTCAAGGCACACACAGGCTACCTCAGCTGCCTCTGCTCTCGCTGTGAACGCCAGCGCCGCTGCTGCTACGGACGGGGTGGATGACATTAGAAAGTGCGGCTACCTGAGGAAACAGAAACACGGCCATAAGAGGTTTTTTGTCTTGCGCTCGTCGAGCCATTTAGGGCCAAGCCGACTGGAGTACTATGACAGCGAGAAGAAATTTCGTAGTAGCCTCCGCTCTGCTGCTGCTGCTGCCGCTGCCGCTGCCGCTGCTGCTGCCGCCACCACCTCCACCTCCTCAGCCGGGGCTGCAGCCACTGCCTCCCCTCCCAAAAGGGTAATCTATCTCTACCAGTGTTTTACTGTAAACAAAAGGGCAGATTCAAAGAGCAAACACCTCATAGCTCTGTACACTAAGGATGAGTACTTTGCTATCGTGGCAGAGAACGAGCAAGAGCAGGAGGACTGGTACTTAGCTCTGAGTGAGCTGATGAGCGAAGGCAAAAAAGGCCACATGGATGCTGATGAGCTGGATGACTGCTATGGCACGGTGACCCCCGGCACTGTCTTCAAGGAAGTGTGGCAGGTAAATGTGAAACCCAAAGGCCTGGGCCAGACTAAAAATCTCACTGGTGTGTACAGGCTGTGCCTCTCTTCAAAGACCATCCACTTGGTGAAACTGAACTCAGAGACCCCATGTGTGAACCTGCAGCTGATGAACATCAGGCGCTGCGGTCACTCTGAGAGCTTCTTCTTCATAGAGGTAGGCCGTTCTTCCTCCATCGGCCCCGGGGAGCTGTGGATGCAGGTGGACGACTCGGTGGTGGCTCAGAACATGCACGAGACCATTTTAGAGACCATGAAAGCGCTGAAGGCCTTTGCTGAATTCAGGCCACGAAGTAAAAGTCAGTCGTCAGGCTCCAACCCTATGGCTTTCATCACCACACGCCGCCACCTGGGCAACCTCCCTCCCAGCCAGACCGGACTCCAGCGGCGTTCACGGACGGAGTCGGTGGTGGGTACCCCACCCAGCAGCAAGAGCAGTGGAGCGAGTGGGTACCGGTTTCGCACCTCCAGCGAGGGCGAGGGCACCATGAACCGCCCCTTCCGGTCTGTCACTGGCAGCCTGATGCACCTCAATACTGCCCGTGCCAACCTGAGCAGACAGGAAAGCAGCAGCTGTGGCGGTGCCAGTAACCGATATGTACGAGCTTTGCCAGGTGCCACCTACCACGCACGGTCTGCCTCTCTTCCCGTCTCCCACTTCCCTTCCACCACCAGTCCAGTCAGTGTGTCCAGCAGCAGCGGACATGGCTCCGTCACTGACACCATCACGCGCCCCTCCAGCGCTTCCATCTGCGGCTCCCCCAGTGACGGGGGCTTCAACTCCTCTGATGAGTATGGCTCCAGCCCCGGAGACTTCCGCTACTTTAGAGTACGCAGCAACACACCTGACTCGCTGGGTAACACGCCACCCATCCGTGAGGAGCACTGTCTCAGTGACTACATGGCCATGGGCTGGAACCGAGACATGTTTGGCGGGAACGCCGGGGAGACCTCTCGGGATGAGAGTGCAGATGAAGATTCACGAACAGGATCTTATAGGAGACGGACGGCCTCTTTCACCAGACAAGTTGGGGGAGGCGGCGTGGGTGGAGTTGCTGTTTACCAGAAAACGACTCAGACCAACTTCTCGCTGGACGAGGCTGTGGCTGAGGGAAGCTCTCTGGGCAGCAGTGGTCAGCCAGCCTCCACCTCCTCCTCGCTCCGCTCAGACTACAGCTCCAGCTCTGAACATAGCCAGGACCGACCCCCTGCTTTGCGGGCTGCTGACTCCTTCAAAGATGATGGATACATGCCTATGATGGCTGGCGTGGTGCCTTCCCCACGTGACACAGACTACATGCCTATGCAACCTAGTGCTTTTCTCTCTGCCTCCTCACAGATCCAGAGCGCTGATTCTCAGCACATTGATTCGCAAGGCTACATGATGATGCTCCCAAGTGGGAGTGGGAGCGCAGACTCCTCTGCCCCAGCCAGCCCTCACATCAGCAGCAGATGTGTCAGTCGGCAAGGTGCTGTGAATGAGCGTCCTGAGAATGGAGAATACATGGACATGTCCAAAAGCAGGTCTACGATTGCCGGACGAAAACTGTCTAATGATAATTACTACACGCTGACCACTCCTGAGGCGCCCAAATCCTATAGCCCCTACTTCTCCCTCCCACGCTCATACAAAGCTCCGACAAGAGATCGGAGTGAACACGACGAATACGTTCCCATGAGCTCACCAGCCAAACCTGCCTACAACCCTCCTGCTGCCACATCTGAACACAGTGGCAGGTGTTCCTCTAGTGATGCGGCCCAGCACAATGGCTGCAGCGATGTCCATGCCATGGACCGGCGGGTAACACGCCCTAACCGCCTCCCCCTCAGTCGGCGCAGCTTTCATGGCTCGTTCAGGGCAAGCAAAGAAGCAGACGGCCCCTCCAGTCCTGGAGAGTACATTAACATCGAGTTTGGGGACCAGGCCACAAATGCTGCCTGTTCTCACACTACAGAGGATTCTCCCTCTGCCCATGGCACCAGCCGGGAGCACAGGTGCTCACCCCTCCCCCAGGACTATATGAGCGTGGAGGTGGACGGGCTGCCACCCAAAAGCCAGTCTCCGCGACCTTCTCTGGTGGCCCCCTGGAACCCCCCAACATATATTCGTCCCTCGACTTCCTTATCTTCTCACAGCAGTGGGGTCACTGTGGGTCGGCCAGATGACTACACGGAGATGAGCTTTGGTCAACGGCAGGAATCCAGAGGCCCCACAGTAATGATGCAGCACCTGCGTGTTGTGGAGCAGCATTACTCAAGTTCCAGTCCCCCATCTGAGCCAAAGGTGATTCGTGCAGACCCCCAGGGCAGGCGGAGACACAGCTCTGAAACGTTTGTCACATCTTCAGAGGTGACCGGTGGAAGTGGCCCAAATAGCAGTGCCCCAGTGCCTAGTGGTGCCCCTCAGGCAGGGGCCGGTAAGTGGCAGAGCTCGCCGTCCTTTGACAGCGTGTGGATGTGTGTGGACAGCGTGCCAACAGGTGATGCGGGGGAAATGCCTGGCTTCTCCACAGACCGAGCTGAAGCAAGTGCCTCCTCCACGAGGGCAGACAGGACTCTATCTGTGGAACACCAGAACGGCCTCAACTACATTGCGCTGGACCTGAGAGAGGACCCCCGGGCTGGGGGTGCCCTTGATGCCCCTCCCTCGTCGCCCTCTGCTGTGCCCCTCCTGGAAAATGGGGCCTATGCCAGCATAGACTTCACTAAATCTGAAGGAATCACTGCGGCTTCTAAAGGTGAGTGGTTACCTTCTGCTTTCTCGTTGCTGTCCGTACACATGCATACATTTTAGACATCGATTCAGTTTAGGGCTGGGCTTTTCCAGCTGTTTCCTGTTCAGTGCATAAGTCCAAAACACCAGTGAAGATTGTGCTTGAGGCAAGATTCCCTTTCTTTATGGATGGATGGATTATGGATGCTAGCCACGAAGCATGGAGCCAGTTTAGGCAGCTGTGAGTGCTTTAGTCACTTAACCAAATCCTAAACCTAATCCTATTGTGAAAGTGTGTGTGTGTAATCTCAGCAGTTGATCAATTGATGGATGAACCCTCAGTGTATCAGGGAAAAAAAAATGTATTTGTGGTTAAACAAGTTACTTTGAGGGTCTGTTAGGTTGAGTAATAAAGGTCAAAGACCCTTGGTCACTGTAGCGTGTGGTGTTGTCTGGAGACTGTGTTTGTTTGCGTTGGTAATGGTGACCTCTTTCCACTCGCTACAGATGACACAACAGGTTCAGTTTATTCCACACTCTTGTTTCGGAGGCTGCACCAACACTCTCCTGGCTTGACGTTGGTTAATGCGGGATCTTGAAGCAGTTTGTTAGTGAACTCGGAACATGGGATTGCAAACGTTTTCATCAATAGCAGACTTGACGACAGTAGTTCCCCTGTTCAAAGTATAGTATTATCCATCCTTCCCTTCTACTACTCCGGCCTGACTGTTCTTCTATCTCCCCCAGGTCTAGTGCTTCCTGGGTCTGTTGTGCTGTTTGGCAAAGGGAGAAGGGAGAAAGAAGACTGTGTGTCTAAAGAATGAGCAATAGAATGAGGGGAGAGTGAGTCAGTGTTCTCAGCAAGCCCTGGCTGACTCATTTGTTTATCATAGAGTTGAGACAGAGAAGAGTGAGGAACAGAGGGAAAAGGAGAGAGCGGGAGAGGGAGAGGCAGCACCTGTGTGTGAGAGAGGTGGTGGAAGGGTGTGTACGAGTGGGAAGGAATGTGTTTTCTAGTAGTATTAGGCCTCATGCAGGCCTTATGCAGGAGTTGCTTAGTTGTTGTCTTTTATTATTATAATTTTTTTTTTTTTAGGGCAATAGTCATGAACTGTCAGTAAGCAGCACGTAATCCTTGAACTCTTGCTCCCTACATCTGCTTATGTCTCTCTCCCTCTCTCTCTCTCTCTCTCTGTTTCTCAACCAGGTGTGGGGTCTATTTGTTTTAGTAGAACAGGCATCTGCATGTTTCGCTGACTCGTCCTCTGCTGTCTTTGATGTGGGCTAATTGGCCCAGCGTGTTGTAGCACATGCTACATGTTACAGGAAACGCATCAGCACTCAGAAATGTTACAGTTCTGCTTCCTGTCATGCTGTGCTCACACCTGGACAGGCCGTGACGGCGGGGCAACACAGCTGCTAACGGTACCGGTGTGCAACGGGCTCTGTGAAGTTCACTGCTTTACATCATACCCTTAGCGTAATTCCGCCAGGCCAGCAGCGGTGTGAACTCCGATGCCGATGACAGTAACGCTCCCCTGGTGTTTGTGCGGAGCTTGGACGCCGCTGCAGTGTTATGGCTATGGCAGTGTGGCGGCCTGTCTGGGTTTGGGGGTATGTCTGCTCTTTCTGGTGTTGGAATGTAAATTAGCGAGCGCATAGCTACACAGGAATGCGCCTCCATCGCCACACAGTGCTTTTCACTGCTGGCCGTGCCGGCTTTCAAGCGGCCTGGAGTAAACAGGCTGGGTGGCAGAGAACAGGACGCCGCATTCAGCCCAGAGTGCAGGCTTCTGCCGAGGTGAAAAAGGATAGAAACGAGTTATTTTTAGCTCTGACCGCCATACCCAAGACAGTTTTATCTGGAGCTGATCTTGTGCTTTTTCTTCTCCAGGCCCTTACTGCATCCTGAGCGGCTTGTTTTGGGCCATTTCGAAGGTGTTTGACGCTGTGTAATGTCAGCAACCCCTAACCCCAGAAACAGAGGGCGTGCACAATGCAGTCAGCAAGATAAAGGAGGGAGAAAAGAGATTGCTTTAATTCAGTAATGTGGCGTTTTTTGTTTGTGCTAGATGAGGTTTGTGCCCAGTGGGACTGCATATTGGATAAACAGTGTTAAATCAATTTATGTGATTTGATCCATGCATTGCACTGAATTAGTCCAGATCAGACTGACAGGGAGAAAAGCTTGAGGACAAAGCCACAATCAGGAATCCCTGGAGCTGGCAGGCTAGTGTTTGGGACTGCAACAACAACAGAGGCTGTGCTTGGCACGGCGGGCCGAGGGGGTGCTTTGGCAATTCCTAACTAGTACATTACGGAAATAAACAGGTAGAGCCACACTGTTCCTTTCAGCAGATAAGCTGGGATTGTATGTCTGTGCAGAAGCAGCATGCCCTGTTTGTATTTCACATATTTTCTATATTTACTGCTTTATTTTGAGAGCACCTATGATTAACCACTGTGGCATGTGTGCTAATCAGAATGGGTCTTATGGCAGGAAATGACTACACCAGGTACAAGGATCCCCTTTCCTGTGTTAAATGCACACACACACTCTCACACTCATAAACACACCTCAGTCCCTTACTCACATTCAAACTCATCTACTCAGTGGGCTTCCTTGTTGTTCGGTAAGCCTTCTAATATGCATGACACACAACATGACACCCAGGCGGCCCTGTTAGCACTCTCAGAATGGCTAGAGAGACCTTGTTGTAGCTGCATTTTCAGAGGGAGTTTTGACAGACGTGTTTTCTAGAGATGCGTAACAAGGAGTTTATGGGTTCATTAAAAGGGTCATATTCTACATTTTTCCTTAGAAGGTTTTTTTTTCTGAAGTCATTTATAGCGATTGTGTTGGTTTATGGACTCAACATAGTCATAAATCATGTCTACATGTCCAACCTCATGTCTTTATTGCTTAGGCAAAAACAGGCCCCTTTTAAACTGGGACTTTAGGCCCATATTTTGTCGCTGTTGGACAAAAAACATGTATCTCCAACGTTCCGACTTTACATGAAAAAGGAAAAACCTTCTTAACTTTTAATTGAAGTTATCTTGGAGCATTTTCTGTTGGACCATTAACCATATAATTTGTGTATAATGTAAAGGTCATCCCCCAGATTTACATTACATTGAAAAGAAAAATAACTAAACAGCGTCAATATGTAAATGACCTTTTTTCTGGTTGGCTGCCATGCATTGTACATTGTTTGTTTGGTTTTTTAAATATATATAAAGTTGTCCAGGCTAAAATGAGCGGGTGGGTTACACTACTGAAGGCTTAGTAAGCGAATACATTGCAAAATGTATTGCTTTTTATGACATCGCAAAAACAGTTCATTTAAATCAGGTTGATTTTTCATATTTGGATTACTTTAACCTGGGAATGAATGGTGTGATCTAAAACTTTACCAATGTTTAGCCACTACAGCAATTCAGCAAAACAGAAGTTTCAGGTCAAGTGTCCTCACATTCCTGGACAACATTTCCTAAGCCAGAACATATCCTAAATCTGCTGTCAACGATAGGCCAAGTCATGTTCAACTTGAAACCTACACGGGTTTACTGACATCCTGAGTTACCGATATGCTCTGGAACACAGTGGAACTTTGACCTCCCACCCCTTGCATGCACACAAACACACTTCCCCTCCCTAAAGAGACCTTGACCCCATGTTTGTGTGGACAGTGATTGGTGGAGCTGTGACAGTTCATGTGTTGTGTTGAGTTTACTGCTCATTACACACACAGATAAACATACTTATTCCACTTTTTCACAGATCCATCATGCCGAGCACGGAGTAACTCGAAACAAAACCAGGGGGCTATAGGGTGCCTGCTGTGAAGTCCAGATTTATGCACTGGGTCCAAACCAGCAAGCTGTGTGTGTATGTGTGTGTGTGTTTGTGTGTGTGTTTGTAAAAGTACACACAAGATCTGTTCTTGGAAAATGTTTTGCATGAGCTTTTTAAAAAACCTGTGGCCCTGTATTAGGTGTGAGGGGCGACAGCAGCAGCAGCAGCTTGGTTCAGACACTTTTGTTATACATATACACATACACATGCTTCCATGCTCCACACACACTTGCACTCATACTCACACTCATACTATTTATCACTTATTTTCACGATACATAATATGTCATTAATTGTTTTGACACCTGTTAAAGCAACATTATTATGTATATGTGTAGAATTATGTAGCATACGGTAATACGGTAGCAGTCTTGTAATTCTTGACCCATTGATGTAAAATCCTCTCCTTGTGGGCTGACCATATAACTGTACTCTGAACCAGGTCATTGGTTTAATAGTAAGTAAAATAGCTCCTTTCTCACATCCAAGGTCACTTTACAGTATCAATAGACACACAAATCAACACTAGACAAAACACACGCACACAAACACACACAGTTCCTCAGGTGACAGGAGGGTCACGGATGCTCCTGAGGCTGAGGATAACTCTAATAGTTAACACCAACTAGTGCGTGCCAAGTACTGCTACATTAATATCAGCACATTCAGCCTTCTGCCACACAGCAAAGCAGTTCTTGCAGAGGGCAGAAACCATCAAGGGTCAGTACCTACCAAAAGTGCTCCAATAAAGGACAGCTGGTGAACCAGCTATTGGGTCATGGGCATCTAAGGCTCATTGATGTGATTCATGGAGGTCCCACCTCTCGACTTAGGTTGTTGCTAGGGAGTTGCTATGGTATCTCATCTATTAGTGTAGTCTGATTCTACATCACTGTAGAAAGCACTATAGACCAAAGTATAGCATGCACAGTGTAGTCAGCAGATAAACACCCTTCATAGTTGTCTGACCCCAAACTAGGGTTAAATTTTTGTTCTATCTATAGCAATAGCTTGCACGTGTACTTTACAAATCAGTGCTTAAACACTTAGAATCAGGGGGAATTCATACTCTGTGTGTGTGTGTGGGGGGGGGGTTGTAATCTTGAGTACTTACTTCTTAGTCTGTATTAGAGTTCCTTCTGGGACGTTCGCAAAGAACTTCTTACCTGTTACCTGTAGGTGTGTGTTTGTGGCGGGAACATGTGCTCGGTAGTGAGAAGCTGTAGTAAGTTGTGGAGAAGGTGAGGTCATTTCAGGAGCTCTTGGAATGTCTTATTCTTTACAGTGAGTGTATTAAATCTCTGTGACTTGGCCTGCTCAGACACTTTAAAGCCCACGGTGGCACATGCTGCCATGCCCCCGAGTGACCTATTAGGTTACACATTTGAACTGTATAGAGCGGTCACTACTCATTAGGTTAGTTTTTATAAAGCTTTTGTTCATTTTAGTATCAGGCAAATTGCTAATAATAACGAACCACTGTTTTTTGTTTTAATTGTATTAATCTTTCGTTAAAAAAAAATAAAATAAATATATATATATATATATATATATATATATATATATATATATATATATATAATGTGTTTATTTTATTTTATTTTATTTTATTTTTTTTTTATTGAGTTTACTAATTAATCATGATAGGCCAAGTATTGCATTGCATGTATTTATCAGAAACCTGCTCAATACCCAAGAAATGATGACAGTAAAGGAAACTAGCAGCTTGGGCAACTTGACAATTGAGCATGTAAACAATGCTAGCACTCAAGGTTTATGGGGGTTGCTCCCTTCATCCTGCTGTTAGATTAGAGGGGATCCACTGTACAGAAGGAATTGGTCACTTCTCAAGTAAGATCTGGTGCATGATATCACAGGTAGTCTGTAGATCTCCACCAAGCTTCTTCAGTTCCAGCTTTTAGTGTCCAGCACAGTTGGGTGATTTCCCTGCTCAAACACACCTGGTTCAACTCATTGGTTAATTTCCAGGTTTGCAAGGTGTGTTTGATCAGGGAAATTGCCAAACTGCCCTCAACACTGGCCCTCTAGGACTAGAATTGAATTACCCTGATCTATGCTAAGAGTGACGTCTATTCCCATCTACTAAGAATACACACTGCTCTGATCCATTTTTAAATTGACATTAAGGGTACTCTTTATACAACCCCGCTCCTAACCTTTTCCTTGGAGAGCAGTCGGCTCGGTTCGACGTTGGTTGAATGGGAGTATTGGGGGATGCAGTCATGTGGAGTTTCCTGGATGATCACTTTAATCAAGTGCTCCTTGTTATGAGTAGTACTGATACCAATAACACACTACACTACATATGTGAACTGAGCGTACAATTTAGGAAAACAATGTTCTGTCTTTAGATTACATCTCTAAGGATGAGTCACTGATTAATTTTATGTATTCATGACCTAGTTAACTCTCAGGCATGCCAGTTCCTGTAAACATTTACATATCAGGCAGACCGTTTTACAGTGATAAGCAGATGTAACATTTAAGGCATAGCTGTGATGTTCGTCTGTCGAGTTTAAAATGAAAGCAAATGCAGTGTGGATAAAAGTTATGGGACACCTGTTAGTTCAATCATTGTTTCTTCTGAAGTCAAGGCTACTAAAACCAGAGTTTATCCTGCTAACATTGGGGTTACTGTCTCTACTGTCCAGTGAAGGCCTCCTACTAGATCTTGGAGCTTTGCTGTGCGAATTTCATTGCTTTCAGCGATAAGAACGTTGGTGAGGTCAGGCTGTTGAATGATCACCACGCCGCCTCAGCTAAACTCCCCAACTGATCAGAAAAGTTGGGATGGAGCATCATCATTTCAGAGAACATAAGGCTTTATACCCCTGTGGCCCACATCTGGCATTAGGCATGGTGTCTATAGGTTCATGTTTATCTGCTCGAAAGAGTTTTATTCTTTTGACAGTACTTCTCTACAGGGACTAGACAAGCTATATGTCTGCATTTGCACATCCGCATCTGTGTCAGCAACGGGTGCAACTTAAAGTAGCTCAATGCATTCATCAGAAAAGGTGTCCACAAACATTTGGACATGTAGCGTATATGTCTTAGTGGGGCTAAAGTGATCTGTTTATCTACAATTCCAGTATTGGACCCATATATTGTGCACTCCTTGTAATTATGTTGAGAGAAAAATGTATCATTGAAAATTAACTGGTGGATCACGCTACCAGTTGGGGTTCCTGTGCTATGTAAGGTGCCCTTTTACCTTTCTTTGCCTTTTATAGGTCTTTGTTTTGACCTGTGGTTCTGTGGTAGATCTCATGACTAGCACATGTTCTGTGGCGCTAAGATAAGGTACCTGAGTGCTCAGTTGACGATGGAAAGTGCTGAACGCTGTCAGGGACGTGAGTGTACAGGTCTTTCCATCGTAACAGCTTGTACTGAAAGGGTTCATGGCGTGCCAGGGAGAGTGGGCACTGCCAATAGGGTCAGGGGCAATCCCAGTGTCTCTGGGTGGAAAAGCAAGCCCTAAAATAGTTTCTGAAGTGAAGACAGGGTGGTGGGAGTGTGGTCATTGTTCCAGTTATAGTGCCACATAGTTGTGGCAGTGCTCCATGATGTACTTGTTGTGTTCCAGGGGCTTATACAGTGATGCACTGGAAGCATGTGTCAGCATGTGAGCAGTGATGTAAGAATTGAGACATACAGACCTCGGTGTGATTTTTTAAGTGTTTGGGATTATGGGGGCAAAGGTTACAGCGTAGAGTACACTTGAGCATTGTCTGTATTGTTTGTTTGTTTGTTTGTTTGTTTTTAAATGGTCCATAAGGAGCTAACTGCAGTTGCAAATATGGACATTTACTCCAATAAATTCTGTTGTATTTCTGTCATACAAAGAGTTGCCACTTTAGTAGTACCTTTGCTCGATGGCCAGTTCATCAGAGACGTTGCCAGTCAATCTTTCCATAGTGAAACACAGCAAATCTATCTCTGTAGGACGTTTATTTACATGTCCATCTACAGATTTGTAGTTAGAATGGCCAGGTTACTTTTTACCCATGGTTAGTTTGTGCCCAACTCTCTCTTTCTAAATAAACTCCCAAATTGGCATAAAACTTGGCCCAGGTCACATGACCTTTACCTGCACCTCTGCAAAGGGCTACCTCTCATGGGGCTGACCCCTTACATAACATTTGGCTATGTTGTTGTTGTTGTCCTGATTGCTGGCGTGTGGTGGGGGTGTTGTTGCATGTGCGCTGATGTGCCGGGCCAGGGCGGCCAGGAGGAACTCGTGGACCTGTGGTGCCTCAGCAGAGCTGGCCGTCGTTCACACAATGGGCCAGCAGCATTCCTCCCGCTCCAGACAGCCGTGGGCCCAGGCGATCTAAAAGCACCCACATTGTGCCCCCACCACCATTGTTTGGTCAAACAAAGCCGCCTATCAAAAGCATTGCTTGTCCACACTGGGGTCAATCCAGGCTAGCACATGACCCCACTGCCTACCAGAAGCATCAGGGAAAGCGAAGGGATTGGCAGGCTAGGCTAGGTTAAGTTAGGTCAGGGAGAGGTAAAGAGGGTTTGAGGAAGGTAGGGTTCATTTGACTGGCAAAGGTGAAACGAAAGGAAGTCAGCCGTGCAATTAGTCGTTTCCTCATGTAGAGTGTATTACATTGTGTTTCAAGTGGTACCACCTTGCCTCCAGATTGCATAGTTATGTAATGTACGGGTTAGGAGGTGAGCAGAACACACCTAACGTAGCTTCTGTACTGCTCTAACTATAAGCTTTTTTTCTTTCTCTAGACTAAGGATGAGCTGCTTTGCTGCATTTGAGTGAATTGGAGACCCACTCAGCCACCGATGACCCCTCTGACACACTCTGCAGAAGCGACACCAGGGGACCTCCACTTGGATTTCATGCCATGTCCTCCCTTTGAGTTTATCTTTATTTAAAACAGCATTATCTTCTGGATCCGTGTTTTCTGAGTTTGATGCTTTATTATATTGCTCGTTTTAAATCTTTTGGTTTTGGATTTTATCTCCATTGCTGCGTTTAAAAGGGAGGTTTGCTTGCTGAAATGCAAGGAGCCCAACACATCTCATTTGGGCAGGTACGCCATTAAGGCTACATGCATTAATACTGACTAAATCCCCTACATTTGCAGCATAGATTTCAGGTGCATTTCTTATGAATTTGGTGGATTTTCTTTTAGTTTGTTTTTTGTTTTGTTTTGTTTTTTTCTTTAAATTTTGCTGGACAGAAACTTTTTTAGGGGTTCACCTTTTTTTCTGGGCTTGGAAGTTTTCCATTTGCAAGTGTTCCCGCTCACAGCCAAGGAGTCCTTTACTCACACTATCATTGCTATCCCCCGATCCCTTATGGGCATCATGCTAAGCTATGACGTGTTGGAGTTGCGTCAACCCTACGTTAGGCCCCAGATATGACGTGCTGTGCAACCCCCCCCACACCCCTGCCCCACACCCAACCTATCCCACATCTCCTTAAATCCTTGGTAGGGAACACCCTGCCTCTTCTCCCCTCTGCCAAATATTCAGGAGGGATAGAGGGGGGAGGAGCAGAGTGGAAGAAAAGAGGAAGCGTCTATTCTGGGACTAAACAAAATGCCAGATGAGGTCTGCTGCAGTCTCTGAACTCTTAACGGGGCCAGCACAGGGTCATGGATAGCATTGCCATAATTGACACGAATAAAAACAGCTCTTCAAAAGGTTCCCCTCGTAAAGGAGCAGCAGTGTGAAAGTTTAAGGCCTACACATGCACTAATTCTGCTGTTATCTGAGAACAGGCAACACCATGTTACAGTTCACACTCTTTAAAAAGGAAGGTGCCAAAAACGGTTCCTTGGAGCGATGCCTCTGAAGAACGCCTTTCAGTGGATGCTTCAGAGAACCACAAATGAGAGGCGTTAAAGGGAACGGTAAAAAGTGCACATGTCCAATACTGTTAAAATAGGATGAGTCCTGCTATTTTGTTGCTTATTATTAAAAACACAACCAAAACCAAAACTTGTAGGTCACTATTCTTGCAAAGCGATGATGCTGTATGGCTGCACTGGGAAATAAGACTAGCTAGACTGTTCTAGCTAATGCTGGAAAGGATAAAGTCATGTTCTAGCTAATGTTGGAAGGGCTGAGTGATATATTTTAATTGACTCACTCAAAGCAATTTTATGCAACAACATATTTTAATAGTATTGGACATGGACGCCACACCAAATGTGCAGGTTTCTCTTTTAAAGCCACCTTTTAAACTGGCCCCCAGAGACACCTCAAAACGGTACTTATTTTTGCTCTATTACTTGGTGTTGCCCATTGTTTGGCAGTGAATTCTGGACCTCCTGAGGACTGGTTTGAGAACCACAGCTTCAGTGAACCCCAAGATAATTCAGTGGTTCTATATTAATTGCCATTTCTTTGGTTTCAGAACTGAAGGTCTGAACCAACAACCCTCATTTTTAACAGTGTAGCCTGGATGTCTTTAACCCGCCCAACATCAGGAGGCAAACCTGCCATAGGTACGCTGTTGTAGTGAACACACCCAAAAGGTGGGATCATCAAAAGAATGTCTTCATCAGCCAGCACGATGGTTTTGTTTAGTTAGTGTTTTTTTTTTTTTTCTTCCCTTTCAGTATTGTACACATGGTGTGCCATGCTTTGAGTGGGTACTTCCAGTAGGAAGACATGGAACAGGATTAAAGCTGAATCTTTGCCTTACTGTTTGTGATTAATTGTTGTCTGTGCGACCCTTTTTTATGGACGAGTACTAAGAGAGAGAGAGAGAAAAGAGAGAGCACAAAAGAGAAGGTACTTTTATCTACAGCTTGCGATTGACTTGTTTCAGCTTGCTAGGTACAGTAAATAAATCGCCCTTTCCTTATTTCAGTACATTTGATATAACTGAACCAAATGTTAAGCATTTGAATCAATGCTTGTGATGGGAAAAAAATCTATCTATATATATAAATATATGAAAAAGAATAGAGATATTTTCATGGTATGTTAAAAATGTCAAAAATGTGAAAGAAACTCGAGTCCTTAAATGTTTCAGTCCCTTCTGGTTAAGGGAGCTCTTCCTCTGTGCCCCCTTTTTGTATCTGACCCATGTCTTAAAGAGTGCAGATCAGAGCATCCGACTGTAATACAAAGGAAACCACACACTAACAGGCCTTGTTTAAGACTGTGTTCAGGTTTTTTTTTTGGTTTGTTTTTGTTCAGGTAAAAAGAAACGGTACAGTGGAAATGTGGCCTGAACACAGCTTTAAATATCTTTGGTCTTGGGTACAGTAAAAGAATCTAGAGAAAGTTTACCACTAAGAGAGCCCTACTTTGGCATATTGTTCCAAATGGTCCAGTATAGCAAGAAAAAGAAGGCCAAATGCAGCTGTTTGCTATCGTGTTTGCTCAAGTGAGTATTTTGCATTATATTGTGTCACAATTTCTGTTGATTTACCACAATTTAGAGGAGCAACAGTCCATATTTCAACTGCTGAAAATGATAAACCACACGATACATGCAAGTTCGGTATGGTTTTCCTTTTATTTTGTATGTAGTTTAAATAACAGAGTTGATTTTCTTGGGGGAATTGTATGAAATGTTGATTATTGTATCTTTTTTTTCCCTGAATCATTAATTTACGAGAGTTTGGGGAAATCGGGGCAATCTCCAGAGTGAATAGGCATTTTTGCAGTTTTGTAAAACGTTTTGGTACAGTTGCATTTTATTTGCTGCTGTGTACAAAAAAAAGTGAATGTTGACAATGGCAATCTTACAGAATACAGTGAGGATGACAAAGCTGTCATGGTATGTGTGTTTGGTTCATTTGAATGCTGTTGTTGGCAGAGTTGAGTTCATTTGAGGGAGGTAAGAAAAAAAAGAAAAGAAAAAACAAGCCTCCTGTGATCATTTACACTCTGCCGTAGCGTCTGAAAGGGAAAAACAAAAGAGGAACCTTTTAACAATTGTTCATGGCTGCGTCCACTGTACATACTGTTGCTTATTTTTCCCCATGTTGATTTTTTTTCTCCTCTTTTTCCTCTGGGGGGAAAAGGAGAGTGATGGCAGATACATTTTTGAGCGTTGCATAGTGTTTATATTTATCAAATTTTTTGCTTTCAATAGAGCAATTGCAATAAAAATGTGGTAATGTAACTGTGACTCCTTTGCAGTTCTTTTTGGTCTTTTGCTTTGTTTGTGAGAGTACGAGAGACACCAAGCCAAAACTAGTCAAAGCATACTGGTCTACACTCACGCTGGACTTTGATGTTTGTCTTGTAAAGTATATTTAGACCAATAGTAGCACATCAATGAAAACACAGCAGTTTCCAGAGTTTCCCCTACAGGTCAAATGAAGCCGTCTGAAGTACACCATGTGTCCAAATGTTTGTGGACACCCCTTCTAATGAATGCACTCACTTTATGTTGCACCCATTGCTGACACAGACCTGTAAATACATACACAGCTGATCTAGTCCCTGTAGAGAAGTATTGCCAATAGAATATGACTCTCTGGAGCAGATAAACATGAACCTATTGCCTAGTGCCAGCTGTGGGCTAGAGGGCTATAAAGCCCCCTAGCATTGAGCTGTGGAGCAGTGGAACTGTGTTTTCTGGATTGATGGAGCTACATCCAATACTTTTGGGATGAGTTGGGAAGTTGAGGATGAAATGGGGTGGTGATCATCCAACATCCTAACCTCACTAATTCTCTTGTCACAGAATGCTGCAAACTTCCTTTTAATATCTTTGGTTTCAGTAGAACTATTAGATGAGCATGTGTCTACAAACTATTGGACATCTAGTGTATACTGTCACTTGAAGCAAGCTAAGTCAATGCACTTGTAACAGGAAAAGCCACAGGTGTACAGGTGTGATAGTCACCTTTCCATTGCAGCAATGTTTGGCAGCTTGCAGTCAGTTTGGTGCCACCTATTGGTGACCCAGCCCGAGTGAAAAACAAGAAGCCAAGAACCATTTTAGGATTAAATAACAACAGAGTGAAGTCCATGACCAGACCAACCAATCAGCTGTCTTTGCTTTTCTTTGGTCTGTCGCTGGCGGCCTTTCGGGTTGTTCAGTAACACAATGGGCGAATTAACGCTTTGCAGATGCTAGAGAAGTCTCGGGCTATCCAGAGAAGGTAACTGAGGTAACTACCATCATCGTGGTCATATAAAAATAATAGATGTGCCGTTTTTACACCATTTGAGGGCACCATCTGCTTATTACACTGTTTAAAAAATAATAATAATAATAATAATAAGGTCTCTAGATCAACCTTCACAGCTGCCAGTTTGCCTTCCAGTTGAAACCAAAACTTTACTGCACTTTGACTCATGTTATTCTGACCTTTAGCATCATTTACCTCTTGATCAACTCGGGCATCTCAAACAGACCTTTTCTGTTCTCTAAATGAAATAATAAATGGAACAATGGCTTTCCCCACACCTGATTCTGCCTCATTAGATAGACAAACAAACCTATACAACATTTGTGCCAACAGTGTAAGTAAGCAGCTTGTGGAAAGCGGATGACTGGCCACTGCAGGTCAACTTTTCAATGGGGGTCGGCGCCTTTCCTAGAAGCCCTGAGCTTATTTGCCCTGCTCCTGTGGGCCTTTAGCAAGGCACTTCACCATGGCAGACATTATCTCTATAAAGGGATCCAACTGCTGCAGAAATCTGTTACCCAGCTAATTAACTAAGCTGACCAGTAATCAGAGACACAGACACTACTCCTGTTTCTCAAGCATGGCTGCAATTATTAGAACTGATATTTCTAATGTTTCCAAAACTGATGTATTATGAGGTAATATATGAGTAAATATCAAAAGCTATGTAGCCAACAATATTTCAGATCTTTTAATATGGTCAAATGCAAAATGTAAAGTAGGGCTGCCAACTGTTAAAGACAGTCACGACTCAAGCATTTGCCAAAGACCTTCTGGAATTAATAAACGTCAATCCTTCGGAGTATTGGTGGATTAATCACTTAATGTGGAAATGCTTATTGCACACTAAGGTGTATTATTCAGTAACTACAGTGTAAAGGTAAAAAGGTAAAGGAGCATGTATTTGTCACTGTACTATGTACAGCGAAATGTGTCCTCTGCATTTAATGTATCTATATATGGTAGTGAACACACACACACACACACACACACACACACACACACACTAGTGAACAAGGGGCCAACTCCAGCGCCTGGGAAGCAGAGGGTGAAGCGCCTTGCTCAAGGGCCCCACAGTGGCAGCTAGTCCTAAGCTCTAAAGGATGAGCCACCACTGCCCCACATCTGTTAAAAAAAGAACAATTAACAGCCTATGATTGGTTAGTCCGAAAGCGCTCATTCCTAGTCCTAATATTCAGATGTTCTTGTATGTTGTCATTACCTGGCACCGGTGTGTCAGATGAGCACTGGAGCTAAACATTGCAGGGTGGTCTATAATGAGTTAGTCTGTGAATGGTAGGTCTATAGCTGTGTTTGAAATGTGCCCTATTCACTGTATAGTGCATTCTTCGGGAAAAGGTAGAGCTAATTTTCAGTGCACTGTAACAACCCCAAAATGTAACATAAAGTGTACAAACAATGTACACTAAATCAACACAGAATACCCATAATCCTGTGCGTTGTTTGGTTTGAAGATTTACACACAGCTTCTCTGAGAAAGACCGTCATTCAGACTGTTCATGCAACAAACTCTGGCTGTCGCACATCAGTGAGCTCACACATAACCACGTGTCCGAGATCGTTCACTGGCTTGTATTTGTTTGGTCTATAACCAATTAACCTTTGATTGGTTAGTGTATAATTGGGTGCCCTGTGATTGGTTAGCTTATTGTTGGTTAGTCAATAATTGGTTCGTTTATAATTGATTGCTCTGTTGTTGGTTAGACTAAGAGTATCCTGTGTAATCCTGTGTGGTTAGTCAATAATTGGTTATCCTGTGATTGGTCAGTCAATACTTGACTAATCTATAATTAGTTAGCCTGTGATTGGGTGTTCTACAAATGTTTACACTGCTATTGGATAGTCAACGACTGGCTGGTCTCTGATTGTGTTGGTCTGTGAGTGACTGGAGAAGAGCACAGCTAACGTATGATTGGTTAGTCTATGACTGGTTGCTCTGTGAATGCTTAGTCTATAATTGATTAAACTCTTATTGGTTGGTCTATGGCTGTGTCCAAAACAGAAGGCAGCCGCCTCAATGTCTTGCTGCCTATGCTGTCTGATGAAGGTACCTACAACCAAATAGCACTTGAGACGCACTTTGAAGGCAGCAATACGCTGTGACATTGCCAAGATTTGGCAACTCACAACTCACAACAACTGCTGTGAGTTGGTGGTGCAACTAATTAGACATGAAAAGCCAAAATTTGGCTATTACATTGACACTTTCTCGTCAGAAGTAAAATATTTTGGGGAAATAATTGTACGTAACTTTTATATAGATTTTCTCCCAAGTTGAGCTGCCTCTAATCCAGAGGATCATAGCATATGTAAGGCAGCGAAGGATACATCTATGCTTCCTTCACAAATCGGCAAGATTAAGGTACCTTCTGACATGACTCTTTACCTTCCTGCCTTTCGAATACTGCCTGATATAGGCAGCATTTGTTACATCTCAGACCCCACCACATCCAATGAGGTCATGTTGGAGGAGCACTCGAGCAGACTCCTGGAAAGAGCTATTTCTGTACATTTAATTAAATACAACATAACTTGCTAAACTAGCTAGCTGTGATTGGTTAGACGTAAAATAGACTGTGCCAAAGGACCAAAAGAGGAGCCCTGATCTATCAGATTTAGCTGCCGACTGTGCAAAATCTAAAGTCTAAAGTGTCAATCTAACACAGCCATTTCTAATGAAGTGAGCAATGATCATGTGAGATCATTTGGTCATCAGTTCTTAGAAAACTGCGCAAGAGCAGCAACCCCTTTTCAAATGTCTCAGGAAGCCACTCTGATCTTCGTCACTAGATAACAAATGGGGTGAACCACCACTCGAGGACAGATATTCCTGCGTCATTAGGTGCCATCGAATCCCCATCTGGCTCTCCACTTTAGGAAAGGGAAAAGAAGAGTGTGTATGTGTTGAGGCCCTTCGAGCCTGTATTTGGGCTGGAGTATGCGATCGGAGGCAGCATGTGACGGCTGTCTTTAATTTCTAATGCGACGGTGGAGTAATTAGTCGTGCTCCTCTCCAGGGATGTAGTATTTGCTGTAGTGGACTTGAGTTTCAAAACAGTCTGAATGGGCATTCGCCTACATGGCACTCTCTCTTAGCAACTCGTTAAGGAAAAGGTTATGAATGAATGTCCTTCGTGTATCCTCCAATGCCCATGTTCCTGGAAATGCAGCGGTCAGTGTAGGAGGACGGCAGCCAAAAAAACAGTACCCCCATTCCACCCTCATTAGGCCTGATACCTAAACAAACCAGATTAAGCTATGGTTTAACTATAAGCCCTTCAGTCAGCAGTAGCTCCCATGAGGGCAGAGCGCTCTGACGCAGCAAGTGACCTACTGTAAGTTCAGGAGGGGATGCCACTGGAGTTGCCAGTCTTCGATATGCAATTTATCTGGGTTAACAGATACCAGATATCAACTGTGACTAACGTATGGTGGGTATTACTGGCAATTAACTCAGGGAAAGGTCATGTGGTGACTGGATTCAGAGCTTTATATTCATCTTAGAATAGAAAGTTCAATATATATAACATAGAATATATAACATTATGTTTTCTGGAGATAAATAAACCCCTCTCCTCAAGAAAGGCAACAACAGTTACCATTAACTTATGTAATTAATCCTTCATTAGGTCAAATCAGTCCTTAATTAAAGTGAATCACATGGGCTGCTGGTGGAAGTGTCCAAATCTATAGTACTCTAGTAACTCACTGAGTTACTAGAGAACTCTATATACTGGAGTTCACATAATAGTTGCCAACTAAACCAGTGTCCTGTGTTTTTATTTATTTTTACCAACATATGAACAACTTAACTATGAACTAACTTAAACACCACTATTACTACATTCTGCTGTATTCTAATGTTACAATACAATCTAATATCCTAAACCATTTTTACAGCTGCCTACTTATGCCCAGTACTGTCTGTTATTACCTGGCTTTGACATTTTCATTTGTTGTGTAATCTGCATGGTGCTCTCTGCTTAATTCAGTGTACCTGCAGCGTCCACTCCAACTGTCCATGTCACTCAACTGGGAGAGATGCGATCCCTGCCTGTGAATAGTTGAGCACAGCAACTACTATTACGCTTGACCCACTGCTGCAGAGGCTGCCAGTTTGGCGAGAAAAGCCCAGGCATTTTACTTGCCCCTCAATGCAGATCTGAAATTGAAGTTACTTGATCATGTTTCAGTTGGCAGCTTTTGTACTCTCTCAGCTCTCTCAACTGCTTCTCTAACGTTAGTATACTAATGTTTGTTAGTGTATCTATAAAGCCTCATTATTCAGCAATTCCACCTTAAAATAGCAGCTCCCAGCTCATTCTGAAGGTACACTGGCTTGTAAAAGGGAAACCGCATCCCTGACACTGCTACTCTGGGCTGAAACGCTGCTACTGCACTATGCAACTAGGGGGAGCTGAACGAGACCTCTGGGGAGAAGCGCGTAACGCTGCGTAACCCGAGTCATATTTGGGTAAAATCCAGTGATTTTTACTCTACCGCCTCACTTCACATGCTTCTTTACCCCCAGAGACCAGAGGTTTATATCTCTCAGTTTGTTAAATGCACGTCTACCATGAAGGGTGGCTCAAAGCGTAATTTACAGCAGTGGCGTAAAACTGACTTACACTCCCCAACTGTAGGGGGAGCCAAAGGGCAAAAAATCATCACATTGTATTCTGCAATAAACCTTAAATATTAAAATAAAGCCATTGCTCTCCGGTTAGCAGAAGCCAAACTGATTATTATTCATATTATTATTATCTTATTAGCTACATTCCTTACACATCGCTGCTGTTCAATGAAAACCATGTATCTCCATTTTTGTACGTTTTTAGTTTTCTCTATGGTTTGTACCCTGGAGCTGCTCTGTACACTGTGTTAGTCATTCTGGATGAATAGACCAATAGAAATGCTCTAAATTACTCTGTATATTACTCTTACTTTACATTGACTTCCATTCAAAGTTAAAGACATTTTTGCATTTTAATGTAAAGTCATCATTTTGGAGATAGGTAGCTACATGTTTTGCACTGGACAGCGACGATATACTATATACAATATATACTATATATACTATATATAAATATACAGACATACACGGGTTTACGAGATGTGACGTACAATGCGACCTTTGGCCTTTCCGTATGTTTTAAAATTCAGTTTTTAATGTATATTTTTTTATTTTATTTTTACACTCTAACGCTCAGCTGACTGATATATATTGATCTAGTTTGATATTTCTCAGTGTTTTGGGGACGCAGTTGTGTTTACTGGTTAACCATCGGATAAAAACAGCCTTCCAATGCTGCATAAATCCTTAACAGTGTGAAGACTTATGTTTTATACTATATTATATACTATATATTGGAGTGTAAAAATAAAATGTAAAAAATGTTAAAAACGGAATTTAAAAACATACGAAAAGGTCAAAGGTTGCGATATACGTCACACCTCGTAAACCCGTGTATCACCCCCTCTTGTAAATAGGGCCTCCCTGTCTGCTCGGGGGCAGTTCACCGGTGGTACAGACGGAGTTTCCCAGTTTTCGACACCACTCAAACCCAGCTGAGCCACTGTGAGCTCTGTTTCCAGCTGCTATCAAGACTATAAGCTTATTTTTTGGGTAATAAGCAAAAGAGTTTAGCAGATCTAGAGGTGGGTAATATGTCCAGAAAGCCATTTGTCCCTGTTATTACATATGGCTAATATTATGAATTAGAAAAAACACTAAAATATGACTCATGTTAAATAATATTGTAATGCTAAAGAAAATAATAAATATTGACAAAACTGAAAATAAAATATTGACATAAAATAAAATAAACATTTAAATAATGTCTTCCCTGTCAGCATTTTGGAACGCCCCTGCTGAATAACATCATAAACATTTAAACATATTGCACCTTTTAGTTTATTAAAACTATAATAAACTTTCACAAAATGCTTTTTTCCCCCCTAAAGTTAAATAAGAATCAGAATCGGACTTTATTGGCCAAGTATGCTTACACTTACAAGGAATGTGTTTTGGATTAAATAGATATAAATATGGAGAACAGAGGAGTCACTGGTCGAGACGGTAGTACAGGTTGTTCTGAGACACTATCAGATAAATAAAAGTGCAGTACAGAGAAAGAGGAGTGAGAGAACATCTGGATAGGATGTATGTATGTAGTAGACTGTATTCAGAAAGTAGTGTTGTAATGTTCAGCTGTTCATGAGTGTGATGGCGTGTGGGAAGAAGCTTCTCTGTAGCCTGGAGGTCTTGATCCTCAACTGGCTGAAACACCGACCTGAGGGAAGATACTGGAACAGGTGATGTCCAGGGTGTGACGGATCACAGACAATGTTCTCTACACGCTTCCTGGTTCTGGCCGTGTGCAGGTCCGGTAGGGAGGGTAACTTCACACCGATGGTTCCCCCGATGATTTCACAACGATGATTTAAAATGTAAACTAAATGAATATTGCAGCCTATTTTCTGTTGACCCTCAGTCTCATTTAACCTCGTAACACTGTCACTTCTCCCACTGTAAACTGTTTTGATCTCTATGATATCATTTTGATAAAAAATGTCTAAATGTCTTTGTCCACACGGTTCAATCAGAGGTACGACGATCGTCCCTCTTCTCTATATATTACAACATAGTTTTACTTTCAGATTAAGCAAGTTTCAACTTTGTTCCTACTCAAAATCTTAGTAGAAACATACATTTTCACTCCAAAAATATATTGTATAGTGTGTTTGGTGTAACACTATTATGTACAATAATGTTTTCTAGCATAGAAAGGCATTAGCCATTTTACCACAAATCTTTTAGCCCTGTTACATTCAACCCCGTAACTTTCTAAATGTAAAATGATCCACCACTTTTTTTTTATCTACACAACGACTCACTGCTGCAATACTGATGCAGATTTTGGAATCTTATGTATCAGCTGATGCTGATCCCAATCTGATATTTCTTCTTTAAAAATCACAGCGCTTCAAAATGAGCTGTTAAAATGAAGATATCGTGCTCAAACTACTTATGCACTCTACTACCCCAGAGGAAGAATATGTATGGACCTGATATCCAATCCAGCATTTTCTGCTGATATTGGATGGAAACACATAGCGAGGCCTTTTTTTGCAATACATGATACATATCACAGTGTTTCATTTAAGCTTTCTACACTGGAATAGACACAATGCCCCAGTCGTTCCACTGTTAAAGCTGCCAGTGGTTTTTAATTGAATGTTTCTCCTCTGCACCCAGTTAAGCATGACTAGTTATGCTCTCTTGGACTTCTGGCATCACCAGGATTCAAACCCCTCTCCTGCTAACAGCGTGAACCCTTAGCCCCTAAGCTCCTCTTTAAGTGCTGAGGCTCTCTGCAATAAGCTTAATTTGACATGATTTATCGTAATCAATATCACTTCACCTCTAACCAGATATCCAGCGGAAATAGGCCTTTAATTAAGACCTCCCTTTTGTTGTGTCAGTAAAGACCTTTATCACAGCCCAGAGGCTAGGAGATCACTATCCCATGATCCTATTGATGGATTAGCAGATATATATCATGGACAAGCCTCAGTCGACTGGCTCTTCTACAGATCATTAAGGACCTGCTAACCTTTCCTAAGCTCATGGCTTAGTCTGATTTGGTCATGAACCAATCTGTGTAGGAAAACAGAGCCGGAGTGAGAGAGCAGACAAAATGAAAAGGTGAACCTTGACCAGGGTATTCAAAAGCTCTTTCTGACGCTTCACACACTTCTACTAGTTGAGCACAAGCCATGCTCTGCTACCTGAGACTCATTCCAATTAGGTGTGGAAAGGCTGCACGCTGGACAGACACTGTATAAGAAGACACTGCTAAATGATGTGAACACCATCAGTCTTCAGAGCAGCACTGTTTACACTCAAACCCTTTGTTAGCAGATACTAGCAGTTACTAAAGCCAGGGTCGAGATGAATATTTTTTTAAAGCCTGGATTTCCTAAAGCTGTTTTTGAGTGCTACAATTAAATCAGCCAGCCTCCCTCTAGTGGCTCTTTATTGCAAATGCATTTCATTCAGCAGTGATTACCAGTCTACATAAAAGACAGTCAATGAAAATGCAACGCCGGGAAGTGACCATTAAAACACATACAAACTTTATTGGCCATGCTGTTTGCAGATACTGCAGAGTTTTTTTTAAACAAGGCAACAATGAATACTGCAGAAATGTTTATGTTGACACAAACATATGTGGACTTAGATTTCTTTATTTCAGTCTCTTAAAAGTTTATAACAACTTCTGGATAATACACATAAAAATAGAATTTGAAATACACATTCTTGCACCCTATGATGACTTAAATTCAACGATTTGAAAACAGTCTAAGGAATCATTGGCTCTCAAATGCTCTTGGTCGCCGTATGTACAATATAAACCACACTGTGGTATATGGTGACATAAGACCCAGTAGAAACTAAACAATATTATTATTCTACTTATTTTAACAGGGTTTCAGATCTAGAGTAAGGTCAATCCAGATTGAAATATTCATGCTTTCATTATTAGATCATCCATTTCAAAAAGGATGTCCACTCAAAATCAGTAGTTTGTAAAGTCACCTGATGATGATATGAATTGATTTACTGTCACAGCCAATTCAAGCCTATATATATATATATATATATATATATATATATATATAATACTGTTTCATTTGACATGTTTACTTTGTACAATTATTTGTGTAAGTAAATGAGTGAGCTAGCAAGTGAAAGAGTGAGTGAAGGTGTGAGTGAATGAACATGAGCCAAGGAACCCAGAAATTCATTATAAAGTACCACTTAATGTTTTACACTAAAAAGATGTTTTACACAATATACACATTTTATTACTTACAAAAGAGAATAAAGGCCTATAGTTAAAAAATTCTTGGATATTCAGTGTTAGTACCACCAAGAAGAGGAAAAAAGAAAGGAGTGACAGAAAAAAATAAAAATAAAAGCATTAAAAACAAAAAAAATAAAAACCTGCAGTCTCGCTAACTGTTCAGTGCATTTTTCTCTTTGATGTTCAAAGTGCCGATTTGGTAACATGGAGACAATTCCACTCTTGAAAGAAATAAAAAAGAGCACTTCCCTCCAAAAATGTATTTCTTTTTCCATCTAATATCAACATTTTACAAGGAAAAGAATTTCTTTTAAAGAAAAAAATCTCTTTTAAAAAAATGCACTTTTTATCACTCATCCGTCATGGCACCTTTCTGGATTTCTTTTCCTTTTGAGGTACTTCTTTAAAAAAAAAAAAAAAAGAAAAAAAAAGGAAAAAAGTAAAGACTAGTTATTTTTCAGTTTTTGTTGCTGTGTTGCACAGTAGCACCATAGAGTTGAACTTGAAGATAATGCACCATTGGAATTCCACCTGTTTCTCAACATAACTGTTGCAGTCGCCATGGTGATGATGGCTGATCCCTGGCAAGGGGCCACATTAGTGTTAGCGTTAGCATCGCTATGTTACGTTGTCCTCTTCATACACACAATACAGCGGCTCACGCGCGTCTGGAGGTTCCCTGCTTTCAGCGTCTCCGACTGTGGCTTGCTGATAGGGGCAGAAAGGCAGGAGTCAAGCATTGAGTTAGTGCACAGGGCCTAGCTTCCTAAACATCAGGGGTGGACGAGGGGGGCGGGTTGCAGGGTTCAGCACATTTCCCTGCTGATATACTGATTTCAAAATGACAAAATCTCTTTTTAAACAAATGATCTTTTTACACTGATTTCCTATAACAAAAAGTTAAGAAGAGTATGGGGGACAATATGCTATGCAAAATCTTCTCCTATCAAAAGTTACCCATGTGGCCACTTTAGCATCTGCTATGTGACACAAAAAAGACATGGTGAGCCGTACAGTAACACTTCATCTTTTCTGCATCCTCTTTACCTGAACATTTCATTCTGGTCAACAGTAGCCAGCCAGAAGCTGTAGGAGTTGCCATAGTAGTTGCAAGTTCCGTGACCATGGCACTCGATGAAGGGAGAAGAGCGGAAATCCTCCAGACAGGAACCAGGAGAGGCCAGGGCCTGACCAGAGCCCTCTGCACCTGCACTTGTGTGCTGGAGAAAGAATGAGGAAAAAAAGAAATAAAATATGAAATATTTTTTATTATTGTTTTTAATAATTTAAACAAGGATACATTATGCATACATATGTTTTATCTATTAAATAATGAAATGATCTAAATTAATTATTTAAATCATTAAATCATAAATTAATATGACTTATAAAAATCTATATAAATCTTATTTGGCACAGCATTATGGGGAAATTGTTGTTTTTTTGGCACCTGGGCTCCTCCTGCAGTTGGGGAAAAAATGTGTAATTCACGTTTGCATTACTGCTGTCAGTGCAAACTGTGCTTTTAGCTCCCCCTTTTGGACAGCCATAAACATGCATTTGTCTAAAAGCTTTGGGACAGAACCATGAAAGAAACATGGACATAAGTATGACTCAGTGGTTACGCAGCGTTCTCGTGAGAGGTCTCTTTCATGCTATACCAAAGTTACATAGTACAGCAGCAGGCATTTCGGGTTCAGATTGGGAAGGCACTATTCTATCTATCACAAGTCAAGTTTACATTTCAAAACGATTTGAAGTTGTTATTTTAAGGTAAAATTCTTACATAAAGCTGTTTTAATACCCAAAAATACAAGCTTGTGCTTAAAGTAAGATGAAGAGTGAGTGTACCATCATGAAGGAGTAGCCAATCCACAGATCGATCCAGTTTTCTGGACATTCTGGCACCTGGATGGTCTGGCTATGCACTGCAATCACCATGGCTGGTGCTTCACAAACAGAGCATCTACACACACACACACACACACACACACACACACACACACACATACACAACAATATCCATTAGACGTCACTGAAGAACCTCATACTTCAAACTCTGTGTCTGTGGGTTTGCTTTTGTGTTCGTCTTTTACCTGCTGATGTACGGTTTGATGCTCTCGCCTTTGACGGGGGCCATGCTCATAGGCATAGCCTGAGGGGTGGAGAGCCAATAGGAGTAGTCGTTCCGTGAAGCAAAATTACACACATTGTTGATGTTGCAGAACATGAAAGGCATGGTGCTGAAACGTTTCAGACAACTTCCAGCAGTACCTAAGAGAGGCAGAAGAAAATGGAGACTGTGAGGCAAAGACATACGTGAAACTAATTGATCAATGTAAAGAAGACTGTATGTGACAGCCTTTGTGTTAGAACTATTGTTAAGTGCAATAAGACTGTTACCCTTTACAAAGAACGACTTTCTAGTTCTCTCACCTAGGTCCTGGCCATGGGCCCTCTCGTTGCCCTGCACGTAGAGCAGAGAGTAGCCATCGTAGATGCTACTGGTGCCAGGTGGGCAATTTGGTACCTCTGTATTCTGGCTGTGACGTGTGATCAGAAAGCCATGTGCGGCCGAGCCTAAACCTGGACTTCCAGGAGATCCCTGAGGACCATCTGCACCTGGAGGGCCTGGGTAACCTCGGTCTCCTAAAAGCAGTAACAGCAATGGGGTGGTGAGAAAAACAGGAGTGAGGTAAATCTTCCTTGGATCTTTACATCTTCTTTTTGAGGTGGTTTGTCAGGATGAAGGTCAAAAGACATGGACAGCTACTGTCTGTCTTCACCATGAAATACATAATAGGGCAAAACAGCACATGACTCATACAGATTAGACTAATCCCTGCTACAAGCTTTATGACTTTGTGTAAGACTTAACCCTTACCTGGCTGCCCAGGTTGTCCTGTTTCACCTTTCTTTCCAGGTGGGCCACTGAATCCTGGGGGTCCATCTGGACCTGTGTCACCAGGGGAACCAGGCTGACCTATAAAAAAGGACGCAAGATCAGTCACAGACTTCTGTTAATCTAGTTAAGTTGCACTTACCAGTACAGATCTGAGGTGCTGTTTGTAAAACACTGACCTGGTAGACCCACTAACCCTGGCGGTCCTAGCAGACCCCGAACTCCTGGGGGGCCAGGGGGACCAGGAGGTCCTCGATCACCCTTCACCACAATGGGTGGCGGAGCTACGCCTGGGTTACCAGGAGGGCCTAGTAATGGCAAACAGAAAAAAAACTTAGGGGAGACGTTCAGACAAGAGGAAATGATAATGGCAAACATTTTGGTACACTTTAGGACATACCTGGAGGACCAGGGTCACCAGTGTCACCAATAAGACCAGTAGGTCCAGGGGGCCCAGAAACACCTTTAGATCCTGCAATGAACAGACATACAGCAGGTAACTCAACCTGCAGGAATACAGTGAGAATTCAGAGCAATAGTATGGCATTTAGGTATGACTAACCAGGGAATCCAGCAACGCCTGGAATACCCATGTCTCCTTTGAATCCAGGGACTCCAGGGGCCCCAGAAGGGCCCTACAAAGAAAGAGAGACCAAATGTCACCAATCTCATCTCTCTCTTAGTGTTAGAAATGATATCTACTAAACCAACCATCAGAACGTGAGCTATAAAGCATAACTAAGTTAGCCCTAATGCAGCCTTATGCTCACTATACATTTACACAGTCTTCTTTCATACTCATCCTGTAGCTCACCGATTGGCCAGGAAATCCGGTTTCTCCTTTCTCTCCAGGTCGGCCAGGTGATCCAGGTATTCCTGGGAAGCCTTTCTCACCCTTCTGCCCTCCGTTTCCTGGAAGTCCACGCGGACCCTCTGGACCAGGAGGACCTTAATGTGCATCAAGATAAAAGTGCTGTTTATTGATCTGCTCACTATTAAATTACTCCTGAACATATTTAACCTCACGTCAGAAGTGCCACATCACAGCATGCCAACAAAATACACCATATGGACAAAAGTATTGGGACACCTGTTCATTCATCATTTCTTTTGAAATCAAGGGTATTTAAAAAGAGTTTATCCTGCTTTTGTTGGAGCAACTGTCTCTACTGTCCATATTTTAGAGCATAGCTGTGATAATTTGATTTCATTCAACAACAAGAATGTTAGTGATATCAGGATGGTGCACCATCATTCCAGAGAAGACAGTTCCACTGCTCCACAGCTGGCATTAGTCATGGTGCTAATAGCTTCATGTTGATCTGCTCCAGACAGTCATATTCTTTTGGTAATCCTTGGGACTAGACAAGCTGAGTGTGTGTGCATTTGCACATCTGTGTCAGCTATGTGTACAGCTTAAAGTAGCCAAATGCATTCATTAGAAGGGGTGTCCACAAACATTTAAACATATAGTGTATCAAAATAATACAAATGACACTTTAGTGTTTGATTGCATGTATCTGCAGTGGTTTGTGTGGGTAAGTATATGTGTTTCTGTCAGGAACTGGTCATTTGCAGATTGTGGTTAAAGAGTGCTGTATAAACTTTATCCTTAAGAGAAAGAAAGTCACAACATTAACACAGTAAGTGTATGTCCATGCCAAACCCAGCCTTTAATTTGATAAAAAGGTGTTTTAAAGATTAAAAAGGTGGAGGAAGAGGTGCAGAGAACCATGAAGGTAGGCATCAAACCAAGGTATCTAACCTGGAAGACCTATATTGGGGTCAAAGGTCAACAGGTTCCCAAATTTCCAGAGAGAGAGATACAGACCGGTTGCAAAATGCAGATTTAAAACAAGAACAACAGTTAGCATAGCAACATGGTTAAACGATCATTAGCAAGGTTCAGTCATTTTGGGGGCAAACACAAACTGCAAAAGAAGCTCATTTTTGTGTTTGCCTCCACAGAGTCACCGAGCTGTTTCACATGAGCATACAAAGCAAACATCAACACTGAAATACTTTAAAATTTAGTAGACACATTTATCTCAAAAGCTTTCTGAAACCTGCTATACTGCACATACAGTTAAAGGACCCATATCTTCTACGTTGTCGTCATGCCTGAGGTCCACATGGGACCAGCATGTTACTCTGCCTATGGGAGTGATATTTGTAAATGACCTCTGTTCTGATGTGACTCATTCAAAATGCATCAGCATCAGCTTGAAGGCAGCTATAGTATGCCAACATGTTGAAATTGAAACAGGCTGTATTTGCAGCATATTTGAGATCTGAGACTGAATGGTACATTAACACACTTAATGAAACTCTTTTATAAGAAGAAATGTTTTTTTTCTCATTATATAGGCCCTTTGACAATTCTAAAAAAAAAAGATAATTCTGATTTTACTGGAACAAACTTCCTCCACAAAAGTGTTATTTCACAACACATGATCTGGGATTGTCATATTTTTCTACAGCACATAGTATGGTATCAGTGCCAATCAAACTTTTTTAATGGCTGATTAATAACATTCTTAGCATGATCTAATTCAATAATAAGGTCACACATTTCAGAAAATATGGGGTGTCAGTTAAGAGACTATTGCTTATTACGTGGCATGTATGCAATACAGATTTATTTTATAGTTTGTTCCAATGACTGTAGGAAAATATGGACAGCGCAATGTCTCTCAAAAAGTGAATCCACCTCAGGTCTAGCGCCTCTGCTGGCTGGTTGCAGTATGATCTGTAGCTTTGTCCATCCCCATATGAATAAAAACATTTCCCCATTTTCCATCTCATTGTTATCTGTCTTATATTACAGTTGTCTGTGCTTATATTTGTATGTTTTATAATAAGAAATGTGTGTATCTAACCAAATAAGTAGACCTTTAGTCTATACTGTGCAGACTCTGGTTTCAAATCTGACAACAAGGACAATTTTTATTTCTATAGAGCGGAAGGGAATGGAACCACATCTCCTATATTTTTTTATTTCTACAGTTATTGGTTTGTTCTCAATGTCTTCCCCAAGAGGCAAGGTGGCTTGACACAGGGCACCCTAGTGAGATTACTTGTTCCTATCAGTACATTTACATCAGAATTAGAGTAAAAATCATAAAAAAAACAAAAGAATCTATTATACACGGAAGAATCTGACCTGTCAGGCCTGTCATCATCAGGCGTCATCCGATGGGAGCGATGCCACAGGAAACATGAGGTATGTTATACCCAGAGTGCATCTGGGCACACTTTTAGCTTCACAGATCCTACCCAAATCTGGGCTCTGTTTAGTAATTAAGAATAAATTACAGCCAATTTTGTTTCCAAAAAGAGTTTAGGAGAGAGCCAATCTATCCGTATAAACTGTAAAACTGTACAAAGACAGTAAAAGTACTTATTCATGAATTTTGAATGATTGTCTTAATTAACTGTGATTCATGGAGCTCAGATTGGAAAGTTCTGTGGTGGCCTTACTTTTAAACATACATAACTGTACATACAATATACACTTCCCATGCAGGTGAACACACACACATAAAACACTTGACATCACATTATTGGTGATCTTTTCAAACGGCTAAATTCCGTATAACAGCAGACAGAGACAGAACCCTGTGACTGAGACTGAGGGCAGGGAGTGAGGACACATGAGGAGGTATGGATGGAAGGATGGATGAAACACATAAACAGACATAAACAGAACAGAAACAGCAAATAAACGTAGACATTGTGGATCAACCCATGCTCATTGGGCCCTGTGAAACACAACGATTGGTGCGTGCAAACCCCTCAACCGTACACAGTTTTGATATATACATATGATGGGAAAAAGTGGGTGACAGAAAGATGTGCGTGCACCGAAATGAATATGACATGGTGTATGTGTGAGGTCTCTTCGATTTCGTGCTCTCTGGTTGTTTTTTTTTATTGTGACAAGGATGCGAAACATTTTGTGTTGATTTGTGCAACATCCCATGCAAATCACGCACATCACATGACCAAACATATCCAACAATAGCACTCTACTGTCTGATCCAATTTGCTCAGATTGTCTTAACCCATTTACACAGAAAGGCTTTTTACTACACTAAGAAGTAGTACTCCTTAATACATGCCGGTGGGCCACAGATTGATTAAGGTGTCAATTACAATGCAGTTTATACTAGGCACTGTGTTATTATTATTATTATTTTATTCCTATCAGAAAGCTAATAGCAAGTTTACCACTGTGAGAATCAGACAGCAGAGGCAACCAATGAGGACAACCCTGCTCTTAAAGAACTAATGTCCTGCAAAGTTCAATTTACAACCCTAACCTAAACACACCTGGCCCAGTCAATAAAGCTATTTCTAATCATTTCAATAACAGACAAATTCTGTATTATTTTGACACTGGATGTAAACTTTGTAGAGCAGAAGATCTCAAGATGCAGGGTTGGACTCTGGAATGTATTTCATATTTGACAGGAGAACTTACCGGATCTTCCAGGTGGACCAGGAGGACCTGAGATACCTTTAGGCCCCTGTAGAGCCTGACCAGGAGGACCAGGGGACCCCTGAAGACCAGGGCTGCCAGGTGAACCAGGAAATCCTGCGTCACCCTTTACTCCTGGGAAACCAGGGCTACCGGGTAGACCAGATGCACCGGGGTCTCCTTTAGGACCTGTATTATAATAGAAAGTTACAGTTAACTATATTCTTACATTAGTGTTAACCTAAAAATAAAGCAACATAAAGTACTGAAGAGTAATGCAGTTTGTTACTGGAAAGAACTTTACCTGGCAACCCTGGGAAACCAGGAGGACCTATACCTCCAATACCTGGTGGACCTAAAAAGATAAAGAATAAAAACTGCCTTAGTTCACATCGATGCAATGCAGAAGCTTCAGGGAAGGAAAATGTCTATCAGACACTTGTTATCAGCTGGTTTTAATGTAATTGTACTTTATATAAACAATTGTATTTGTAATACAGATTTAAAGATTATTTGATAATGTTACAAGCTTCAAATAAAACATCGGTAATGTCTTCAAGCTTTAAATTTAATCTAGAATGGCCAAAAAATGTCCATGTGCATCATGCTAAATTAGCATTACTTGCAATTTCTAGCTTTTGTGGACCCACATCTTCATCTTTCTGAAATAGTACAGCTCTTGCATTATTAATCTTACCTGGGTCTCCCTTTACTCCTGCAGGTCCTGGAATACCATCACGACCGGCTTGACCCTTATCTCCAGGAAAACCAGGTGAGCCAGGTGAGCCAGGCTCTCCTGGCCTTCCAGGTGCTCCATTCAGGCCAGGGGCACCTGGGGCACCATCTAAACCCTTAGGACCAGGGCTACCAGGTTGACCTAAAGCCAACAGGAATAAGAATTTTGGAATTTAATTTATGTTTATAAAAGAATTTTGTTGAAGTGTATAAAAAACACATTATGTTAATCCTTCATCAGAACAGCTCGTAACAAATCTAAATCTGTCTGCACAGTTTGGAAGAATGTTTATCTGTGGACTAGATATCAGGACCAGACAGAACAATATTTGGTTGTACTCTACCTTGAAATCCTGGAATGCCAGGGTCACCCTTTGTTCCAGGGTTACCAGGTAATCCTGGAAGACCTGAAGACCCTGGTTGACCTTTTTGCCCTGGGACCCCAGGGAAACCAGGAGAGCCAGCATCACCCTGTTACACAAGTGCAAAATGAAAAAATTAAAACTCACTGACAACAAGAAAACACTTAAAAATTATTAATGCTACTGTTCAAATACAATACAGATATACTAATTTTACCTTGGGCCCTGGAAACCCTGGTGGTCCAAATCCTGGTGTGCCAGGCTCTCCCTTAGGACCTGGGAATCCTGGTGCTCCTGGAGCTCCGGGTTGTCCAGGTTGCCCAGACAGACCAGGACCTCCTTTAACTCCAGAAGGGCCTGTCACACAAGGAACTTACTCAGTCTGGCTTCATAATTTCATATTTCACCTTACAGAAAGAACTGTGCCACATCTTACCAGGGAGCCCCATCTCGCCCATGCTGCCTTTCAGTCCTGGAGCACCGGGAGTACCTTGTAATCCTGGGATTCCGGAATCTCCTTTGGGGCCTTTGGTTTAAGCAGAGGATGTTTGAGAACTTGCTTAAATAATACACACTGATCTGGTCTCCTCAGATCAAGTGCAGAAGTGAGAGGTTCCACAAGGCAAGTAAGGAAAACTTACCTGGGGGTCCAGGTAAACCAGGCCGTCCATCGAATCCAGGGGGTCCTGGGTCTCCCTGGAGACCAGCAATACCTTTTGTACCTGGAAGACCACCAAGACCTGATGGGAGAAAGATAAAACATAAATGCTAATCCTACTTCTGATTAATCACCGTAGACAGAAAATACATATATCACAGTATCATCAAACATGTGGACATGTTTCAAATGATAAAATATTCTGAAGAAAGATATATACATATATCATGTGTGTCTTTCCACCTTTGTGTTACAGGACCTTGCCTTTGCCACATATGTGAGTTGTAGCCACCTACCTGGAGGTCCTGGCTCTCCCTTCGTTCCTTTTAGCATTTCAGAGGGAGCCCTGATGCCAGGTGGGCCTGGTATACCTGGTTCCCCTTTGTCTCCTTTAGAGCCTTCAAAGCCCTGGCCACCTGGCCGTCCTGGGAGGCCATCATCACCTTAAAAGACAGAGAAGCCATATGTGGACCAGTGGTCGATTTTGAAATACGCTTTTGAAGAGTCGGCAATAAAATAAAACAAACCTTTTAGTCCAGGAAAGCCTGGGACACCAGGGTTGCCAGAGTTACCAGCAGGTCCTGGAGCACCCATTACACCCATTTCTCCTTTTTGTCCTTTAGATATCGGTCACAGAAAGACAGGGAAAGTTCATAGCAAAGTCATTTGATATTGACAACCTAAATTTCAACAAAAACAATGAAAAAAAAGACTAATGATGCTTTGCATAATTGTATATTACCAGGGAGTCCAGGTAGTCCATCTTGACCATTAATGCCAGGGCTTCCAGGGGGGCCAGGGGGACCTGTTGGTCCAGGGAAACCAGAGGCTCCTGGGTCACCAGGAAAGCCTGGGATGCCCAGACCCGGGGGACCAGTGTCTCCTTTCTCACCGTTGACACCAGGGAAACCTGTAATGGAGAGGAAGACACCTTTATAAGTAAAGACACTGGAACTGATTGCACCTTGTACAAACCCACAAAATACCCTCATGATAACTAGATAAAGCTATCCTTTATTAAATCAATGTTAATCAAATAAGGAGTGTAATGTAAGCGCTTTGTCTGAGCTTCTTAAATCCCCTAGTGTTAACGGTCTTGCTGTCTATAGATAAGGCTACCTGTGGAGGGAAAGTTTTCCAGGCCCACAGTCGATTGCCACTACATTGTGACTCGGAAGATGGGCCACTGCTGAAGTGACTCAACATTGCAGCTCGGAAAATGTTCCAAAGTGAGTCTGCAATACGCTTCAGATGTTCGTCTATGCCCACTGTCAAAGTGTCTCTAGATTGCGGCTCAGATGCTTTTCCATGCACCCTGCTGAAGCGACACTATATCACGACTTGGAAAATGTTTCAGGCCCGTCGTCAAAAAGACACTAA
The DNA here is from genome assembly GCF_030463535.1 of Salminus brasiliensis. NCBI lineage: Eukaryota > Metazoa > Chordata > Actinopteri > Characiformes > Bryconidae > Salminus > Salminus brasiliensis. The sequence continues at coordinate 15,151,864 of NC_132886.1, forward strand.
ATTGCTGCTCAGAAGGTGCTCCAGGTACACTGTCGAAATGACTCTACATTGGAACTTGTGAGATGTTCTAAGCCCATTGCCGAAGTGATGCTACATTGTGGCTCGGGAGATGTTCCAGGGCCATTGCCAAAGTGACTCTACATTGCAGCTCGGATGTTTTTTCAGGCTTGCTGCTGATGCAAGTCCACTTTGAACCAGATGTCTTTCCAAGCCCACCGCTGAAGCGACTTTGCAATGTTCCAGGGCCACCACTACATTGACACTACATCGCAGCACAAAAGACACTCCAGGCCCACTGCGAAAGTGACTCTACATTGCAGCTCTGATGTTTTTTCAGGCACACTGCTGAAGCGACTATATGTTGCATGGCTCACAAGATGTTTCAGGAAGACCTGAGCCGGACAGCTGGAGCACGGTGTGTGTGTTTGTTGTTCTTGTTTTTGTAAAGGCGTTGCCTGTTTTGATTGTGCAGACTTGACAGAGGTGTCACAATTGTGTTTCTCCTAGAGTGGCACAATATCATGTGGCGGCTCCACATATAGTATCTTCTTATAAACTTACCAGGAGGGCCCATAGGGCCAGGAGGTCCTGGGGGTCCAGGGAGACCCTGCGTACCAAAAGCAGGTAGGCCTGGGGGGCCAGGGGGACCCTGGTTACCAGGACGACCAGAATCGCCTGCGGCAAAAACGTAAGGCCATCAATAAAACATTGTGTGTTTTACTGTTACTTTCTTTTAGAAAAACTCATATTACAACATCTGCATTAAAATCTAGTTATACGTCCAGCTGTAGCTGATTTTGCATCATACCTTTGGCTCCAGGAACACCATCAGCACCTGGTCGGCCAGGGCTACCAGTGTTACCAGGGAAACCAGGATCACCTTTAGGTCCAGGTGTGCCTTTACTGCCTGGGAGCCCAGGGGGGCCCTGAGGGCCAGGAATACCGAAACCAGGTTCTCCCTATGGACATATACATAATAAATTATATTTAAGGCTTTGCTGTAAAACTCTTTCATCTCTGAAAGCGGGGATGCAAGACATTGACAAACATATCTCCAATTAGCTCTTTTTCTAAAATGAGCTCTACATTATAGATTAACATTATAGAACGTGGAAATGAAATATGGTGGTTAATGTATATTATTTTGTGCAGTTCTGTATGATACTCTTTTCCATAAACAGAATTTACAGTAGCCAAATCCAAAGCTTCACAAATGCTTACCTTTGGTCCATTAAATCCAGGCTGACCAGGTAGTCCATCCACACCTGGTGGACCAGGGAGCCCAGGGCTACCAGGACCTCCAGCAATACCAGGGAATCCTGTGAAATGTGTGATTCTTAACTTATTATCATTATCCAGCAGCAACTATAAAGCTAAATAAATACACTGCTCCAAAAAATAAAGGGAATACTTAAACAACACAATATAACTCCAAGTAAGTCAAACTTCTGTGAAATCAAACTGTCCACTTAGGAAGCAACACTGATTGACAATCAATTTCACATGCTGTTGTGCAAATGGAATAGACAACAGGTGGAAATTATTGGCAATTAGCAAGACACACTCAATAAGGAGTGGTTCTGCAGGTGGGGACCACAGACCACTTCGCAGTACCTATGCTTTCTGGCTGATGTTTTGATCACTTTTGAATGTTGGTGGTCCTTTCACACTCGTGGTAGCATGAGACGGACTCTACAACACACACAAGTGGCTCAGGTAGTGCAGCTCATCCAGGATGGCATATCAATGCGAGCTGTAGCAAGAAGATTTGCTGTGTCTGTCAGCGTAGTGTCCAGAGGCTGGAGGCGCTACCAGGAGACAGGCCAGTACACTAGGAGACATGGAGGAGGCCGTAGGAGGGCAACAACCCTGTTAGCCAACAAACAGTTAGAAACCGACTCCATGAGAATGGTATGAGGGCCCGATGTCCACAAATGGGGGTTGTGCTCACAGCCCAACACCGTGCAGGACGCTTGGCATTTGCCAGAGAACACCAGGATCTGCAAATTCACCACTGGCGCCCTGTGCTCTTCACAGATGAAAGCAGGTTCACACTGAGCACATGTGACAGACGTAGAGTTTGGAGATGCCGTGGAGAGCGATCTGCTGTCTGCAACATCCTTCAGCATGACCGGTTTGGCAGTGGGTCAGTAATGGTGTGGGGTGGCATTTCTTTGGAGGGCCGCACAGCCCTCCATGTGCTCGCCAGAGGTAGCCTGACTGCCATTAGGTACCGAGATGAGATGAGATCGTTGTAGGGAGGTCATATAGGCACGTGGAGGCCACACACAATACTGAGCCTCATTTTGACTTGTTTTAAGGACATTACATCAAAGTTGGATCAGCCTGTAGTGTGTTTTTCCACTTTAATTTTGTGTGTGACTCCAAATCCAGGCCTCCATTGGTTAATAAATTTGATTTTGTTGTCAGCACATTCAACTTTGTACAGAACAAAGTATTCAATGAGAATATTTAATTCATTCAGATTTAGGATGTGTTATTTGAGTGTTCCCTTTATTTTTTTGAGCAGTGTATGTGTAAAAAGTATGAGGAGTGGAGGTGTAGATAGACTTGATGACAGGTCTTAAGAGTTTGTTTTTCCAGAGTTTTTCCATTTTTAAATAAGTGTTAATAGCAGTTTCAGTGGGTTCAGGGATTTACCTTTAGCACCTGGGGGTCCTGGCAAGCCAATACCTGGGAGACCAGGTTCTCCTTTCGTTCCAGGTAATCCTGGGAAACCAGGCTGTCCAGGTAGACCTGGGTTTCCTATACAAGCAAAGAAATTAAATTCAGTTAGCACTAACTGTGAACATTGCTCACACCAACAGGAGTATATCCATTTGTGCCCTTTTTAACTATTTAACATCATTTGAATCTAGCAGCTGCATCAGATTTTTATGCTGAATTAACCAATAGAAATGCTCTAAAATTACTTGGATTTTTTTTTTAAACTGACTTTTACTTACTGTTCCACACTTTACCTATGTACTTCATTTCCCTGTACTCAGACATTTTTACCATTTATTGTGTTGGTCAATTCATTAAGTGCAAACTCTATGTAGATTCGGAAAATCTACCAGCTGTAGTCAATCAAGATCACGAACAGGAAGTTAAGAGTGCTTGACAATATTAACACTCTGGGGTCTAAGGGCATTTTTAAAATCACCCAAAAAAGCTCTTGTGTATAGCATGATAACCACATGTTTTACATCAAAATATCAAAAAAATCTTAGCTGTCTCTGTAATGAGAAGCCGAGAGCAACCCTAGAGCATTGAGTGACGAGATGATCATGTAATAATTTGTAATAATTTACAAGAGTCTTAGGTTTACACAAATGAACCTGACACACAAATCCACTAGTCAGACACGGCGAGATGCAGAAAATGAGTTTCTTAGAGTCCACTGGTCAGTTTTTTTTAACCATATTAACAGAAACTTCAAATTTTACACACCAGCACATTCATCAACCCCAGAGGGTTAAAGACATTATGAAACATTCAGCAGTACACAAAACAGAGATTACAAAGACGGGATGTGATCTCACTCTAAAGGAGACTACAGATCATTGTTTGGGTATGCCTGAATTGAAGACATCCCTTTCTCAGCTAGTTCATCTGCTTACTCAGCTAGTTTTCAATTGGCTAGGGTAACAACAACAATTTTATGAAGCATGTTTATTGTACAGTAAATAATCCAATCTTAGGATTTGACACCGTCAGATTTATCACCAGATGTCACAGACATGTCCTGCAGCATTCATTACACATATCTGTAGTTCAGAAATCAAACCACAGCTTATGTAGTTTTACCTGGATTTCCTTGTGGACCAGGTTCTCCATCACGTCCTTGGGGTCCAGGGGCACCTTTGTCAGAGAAAGACTGACCTGGTTCACCTTTTGGACCTACAAGATGACACCAACGGTTAAAACGATTATCATCATGTTACTGTCAATCAAGATCATCTTTTCACTGATGCAAACAAAAAACATAGCTTTTTTACTGTGCTCGACATCTAATCGTACCTGGTGGTCCAGGAACTCCTGACCTTCCTGACACGCCCTGAATTCCTTTTTCTCCGGGTGACCCCTGAAGGCCGAATCCAGGAGGGCCAGGAGGTCCTCGGTCTCCTGGAGAACCCAAGGGACCAGGCTCACCCGAGGGACCTCGCTCGCCTTTCAACTGTAGAGAACCCTGGTAGGAACAAGCAAGTAAAAAATGATATTCAGAATAACAAACTAAAATTATCATGTTGATTTCATTTTTTGCTGTATCAACATTTTACCAACCATCACTTGCCTCAAAAACTACAGTTTGTGGTTGTCTGTATTGCATGCCAATCAAATTGCTTCTTCCTATCAATTTAGGTGGATCTTGGATCAAATGGTCAATACCCCTGGTACAAAAAAACCCCAACCAAACCAAAAACCTAGGACCACTTTTTAATATGATGTATCAAGGACATTCCCAATACTCACAGGTGCTCCTTTGGGACCAGGTGCTCCAGGATATCCATCACGACCAGGTCTTCCTTGAAGCCCAGGCAGACCTGGAGGTCCAGGGAAGCCTGTATCTCCTTTCTGTCCCTTTACACCGTCGGTCTGGAGAGCCTCACCAGGATCACCCTTCTCTCCGGGTTCTCCAGTAAAACCCTGCACTCCTGGTAAACCCTGAGAAACAAACATAAGGGTCATGTCCCAGCTCCTCAGGACAGTTTAGATGACATTAGGTATATGAAACTGAGTTATCGTGTTCTTAGAGGTACATATATCTGACGTGAAGGCACTTACTGGTGGGCCCACAAGGCCTGTGTTTCCCGGGAACCCTCTGTCTCCTTTAGCACCGGGAATACCAGGATCACCTGTGACAAACAGACCACAACATTCAGCCACAGCCAGACATGCTTTGCAGAAAGCACTTCTCATTTCTTTATAAGTTTTTTTTTCTTTATGCAGGATTTGTGAATCTACAAACATGTGTATGTGATGACTGGCTTTATGTGATTATTAGAAAGCATACGCTCATAAAAATAAAGGTGATATGAATGAAGGAATAATTGTATGTAAAAGAGATTAAAGAAGGCTTTAAGAGCCTTCACCTAATATAAGGTTTCTTTACCAATTTGTGGGTTCTTTATACGTCTCTATGGCTATGTACAGACTGCAGGCAAATTGTATTTGTTCCTGGTGAGTGATCAGATCGGATTTGCATGTCCAGACATCACAACCCTATCTACATGGGTTGCTGTGAGAACGACGTAGGTGCTACAGAGCTGCTTTCATACGCAGAAGCAGGAGAGATGTAGGTGCACTCCGGTCTGTTAAGTCTGTCCAGAGCTCATTATGTCTCTGCTTTGCTTTTTGAGTTTTGAGGCATGCTCCTGATCCATCTGGATACTGACTTTTGCTGTGTTATTTGGATTAGTTATTATGAAACTGCCTGTGTTTTGACCCCTGTCTGCCTTGATAATGAATTCTGGATTAACCAATGAAGCAACTTTGCACATGTAATGATGTGATGAATGATTCTTACCTGGAAGCCCAGGGGGTCCGGGAGGACCTCTTGGTCCTGGGATGGAGTTTCCATTTAAAAAACATTGTACACATGTGTCTCCTTTGTCACCTAAAGGATCAAACAAAGGATGTGACGGAAAGCTCTTTCAAGCTTGTGAACACATTCATATTCCTGTTTCTATCAAAAAGTGCCAACTCACCTTTCTGACCTATCTCCCCTGGGAAACCACGGTCCCCTTGGAGGCCTGGAAGGCCAGGTGGGCCATTGGAGCAGGGCTCCCCGCCACTGGATATTCCTGGGGGGCCAGGAAGTCCTGGTGTTCCTTGTAAACCCTGCAAACCAGGTCTTCCAGGTGGACCTGGTAAAGAAACTCCAGGCTGTCCCTCTTCTCCTTTCTGTCCTCTCTCTCCAGGGAACCCAGGGGGACCAGGCCTACCTGGACCTCCAATTGCTGTGACAAACATATTTGACATTTAATCATATGTGACATATTTATGCTGCCATACATAACCAGTACATCAAGGTAAATAGTGAGTAAACTGTAAAACTGCTTGGAAAACTATCGTTTTGTTTATCTCTCACCTGGAAGACCTGGCTGACCAGGTGGTCCTGTGATACCTGGGAGTGGCCACACAAAAAAGAAAAATGCTTGTTAGAAAGTCCTCATACATACACTGTACAAGTACATGTTCTATAAAAAAGAGAGATTTGGTCTGTTTCTTGCATGTGTATGGGTTAAATACGAAGGCTGATTTACGCTGTACTGCTGTCCAATGGTCAGAAATTGGTCTGCATAATTAAAACTTTTCATAAGTATTCCTTTCACTTGTGTCATTTCAATGGTTGAGTATAACTAATTATGCATGTAGTCCTTTGTTGACTGGTAAGGGTGGCCTTATATAAATTATTGGTACGTATTTACTATCCTACCCATTTTTCTATGCTCATGAAAGAACATAGAAATGTATAACATAATAAAGGCTTATGGACCTGCTACGTCTATCACAATTAAAGTAACAAACATGAACATTACATGATCTCTGCATCTCAAAGCTTTAAATGATGCTGCTACCTAGCCCACCGATCAAGAATATGTTCTGTGCGCCATGTGCCTACAAGTATTCTCAAGTGGACTTTTCTGCTTGCCTGCCACTATAAGCAGGAGCTCATGCTGTAGTAACAATTCTGTTTAGAGCTGTACCTGGAGGACCTCTTTCTCCTTTCCTCCCAGGTGATCCCGGGAAACCTTGATCTCCTTTCAGTCCTTCTCTTCCATTGGTCGGATCACCGATGACCTGAACAAGGTATTGGACAAAAGGTGAGGTGTGATAAAATATATATTTCTCATGAGAAATAGAATAATAAAATCAACCCACATGGTCAAAAGTCTTGTATCATTAAAGAGTTAATGACTCACCACGCCTGGAGGTCCAGGAAGTCCTCGCTCACCTTTATCACCCTAAGAGAGAGTAAAGGTCTGTTTTACACCTGGACCCTGGACACCTGGACCCACCATCATCAGTGTAGTTTTACTACAATACTATACTATAGTACTACGTGAGAAAAATAACATTTAGCTCTGTGTAAACTTACTCTTTCGCCATCTCTTCCTGAAAAACCTGGAGAACCAGCCTCTCCTTTTGCACCCTAAAAAAGGCAGAAAGAACACAAAAGGAAAGACCAATAAGAGACCAGCTGTGTCCCACAATGTGTTTTAATGGAAATGTTGAGTTAACTTGAGCTGAAGACAGAAATCTCACCGGAATTCCTGTTGGACCGGGTTCCCCGTCTTTACCAGGCTTGCCCTAAGAGAATAACAAGCATTAATGTCAGAAAACACATCCCATACACATCCCAAAACACAAAAGCACCGTCTTACTGTTATCCCTCACCCTCTTCCCGGGATCTCCTTGCTCCCCTTTCTCTCCTTTCTGACCACCAGGTGGACCCTGACAATCAAGTTCAGCCTCATTAGAGTTGTAATATTCATTCAATAATGTGCATTACATTTCAGAACATTTAGCATAACTTTAAATGCTCTAGCAAAAAATCAAATTGCTTTACAGACAAGGTGTTTAGCAGGTTTATGGAGGCTCCAAGTACTATAAGTGACGTAAGAAAGAACAGAGTACGTACAGGTGTTCCCGGAAGGCCAGAATATCCTGGTGGTCCAGGTGGGCCACGATCACCCTAAAATTATTTAGAAACAAAGCAGTGTTGACAGATGCGTAAAAAAAAAACTGACATAGACCCAGCAGTTAAACAAAGACCCATTTCTGGAAGTAACAGGAAGAAAAAGCATTCCCTGTAACTACTATGGATTTTTACAAACTACATTCCTATGTCTACATGTGAATGTATTTCTCTACATACATTGTTTATCATACAGATACTAACTGTTAAAGAACCCCTATATTCTTTTATATTAACACAGGCATCAAGGAATATTACTGCTGCCATCTGGTGGCTCAAGTAAGAAAATGCATACACGTGGGGCCATCTGGTGGCCAAATACAAGAACACAATTAGGCTGTATAGCCCGCAGGGGCCAAATACAGCAAATGTACCATTTCGGACCTTAACATTCATAACAATGTGAAAACAGCTTGGCACATAATTGAGCCACAACTTTTATTTATTTCAGAAGAAAATGTAATTGAGAAATATCAGTGGAATAGTTTAGAATCTAGTAGAATAGAATCTAGTTGGGAACCAACAACCAACAATTTCTACCTACAATTTTAGAATATGACTGACTTCATTACCCAGAGCAGCTTATATTTGAAACATATTACACAGCATTAGTCTCGTCCAACGACTCGTTACGAACTAAGGAGAACTAAAGAGTGCTGTTGCCCTCTATGCTAAACCAACCTGATCTTTTTTGTTCAGTTTCATTTTAAAGACATTTTATTATATTATATTAAACATTAATATAATGTGTCAATAATTTATTCAGCTTAAGATATACACCGCTGAATACTTTACATCTCCAAACTCCAGTATTTGCAGCTTTTAATGTTTATGTCAGTACAGTCTATTGTACATGTTTGCAACAGATATGACAATGACATATTGAACTTAAGTATCATTGTACCTTCTCTCCTCGCTGAATGACTGTGTCCAATTGACTTGTAAACTCGCCAACCTGCCCAGGTGGCCCTGGAGGCCCCTTCAATCCAGGTTCACCCTACCAACACAGACACAAACATTCACACACTGAAATCACAAAACTGTTCCCTGATAAAAGTCTACTTAGACGTTTCACAGTAGGACTTTAGAACCTTTAAGGTACGACATTAAAGACATTCTATTCTCACTCTTTGCCAGAGGTTACCCTACCTTCTCTCCTTTTGGACCCTGGAAGTTCAATCCCATATTGCCCTACACAAATAAGATGATATCAAAATATATGTTATTAAATAAATTAATGTTTAGTTTATATGTGGCATACTGGAGAATTAGACAACATAAATAAATAAAAAAATACAGGCAATGCTTACCTTAGGCCCTGGTGGGCCAGGAGGTCCAGCCGGACCCTGAAAAAAAGAAAAGAACAATAAAGTTTTCCTGTACTGATTTTATAAGACATTATGATTATAATTTATATTATATTTTATATATATATACATACATATAAACATATATCCTTACCTGGTAACCTCTCTGGCCAACAGGACCAACAGGACCAGGCAACCCAGGAGGTCCTGGATTTCCCTACATGTGCAAAGTTAACAAAGTTTACACCAGAACAATAGAGGGCTGACAACAAGATGACTAGACATTGCACTACTCTGATATTGGATTTTGAAAATAATAACAAATGCATCCACTCTGATTCTGTAGCAAATCCAGCCTAAAATATCAAGTAAGAGAAAGTCATGTCATATAACAGTAGCCACACACATTAATTGAATAGCTCTAAGCTCTAAGCTCTTATTTCTATGTAAGAGCTTAGTTGATTAAAAGGTTCTAGTTTTGTTGTGTTGCTGACAATGCAGTTCTTTCCATATGGTTTGAGCAGTTTCATTTGGTCATCTTAAGTCTAGATGAAGTTTTAGATATGAGTAATGTCCTGCCATCTCTAAAAAAACGACAATCCAATCTATAAGATATCTGTACAAGTTTGACTTCATAAAAACAGAAGTGTGCATGTTTCCTAACACACGTACTGCGAAGCCTGGTCGGCCTGGATCTCCAGGATCGCCTGCCAATCCAAATCGGTCTAAAGAGATCACATCACCGGGATCTCCCTGTGAATGCAAACAGAGAGAGACAAAGAGGTTAAATGATACAACTAAAAGCAATATACTGTCAATGTTTGCCAATAATTATTCCATTTTCCCATTTTTATTTTGGGTGTTGCTGTGGGTCACTTGGCACTAGTGATTAACACAAAGCAGCCATGTACCAATATCTATGTTAAACTATTCTGTAATGTAGATAAAAGCTGTGCAGTTTTATTATGGGATGTGGGAGGAGACTGTGAGGCTACATTCACACAGCAGGTAAAAGACGGCCCAAATCTGTTTAGGAGTTTAGGAGTGTGAACCGTTCAGATGAATGTCAGTTATAGATCACATAAAAAAATTAATTAATTTATCTGATGTGTCAACGTAGCCTAAAAGGGTGGGAACTTTGGGCTGGGGTCCACCGGCTTCTGCTTTGAGCCAGAAGGCCTGACATTGCACATTTGGACTAAAATCACTGAGAAACCTCCCCATGTACAACTAATCATGTTAGATAGGATGTTAAGATGTTAGATTGGGATGAGGAGGGTCTTCAGAGACCCTCATAACTCCACTTAAAAAATGATATAACATGTTTTAAAGACATATAAATTTCATATTAGACTTAAACATCAGGACAACTAAAACCTTTAGTCTTGGCTTCTTCTGCTAGAAGCTTAAGATTTGTAAGGAGAGCTGTGATTAGATCTTGAGATGTGATTTGATTTGAAAAACATCTCAAAATAGATATCTTAGAATACACACGTAATGCGCCAGTAATTAAATAATTTGGCTTTTGCAGTTGCCTCTCCATAGCACTCATATAGATCTGGAGAGAACTTGTATGGAGGGATTATCTCAGACTTGAATATACAGACCATAGCTGTTATGCAATGCTAATATGCAATCTTCATTTCTTGCTGTCTTTCACTTTTTGTAGTGATGTGGATCTGGATGTGGTTCTTTACATTGTGTCCATGAAGAATGGCCCAATACAAATACTCCAAAATGAATAAAATCTTTTTACATTAATTTCCACTGAATGTTAAGTTTTATTTCCTTCTTCTGTAAAGTTGCCCTTTTGAATATACAAGGCTTTGTATTCTCCCACCTAGTATTAAATGTGGAGGTACATTAAGTTAAATAAATGTAAGGCGTATTACTTTTCTATATACTGTGCTAAAAGGTTTATATTTTTCACATATTTTCAGTGAAATTAAAGCTGCTTTTCTTTTTTTCACTGTTAGAATAACTGGTTCACATAAAAAGAAAATATGCGTATGGTAACAGTTTTGATTAATCTGATCCTTAGGTTGGAAAAACAGTCAGATAAAGACTTGCCTTCTCGCCTGGGAGACCAGGATTGCCCTGGAAGGGAGAGAAATGAACAAGAAGAGAAACAGAAAAGTCAGATTACATACCATGGAATGACTGTTGAGCCCTGTATTTACACATGGCCTTGAGGTGAGCTAAAACTGTACAGATGCAGGAGTGAAGCAGTTACTGGAGGGGTGGGGATATACTTGAAGAAGTCTGCTCATAAAAGTATTTCACTTACCGGCTGACCAGGAATACCTGGGGAACCTGGAAATCCTGCAGGTCCTATCTCACCCTGCGAACAAAACACACCATGGTTAAGATGAGTAGCATCTGTTGTCTGATGCCCTGTTCAGAGGAATTGTATGTTTCTTTTAATACAAGGTCTGTCTTGCATGGCTGCTCAATATGTGACCACAGGGGTTCACTGTTTTACCAATTCTCCACTCTTTGGAAATATCTTTAATTTAAATATCTTTAACTTTATCTCATTGAATTTTCCATTTTGATGACACACCTTCGTTCCATTACACCCTGCAATTCCCTTTGGACCTGGAGGGCCATCCTGTCCTGGAATACCCTGTGAAAGTGAGAGCACACAGTCATTCAGAAGTGAAATAAACAAAAGTTTCTCATAAGTTTCTAAAGTTTCTCATCTCTCATCTAAATAAATAAATAAATAACTTAAATAATAATAATAATAATAATAATAATAATTATAATAATAATAATAATAATAATAATAATAAATCAATAAATTCTGAAACCAGAACTGGAATTAATGACACACTGTTATGGTGTTGCTACATGGATGCTATGCTATCACAGGTGGTTGCTATGATGTTGCTTGGTGATCGCTATAGTGTTACAGTCACTGCTACAGTGATAGGTCATTGCTGGTGGAGTGCTACAGGGCTACTAGGTGGTGGTTTATGGAATTTCGGGTGATTTCTATGATGTTGCTGAAATGGTGCTATGGTGTTGCTAGACACTTGCTATGGTATCCCAGGTGGTTGCTATGAAATCCTAAGAAGTTGCTATAATATTACATGTAGTTGCCACAGTGTTGCTAAGTGCTTGCTATGGTGTTCCAGGTGGTTGACAACAGAGAATTTTTGGTCCTTTTTTCATAATGAAATACACTGGCTACAGATGGCCTCAGTGTAATAGCCGTCTCTGGAGTTTGCTTCAACTGTTTTGCTGTTTTTTTGCATGTGCAGCAAGATGCTGTATTTTTGGCCAAAAACTAAAATGCAACTTCTGACTATTTCTGACTACAATATTTTGGTGGCCAATATTAAAAGCCACCCCCCTACTTACTTAGTCACATGAGATAAATGAGCAAAGACAAATGTGCCAAATTTCCAGTAACCTTATACTTACTTTGGCCTTATACAAATGTAAAAATGACTCCAAGTTTGTTAACTCATGCCACACATTATGCCACAAATAAAATTATTAATGATACTGATAATAATTAAGCTCATCACAAATACTCACTGGGATTCCTGGTGTTCCTGGAAATCCAGGCAGCCCAGGAGGTCCCTGTAGAAAGACAAACAATTAGGTTGCATAAACAGAAGACATTACTGGGTTTGACTTTATGGGATGCTGTGTAGAAACAGTCTCACTCTTATTCCTTTAGGCCCTTGTGATCCTTCAGGTCCATCATTACCCTAGGTCAAAAAGCAGATGAGCAAATGAGTCCACATTCCTTTATTCACCATATTGATTTAAAATAATAACAAAATCAATAATAAATAGAAATTGATCCATGATTTTGTTTAGTAACTGATAAGAAATCTGGCTCCTGACCTTCTGTCCACGAGGCCCAATTGGTCCTTCTGGTCCGGGAAACCCGGGTACACCTGGCTGACCCAGCATTCCTGGTAAACCTCTTTCACCCTAAAACACATATTTGAATTAATTATATAGGGACACTCTTTAAAAAACTGTATGAAAAGGATAGTTAAGTCAAATATGTTAAGTCTCCAGTGATGCTTAAACTACATCAGTAATAGCTAAAAACATTATGGACAACCAGTTTAAATGCAAGTGCTGTCAAAAGTTCCTTTTATTAAGTGTCCATCACACAGTGAAGAAGGAAATTTCAATCGTGCTGAAGCTTTAAAACCAGAATTGGGTTTTAGTGAGTACTAGTTCCTCAGCTAATACACAGCAGTCCCTGCTACTTTCAGACTAGACATCCGTCTAATACATTTGCACTAGTCTGAAGCGCAGCAAACTGTATCGAAACAATGATTCGATGTCTTGCCCACTTCACCCAGAGAAACTTCAAAACAACCCCAAACTTCAGGGTTTCCTCAAAAGAGGAAGAGGTTTATGATATTTGCATGATGAGTAGCTAATGTGAGTAGCAAATATTTCTTTGTCCACAGTTACTATGAGATGGAGAATCATATGTCAGTGGTTTATTTATTTAATGGTCAAGAAATCAAACTGACAGGTTTGGGTGGTAATAAAGGTGATAATATGTATAAAAAAAAAACGGTCATTGTAGAAAATTAAACTAGACACTAGACGACAGCATGGAGCCTGGTGTCAAACTCTTCAAAACACTAAATCATTTTGCAATACAACTGGTTTAACTCTGTTACCACTTTGGCAAGCTTTATAATGGCCAGCACAAGTCTAAAGTCCGCAAAGTCAAAGAGACTATGCACTGTGGCTCCTTTGAGCCTACCTACTCAACTGACTTGTGTCTAGGGAGTGGGACGTTCAATACAGAGGCTTTGAAGCTTTTCCAACACTTGCTGGTTCGACTCAATGTACAATGTATTAAAATCAACACCCTTTCTTGACTGTGGCTATATTCAAATTGCCAGTCCAAATGCAATATGATATTGGATTTTTGCAAATTGGATCCAAACCACATTTGTAGGTGTCCAGACACACAAATCCAATCTGATCACTTGAAGTGTAGGCAGTCATCTCCTCAGATCTGATCTGAAAATCGAATTCGATTTGCTTGCAGTCTGAACACAGCCTATGACGTTTAAAGCTTTGAAAACGTCAATAAACCACCCAGAATGGGTGGGACACAGTCAATATACCCCATCAAAGTGTTTCCTCAAATCACATTTTCATATGTAACTTCATTTACTATTTTTATATTCACTAATTATGGTTACACAATATACTCAAACAAATACAGGGTTTTTCTTGCTAATAATGTAAAAGTGCTATTTATTTTCCATTGGCCTCATACGCTGCATAATCAATACTGACAACATCCACGAAATTGTTGCAGTACTTTAATAATTAAACATGATGATCTAACAGCAGGTCAGAACAGACACCGGGAGAACTGTAAAGTAAATATTTTTCGCAGTGTTGCGCATTAAAGCCACCAGATGTCACTCTTCTCGGATTTCAATGCTCCAATGCCTTGAATCTATTTTGGGACAATCAAGGGAGAAGCTTCAGTGCTTCAGAAAGCTTTGGTTCACCATCAATAGTTGCTTGTAATATTTTTGCAGTCTTTATTGCTGCAATGCTTGTGCTGTGAAGTCACTGATACAGGATCAACTCTAATAATTGTAAAGTTGTGGATTAAACATTACACCTCAACAAGAGAGATCCACTGTGCTTTTACGCAATTAGCAGCAGTTAACAGCAAACCAGTGGAGAGAAAAAGATTACCTAAAGCTAAAGCTCAAAGTGAATAAAAATTTCACATTCACTTTGCGATTTAAAAAGAAGACAAAACAGAAAATAATATGACTCTTGTATGGGTTAATGGTAAACAAATTGTCTGCATTTACCCCTTTTGACCTGTATTGGTATGTTTCAGCCTCAGTCAGAGTAGGGCTAATAGATTAAATCCAGGACAGGTGGAGATACAGATAGTGATGGGCGGATGAAGCCTCTTTGAAGCTTTGAAGCTTTCCCCCTAACTGTTTTAAAAAAGAATTACATTAGTGCCATCTGGTGGCAAAAGACACAAAGTGCTCTGTGTTATTCTAATACTATATCTACAATATATCTAAAACTCTCCCAAACAGGGCTGTTGATAGCACATTTATCACAGCTCTACTTGATTTGTTTCAGCACCTCTCTCTGTCTCAGTTTTGGCCTTTCACTTATAGCATTTGTGTTGTGTTTGCCTACCAAACACATCTATAATTCGTCTTTAATCAACTATTTTCCAACCTCCTGTATCTCTTTAAAAAAGCCATCTGTTTTTACCCCACTTTTCTTTTATGCCATCTTCAAACAGCAGTCATGAGTAAAACATGAGTAGAGCGGCCTTACTTTGGTACACAAAAATGGGAACAGGGGGCACAGTGGCACAGTGCAGATAATATAAAAAAATCAAATGTCAAAATTAAATAAAAGCCCAATGGCAGGCATTTTAGGCAGTTTAGAAAATTACATTTTTGAAAATTCCACATTTTGGTCCCAAAAAAGACGACATGTCCCATAATATAATGTCAGTATGGGAAGGGGGAAACTGCTAAATGGTTTTTGTAAATTCACAAAAACACTGCATTCAAAGCAGCTTACTTTACATATATAGACTTTACCTTTCACATTGGTTTTACTATATTGAACTGTTTTAAACAATGCAAAAGTCCAATCTTTATAAAGTCAATCTGAACAGGTCCAGTGTCGCTGTATGTAGAAGCTCTGAATCTGTCCTATGGCATAAAGCTGAATGAGATTAAGGTGTTACCTGTGGTTAATCCTGACACCAAGTTATGAAGTAACCAGGTAATGAATAGTAACTTAAGCTATTCAGTCTCTAATGTGTTTATCAGGGATTTGGCAAATCAACCATAATAAACTGATCGTACTACCTAACAACTGTGCACTCAGACACCCAGCGTGTGTGTGCTTGTATGCACAATGATTGCTCACTCACCTTCTCTCCTTTCACTCCACTGCAGTCGCACTTTGATCCTGTTCCACAACCATGACATGCCTGAAAAGACAGAGAGAGAGAGAGAGAGAGGGGAAGAGACATCAAACAAATGTGGATACAAATGTAACTTACAATGGGTACAGTGGAATTAATGCTGAGCAATACTGATACAAGACACAAAGCACAAGACCCCTTCACTGACACTGCAGAGCACTGCGATATCATTTGAAGCAAGCCTTCTGAAGCCTTTAGCAACTAGATGGAGAGGTTTTAAATGTATCAGGTTAATCTGTAATAATATTTCAGTTCATATGAATAAATGAATGCTGCTACTTAAGGGTGTAACTGTAACGTGCGTCTCTTTCCTGCCTCTCTGTCTCGTGTTTTCCATTCCTGGTCTCTGTGTCTGTGTTTGTTTTGGTCTATCATTTGCATTGTTGCTCATGGCTCTGTTTGTGTTTTGTCCTTGTCTCCACCCAGTCACCCAGGTGTTCCCACCTGTGCCTCCTTTGTAGCCCTGCCCTCTTGTTATCTTCCCCAGGTGTTCCTTGTTTGTCTCTGCATATATAGTCCTTTTGTTTTAGTGTTCCTGGTTGGTTGATGTGCGTGAGTCTACGTTTTTCATGTGTCTCACTGTCTTTGTGTTTGGACCCCTGTAAGCACCTCATCCCTGCCCGCCACCCAGACGCGACAGTATTGGTGCGTGTATTTGTCACAGTTTAGTACACAAAGAATACATGGTATGCACTAGTAGGGTAAGTATGGTCATTTCACAAGCCTGCAAATGCTGTCGTGGGTTTTGGCTTGCTTGTCCCGCCCGTTGTACCGAACTCCTATTGAACCGTGAGTTTCAAACCATGGTGTGAATCAAACCGAGACCTTTGTGTAACATTACTCTTTCAAACCTGACAATTTATTTGGATTGGACTGTTCAAACAAATGTAGTGACAAACAAATGTTGTGACATCGTAGTGAAATAGTTACCACTCAAACTCTGATTAAACTGCATGCTCAGACACCAAGCTGGTTGATTACTAATCAAATAAAATAAAAAGAAAAACACTCTAATACTGGTATACTCTTAAAGATATTGCTCAGCACTGGAACAGGATAATACCAAATATTTGAAAGTGATCAAATGAGAAAGAAGACCAAAACATGAATTTCAAGTCTTCATTTATAGATGCACTCAATATGCTTATTTAGCCAATACTGCAAAATGTTATGTTCAGTTCATGTTGTTATGGAAATAGTTTATCTTGAAAGGAATTTTCATTTTCTAGGGTGCTGTAGTATACATCAGTCCAGCTTTCCTATGAACACTAACATCTGTGAACTGCATTTGTACACTTCTTTTACCTATTGAATAAAGTTTACACATTTAAGTGATTACCCAAATTATATAAACTAAGAGCCTTTTTCCAGAAATTCTCCCAAGAGCATCCACCCACATACTCATATCACATGCCCCACCTCCAGTGTGTGTGTGTGTGTGTGTGTAGGAGGGTGGGAGTGTTTTTGGCTTTCCTAGGGGCAATGGTCTGGAACAGATAGTTCATGTAGGAGTTGGACAGTCCTGTCAACTCGTGACCTGCCCTCTCTCACATCCTGTGTATGTTCCTCTGTGCACACACACACGAGAGACAGGAAAAACTTGCTTTTATGTGTGATGTTTGTGCGTTTAGGGGTTTACTTCTCTTAAACAGTCTAATTAACTGGATACATCAGATGGGAATTAAACTTTATTTCTAATTTCTAATAAGTTATCATCACTTATTGATTTGTCCTCGACAAGCAATAGTGGTATCAATTAAAGCCATATAAAGTGCCCATATCTTTTTTTCTTGTATTTTACACAACAAACATGGACATATATTTTTGCATGATCATTTTTCATCTCTTTATACCTTAGAAATATACAGGCTATTTCTGTTACTGTTTCTTTAAGTTCATTTAAAATTATTCAGAAGTCAAAAGCTGTGTTCTAAAGCCTAGGCTGCATTTGTTCTGAGTGATTTCAGGGATGCAACTGATGTATCCTTACCAGTCCTGGGTTACCCATAATTCTCTGCTTACATTTAACTTGAATAGGAAAAAACAAACAAAAAAAAAAAACAAATTGCTTCTTGGGCTGTTCCATCTGTGTGACCAATAAGCTACTAAGAAGGAGAGCAGTCCTACCGAGGACTCTCTTTACCTTGGCTGCAGCCTAGACTTTGGAACTCACCTAAAGACTATATAACAATAACTAAACTGCTATATGAATGGGTGGGGCCAAACTGCAGTAAAATGAATATGCGGGTTCTTGTCAGAACAACAGCAGCTTATTAATAGTTTAGTAGCTACTGAGTAGTAAAAGCCATATTGCAATATTTGCATTGAATTATTATTACATAAACTAAATGCAGCCATTGATGCAGTATTAGCATTGGCATCATAGTGCCACAAGAGTGTCACAGTATCCCTTCTGAGATCCACACTACAAAGACAAGATCACACCATGCCATAATCATAAACCCCTACTGCTCAAACCCTAAACTTCATAATTTAAACACTATTGAGGAGCAACTTTCATCAACATCGAGTTCTAGGCGGGGAGAGGGCCCTGACGTCCTGTGTTGCCTTTCTTTGTTTTGACCACTTGTCTTTATCTCGCTTTTTTCAAACTGCAAATAATCTAACTAAGCCTCCTAGAGTGCTTGCAAAAAATTATGTACAGGGATACAATAGGTTGGGTATTTTAGGCATTTACTTTCACAACTTAACAAAACAAACAATGTCATGAAGCAAGTAATGCAGGACCCTGCTATCCCTTTCTGCTGTTACACTGTGAATTTCCCCACTGCGGGACTAATAAAGGACTATCTTATCTTATCTTATCTTATCTTAACTTACTTCGAAAGGTGAACCTGAGCAGAACGTGACGAGATTCAATGTCAGAAGAAATGCAAACATGATTCTGATGAAGTGATGACGAAATCACACAAGAAAAATGCCCCTTAATCAGTCAAGTAAGGTCTTGCGTACTGGTACCTTAGATAGCAAAGACAATACCTGGATTTGAGAAGGAATGTGAAATGTTTCCCAGGTCTCAGCCTTTGCCAAATACCTCTTTTGTAGAACCACACTACTACACTCAATTGAAATTAGTCTATCCATCTCTGCCATCCAGCCCTTATGCAGTCAGCTGAAGTCTCTGAATGTGTCTGTGCATGTCCACTGCAAATGCTGGGACTTTTGTAAAGTTATTTACCTTGATTGTTATATATAAAGAAACATATGTCAACAACAGAAAGAGAGCGAGAGTACATCACTTACTTAATTTTACTAAACTTTCCTTTAGCTGGAAACCCCAAACTGATAAGGCCAGTAATCTGAACTAGGCCGAAGAACTACAGGCCGAAGATTTGAGGGACCTTGCCCAAAATCCCAGTGGTGTCACATTCACAGTAGTGCTGTCCCTAACACTACACTGCATTACAACATTACATTGTTTCTGTACAGTCCTGTACCTGGCTTGTGCGCCCCCAAGTGGTTGAAAATTCCCTTCCGTTGTACTCATAACTCAGAAGGCATTTGTCCTCCATTACGTAGCGGTGGATGGCAGCTTCCCCATGCTGACATTCCCACCGGTTGCCACATCAACATATGAAGCAGAAAGGCCTCTGACTGGCTCCTTTCTAGCCTGGCTACTCCTCATTAAGGCCAGCTGCAATTACTGGATGTATTGGCATGTATCTATGTAGGAAAACAAAAACACATCTGTTACCGCATTTCTCTCCAGTTCAGAGGTTATGAGACTGTAACACTAGTCAGAAACCATGTCAGAAGATCAAAAAATAAAGCCAGTGACGAGTGCCATCCATGGCGGAACGCACAAGACTGACAGCTCTACAGATATGATGATTATTGAAATATCAGAGACAGAAAGATATTCAGTAAAACACAGACAAAGGAAGAGTAAGCCTTAGATACACATCGGCCTCCTATGCTGCAAGATCACCTCTATACAATGTGGTTTAGCTCTGATAGGCAATCACACACATAGACACTGGGGCCAGTCAGTGCTGTAATTAAACATCTTGCTGATAAAGGGATGAGTGTGATGTGTCTTCTGCAGATCACTTTACAGATCACTGCCCGCTCATCTGCCTCCAGACTTTATTTTTCTTATGCCCAGCACAAAGAAAAACACTCCGCTTGCTGTTTTAGCCTGTCTGCCGGCATAAGTCTTGCTCTGTACGTCTTCTGTCCTCTAACCATTCCCAAGAGTCCTCCAAGACCCTCCCTCTACAGCAGAGTAGCCCATCAGTGTCTCCAAAGAAAACAGAACATTCTAAACTATAGATTAGGTGCTTCTGGTGCGATTCTAAAGATTAGTTGGTTGATATTACAGACTTAGCCTGGCAAGCCAGACTTCTGCCTATTGCCAGAGAGTCATTAAGGATTTTTAGTGCTCAGTGTGAACCAAGAACCACCTACTTTGTCAGGGAGGGGGCTGGCATGCAAAGTGACCAACAATAGAATGTTTTAGTGTGACCCATTGGAGCAGGATACAAGCATAGGGTATGTTTGACCATCTTATCTCTTGACCAGCATAGAGTATGGTGTTTTTGTTTTATTTGATCTATGATTTATTTGGTCAACCAGCATGACCACACTGATCCAACACTATGACCAGCTTGACCAAACTTATCAACCAGCTTGGTAAGATTGGACATGCTGACAGACCAGTTCAATCATCCAAATCAAATGGAAATATGTGCTATGTTTGATAGAGCTGGATAACCAGCTTGCTTACCAGTACATGGTAGCTTTTATTTCCCCTTCACCATTAAGGACCATCTTAGCCCATCTATAACCAGTTACCAGCAAAAGGTGGTTTTGAGCTGAGCAGGCAACTGCTTGAGAATACTAGCCAGCATTTAGCTTGATAAACGCCAGACTGAGAAAAGCTGGCAGATCAACGACTAACAATATTTGGAATAACTTAAAATAGTTGTGGGCATCTTGGAGTACAATATCATACGGTCTGGACAGAGCACCTGAAGCTGACAGTACAACAACTGACTCCAATAATAAAGTAGACAGGCCAGATTAATAAGGGGGCATCTGGTGGTAAGAAAGTATTTCGCAATTGATGGGTCATAGGCCCATAGAAACTCAGTCAGTACTATGCAACGCTCTCTCACTCTCTCTAGGGCCCAGAGTGTATGTGTGTGTGTTTGCACAGGTCCATATTAGCCGTGGTCTGCTGGCGATGGGTTCTGTCTGCTCCCAGCACTCTCTGGCCCTCAGGCTATACTGCATCAGTGGGTCAGCTAATCCTCTGAGCCCCAGATATTCAGACACACACACACACTTGCCGTGCAATGCCCGGCGGCTTAAATGCTTACAG
Source organism: Salminus brasiliensis (assembly GCF_030463535.1). Classification (NCBI taxonomy): domain Eukaryota; kingdom Metazoa; phylum Chordata; class Actinopteri; order Characiformes; family Bryconidae; genus Salminus; species Salminus brasiliensis. The sequence goes on from NC_132886.1 coordinate 15,173,205, forward strand.
AAACCAGGCAGCCAACAAGTGCAGTAGACAGTGGAGCAGGTGGCAAGAACATAAGCTGTGCTGACATCCATTTATATGGAGGGGGCACCTCCCTGATGACCCCTGGGCCAGGGCACACTGGGACACATACAAAAGATCTCTTTCTGCAAACACGTAATCCTTCACTTCACTGACATGAGCTTCAACTGATAGTGACCCTATGGTCAATTCACTGCAAAATGTGGTTATGTGGTAGTGTGTGTGTGCGTGCTTGTGTTTGTGTATATGAGTGATTGGTGAAGCAAGACATAAACGAAAGATACACAAAAAATATATATCTTAATATCTCTCTCTCTCTCTCTCTCTCTCTCTTTCTCTCTCTCTCTCTCTCTCTCTCTCTCTCTCTCTCTCTCTCTCTCTCTCCCCTTCTCTTCATCTCTCTCTAACCCAGCATTACATCACCTTACTATTACAAAAGGAGAAGTGTGACCATTGTCAGGCTGTTGTAACCATTGAGGGATAGAGAATGGGAGGAAGAACGAGTTAGCAAGAGAAGATGATGAAGGTAGAGAAAGAGGGAAGGTGTGAAAAGGAGAGAGACTGTTGTTGTTGTTACTATAATTATTCAAGTTAACACCCTAACAATATTTAGCCCAACACCCTCACATGGTTCAGCCTAACACCATAACATTATTTAGTATAGCACCCTAACATTATTCAGGTTAACGGCATAATATTTAGCCCAACACCATCACATCACACAGCTTAATACTGTAGGGTTATTTAGCTTAACACCAACACCCTCCCATTAAACAGCGTAATGCCATAACATCAGACTAACACCATCACATTATTCAGCCTGACACCCTCACATTATACAGTTACATGTAATAACATATTCAGACTAACACCATCACATTCTTCAGCCTAGCACCCTAATGTTATTTAGCCTAGCACCCTAAAGTTATTAAGCCTAACACTAACATTATTCAACCCAGCACTATTTGCACTTGGGATTCTCCCAGTGAGCCAGACTTCCAGTGATTGTGCTGTGTAATCACTTCTGCTCTGGGCTAAAACCAGACATAACAGCTCCAACGGTGCATTTCCCTGCCCCAAGCACTGTTTGTACAGTGCTGCCTCAGTGCTTTCATCACTGTGTGACATTTTATGGCTTCAAGGTCCGTAAAAACACGAGAGAGAAATACGGCATTCTAAACATTTTCCCTGTGATCCGCTCTGAAAGACACTGCTATTGCAGCACAGCTCTTTCAAGCCAAGTGACCCCCAAAAGCCCAGCAGGCTTGTGATGGTTTGGTCCTGGAATTCCCTTTTATTTCTATTCCTGCAGAGTTACAGCAATGATGACCTCAAGCCTCTACCAATAAAATGGCAAAACGAGGGGCAGAATAAAACATGCTCCTGTGGCCCTCATGGCTCTTTACTTTCTTATCTCCCTGCAACAGGCCTTTCTCCACCATGTCTTACATTTCAAGAACAATCTGGAAAGGCAGTTCATCTGGTGCCAGGTGGGCGAGGGCCATGCTCTGAAGCATTTGACGCACTGGGCCTGGAGTTTGGCCTGGAGGACAAACTGACGAGGCTGTGCTGCATATGGAAAAGCCACTAGTAGTGGAAAACACTCATCTACTACAGCCAGGGGAGACTTGGGGGAGGAGTGCAGCGTCAAATACCAAACATAGCCAGAACAAACTGGATCAAACCGATTACCAAGATATAGAGAGATATTAAACACAGGACTGTAATTATAGGCTATATATGTAATTGTGTATTATTAATTGGTTGAAAATTTTGTTCTGATGAAATTAAAATACACAGATGTGATTTCACAGATTCCAAGATACTGTATTGCAAGTAAATGAGAGTGTTTTTTTTAATTTTAGACAGTCTCAAAAAGAGCAACTTTACAGAAGGAAATTTACAGCATTTCTATTGATCTACTGATTCTATTGAATTATTTACACAGGGTATGCAGCTGCTACAGGGTATATATGCTCAGAATTGCTTCAGAAATCAGCTTTTATTACATTATTATGTCTTGCATTACAGCATTAGTGTTATTTTAAAATCAAAAGTCTTATGAAGGGATCGTACAACGTGTCAAATCTGGGCGATTACAAGTCCCCTGTGCGGTATCATGCATGCAATATGATACACTATAAGTGATTTTATACACAGAAGTGTTATGAGAAGTGCTGCTGAAAATCTAATTAAGCAGGAGTGGTTATGAGGCAGTATGTGATAAAACAACGTTGTATTGCTCACCTACCTATGTGTTATCATCAAGCAAACTGCCAACCAGTCTCTGCTGATTCATCAGAAGGTAATATTAATTAATTTCACTGCAGATTAACTGCAAATAAGCAGTGTTAGCTGACTGGACTGGCCTCTGTTGTTGACACACTGGTATGCTGCAGATATGAAAGGGTTAGGTATTGGTTTGCAGGTGTAGGAAGCTGCACATCTGTGTTTTTCTAAACACGCCACAGGGGAGAGCTACACTCTCTCACTCTCTTCACATACAAAGCTTCATTCTGTGTGTGTGTGTGTGTGTGTGTGTGCACTCAAAGTGTGGGAGAGTTGTCTGATTAACTGCACTTGTTTCTCACTAGTTCTCAAGCAGTGCTGGCGGGAAGAGGAGCTCTAGTGTCAAGGTCTCTTCTTTGCTGTCATTCTAATCAGAGTTCTCTCTCCTTCACACAACTAACTCCCTCACAGCTCACTCCATCACTTTCACTCTCGGTTTTAAGGTGATACACACCTGTGACAGTGACATATACTGCTGTAATCCATAATAAAAATATGTAATGTAATTACACTGTAGTACATTTTCCAATATACTCTCTTTTGGTATGTCCCCTGAGGACAGAGCTGTGTCATGCCTTGGATTAGTGTTTCCTACTAAAAATAAAGAGCAGCAGTGTGCTCCGCTGTCCAGAGGGAGAACACCTCTCTTACATCTGCTGACCCCAAGACACTGCCAAAACCCACATGTGGAAGCACTCAGCATACATGAACACACACAGAGTGTATATACTAAAATATACACAAGCGAATGCATTACATCTCTAGGAAGTGCGTATTTCAAATAAATGGTACAAATCATCTCGTTTTACACTTGGGTCTTCAGCCAGAGATTACAGCAGTGACATATTAACTCATGGGGATGCATAAGGATATTTAATCAATATTTAAAAGTGATCTACGATGTATTTATATAACTGCAGAAGATAAGAACATGAAGTTAACGCAGGAAAACATTTAACATTTTATTTGAATACTTATTCAAATATTTTAATCAAAATACAAATTGAATACTGGCATTTTCTTCTATATTTGTTGCGATATTAAAAAATACAGGACTCGATGCTAATAATGCACTCTGTTTATCAAATATTAATAGTAGAAGAGTAGAATCAATAATATTGGGTATATAATGAGATCTGACTAGATGTGTCATGGAGAATGAGAACAGTGGGAATATTTATGTTATATCAAGCAGCAAAAACGTTTAAAAAATGTTTATTTGACATTACAGAAGACTTTGCACTGTGTTCTGTGATGTGACTATTGTGTGCATTGCGACAACCATGATGAAATTATAATAATTTTTCGTCGTGGTCCTAGACTAGGGATGCACCGATCCATCTTTTGGGTGCGTTCCAGCTGATACCCAATCCCGATCCGATACCATTAGTGAATTAATAAATCATATATCTGACCATGTGGGAGGGACTTAAGGCATCAGGATTGACCTAATCAGTATTTTACTTTGTAAAACAAACTATAACATAGAAACACAGATATAAATGAACCCAATTTCTGTTTATTTGTCACTGGGCCTCGGCACAATGTTGTCTGGGCTCAGGACTTTTATTCTGAAATTCGAAGTCTGTGAGACTAAAGAGGAGCTAGCAGCTCCTCCCTTCTCGGCTCTCCTTATATGGAAGACAAGCTGGATAACTCGCTGAAAGATTATGCCTAGAATACTGATACCGGATCTTAGTTAGCTGGATCTTAGTGGATTTTAGTATGTGGACCGATATCCCATCCTAGTATCGGATCAGTGCATACCTATCCTAGAATCCCACTTCCTTCACAGTTCAGTGTTTTCTTTGTTATAGCACAGTTCAACTCCAGAGGACTTGTCAGACTTGATAAGTACTTGTTCAGGAAATAATGTATAATAGTGCGCACACTAACTGGACCCATATCTCCATTAGTTTGTGAGCTATGAAGGCCACAAACATTTTAAAGCTGCTGTATCTCAGAAACTAAATGAACACAAAGTTGAAGGTCACACACTTTTTAAAGTCTTACCCTTAAAATAAGCTATACAGGAGAAAGGACACAAACTTTAATAAGTCATTACTAAGTAGGAATGCATTGGGTGGTCTATACTGACCCTGCTCCAATGTCCTCTTTCTGACTTTCTGCCTTTAAAGCTGAAATATTTTTGTGAGTAAGTGGAGTCTACGCAGTGGAGTCTACAAAAGCTCCTGTACATGCAAACAGCCCAATCCACTGTATTAGGACCACACCTGGACAGTTAACAGATCTGGTTAACAGGTCTGATCAGCTGGGTTTTGGCCACAATGAGAAACTCTGAAAATAAACATTAGAGTAAAGATGGAAAAAGGCAGCTTCTGCAGCAAGACTGGACCCCGATCAAGAATTAAATCTCCTAACACGCAACAAAAAGTGTTTGTAAGCTGCCAATGGGGATGTTAAGGACTGACCATGCAGGGTCAAACCCTCATTTTGTCAAGTCATCTTTTACTAGTTTGGACCAATAGTGCCCAAACATTTGTACACCACTGCTTATACAGAATTACAGTAAAATCCACACACCATTTGCTTACAGAATTACAACACAGATTAGACCCTCAGACTGTAGTGCACTCCAAGAAAACAGTGGCCTTAAGGGCCTCTGCATGTGGGTCCATGTCAATCAGTGGGAAGCAATAATCCTCTCATCCACCCAAAACACAAGAAGCTAAAGTAACGCTAAAATGTGTTTGGCTGCCATGGTGAGAAAGTGAAACCCCTTCACATTCTCCACTCTCATCACAGCAGTGCTGGAGATTCACTATATGTCCAAATGTTTGTGGACACCCCTTCTAATGAATGCATTCAGCTACTTCAAGTTTCACCAGCTTGTCTAGTCCCAGCAGAGTAAGTACAACCAATAATTGGACATATAATAAACATAAATAAAATAAACATAAACCTATTGGCACTGTGCCTAATGCCAGATGTGGGCTAGAGGGGTATAAAGCCCTCAGCATTGAGCTGTGAAGTACTGGAACTGTGTTCTCTGGAATCATGATGCTCCATCTAACACTACTGAGTTGAGCTGGGTAGTTGGGGTTGAGGTGGGGTGGCGATCATCCTACATCCTGAACTCACTAACACTCTTGTGGCTGAATGCAATCAAATCCACGCAACGCTCCAAAATGTAGTAGAAAGCCTCCCCTAGACAGTAGAGACAGTTACTCCAACGGAAGCAAGGTACACCTCCTTAATACCCTTGATTTTGGAAGAAACACTGAATTAGCAGGGGTCCCAATACTTTTGTATATCTAGTGTATTGTGAGTTGTGTTCTGTTTAGAGAGCAGATTAAACAAGTAAGACAGAGATAAACAAAACATCTAAGCCTGTTTATCCCATTTAGATATGAAATCTGCTCTAAAACCTGGCGAGCCTGAGGAAATATTTGCAGACTCTTCTGTAAGGGATATTTGAACTGAAGCCAAATGCCTGTGCTTTGAGTGTAGTAACACCTATGCTTGACCACATGAGGGCAGCCCGCCCGGGAGGCTCAGGTGGTGCGTTTAGAAGCACTGCAGCATGTAGATCAGCTTTATTGCTGAGTTCTGTATAGAGCTGAACCATAGAACCACAGAGCACTGACTTTAGATCTGTCATTAAGAGTCAGCAGGGTCCAGGCTGGCTCTCAGAGCAGTATAAAGCATGTTGTCTCCTGCACTGGGAGCTGCAGATCAGATTTTATCTTCTGTACATGTCAAAACCTGTAGGCCAATGTGGAGTCTTGCATGGCAGTGCTCAAATTAATCAGCACTGCTTACAGGAGTTCCTTATATGTTTCTGTTTTATTACATTCTTCAATGTGGTTTTAGGATTATATATATGTAAACATACAGAATATGGAAATATAGTCAGCAGCTCATTATTTCAGTGTGAGTTTAAGAACTGAGAAAGAGCACTTTGAAACTCCAGCAGTTTTATATAAAACTGACTTTTTTACGGGACTTGAAATAACAGTATTTAGAAGTTCAGTGATAACATAAAGCCATAGTTTTGTTTTCTTTGCCTTTTTTTGTCGGCCACAGACACATGTCCGAAATTTCCTGTGTTGTTCCAGCACAAAAGGAGTCTAGGCACTGGAATGCCTTAGATGCCAGAGCGATGTGAGAAAGGTCTGGGCAGCAGAGACAGCAGACGCAGATAAAAGATTTTTTTCTGCATTCACAATTAGATTGGATTATATCAGATTACTCAAACAAAAATGAATAAAAAACAACAAACATACATCCAGTTATTATTAACTGCCAATGTTGCCAAATCAGTTGTCTATTTGCATGATGATAATGCATATTGTTGTAGCTCCATTTTAGCTGTTTTTTACTTTTTGACATCAGCCCTGTGTAACTGCAGCCTGATAATCTGTTAATAATAATAGAATACATCCATGTGTACACAGGATCAGAATAGACTAGTCCTACTGCACCCTTTCATCCAAAGGTTTTGTGTTGTCGGCAGTGGGCCTGGCATGCAGCTCATGTGAAGTACATTTCCACGTGTCCGCCATCATTTGAAAGCAAAAACCAAACAAAGCACCAACCGAAAACTCAGGTAGCATAGCTGCTCCTCTTACTCTGACTGGTCTTATGTGATTCTCACTGTCATGGCAATGTATACACTAAGGGGTACTCTACACATGTGTGTCATTTTCATTTTATAGAGATAGGAAGTCACTGTGAAGCTGCTGTATCCCTGTAATGTACACTCCATTAAGCCTGTGCTTTGGAGTTCTCTAGACAGGAGGATGCCGGGCAAACCTAAACACAGCTGTTCGTTAAACTATACATCAAACTGTTTACGAGGCACGCAGGAGAAGATAAATAACCTGAGAGCAGTAAGGCATCACTGCCGGCCTAAAGCTTAATCGTAAGACAGATGATCTATTAGCTGCGTACAGCAAACTTCTCAAGTGTAAATAGTGACGTATGATCTGATTTACTGTAGAGAATCTGCTTATATGTACAGAAAAGTGATAGACATGGACCTGACCATCCTGTCACCATGGCCACTGTTTACAGGAAATGGAGTAAACATTTACAGCTTCTTCTCGAGAGAGGGGATCATCATTACCTCTACAGCCCCCTTGCATACATTGCACACAAACATCACACACACACATGCACATGACTAGATGTCCCAAAGTAGCAAGGGGGAGCTACTAGCTCTCTTCTTTGATAGCAGAAGCAGATGAGAGAGAGGATAAGACACAGGGACACAGAAAGCAAGCAAGAAAAAAGGACAAAGAAAGAAAGACTGGAGAGAGGAGGAGGATGTGGGTTAGCAACAAAAAATCTGGGACACTGAGAGAGAAGCAAACACAGAGTAGATCCTTTTCTTCGAAGACAGGCAAGATGTCTACAGTATTGGCAATAACACCTAGGTTTTGGATGCCCTATATGGATACACAATATTATACTATGATTGCACTGCTACTGCGAGCAGTCAGTCCAGTCGGATATCTGAGTACCTGATATTAATATCTGATTTGACTACTATTAATATCTGATATGTCTATTTTTTAATCTATTCAAAAATAGATTATGAGACACTAGGCTATATACCGAAGGCTCAGACCTCAACTGGATGAAGAATGGTTTGATATAGACCTGTCCTGATACACTATTAATTCATGTATCTTTATTAACATAAACTTCAAATGCAAATATAGACTCTAGGGCAGGACAGAATGGACAACAATGTATCACACTACTTTTCTAGTGTCTGATGTTTTTGAGTGTAAAGTCTGATGGTTTTACAGTATATCACTGGGGGTTTTTTTGTTCATGACTAGAAGGTTGTTTCTTCAGCTTATTTTTGTGCCAAGATTACATAGAATATACAAAAAATATTTGTTGGTCAAACAAAATAACACAATATTAAGGAATAAGTCTGAATGAAACAGCTGCACTGTGCTAGATTGCATGAGAGCAAAGACACTTCTAACTTCTAAGTTTGAAGGTTAACAGTGGCTTTTGAAACCTACAAATGCAAATATTTTATATCTTAAATACTAATGACAAAAATTGTAGCTTTAAAACATATTTGGAAGGTTTATGAAAACAAAATATTTTAGGGTAAATATGAAACACATGACAATGACAAATTTGCGAAGTGCAGACCACACTTGCTTGGCTGAGGCAAGGAAGGAGAACTCAAGAAAATTGGGCTGGATTTCTGGGGGGCTTCGAGCTGGTGGGATCTGAAGCCAGACCTCCCCCCTTACCAGGCAGAGGTTGAGCAGAACTGGACCCTCAGGAGAAGCAGGGGCGTGGTGAGGTGCGCATTTTCATCACAAGAAGGAGAGGGGAGAGAAGCGGTTTAATAGTGCTTAGTAATGAAGGGGGGGAGTTTGCGCGTAGTTCTTCTCCCAAACTTTTAGTTAATACATAACTCATAACATTTTTAAACGTATGTCTCGTGTACCTTCGCACCACCCAGAAATAACAGTCTTGTACTGTGACATCCTTGGAAGATGAGTCGATAAGTCGACAACCACAGAAATGGAAATGGGATGCTATGTAAAATGGTTCAGAGTGTGCCCTATTAAATACTCCATAACTGTTGTTGTGGACATGTTTTATACTATGAGAAGTTGTAGCTATTCACCATAATGACAGTTTAAAGTCCAAAACAATCCATTTACATATCAATACTTAAATAAATTACCACCTAGACTGAAAGTAGCCTAGGCAACCAGACAATGGAAACCAGGTGTTTTAATGTGACTTCACTTTGTCTGATGCTGGTTGCTTTCCCTGTACAGAAGTAAAGCATGTTGATGGTAGACACCAAGCAGTCTGAAACCTTAAAAAAAGATTCACGGTACTGTACCTTTATATGCTATCCTGATTTTAATGGCAAGAAACAACAAGGCTTTGAAAGTCACATTTCTAAGTGAACTGGAATCTGCTTAATGTGAAAGCTGTTGTTAGCATGTGGAACACTAAGCATACCTAGACACAACACAAACACCTGAGAGTCTGCGATTGCTATCCAAAGACACAAAGACAGGGAGAGGTTGCTCATTCATGATGCACCTTCAAAAAGGATAACATTGCCTATAAGTACACAAATCTACTAAAAGCAGAGATGTATATAAACTTATTTTGCAAAAGGAAACATAAAACAGAATAAACAAGAGAGAGAGAGAAGGGAGAGAGAGAGAGAGAGAGAGAGAGAGAGAGAGAGAGAGAAAGAACGAGACAGAGGAAAGGGGAGTAAAGATTTCATCTGTTCTTGCGTTTTTTCTCCACAAGTAGGGGCAGAAAGAGGAGGGAACTGACAGACATCTAGATCAAGGCCAACCTTTGACTCCACTCACTACCTATTCATCCATCCAGTGGTTTGTTCCTCACCTGGCATCCCTCTTTCTTTCCTGTCACAAAAAAACTCCAACAATAAAACCAGAGTCCCATCATGCCTTCCCCACTGTGGTTCTCTTGATGAGAACATAAGTAAACACTCTTGTAGAGTAGAAGAGTGACGTAGGGAACAAATTACTGAGGTGACTCCACCTGAATTCAATCAGTCAGAGTCAGAGAGAGAGAACTTGTGGAGTGCACTGAGCAGAGTGAGAAATGGTGAATAAGACTAAATGGCATGATATACTGGGGCTTAACTGGAGTAAATATACAGGTCACAGTCTGCTCTACTACTTTTTCATTTTTTCATTTTCTTCACTAGTAATTGTTCTTTAAAATAAATTAGAATCACATGGATTTCTGATTTATGAGCAATCCTCATGTTACAGACCTACTTTTCCTCATAAAGATCTATGCGTTTCTGTCGGGATTCCTTTCATTCTCTTTAGCATAGTTTGCAGTTTGTAGTTTGTGAGGCTCTCCAGTGTTTTTAACTGGTTTAGGAATAGCAAAGGTGTGCTGTTACCTGCTATGGAAATGCTCCATCTAAAGAACCAATTTGTGCTCATTTCCTTCATTTGCACTGAAAGACAGATTTGTCTGAGTATGGTGTCAATCATGATACTGAAGTAATATGAAAAACACTGTTGAGAGTCTGCGGAGATCACAGTAGTCTGAAACTCTGAACCATACTTCTCTCGGTTTTATTATGAAACATTACAGTGGTCAGATTTACACTCTTTGGAGGTAGGTTTGTCCCTTAGTTGTTTACTAAATTGGTACAGCACAGTTCAGAGTAATTGGGTAAAAGTGCTTAAGAAATCATCAGAAAACTGTGCAGCGTACACACTCGCATCCTGTAGCTGCCAATAAGGTTGTCAGATGAGGAATGACAGAATAATTTCGTCAAAGTTTGCCATCATTCTGAACACTGCTTGCACTCAGAATGTTTTATTGAGTTATAGCTGAGCTCAACTACAACAACAAAAAGCTAAATATGATCACTCTCAACCGGGGACGAATATTCCAATGATTTTACACCTTTTTGGGCCCCTGGAATGGCTTTTATGGAAAGAGTGTAAACAAAGTCATTCCAAGGAACATTTTTGTCTGGGTCAGTTAAGGCATGCGTGTACAATGGGTGTAAAACTGTATTTTGCCACTGAATATAGTTTTATTGGAGTGAGAGAGGTGGTTTTATGAGTTACGTTTAACCTACTTTAGTTACAAATTAGCCTAATAAAACAAACAAAAAACACTAGATGGGTCTAAAAGGACTTAACACGTCTCCTCCGAAACATGTGAAGCTAGCCACCACTTCTTTTCCAACTGCCATTAATGTGGCATTGCTGGGCAGCCGACACACTGGAGTGCTGTAGTGATGAGCCGAAAGAGCGCCATCTACCCACCCAGAAAGACCCCGAGCAATTGTGCTCTCTTAGACTCCAGCCGCTGATAGCAAAGCAGTATGGCTTGGGATTCGAACTTGTGACCCCCGAGGGTCAGGGCACCTCTTTTTAAGTTGAGTGTCTTTATAGGACCCTGTTGGAGCTTTATAGAACTATTTCAAAGAGTTCTATAAAGAACTGGCTACAAGGTTTTCCACCAACACATTAAAGTGAGAGAGTGAGAGTGAGAGTGAGAGACATTACTAAGCAGGATTTCAAAAGAAGTGAACCCGGACGATCAGACACACTGCCCCTCATTCCTGGGGACACTGGTTTACAGTTGACAGTCGCCAATCTCTGAATAGCTGATGGCTACACAGTGTGACTGACTGCACCTCCACACAATGCCTTATGTACACTTTTTAGAATCAGACCTGACCCCAGATCAGTATCCCACAGCCTCCCTCTCAAACGCCTGATTCAGCGTTGCTCTCCACGCCGCAAAGACAACAAAGCCACTATCACATCCATCAGGAATGTGCTGGAGCTTCTCTCCCGTCTGCCTGACTCTCGCTGTTCTCATAACCTGGCAGACCTGACACTGCCTTGGGTTTTAGGTGAAGCCTCAGTGTTTAGTTTTTTTTTATGCGGACCTTTTCAAACATGACATAGCACGCTGCCTCAATACCCAAACATCCTCAACAGCCTGTGCAGAACCAGAAGACCTAGATAGGAAAAAGACAGGAAGAAAGATAGAATTCCGTTAACCATCATATCCATCAAGGCCTGTACCTGAGTGCCATCACATCCTCACTTTGCTGTGTACGTTTTTGCAAAATGGTAAGACCTAGGTTCACTCGTGTGGCTACTCATCCCAACCACCCCCCCCCACCCCCCCGTTCCACTAACATACTAATATAACTAATATCTTCATATAATATATATGTTATAAGTTAAGCCGAAAAGCTCAGGTAGTCTTAACGCTGGTTAATTCAGCTGGCTCTCATTTTGAGCCACATAATCAATGTCAAGGCTGATCACCCAAAGTCACAACTTGCATCCGTATTTATGCTGGCTAAACATGCTAATTCAGTGCTAGCCAGGAGTAGAGAGGAATCATAAAGGTTGAGTTAGCAGGTGAGGACAGAAGCACCACCACCGTAGCACTGTTAAAGTCAAAACAGTCATGTGATAAAATGAACCAATCACACTCACGCGCAGCCGACCGCCCCCCCCAGGCTCACTTCAGAACGGTTCTTTGGGCCGCTCCCGGGCTCAAAACCTGCTGTCACACTTGACCAAACGTATTGAACTCTCAGAGCAAGCACTCCCGGACCCGGAAATAAACACTAGTCTAAAAAACCTTTCATGTAATACATTTTTATGGCTGGATGGCTGCCATTTTTTTTCAAGTGGTAAAAATAGCAATGATCTCAATCTCAGCAAAAATGGGTTATATATATTTTTGTAACAATCTTTCTTGGTACTACACCATTTTCAAGTTAAAGAACCATTACATAGACCCCACTTGGTTGTGTGTACTTCATCTTATTTTTTGGATGGGAGTCATCAATGAGGCCTGTTTTTCAGCCCTCTCCTCTGCCTTCTCTATGCCTAATCTCTCCCGGCTTTGTGGACACGCTTAATGTAAGAATTTGATTTAGAGGCTGGTTTCAGGTCAGTGGCATACTATGCCATAAACTTAACCTGAACAGACATGTCTTTGAAAGGTTTCATGGCCATTACTGATACTCAGACATGGTATGCATGCATGGCCGTCTCTCCATAGCTGTGTAGCCGAATCTGAGAAATGAACAAAACAATATAACGTACAGTAGAAGACAAGACCTCCAGTGTGGATCTACTACCAGCCTTACTGAACATGACAACACAATGGGTAAAACAACACCTTTAAATCTCTCAAAGTTTCAAAGGAGGCTAAAAGTGCAGCCTAGGAGGGTAAAGTGAATGGGACTCCCTTGCGTTCAGAGAAACATGACCAAATAGCCTAAGGGATTCACCTTAAACACTGCTCACCAGCTGTGGTGCAGGAGCGGGTAAAAGAGTGTGCATAATAAAACATCTGGAGGTGGTTAAAATAAAAGTAAAGCACAACTCAATGTTAGTGTCCATAAACATCAAATGATATGGCTGTAAAAGTGGTCTGAAGATTGGAGGGCTTTTCTGTCTTCACAGTAGCACAAAAGAGAAGGTTTGGTGAGGCTAATAATCAAACAGAATGACCGATACCCCTTTTTTTACCTCTACTTTCATAGTTCTTACACTATTCGAAGACACAAGTAACCCTTTACAAACCGAAAGGTGATTTTACACTGCGTAACATGTCAAAGGCCTACCACAGCACTGGCGCGATGAGACAACAAGCCCTATTCTAATCGATCTAATGTCTAAATACATTCCTTACATACATGTCTGCCACCCACTGAATATGAAAATATAAGAAAATGTTAAGGCTGCGGTGCCAGTATGTATAAAAAACACCTTCTTTTTAGTGTTCAGCAAAAAAGGAACTTGAATGAATCGACTAATAAATAAAATACTCAATAGATTCAATTGCTAGAAAAATAGCCATTTGTGGCAGCCCTAAAATCAAGCAAAGAAACAGTAATTGTACACTACAGTGTGCACAGATGTGCTCTCTGTAGTCAATTACTTTACTTATTTTCTACTTAGACAATGTTCAGTGACCAGGAGTGGGCAAATTTAGCATAAAACAGCATCTGTTTTTTGTAAAGCTAGAACAGTGTGAATACATTAGGGTGATAACACTGTTATGACTCTGAAAGGTTTACTAAACTCATGCCCAGGTTTTAATAATGTACAGTAAGATCTAGTGTTTCTGGGTAAACAGTCACTTCAGTGGACCTGAAAATGTACAACCTGTAGCAATATGGGTTATGTTGGGGAGGACTATCTGATCTTTAGGTAGGGATAGGCTTCAAGGTGTAAGACAGGACCAGGAGGACATAACAAAAACCCTTATGTCTGGATGCAGCAAATTGTGGGTACATCAGATTCTTCTAGTCTGAGATGGAGAGCGATACAGCTCAGCTGAGAGAACCCAGCAGCCGCCCAGGAGGAGGAGAATATAAAAGAGAGGAAATGAACTAATGGAACATCTGGTTTGAAATTTGGTGTTACAAGCAAAGACATACGGAAAGAAGGAAGCACTTCTGATAGTGTGTGAGCTGCACTCCCCCCTCCCCTTTCCTTCACATTCCACAAGCATGGTTTGATGACCTCTTAATCTGTAGACCAAACAGTGCAGATGTGTGTACAGTGTAACAAACCACCCACTCTCAAACACCCAGTTTCTCAGTTTACTTTCAAACCAAGCTTAGAAAGAATGAGCAAATAGATAGCAGAGAGAGAACGGGCCGAGAGAAAGCAAGAAGAAGAAGAGGGAGTGTGAAAGAGAGTGTAGAGAATGAGAAGAAGAGAAAAGAGAAAGGGTGGAGAAAGAAAGAAGGAGGGAGTGAGAATGAGGTGAAAAAATGAAGGGGGGGGGTTAGTTAGATGTGAAGTAAGACAGTAATGCAGGAGTAATTACTTAATTGCTTAACTAAACACTGGAGGTTTGTAAAAGAAGATCAGTGTCCACCTGCTAAGACTAAGTGGCATTTGCAGGCCATTCACACCACACTGTAAGAACCCCCTGCCAAACACACATGCTCACACACTAGTAACTCAAACTGAATCTCAGCACATTTATGCTACCTGCTGCCAGTAAGACTGTCCACAAACACAGGCACGCAAAATGCTTAGAGCTTCAAGTGTCACTGCTATTGAATGACAGGCATTAAATGGATAGAGTGGGAATTCAACAGCTTTAGCTGTTTGTCTTCTTTAGAAAACAAGTGGATAAATAAGCTAATGCCACTCTGTAAATACAAGCTCTGAGTGCAATGACATTTGTATATTTACACACAGCCTTGTTTGTTCTATTGCTTTTTGTTCTATACACACGCACACACACAAGTGTCTGTGTTTATGGTTCTTATATACTTTTATTGTTAATGTAAATACAATTAAATATAGTTCATTTTTAATATAAACTTTATACAACACAAGACAACCATATTCCACCATGGGATTTGGCCTCCGCCTTTAACCCAGCCATCCAGTTGGAGCAGAGAGGGCTAACAAACCCACCACCATGTCATCAATAGCCTGGCACTTTAACCGCCAAGCCACCACTGCCCCCTTTCGAATACACCATGAAAAATGTAAAGGTAGGCCAACTTAAAATGATTAGTAAAACATTAGTCCCAAACATTAGTAAATGAGCTGTCAAAAGACAGAAGGTCACATGTTTAAAGGCTATGAACACCACAGCTCTCCATCGTCAGGAGTCTAGAATAGCCTGCTCCCATGTAACAGGGGAGGTTCTAACATGCAAATTGAGGGAGCGACACAAAGGCTAGAAATCTTAAAAATCTTAAATGTGGTAAAAGGCAGTAAATGAGAGGCCCTCTGAAGACACAATGGGGAATAACCTTTGACAATTTCCTATGTACATCTTTCCAATACTGTGGGACATGCAGGTGTGTGTAAGAGGGATCTCTGACTGATGACAGTAGATATCCTAGTCAAAACGCAGTGCAGGTGAGCCCTAAAGGACGTTCCATCTCCTTGCGGACCTGAGCATGCACTGCTTACACAGCGAGGGCCTACAGTGCACCACACACACTCTACACGCTCCATAAACACATTCCAACTAAGCTTAGGATTAAGCGAAGCGAGTGACGTGGTGTGAGTAAGGTCATGGCGAGAATGAGCCAAAAGCATGCAGTCTCTTTTAGCTCGCAATCAGAAAAAAATCCCCAAAACAACAGCTTTCTAGGAACAAATACTCTGTGTGATGTCTGAACTAATTAAAGCCCAATCTAAGTTCGAAACAGTGAATACCCATGTAAAGGTTGCCAGGGTTAGCAGGCTGTTTTTCTTCCCTTTTTTTCTCTGCACAGGTGACTGTGAAAGGTGAAGTGAGATAACAGTGGAATTTAGAAAGAGAGAGACAGAGAGAGAGAGAGAGAGAGCACGAAAGAGCAAGCAAGCCATCACAGGTTGCTTGGAGGCCCTGCGAAACCTGCCACCACCCACCCGAGCTCCATGCAGGTAACACCTCCAGTCTTGTCTGTGTGCTCCGGGTGGATATCTACAGTCTGAAAGGATGTTGTGGCTACGCACACAGCCGGTTGATGTTGTGGTCATTCACGTGACTGTCCACTCACACCCTGCCACTCAGGCAGGCAAATGCACCGCCAAATTAACTCATGATCAGTGAACACTACAGATGGCACCACTGTGTTTTATGTTTTTCACTAAGTTTGGGTATTGAGCTAAAGTCATTGTAAAATGCTGAATCGGGAGGACCATATACTCACAGCCTATGATATTATGTTGTTTGCTGTGTGTTTCTTCTTGGGGGTGAGTGGGTAGGGGTTGGCAACATGAAGACATTTACCGCTATCATGATAACTTGAATCATAATAGTCTACTGGGCATATTGTTGATTTTGTCAGTTATTAACAAACACTAGCTGCATGTTTAATTATAAGAGCTTAATTAAACTTGGTTTCATGTAATTAAATTATTATTTTATATGTAATTATATTATATATAAAATTAATTATATTATAATTAAAAAATATTTATGCTACTTAATGTATATTGTAATAATATTGTATGTAAGTGTAATATATATATATATATATATATATATATTACACAAAAATCACTACAAAAATTATCTTAGTAGTCAATTTACTTAGTAGTCACACAAATATAAGCATCACATCACCGCTTACATGCAAAATGCCTTGCTATTTTTAAATCTGGCAGTTCTATTTTTCTATTTTTTTTATTTATCTATAGTTCTATTTTTATATATTTATACTGACTTCCATTAAAAATGTGTTCACACACATACACACAACACACACACACTACTGACGAGAGGAGGTTGCAGATTACTTCATGTGTGACAGGTTCAAAGGAGACCCCCACGGTGTGCATTACAGGCAACCTCCTTCACCTGGAAGCCAAAGATTTCTATCACCAGGGGTCTAAAAAAACTCATTTCCAACTTAAAGCATCTCATATAACGAGTCTCATTTGACTTAAAAGCGTCTCCTGGAATAATATAAGCTCTATGTGGTTAAAAACATGGACGACAAAAAAGGCACGGAATACAACAAGTATCATTTTAAGTCAGGAAAAGTGGCCCTTTTAAAGAACTCCAGCACAAATGAAATTGCAAGACACATGCTGACAGTCTCCGCTCCCACTAGAGGGCGTTGTCTCATGGAGGCATTAGGCTGGAATCACAAGCGTGCATTCCACTCTAGGCTGAGTTAAAAGGCTTTGACATTCCAAAAAAGGGGGGTAAGAAGGTTCCCACACTGCTGGGTGATCCTCACTGTTGGGAGAAGGTCGAGGCACCCTCTCTTCAGTTGTCCCGGGACAGGTTTTCTGAGCTACATCTCCCAATAAGTCCTGCAGGAAAGTACTGAACTGTTGAGGCCTTGAGAAGATATCAGTCCTAAGAGGTACACTGAGATCCTTTCCTTCTGCAGCTTAGTTCAATAACTTTTAGATGGGATTCGCTGTGTGAGGCAATGCATGCAATGGTGGTTGCTTGCTCATGAACAGAAATGGAAAAGAAACAGTTTGTATACAAACCAAATGGCTGAAACGGTCACTCAAGAACAAGACAGACCTCGGCATTAATTCTTAAGAATTTCGGGGAATGTAGGAGGGCCCACACGTCAGCTCCTCACCTAAACAACACAACCTACATCTGAACTGTTGATAGTAGTTAATGGATAATAAGCGATATGCAAATTAGTCTTAACATTAGTAACAGAATAATAAGGTTAGGGTTCAAGGGGTTAATACACTTTTGGTTCCAGTGCCTGCATCTTAGTCGGCGTGAATGCATGCTTCATTCAGTTCTCTAGGCTCCAAACTTCTTAAGTTCCTCTTCACAAGAGAGGGGGCCTCCTGTGGTTGCAGACAACCTGAAGTAGACCAGCCATAGTGTGAACAATGCCTGGCACTACACTCTGTCTCCCTGATAAGACACACTAGCATCATGCAAACGTGTAGGCACGTAGTCGGGTCGGGGAAGGTATGTACGAGACAGGCCCTCTCCTGGAGGCCTGCAGGGGTTAAAAGGTTGCCTGGACAATAGGCTGTGTCTGAAGTGAACGGTCATCTTTGAATTGACCTGAAGGTCTTGCACTCCAGATTGGGGGAAGGGGTGGCTATGAGTCTATATGCCACTCCCCAAGGGTAGTTAACCCCCCCTCCCAAATAAAGTGACAGTTGACAAGCCCCCTCACCCCTCCCACTATACATCTTAAATTGCAAGATGGGGCAGAACCCAAGGAATCTGCAGAAAAGCTCTCAGATTCCTAGAGATCTACTACATTCCAGGACTCAATCAAACAATGAGGGATGTCCAAACTACATTCCTACTCTGTTGGGAAGGGGCGGCCACAATGCCCACTGGGAAATGTATGCATGTATGACACGTTGCCATTATTTCAGAGAAAGCTACCCCTACCACGATAAAGGCGCTCATCAGTGCCTGGGGCGATGCGCGCCTCGGAGAACATGTCCTCTCCTGTCAGTCTTGCTGGTGGGTAGACTGACAGTTGGAGATCAGGCCATGGATCTTGTGATAACGCAGCTTCAGGGACTCGCCAGCTGATCCAAAAGATTCAGAAACAGGTCAACATATTTACCAAGAATAGTGGGCCAACATCTGTGGTGTTTCGATGAATGGACAAAACGTTCAGTCCATCTCAACACATGGTCCTCAGACCACCAGTCCTCTCAGGCTGATGTGAATGACATGCACTGGCTTCAGGCTTCTCAACACCCGGTGCCACTGTCAGCACCAGTGCTCACAAACCTGCACATCTGTTGCACATCACTTGCAGCCAGTTCAGGCCCCTATAGCTGGTCTTCAAGATAAAACCATGCATCGAGCAACTTATTCAGAAAAACGAGGTAGCTCAGGTTTAAAGCAACGCTCATAGTTTATCACGGTTTCACTGCTCTTTACCGGAGAGACAAAGGACACCTAGCTAACTACTTCACCCAAAACAAGCCCCACAGCCCCTGAAGCAAGCCAGTGAATCTCCCTCCAACAGCTAACCAAGCTTTAGGCTTGTGTTCGGGTTTTTTTCCACTAAAACGGCAGAGAAAGCGAAGGTCTGCGTGTTTCTACAAGTCGCCCCCCTGCCGTGGAAACCCTGGGAAAATGAGATGCGCGTGAACAGCGAGTGAGTTAGCGCGAGCAACCTGCCGCGAGGACGGGCCGTCAGCCGCGCGGGACGCCGCAAACACACCGCGGTAGCACACTGGACACACCACCGAGCGCAGACGTAGCTAGTTTAAAAGTCGCGGGAAAAAAAAACACTTCTGCCACACTTTCGTAAAGTAGCTAGTTAAAACCACCCGCGTTTCTACACTTCCACACTTAAACGGAGAAGCGCGCTCGCGCTCGCGCTCGAGCTCGCGTATGTGTGCGCGAGTCTACCAGCAACTCTCGAGTCCCAGGTCGCTCCTCTACAAAGTTTCTCTACAAAGCAAGTGCACAAGTGCACGAGGGTACTCACCGCAGACTGAGAGTCCTGCACCCCACAGCAAAGAGTTATGAACAGCAGCACCGCGACGAGGTTGACCAGACTCTTCAACTTTTTATTCATTATTTAGTTCTTAAAGAATCTGCCCTCTCAGCATTGACAGCTATAAAGACTATGAGTACGTATAAAACTGCTCATATTCCTCTGCTAACTTTGCAGTGATCAGAAAAGCTGTTTTTAAAGGTAAAAAATGCGAATTCTTCTAAAGTCTCCAAGCTGTCTGGTGTTAGGACCGCTCACTAGCCTCTACTGCAGCCTTCACTTTTTCTCTTTCCCCTTAACCTGCGCGCCGGACTACTTCCGATCCCTCCGCCCTACAAACTGTTTGGTCCCTCCCTCAAAAAACTTAGAATAGCTATATAAAACTTTCTAAAGTAAGAAAAACTAAAATATGATGATGATTTGGGGTGATATATTTCATTAAACGTGTGGGTCAGGATGTGACTGTGTGGTTTTAAATGGTGAATTATGAAATTGTGAAGATTGCGGTTCAGTGTCACGGCGGAGGTAGACCGCATCACACACTCAGCGATCAGTATTTCCTCTACCTAGCTTGCGTTATTTCTTGGCATATCGATTAATGTGCATTTTAAACGTTTTAAACGTTTTCAACGTTTTAAACGTTTATCTGTTCTGTGCTTAACTGTCGGGACAGTAAAGGTTTTTAAACTCTGGACTCTAGATTATATCGCATCTGGACCAGTTAACTTTCTTATATAAATAGATCAGCATGTCTTTATTGATGTATTATTTATATTATTTATTTATTAATGTATCTTTTGTAAATTAGCCCTCGTGCATTAAACGTCGTATTAGAAAAGACGTAAACACTGTTTTTGTTTTTGTTAGGTATTACTGGATAACTCGTCGTTGGTAAAATAGTTTTCAACGTTTAATGTAATAAATGTGATCAGATTTGTTTAACTGTACCTCGGTATATTACACATGTCTAGTATTTTGTGCGCATTTCTGGTTGCTCTAACTTCAGCAGTCCCACCTGTAAGACTCATTATTGTTTCGGCGGGGTGAAGCTGTGAGTTGGTGTGATTGACAGGTGGAAGCCCCGCCCCCTGCTCTGCTGCTGAGCGGACTCGTTGCGGTGAGTGGAGTCGAGTTGAGCGCGGAGGAGCCGTTTCACCGCAGCCTTACCGTGAGTCCAGCTTTTCTCACTTTCTGAGCTGCAAACAGTGATGGTGACACATTGCATTAAAATGTAAAGCTGCAGAGTGCTTCAGTGTGCTAACGGATCTGTGTGTGTGTGTGTTTGCTGTGTGTCTCTTCGTCCTCGAAGTGGATGAACTCAACGGGGTTGAAGCCGGAGGCTCGTGGTGAAGACAGGAGGACGACGAGAGATAAACCACGCCAGTTTAGCTCCCAGTTCGCACGATGAAGCTGTGGTACGTACGAGCGGATCCATTCAACACAAGCTGCGTTTACTTTGTTGCCTTAAATCTGTGTAAAGTTTTGTGTTTTGGGGGGGTGTGGGGGGTATCGAGGAGAGTGCTCGCAGAGAGCCGAGCCTTCATCCACAGATCAATGTGAAGTCTGTCTGTTCGTGTGTGTTTCTGCAGGGTTTGTGTGGTGGCTGTGATTTGGTCTCTGCAGTCTGCACATGGGGTGAGTGCACTGGGCAAGAGCAACACACACACACACACACACACACACACACCGTCTCTGTTTCTCATTCTCTAGTCGGTCACACTGTCGTTTCTCGTTTCACCTCAGAGCTGGGGTCTGTAAACTCGGTAGAGGAGCAGGTGGTCGCGCGCCAGCACAGTTTTCAGTGTGGTTGAAAGTCAGCAAGAGAGAGCACGATTTTCTCTCTGTGTGTGTGTGTGTGTGTGTGTGTGTGTGTGTGTGTGTGTCGCTCGGAGCTGGAATGGTGTGTTGAACTGGTGCTACTGGTGACGGACCGCT
Source organism: Salminus brasiliensis (assembly GCF_030463535.1). Taxonomy (NCBI): domain Eukaryota; kingdom Metazoa; phylum Chordata; class Actinopteri; order Characiformes; family Bryconidae; genus Salminus; species Salminus brasiliensis. Next base: position 15,194,875 of record NC_132886.1, read on the forward strand.
GGTTTTAGGTGTGCACTATAGGCCAGCTTTTGATCCTACGTACAGAGTGTACACGCTGGTAGTGACCACTGACTGTCAAGTTAATGATATTCAGGTTTTATTATTATTATTATTATGTATTTATTTAAAGGCTTAATGTTGATAAGCGAAGACTGTATATTTGGCTTCTCAGTGATTCTCACACCGGGATATCCAAACGGCAGGAAACCAGTACTATGTGACACAATTGGATTGACTAGTGAATTTTTACATTATTACTATGGTAATTCTGTTTAAAAAGCAAGCTAATTCATTATGATGATAATAGACCATCAATATAACGTCAGTCATGAATATTTAAATGTAAAAATGAGACATTTCGTCATATGGTTTAAGCCACACCCACGCAGCTGACGCATGACACTAATAGATCAAACGTTCATGGCTTCATCATTGCATGTCTGACTTTTCCGTGGATGCAATTTTACATATTTAGCTTTGAGGAATATTGTAATAACTTAAATATAGAAGTGTTTTATAGAGAATGTGAACCTATTTCAAGTTATATTTGTAAGTTAGCATCAAATATAAGCAGATTTGTGCTATTAATCATTGATTTATTTCTTCCACTGAAGCTTGTGTCCATGCCAGCTTGATCACATGCCGTCATACTAAGCAAATTTAAAATTCGTTAAAATATCAAGATTTTTCTCTTGTGTTCTACCATTTACTTTTATTTTAATAATGATTTCATTTGTATATTTAAAATGGTAATAAAAGTAGGAGATAAAAAATACATTTTTACTTGTCACAGGTGTTTGGACCCCACTGTATACATAACAAATATCCATATTCTATTATGACATTATGAAAATCAGACACCAGGACAGTTGAGAGAGTGTGCAGTTCAGAAGTGTTTGGGCTGGAGGCAGTGTTTATCACTTATTTCTCTGGCAGTGTCAGCAAGGTGCCCTTCTCTCCATGGCCACATTTTCAAATCATTTGGTCTATAAGTTACTGCTGCAGGTTTGTAGGTACAGGGCTAACAGTAAACTTCACCTGTGTTCAAGCTGCTAGGAGGAGATCTCTGCATCAGATTCATAGTCAGGTGCATGGGCATGGAATGACATTGCAGTTATGCAGCGGTATGAGTGTAAGGACACAGGTAGGTGAGGTTGGTAATCTGCATTCAGAGGTTTGGTATCCAGAGAGTGCCAATGAGTCTGACAGGCTTGCTTTAATGGGTACAGTCGAGAAGGTGAATTGTAGAGGTAGACGGTAGAGAACAGATTAGGTTGTTGGCAAGGGTGAGAAACTTAAACTGGAGTGTAAGACTTTAGTCTGCTGCTTGATTTTGTAACTGCAACAAGACAGTTCTACAGGCTGTTGCTGGATTTGAGTAATTGATACAGCACAGTAACAGATCATTGACATTCAAGGTATATAGTCATACCATTGACATCATCAGATGTTTTCATTTAAATGGATCGACAGGAATTAAAATAACAGTATAGCCTATCCACACATGGGAACTCATGAACACTGTAAAGGTGCTGTGAATATTGCAGGGCATCCTGAGACTGCAGGAGTTTCAGACCTATAGTTGGTTTGTTCTGAATCGGTTATTGAGGTTAGAGCGTTTTCCCCTTGGTTTGATTTATTTTCACATAGAGGAAAAAAATGCACCATAAGGCATCATGCCAAACCATGTGAAAACGTACTTCTTGGTCAGAAGACCTGTCACTCCCATTGCGGTGCTTGGTGCTTGTACCCCGGTGATTGCCACTTGTGTTGTAATTTGAAAAAGGAAGCCCAACTCTCACAGCGTTTGCTACAGTTCATTAAAAATCAACAAGTTCTAAATCAATTTCCGATGAAAGGTCAATATGTGGGGGCAGCTGCATGAATGCATATCCCATTCATCTCATCTGATCTCATCTCATCCCCCCTTTTCATTCTCTCTCCTGTTTCCTATTGATTCTCACCCATTCTCTCTCTCTCTCACTCACTTTAGCTCGCTCTCTCTCCCTCTTTCTCCCCATCTCCTTCTTTCGCTCTTGCGCGCGCTCTCTTGATTTGTCAATCTGTCAATCTTTTTTACAATTTTTTAAAATTTTATTTACATATTCTGACCTAAAGTCAGAAGTGTGGACACAGATTAACCCTTTCATTTCATTTAGAAAAAGAAGCTTGTTTTATAACTCTGTGATGGCTCAGTGTGATGTGTTCACTTTTGAAGCATTGTATAGCAGTTTTTTGTTTCTGTCACCAATGGACAGACACATTTTGTCTGAAATGATGCAATATAAGAATCTCTTTAGGTCTGTGATTGAGAGAGTTGATTTATTGATTTATTATTTATTTATTTCCTGTAAACTATAAGAAGACTAGTATTTCTCACACATGAATGTATGCTAGGTAAATTGATATCTCATAACACACATAATAATAATACATATTATTCCAAACAGATCAGTTTATATTCTAGAAATTGTTGAGCTGCACTGGTTGTAGGTGTTGAAAAAGCGGTCTGTTTGCTACTGTTTTAAGACATCCTCAGACCACAATGCTGGGTTCCACTGTATGAAAAATGTTCATTTTGGTGCTATTAGACACATCAGTAATGATACTGAAGGAATTGGCAGATTTACTTAGATATGATGATGATGATGATTATTATTATAATAATGATGATGATGATGATGATGATGATGATAAAAGCAACATATTTTTGCTAGTCATTTTTAAAAAGACCCCTAATGCTGAAACAGATGTGTGCGCCAACCATAGTAATGACTCTAATGTTCGTGAGTTGGATATTTTATTATTGTCAAATGAAAGGCAAAAACAACAAAAATTACCCCTCCCCAAGATCTGTTACTACGCTTCCTTCGCTTTCAAACAGACCGTTGCATCATCACACAGTGTTATGGAACAAGTTCTTTGTGCAAGATTGAGTGTGTTTTAGCTGCATTTTAAAATGGATGGTTTACACAGCCATTGTGGCAGGAGATTTGCTTTGTCTTGTCTCAATGTAGCGAATAATGGCTAAATGCCTGTGGTTTTGCTTTACCTTCTTGCACGGAAACGCGCAAGGCCAGATAATGGAAGCGAAGCATCACTGTTTATCCCAGTCTTGATAAAAGTTTGTGCAATGTTTACTGCCCACCCACACATACACCTGCTCATGTGCACAGCGTGGGTGAGCGCTCTTTTGAGAAAGTCATGGTTGAGGGACAACAAGGAGAGATGAATGATGATTGTTTTAAGAGCGTTTTGATTTAAATTTGACTTGAATTTGGCATAATATTGTTTTGAAAATTTGAATGATTAATGTACCAATACAGATGACTCCTCCATTTGTCTTCACATTGACTTAAGTTAAGTAGGGGTTTTCCTTGCCATTTTGGAGATACGAGGTTTTTGCATGACATTGGTGATATGTAATTTATGTACACTTGTGAATCAAGTAAATTTAGTTCCCTTTTGTTAGTGTATGGCCTACATCACAGGTGTGTGTGTGTGTGTGTGTGTGTGTGTGTGTGTGTGTGTGTGTGTGTGTGTGTGTGTGTGTGTGTGTGTGTGTTTTAATTGTTTATTCAGTGAGCTGTAAACTCTGCACACCTCCCTCCCTCCCCCCTATACAGAACATTCCAGGGCTGCCTGGCAGAACTTGTTAGGCTTTCTCTCTTGCTGCAGATGTCACTTTCTAGAACATGCCTCCAGGGCAAGTGGAGCCCCTGTGATGGCTGTGTGATTTGTTGGTGCCTCTCCTTGACTGAATTTACCTTTTGCCCTCAGGGTACAAATTCTGTTTGAGGCAATTTCTAAACTCCACCCATCAATCCAGCCATCTAACACTGGAGGGTAGCTTTTACAGCCCTCCAGTTCAAATTAGATTACGTGCTGATTAGGGTTGTAAATTTTACTGTTAAGAATCTTTCATATATATATATAGAGGCATGCAAAAGTTAAGCATCTCTGACTACTTATAGTTGAATAGTTAAGCGACTAGAAGAACACTTTTTTTTGTGGAAAGGCTCATCATGCAAATGTTTGGGCACCTCAACAGGTTTGAACTGTCTGATAACTTTTACCCAAGGTCTCTGATCATATTTAGCTTGTGGGCAGGGCTATGGCTTGTGCACAGTCGTTGCCTGGAAAGGGCAGGTGATTCAAAGCTTTATAAATACTCACATAAAAACCCGCATTTTAAATATGGGCTTTATGAAAGCTTCATCAGATGAAGGGCTGCACGTATGGTTTCCATATAGTCATTGCAATGTGGGCATGTGCAGTTGTCGCAAGGCACATTTTATTAAATGTGACCACTTTTTAGCTGCTTAATGCAAAAGGAGTCTGATTGTATCTACCCAGTATCATTTATTTTACTCTTAACATAGATACACTGAGTGCATTTATTAATTAATATTATGACTTTGGATGTGGGCAAGCTGAAGATTTTGCCATGATCATTTACATTTACATTTACATTTATGGCATTTAGCAGACGCTCTTATCCAGAACGACTTACAAGGTTACTCGTATTACAGAGGTGGGCCAATGTAGTGTTAGGAGTCTTGCCCAGGGACTCTTATTGGTGTAGCGCAGCATAGTCACCCAGACCGGGAATCGAACCCTGGTCTCCCACATGGTGTTGCTGTAATGCAATGGTAGGTGGTGGTGTTATCTGTTGCGCCACACCAACCAATCATGCGAGGTACCCAAACTTTTGCTTTGCGACATTTTTAATTTAATACTGATGAGGAAAAAGGTTTTTTTTTCCAGCTCCAGTTTAGCAGGGATGCTTCAAGTTTTACATGCCTCTGTGTGTTCGTGTATGTGTATGTGTATATATGAGAAATTATATGATGGCTGAACCCCAGTGGGTGGTTCTTCCATAAATGGCTATGTTCTTGGAGAGCTTTGAGAACACCCAGGACCTAGATAAATCTGTCATCGTTTTCAGGTTTTACAGCCTTTCCTCCTTTTATATGAGGGGTTTCCAGACGAATTAAACAATTTAGTCCATAAACAAAGTTCAGACGTATTGAGGTCTATGGTCAGCTTCTGTTGATTGCTGTAGACGTTCATCAGAAGCCCTGTTATACTCCTTATACAGCCTCTTCCTTTCTGAGCTCTATCATAAGCATGGGTATCATAGAAAGTGGGCTATATCACCACTTAAAAAGACCCTTAACATCATATACAAGTCTTTTGTTATGACGAACAGAAATCTAGAAAAGCTAACATGTTATGATTTAATAAGAGTTTGTTTCTATGTACTGTGAATTTGGAGATGTGATAATACTGCTGCGGAAAAATTTTAAAAATATTTTAAATAAGTGTGCATTTATTTAATGGGGCTGAGCCCTCCTAAACTGGTCAAGTTGGATCTTAGGCCAAATCACTTGGCAAATAGCAGAGCATAAGCTGTTAAGAAGGGCAAAAAAAGGCATTTGAGGCACTACATTCCTCTATATCTAGGCTACTGATATTATATTCCTCCTATACAGAAGAAAAAAAATCTTAATGGACCATTTATATGCATTTATTTATTTATTTATTTTTTTAACATGCTTCTCGATTAATTTCAGCCTCCTGCCAGACTTTTCTTTAACAGTGTATTGATGTGACTAATAAATCTCACCCCACTGGCAAAAGGTTTTAGACACTTTTAAAAGATGGCACATACAAACGCACTTTCTGTTAAACCTTTTATTATATTTTCTTCCTCTCTCCTTCATTCTCAATGCCTAAATACTCACTTTTACACTTTTTACATTTCCTGTTTTGTTTTTGTTTAACGTGAATTGTCAGTTACTCCCCCACCCCCTTGTTGAAGAAAGTCAGAGGTCAAATCATACAAAGGAATTGCACTAGAGGAAGAAGAAAGGCAGTTAGCAGTAAGGGAAGTCTAACATTCTTTACACAGTGATTTATCACACTCTTTAAAGGCTTTGTTGAGAGAGAGAGAGAGAGAGAGAGCGCTATAGGAAAATATAGAATAGAAAACAGGAGCGTTACTGAGAGAACAGAATGACAGACTGTTAATGAAACTCTGCTGCTGGAAAATGATGAAACTCCAGACGCCGATTGTGAAAATGTCATTTTCCACTACACAGTAATAGTGTTAAGATTTATTAATGGAAAGGTGAGGGCAAAGAGAGGAATGTTAGTAGGACAAATGGGATTATGGTGAGTTAAAATGGTTTAGGGAGCTCTCTGCATGCACTAACATGCTACTGCTATGTCTGTGGCACTGCAGTTTTGGGAATGGTCCACTGCTCAAATATGCTTGCCCTATGATTATCCTTGTCCATTGATGGACAAGATCAAGGAGGTAAATTGTACTCTGACAGATGAGCTACAGTCAGTACATCGACAAATTGTATAGTAGATGTTTCTTATAAAGTGGCCAGTGAGTGTTACTTGTGGCATTTCAGGCATGAGGTCATTTTTACACATTTCTGTTGGTTCATCGCGAAGTGAAGAGCAGGTGGCATGCAAGGTTTTGCATGACCATTTCGCTATGTAAGTATATTATAGGTCTTCATTATTCTTACCAATAAACCTAATATTCCTATGAAATGAAAATATTTCTTGTAGTATGGGAAACTGGAAAAAAAACAAGCACTATAATATATATAACGAATGACTTCATGCTCTTGGAAACAGAAAACGCCTTTGTTAAGAATGCTTTATAACGTCCTGCAGTGATGTGTCATACATGTTGCCTTGTCATTGAAAATCCCTCTGTTTTTCCATCCGCCTTCATCATCTCCTCCCTCTTCTTTCCCACTGTCCCTCGATCACACACGCATACACACACTGCACAGTGAAGACGATGCCTTGTTGAATCTTTTGCCAAATGCAGTGATGTAACTTCCTCACCTGAGCAGTGTTCAGATGCAAGCCTGTTCAGGTGATCTTATAGCTTTTATTAAAGAGGCGGTGCTGGTGAAAAATGGAACTGGAGTGTGGTGGAATGCGCCTTCGGTGGGTTTTTCTATTGCATTCCCTGTAGATTTTCATGTGTGTGCGACAGCATGGATGAGAAATTGACTTTACTGATCTCCTGTTTGTGAGTTTTCAGAATGTTATAGCAATTTCACCATCACTGCTTTTCTCCTGCTTGGCTCTAGAATTGAGTAAAAGTGTTGCCTCTCTTCTTTAGTTTTGTGGGGTTGGGCGTACACAGCAAATTTGCCAGTGTTAAAACTTTACCACTCTTTAACACACTTACTTGCTTAATTACTTACCTTGTTAATTTAACATGATCAGATTTTATTTGACACTGGCAAATTTGCTGTGTACGCCCAGAGGCCCCCCCATAGTTGCTACCTATGTCTGTGTTCTGTTCAGAAGTGAATGGGGGTGTTGATGGGTGTTGGGCTGTATTAAGGGCAGTAAGGCATTTTCCACCTGGAGAACGAAGACCCTGTAGACACGCATTCCTGTGATGGCATTCTTATGAGGGCATGATGTGTTTGTGACAGGGGCAGGCCTCAGCTTAGTCTGTTACCGTCAGCAATAGGCTGAAGCTCACCTGCATTCCCTCCATCTCACTCCCCCACCAGTTATTTGCTGCTCTTTTGCCTCTGTTCTGTTCCATTTGCTCCAAAAAAAGCTTCTAAGAGGAACACTTGAAGTATTTGCCAAAAGTGATCATTTGGTAAAATATTTAATTTACACAGTTGTTACTCCAGTTCAGCCAAGACATGCTTGGGGTTTGAAGATTAATTTTTTATATTTTGCACTGGAGCTTTAAAGCTACTTTAGCGAACAAGCAAAGGGAGCTTATACTTTTAGACTTTTGCATTGTGAAAACTGCCTGCCTACTTCTGTGGTTAGTTTGTGTCACGGAAAGCCATTATGCATGTATATTTCAATAAATTAGCTAAGAATCACCATTGTGACAAAACTGCATCAATGTAATAAGACATGTGATTAGTTAGGCATGCGGTTTGCACATGACTAATTATTAATGTGTAAGCTTCCACACAAAATAAAAAATTGTTTAGCACAATCTCTGTGGTGTCTCTTAACACGTTGTGTTCAAACTTAAGATTCATTAGTGTTTTTTAACTGGTTATAAATTTATATCTTTTATCTATGACTTAATAGCTGGCCAATTTTACCTGAGGATCAAGTCAATGTGTGTGGGAATTGAAACCTCACTCACGGAAAGACTGAACAAGAATTTCAGATGAGAAGGTAAATTATTTGCCATGGACAGTACCAATTAGCTGCAATGTGATTGGTCAACAGTTTTTGTTAGAATTGTGTTGTACATTTTTAACCCAGTATTTCACTGTTATGAAAATTAACTTCACTAATAAAATTCGGTTCTTAATTGGCACATTATTTTCTTGTAAGGCTACTTGTTACCATACTGGTAACCATAATTAGCCGCATACCTCCAGTGCAAAACAGCAATTGGAGTAAGTGGCAAAATTATGTACTTTTTTTTTTTTTTTTTCCCTCCATTCTACTCCAAAGGGTTTTCCAAAGAACTCTTTACACTCGTTCTGACCTTTATACCACCTTTTCCACTACAAATGCCAGGATGATTTTGCTTGTCCTCCTCACCTGTTCTAAACCTACCCTTCTGGGCAGGTGAAAACAAGGCAGCTGTAGTAATCATATATCATGTCATTAAGATGATGTCATGGACAGGAGTGAAAGAGGAAAGGAAAGGTTGTAAATCAGCCAAGATAGAGTTTTATTCATCTTTCTAACCCTGATCATGCAGTTTTGCTTAAATTCAAAGGTAGCCGTTATTTTCAGAAAGGATTAAAATTGTGGATAATCTTCGGGTAGATGGAGACAGAGTTGAATGCTAGCCACGAACCCAGAAGTCGACTGGTGAATTGTCAATCAAGCAGCCAGTTAACTTGTGTTGCGCTGGCAGTTGAAATGCAATTCCCGATTTCTGTTAATGAACATCTCTAATTCTGCTGTGGGTCAGAAAAAGTTCATGTCTTCAGTTTTAAGCCTGCAGGATGGACTTAACACAACTGTTCTATATGCCAGATCACATCTGTTAGACCACGGTTTTATGGACTTTTTTACCACACATCTTGTGTGCTTTGTCTCTCTTTCATGTTTTGACCAGTGTCGCTCCAGAAAAGCATGAGTGACAGGCCTTAGGTAGATCGTAGGATTTAAATTAATTCACATTTAGTAACTAGAAAGAGTCTGGGCCTAACTACTGTATTGCACTGATAGAGGGAAGCGATTTAGTGACTGAAAGAGTTTATCAATAAAATGTTAATAAATTGAAAGTGTTGTATAAACTCTTGTAGGCCTGTGGAAGCGCTCTAACATGGATCCCTAAAGAACATTTATCATACAGAGATGTCCATGTCATCTATGTTTATATGTTGTGGAGGGTGGCCCAATATGACGGTCATGTCCGGCTTTTTATAGTGATGGAAGTTGTTTAGAGCACGCAGTGTATACAGTTAAGACGTGTGTACAGTCAGCCTGCAGATTCTCTCCGTATTTATAAACACACTGCTTAGTTAAGTCCTTGAGGCATATGTTTTGTTTTGTTTTTTTTGACAGTCCAATGCATGCAGTACATGCTTACTTTAACTAAACAGGCCTAGCAGTATGAATAATGATTATCCTGAAACACAGGATAAAATAATTGTATTTTCTCTATTTATATTTAGTCAGTACCTAGTAGTGGGAATACCCACCCTTGCCTGTAAACCTCTACAATGACCACCTTCCATCACCTACTACGGTCCATGCCACAACGTTTTGCTGGTGTTATCTGAGCCCAAGGTGTTTATTCACACTATTAGGTAGTTTTTTAAAAAAAGCACTTTGTTCCTTTAAACCACATTATTCACATTCCCTGTACGATATACTGTGAAGTGCAGCAGTGGGTCAACGATGGATGTTCTGCCTCTCTGGGACATTGGGTCATTAAGCCCCTTAACCTCTAAGGAACCTGGTCTAGAGTTCAGTTCTTTACATAACTACCTCATAGTAGTACTTTATATGTAGTAGTAGTTATATGTACTATATTAACTGTAATATAAAATATAATGTTAGTTAAATGTAAAGTTATAGTTCACAAAGTTACTGGTCACTGATTAATTCCTAATAATTCCAAGCCTAGAGTCTAAGAAGTTAACACCTCCACCAAACATTTCATATGCACCTATTCCTGATTGCAGTCAACTTGTTTTGGCCCTGAATGCCCATTTCTAAGGACAGTTGCCTCAACTTGTTAGGGCATCACCTTTGGTTAAAGAGAAACTTTGATACTTGTTACTATCTAACTCTTCAACGGCCCATTGAACTGCTTCAAAGAGAGAGGGTCTGCTTCACCATAACACAATCCTCAGCCTCAAAACCCATGGGACTAGCTTCACAAGAACTTTTGTGGTGGTAAACCATTAGCTTCCTCTTTTTAGTCCTTCTCCACTGGGAGCCCTTAGTTCCTTGCTTTACTTCAGTGAATTTCCCACAGTGGTGATGATGAGTATGGTGATTAAGTAGACCCTCCTAATCATAACCCTCCTGAGGCTGACCAGTAGTCCAGCAGGTTGGTGTTGAGTCTAAATGTGCCCCATGGGTTTTGTCTGCTGCTCTGACTCTTGTCTGGCTCCTTGCTTGAGCTTTGAAACCATAGCTTCTCTCCACTGCTGAGTGGTGGTTTCCTGTAGTGGTGATGAAGGACGGCTCTCGCAGCGGGTGGCCTGTTCGGCTCCATTTCCTTAGGGTCGCCATCAGAGACCATAGAGGCCAGCTGTGTGTTTCTGAGCTCACAAACATCTGGCACTGAGTGTTTCCGACACACGCCGTACACAAGCATGAGCAGAGGACAACCGACGACCAGCTGAAGCAACATGTCGTGTGCTCTGAGTAATAAAGATAAGCAAAACATATGCCATAAAGAAGCTGTTCCAAATGCTCGTTTCTTGCGATTTCAAACGCTTTCAAAGGCTCTCATTAAAGAGATTTTTGGGCCATACAGCAGATCTCCGTTGGCATGTTGTAACATCTCGTGATTAAGTAGGGGGAGCTGATCGTCTTGTGGGGGTCAGTGGTTGTCTTGGAGACAGTATGTGTGGACAACTCGGATTCATAGCCTCCCAGTTTGTAGGGTAACGTCTGCCACTTTCTCTTGCCTGAGTCCCAGAGAGAGAAGAGAGAAGACTGTCTCAGAGACTTCAGTGAATTCCCTTTCTGTAGCCATATTGCGACATAGTCGAGGTAAATATGGTCTATGGAACTATCCATCTTGGGTCTGACTTAAACAAGTTTTGTATTTATTCATGTATGCAGGATGCAATTAAAGGATTATCCGACTATAATCCATCATTTAAATCCATAATCCAATCCATAATTTGTCTGCGGAACACACCCCATGATGAGATGACAGTAGCTTAGTGTTTATAGGGTTTATGGTCTATATGCCATATTAAGTAAAGACCCTTCTCTCTTGTGTTAATCATCTTTAAGCATATTTTGTTGCCTGAATCAACTAAAGACTGGCTGACATCATGATGCCTTCACATAACTAGAGCTTCTCGCAACTTTAAAACAGTAGCAGCCATCTTAACATCTCAGAACTGAGATGATTTTATGCGACAGGAATGCAACAAAGTATGAAAAAGTCTAGCTACTAATCCTTCAATGTAATGGAGTAACTTTGTGCATCACAGTTGGTTTAATTACGAGTGACTTACCTTTAATTCTTGTTAGACAGGAAGGCAAATGTAGCATTAGGAGTCTTGTCCATGGACTCTATTGGTGTGGTGTGGTATGCTAGCCCAACCAAGTAATCAAATCCCAGTCTCCCACAGAAAATGCAGTATTGCTCACTAGTCTCCATAAACCACCCAGTTGTATGCGTGTTTCACCATGTAAAGCCAGCCTAAATGATAGTTCAGCTCAGCGTTGCTGTGATTTACATTGTTATTTTCAAGAGTGTGTAAGTTTGTGATAATCTCATCACTGCTGAATTGTTCATTTGCTACAGTGGACCTGGTGATTGTTGGCATCTTTTTTTTTAATAAGGAATCAGAGGCATGCTTTTCCTTTTTGCTCTTCTTTCACAATAACCATTTTTTGGGTATTTGTTGGTATTTACATATATTGTATTGTCATTTTTACCATTTTGTCTCTAGCAGTTCTTTACATGGTTTCAAAATGATCTGCTTAATAGACCAGTAGAAATGCTACTTTTGTCTTCTCCCGTAAAGTTGCCATTTTTAAGATGCAAGACTTGTGTGACCACAACAGTGTGCATGTAATACATGTAGTATTGCATATTTAGACTGCAGTGCCAGATAAAGAAACTCTGTCATACCAGTACATCCATGTATAGGAGTTAGTTTGTAAACGCAACCCAGAACAGAACATTTCATCATGACGAGAGCCATGAGGACTGTAATTTAACTTGAAACCCACCAAAGCCTAAAATGGTAGTTTTGGACAGTGGTGGTTCCCCCATTATCATAAATCAGAATTGCTTTTCTCTGCCAGTGATCTCCACTGTATTATAAGGGGCTTATCTGCCTGTTATGATATTCATTTTAATGTAATTTGCCTAATCTTTTGGCAGACATTTTTCCCCCTTGGATGTGGGTCACCGTTCAAGACACAATCTACGTAATATTTACATAGCAAGTTTCCATATAAGGTATTCTGAGATTTCTAAGGTGGAGGCCTATACCCCCCCCTTTACTTAGTCATCCTTTTCCTTGACACTGCCCTGTGATATTGATGTGGCTTTCAAGTGCTGCCTTCACACTAGCCAGCCAAGTTTTTCTGTGCATACATCCACCCTGACTGAGGAGCCACTCTAAGGAAAGGATGCAGGTTGGGCTTTCACTCACCGTGACTCGACCTCTGAAATAACAGAAAAGCATCTGGATGTCAGTAACTGATTTTAACCACCTTAGTGCCCCTCCACATTCATATATGGCAGTGCTGCACTGTTAGCAATGATATTAATAACTCTGCCTCTGTCTACTGCTGTGTCACGGTCTCTGTGTATATCTTGCTCACTCCCTCTCGGGTTGTGTTTCTGTTTGTCTATGTTTACTGGCCCTGTTCGCACATCAGATTCACTCTGTGACAACGGTGCTTGTATGATGGCAATATTAGAAACATTATCTTGTTGTCCCGTCAACCGTCACATATCCCTCTGTGTTGGTTGATCTTTCTCTGTATCTCTCCTTAGGAAGCACATGTGCCACGTTTATCCATCTATTTTAGATATACACACATTTTTGTGACCCCAACTGTGTTGGCTGCTTTATATAAACTATAAGGTTACTGGTATGAAGGGAACAAAGGATTAAGCAAGGGCAGTTGGTTATTTGTAAATGTCTAAATTTATTGTAGTCTATTCTGTTCTATTTTCAGGCCATTTCTAAATCGGTTTGTTTAGTGCAAACAGTGACAGTCCCAAAGTATATATCTTGTATTATAGGCCTGAAGTTAGTTGTTGACTTATTTATGGATATGTACGGCCTTGCATGATATATATATAATTACATATTTACTCTCTCTGGAACTCGGGCAGTGTGAGTAATTAAGAAATGTGTAAAAGAGGTGTTTTGGTGAGAGTCGCATAGTGTCCCTGCCTAAAGAAAACCTTGCTCTTTTTTTTTTTTTTTTTATTGAATGAGGCTTGCAATAACTAATCCTGAATAGTGAACCTTGCCAGTTTATAAGGTGCAACAGATTGAATAGATTGCAGATTGAAGTTAAGACATTTGTCTCTTAAAAAAGGTACCAAAAAGTGTTCTTTGGTGCAGTGCTGTAGAATATCCACTTTTGGTTGTATAAAAAGCCTTCAGTGGATGGTTATTTGTAGAACTACTTTTATGAATAGGGTGGGAGTGTAAATATGAAGAATATTTTATAGTATAAAAAGTACCATTTTTGTAATGCTCAGGGATCAGTAATGTGGTAGGATTTGTCATTACTGTCTTTATAGCATCACTGTCAGAATATGCTTTCCTGTGCATCTTGTAGACCAATTGCATTACAAAGAGAGCATTATTAGTTCCAATTAATTGGAATTTGACTCATTACTACTTTATCAAATGCTGATATTTACCCTGATATTTATGCCATCTCACCCAACCGTTTATAGGCTCTTTTAACTGTCTTTAAGTCTTTCAAAGGGTCTCCACAGTTTGGTTCTTTAAGGAACCAAAAGTAAAAATGAACCTTTTGTGACAGTTTCTTTATGAACATGCTCAGCTTTAGTGAACACCGACCCTTTGTAGTTTCAAACGATCACATACATCCCTAACAAACCAGATAGAAAAGGGAGATGTGGAATAGGCTCGAGGCGAAAGTTGAAGAAGGGTGCTGCGAGGACCTTTGTTGTTTTTGAGGGTGGAGGGCTATGGCATCTGACAGTCTGATCTTGTCTGTAGACTAGGTGTGTGTGGGAGGAGGTGACAGATGTGGGGTCCTGGAACAAGGTAGGAATTTGGGAAAATATGAGAGAGTGAAAGGCAGAGAAAAATATTGTAGACTTTTTTTTTTTTTTTTTTTTTTTTTTTTTTTAGGTACATTCATGAAGCTAATGCCAAGACATGTTGGTAAAGGCTTAAGTGTTTGCCTACGTTGAGATTCTCCATTCATTCATCCCCTCTATCTCACTATCCAGCCATTGCTTCAGTTCACTTCACTGAGTTTACTAGAAAGATCTTGTGGATTGAGATTCCTTACATCTACAACTGGATTTTAGCATATCGGTGGCTAATGTTTACCAGACCATTTTGCTTGTAAACCTTGATATTGCGTTCATTTTGAGGCTGTAGCACATGAGAATTCTGAGTAATCTCTCAACTTACTTTTTTTTTCTTGTAAAGGCAGGTTGGGTATGAATGGAATTTACAATCTGAAGAGATCACCGCAACAGCAGCCATAAGAAGTTAGTGGAGCTGCTACAACATATGTAGATGTGTCTGTTAAAGCATAATTAGATGGCAGGCTTTGACTTAGACATTTAGGGAGGACCCTTTTTATGCTGGAGCTCAAAAGAGCAGTAAATATTTCACCAACCAATTCCACATTTCAGAGTTTACTTTTACAAGTGGTTGAGGATAGAGAACACTCTTTTAGGGCAACATCCACCTCCTGTATCTGTTTCAAGACTGCTACAGCTCCACTTAGCACTGCCACTGTTAGAATCTTTCTAACTACAGAATCACAAACGGAGCATACCCTAAAGCTGAGGACATAAACGGGCAACCTTCACTAAAGACATTTGAAAATATTACTTTGCTCTCTTGATGTGTAGAAGAGAGTACCAACATTTTGTCATCTCTTTTAAGGTTCCAGCCAGCATGCTTGTGGAAGGTGGGCTAAGTGGGGTCTAGGTAGGAATGGGCTCTGAGGGAGTTTGTACATGTCTTGTTACTGGCCCAGTTGGGCTTCCCAAATGGCTCCCATCATTACAGCCTACTCTATTCTCTTATAGGTCTGTGATCTATCTAGGCCCCATGTGCTGTGTACAGCCCAGATGGGGCCCATGTTTAACCCCTCCTGGTCCCGACCCTGGTGGGCACGCATATGTGGAGACAACATGGAACCCATGGACAAAACTTTCTGGTTCCAGTTGGGCTAGCCCTATAGGCCCCACATGGATATGTAATCTGGGGTATTTTCCCTCAAATATACACTATTTAGGTTGGCCGTGGATGCTTGTGAGATTTGCTTAGGTTAGTGTTCCCAGTGACCAGTTGTTTTAGTTTCTTCTCTGTAGGAATGACTTTCATTCATGTGCTAGAGAAGTGGTTTCCAAACCTGGAGTGCTCCCAGGGTGTTCTTCCCGCTCTAATACACCAATTGTGACTCAGGAGTGACTTGTTTAATAGCTACTTGGGTAAATCTGGTGTTTGAGAGCAAGGAGACCTCCACAATGGGCTGGTACACCAAGACCAGGGTTGGGAGCCACTGTGCTAGAGGATGGTGTAAGATAGTACACTTACTATTAAGTAATTTGAGTAATACAAGGCCAAACCATAATCATGGACTAAACTGAACAATAACAAACAAAGATATGTTTAAATCTGCACATTTATGTTCCCCAAAGGAATAAACAATAAAGATGTTTAATTTAAAAGTTCATTTGAGTTCAATTGCATTAAGAAAACAATTTTAAAAATTTTAAAATGTGCATCATGATCCATTGTTGCCCACAAATCGTTAATAGAGAAGGTTCATTTGAATTAATATTTCATTGGGTTTTATCAATGGCCTGAGATAGATCTAGTCTACAAGTACTGTTTATCAACTGAACAACTTGTTTGGTCCACTAACCGGCATGCTAAACATTTGCTTTTAATCATTCGTCAGTAGTCAACATACTTATTGTTTGCCAGTAGGCCTAATTGAGTGGTGCTGTTTTTGAAAAGCTATGCAGTACATGCAGACTGTGGGATAAATATACATGCAGAGTAAGTATTTTGAGGTCTAAGCTTTCCACTGCATGACTCAGGATCTGAACATGGCACTCCAGTGGAGCCAGGCTCAGCCATCTTTCAAATTTTCAAAATGTGATTATTAAATATAAACCATCCCAGCATTGACCTTTAACTCCCCCATGTTAATACCAGGTGCTGCTGGTATTCCTCTGGTACTGGCAAGATGAATAAAGGTGTGTGTTTTAGATTCCTGATATGCTATGTTAAATTGATACTGGCAAAAAGTGAGAAATGTAAGTGGCATGCCAGTATAGTGTGCAAGTGGTGTCCCTGTAAGGCACTCCTGGCTAGCACACATTCATGCATGCTTACTTTTCTTCTGTGTCCTTTCCTGTAGAAATAGTTGTCCAGGAATTTGAAGAAACTAAGGTGTTTTTGTGTTTAAAGTGACTGTTGTAAATGTGTGTGCACCCACACATTCACTCTGATACTGGCTGATTAGCTGCAGAGTGATTGCGTTATTTGACAGGGGCTTGTGGGATTTAGGGTTGGGCCCCAACGTATCGTCATTAGCTTTACATACCTGAGACGCATCAGGGTAAAACACCCCACATTGCCCATCTCAAAGCTCCAAACAACAGAGATAACTACAGAGCAAGTCTAAACAATTTCCCATTGCCCACCGCCCCAAAGCCAAAATAAAGTCTCAAGAAAGACCCCCTTCCCTTATCTCTTCAAACAGAGCAGCATAGCATGCCTCAAAGATGGAGCAGTTAACCGGGTGGGTCTCTACAAAGATACGTCTTTTTCAACATTCACATTTGCAGTGAACTGTTTTAATGAGTTCAGAAAGGCCATGCTCTTCAGATCTGTCCCAGAGGGGCTCTTGTAGTTCATCAGTTCACCACCTCGCCTCTTTGTTTAGAGGGTAGCCAAAGCAAGAGGATGAAGAGCCTGAAACATCCACATGGTGAACGTAAACATGCTACAACTTAATTTTACAGCAATCTGTCCCAGTGCATCCAACAACAAAGGAAGCATCATTCTTCTTTATAGCAATAGAAACCACATGCACATATGACCTGCTACTCTCGTAGATTTTAACGAGTTAAAGGCAAAGCCAAGTAAGATAGGGTTAAGATCAGGAGAGACACTTCAAATGAATCTAAAGATAGATCTGAAGCATTAGGCTCAGCAGAGATATCTGATCTGGTCTCATTGGCCTGTTCTCTTCAGCTGTTTCCAAGAAGTGAGCACTTCGTCTTCAAAGTGCTTAGGAAGTTGTGGGCCAGGGTTTTTGATGAATGCTGTTTGGCTGTTTTGGTTCCTCCAGACCCCCGCTGCAGTATTCACGAACATTCCAGCTTAGCCAAGGGAGATGAGAAATGACTTAAAATAACGAGCAGAAAGCAGCTGTTATAACTGCATATTTTCAAAAACAATACTGCTCTATTTCTCTTTTACTGCCATTATGATCTTTTTTTTGTTTTGTTTACATGGCAATTAGACATGTCACTTTTACAATAAGTCTGCCGTTCTGTGGAGGGATCATAGGATTTTTCTACCGCTGACAGGCACAAGTGTATCCTTGCATAAACATGTTGGACGTAAACCATGCATACCAGTCAACTGAAGAAAAAGAGACCATGTTGAGTGATGCCATAGAAGAGCCCCTCTGGTTTCATAAAGAACCATGTTTGTAATGAAGATATGTGAGCGTGAAGAACCTTTTGGAAAAGAACTTGGCAGCAGTAAATAAGACGTAAACAGTAACTGTAATAGAGAGCAAATGTATGTATGTATGTATGTATGTATGTATTACAATATTTGATATGAGAAGAAAAATGCACTAGTAGTGCCAGATTTTAAAAGCTGTTATCCAGATCTCTTAGTGCAGTCATTTCTATTCAGAATTGGCTGTAAAAGGTCCCCTTAAACAGAACTAATTAGACTCACAATGACACAGAGGCAGTTAGTCAGTGTTCTTTAAGTACTAAACATTATTCTCAACATACTCCAAAACAGTTCATCACAATACTACAAGAAAGACCCTTAGAGTGCCTAGACTGTATCAAGATTGACTTGTTTGCACTACCCCTTTTTTTAAGAAAAGGAACAACTGCCAGATTCATGTTATGTCAAAAAGTGAAAAACGGTTTGCTGCGGGGTAGCCTTGGTCCTGTTTGAGGCATAGCAATGGTGAAGTGTTGTTGTCATGTTGATGGCTGTGGGAATCTTGGTTTAACATTGTAACTATTGTTTGTGTGTGTGTACGTTCCCTGTTGTCAGGGGGATTGCGCAGGCAGCCTGTGAGTCAGTGTGCCACAGTCGGCGGCCATATTTCACCAGTATTTCCCACCTTGCCGTAAGGCAAGGCCACACGCCCCACTAGTGTCCACTCCCTGTTTACACAGTACTAGTTTACATAGTACTAGTATTTTAGTAGATCAGAAACATTCAGTACCAGAACTAGAGGTGGCATACTTTGCACAAAATATTTTCTGGTGTTCACCTGGCACACACTATGTACAAAGAGGTTATTAAATCACCCTGTGTCAGATCCCTCCTCATGCTTGTCCAAAAGGCCTCCATAATGATTCCTCCCACTTCCCACAGTTCACATGAGGTCAGGAGAGGGCAGAAATCACAGGGACTTGAGGAAACCTCAGAGAAACTATGAAAAGACAGCGGGACTGTTTAATTCCATGTGTCATGAGAGGCAGCCACTTTGTGACACTGCAAAATAAACAGCTGTTTATCATAAATGAATGTGGACCACATTGGTTAGTCACACTGTTGTGTACTGTAGCTGTTAGTGGGGGACAGTCAGAGTGGACACAAAGTGAGACTTGAAGTGGCATAGTACGAAAAATGCCCATGTGTTGAAATGTCTGTCTCTTGTTGAGACAGTGCTCCTGCATTCAGTGGAATGCACCTACTCTCATTATAATGCAGTCTCTTCCTAACACTGAATATGTAAGTACAGAAGCAGATGTTACTGGGAAACATTTGATTTGCGGTGAAATCATCTTTGATCAGCAGGTATTAGTTAAGTGGTTCATTTAACCCTTAGAAGTGAGTGGCTGCATATTTCAAACATTTAAATGTGGGTGTAAAAGTGGAAGACCGTATAAGTTGAGATTTTAAGTTTGTTGGAAAGTTGTTGTGCATACAGTCCTTCTGCAGCAGCATTAATAAGACCATATGCATTTTTGCTATGAGTTTATTGTTTGACAAAGGAAAACATTGCAATTCATTGCAACATCGCAGATTCAATCCTGCTGAATGTGAATGTAACTGGTGTTTATTTTCATAGTTTTGTTTTGTTTTGTTAATAACCTAAATTGTTTTTTACAGTTGCTTTGAACATTTGTCTGTGTCCCACAAAAAACCTAACTTTTTGACACAGTATGAAACTGGTAATCATACTTTACATTGTTCCCTGAAATTGTGATAAATGGACCAATAGAAATGCTCCAAAGTGACTTTGATCTTCCGTTTAAAGTTAAAAAGTTTTTTTTGGGTTAGGTTTTTGTGACATTGTCTAGGTGTGGAATTTATTTGTTTTTAAAGGTTTCTTTTGTAGTATATATTATAGTAGGGGTGTAACATTGTACCCAGCCCATGATTCAATTGTGTTTTTTGATTTGATTCATTTAATGATATTGGATTGTGATTCGAAAAAAAAATTCCAGGCTTAACCTAGTAATGAGACTAGAGCTGGGAAGCAGGAGGATTGCGGCACTTGAATGGGTGTTTGCTCACGCAATGCAACTGCATCAGATATGTATGTATGATGTATGATGTATGTAATTAATAGATTGCCTATTGTATAATTCATTGTCTTGCGGTCCAAGGTGTTGCAATTTCCAATGCTCAAGATGCCGTCTATATCCAACATATCATTCATCTTCTTATCTGCTTCTTCTGTCGCAGTGGGTCTGAAGCCTACCCAGAATCTTTGGGCTCCAATCCATCGCACGGTATGACAGTCAGACAAAATAACATTATATAAGTGGTGGGAAAAATGTATGTTTGCTTTATTTCAGTTATGTGATCACAGATATGTTATGTTGCTAAATCAGCATTAGTGTTCCTATGCAGTTTCTTTCCCAGGTTAAAGCTTTTTGTGGAAAGTACAGCTTAAACAGTCATAATCCCCATTCAAGTACAGTTCTTTCACATAAATACTTTGTACGTTACAATATCTGAGTGGCTTATTTAGTGATATTCAGAAGTCTGAACATGACAGAATGTCATGTAAATGCTGCCATAGTGATGGCTTATTGAACCGCTACAGCTACGTGCTATCTGATGGAATACACTCCAATTAAACAGAGCTCTTCAAGGATATAAGACAGGTCAGTGCTTGGCCACTACACAGTGTATGTCACAGTAGCAGTCTGCAGCATGACTGATCTGTGGCCCATTAGTTGAGACTGGCTCAGGGGCCATTGAGAGTGCAAGTTAATCAACAGCCCACAGCACGCCTAAAAGGAATGTTTCCAGGTGATGAGGAAAACACAACTATTTTTGATATGCTATCCATCCAAGAATTTTGTTTTTTAATGAAAAAAAAACAAACAAAGTTTGTGTTGAACTATTCTTGTGTTGAGCAACAAATCTTGGAATGATTAACTATATCCATCCATCTTCCACAGTAGCTTTGTGACAGTTCACAGTAAAGCCTGCTTTCGTGAATAGGTAGAATTTCAGGTCATTGCCTTTCAGAGCTATTCAGAGAACATACACATGCACAGACTCCTGCCTATGACATTCCATCCAGAAACCCAGATTCAGGGGACAATGTAGAGCCTTGCACATTTTGTCCCAAATCCGCTTGTAAGCCTCTGTAAATAAGAGGCCCTTGCAAAATCCGAGAGAAGGAGAGGGAGAGAAATGGAGATATCCCTTACACACGTACAGACCTGTAAGTAGCTCTGGTTTAGGTTAGGACTACAAAGCCGTAGCAGATTGTTCAGCCGTATACAGTCTTCAAGACATGAAGTTTATGCTAATGACCATAGTATTTTTCTTTCAGTGTAAAGTTTTTTTATTTCCAGTCAAAACCGCTTAAATATAAGTTACCCATTTCACATGAGAAATAAGCTGGCCCACTAAAACTGAGGATATAGTGAAAACCCTGCGAGATCTGGTTGACTACAAACACTGTTGCCCTAAGATAAACAGTATTTTTAGTTTTGTAAAGGAGAGCATAAAGTCAAGCTCCAATCTTTTCAGATATGAAAACCTTCACATGCTGTAAGTGTAGATAGATCAAGATGATCAAGAAGCCCTGATGAAAAAAACAATGGACTGACCTCCCGTCATGTTTGGGATGACTTGGTATTGTGTGAACAAGAAACTACTCCGAAGACTGAACATTTGTTGGAAGATTTAACAAAGGTCTAAGGATTAAATATTTAAAAACAAACAAACATAAATGTTTGTTATTAACTGTAATTACATTCTGTGTAATTAGCTGATAAATAGATGTTTCTGCTTTATATTGATTCTGGAACAAAAGAATAATGGATTGTTGATTTGATAGAAAAATCAAAGTAATTATATTTAAATTTGATTTGATTGTCCTTTATTTTATTTGATTAGCCATTGAGTGTAATGCTGGCACAGAAGTATTATGTTTCAACACACAGCTATATACTGACGCTTACAGTGTATTCATTCCCAACACTTCGTCTTTGTTCAAATTGAGGCTTTACCTAAATAATTGATATAAAAGCACAAATTGAAACACTT
Organism: Salminus brasiliensis; assembly: GCF_030463535.1. NCBI lineage: Eukaryota > Metazoa > Chordata > Actinopteri > Characiformes > Bryconidae > Salminus > Salminus brasiliensis. The sequence goes on from NC_132886.1 coordinate 15,217,032, forward strand.
TGTCCTCAAGGGCGATTACACAGATTTTCAATCACCAGTGGTATCTGGCTCCCCCCCCATTATTATAACTTAGAAACAACTCAGCCAGTTTGCATGTAGTTACCTATTAGTAATACTAGTAATACTTTGTGTAAAAGACGGAGCATTAGGAGTTAAGCATTACTCTAGAAAAAAACACTTAGTTCTGTAATAATGGTGTGAAGAATATTAAATTGGTTGAGAACCTTTAACAAAGAGCTTTTAAGCCTTTAAAGGATTGTTCACACTCACATACATATCTTACAAAAATGGTTCTTTATGGACCCCCATCATGAACCAGCCCTCAGAAAATGTGTCTGCTGTGATTTAGAGAGGTGGATTCAATAGTCTTGCAAAGCTTTAAAGGAAACATCTAGCATTTAGCATAATATCATTTCTAATAAGTTAACAAACATGCTCTCACCATCACAAGAACCCACTTTACACAATCTGAAAAAAATGGTTTTGGTGGTCAGTCAGTATCAGCTGAATGCTTAAACCCATGTTTATGTGCACCAACCAAGTTCTGATCTAGGGTCACATTTCTTTCCGTTGTGTCCTGTTTATGTATGTCAGTCTAAGCTAATGCTTACTCTGTGGTGTTGTACATTTAGCACTGTTTTTTAAGGCTTGATCATGCAGAAGGTTCAAGCATTAAGAGGAGAAATGAACCATGTTCATTTAAGGGAAGTCTGCTTTACCTGTGCTTTGAGCACACGTCATGCATTTGCCTTCTGCTAAATGGAATGTGGATCCCCGTCCCCAAGTGTGTTTGAATCTGTCAGTACGTATGCAGCTTTTAACTATAAGTTCAAAACGAATCTGGAGGCATTTTAATCGCTGCTACTCTGTGGCAGGAAGGATTAGGAGAAGTTCAGAGCTGCTAATTAAAGCCACTGTGACTGGCTGCTCCTATCCTAGCAAGCTGGATTGAACCAGCTGCTGTCTGCGCTCCTGTGCACCTTTCACGTATGACCTCCATGTTTTTCCAGGGGTTTGGTAGCGATGATCACCCAAATGTTTGTCTTAATTACTTTGGCCTGGCCTTGTTGATCTTTGACAGTAAGCTCTTCGCCATCTTTGTCATTGACCTCAAAGGTCATCTTAATCAAAATGTTTTTCTCGAATAGTATTTACACTAATTTATTTTATTTTTTTATTGTCTACCATTAAATGCTCATCTAGCGAGGTTTGATTATCAATGTTTTTTGGGTTTTTTTTGGCTACAAAGGGTTCATTGAGTAATGATCCGTAAGAACCACTTTTAGTCTCATGACCGCTTGTAAAAGTGATATGTAGGTGTGAAGAACCTTTTGAAAGTTTAAAGAACCTTCATTTGATGATCTTTAATTTCATTAGTCACAGAGTATGAGGTATTAAAGGTTCATCACAACCTCACATCTCTATTACAAGCATAGTTCTTTATGGAAGCAAAGGTGGTGCTTCTGTATCCTTTCCTATGTAACTTTTATACATTCTGGAGAAACCTATAACAGCAATTAATCTATTGCAAGAAACATCTGAGACATCTGAAGCATTCAATGCTTATAAATGCATCACAGAAAGCTATTATACAGAATGGTTATGAATATGCTACGTGGTGCCTATGCTGTTTTAAACACATTGGTATTAAATGAATATCAAGTGTCCTCAGGGTGAAACAATACAAGCAGGGTGTTGAGAAGATTTACTGTTATTTTACAATCAAAGACGTTACATATATAAAAACTCAGAGCTGTTCAACAATATGTGTAATACTAAATAAAATAAATGTTTGACATTTACATCACCACCATGCACTGTTCCACATCAGAACACGCTTAATGACTTTGTTTACAACTCATTGTAACGAATTATACAGAATTTTTAGGAAACTGGTGGAATTCCCCTTTAAGTCTTTAGGAATCAGTTGAAGTCTTTGAGGATTAGTTAAAGCCTAGTTTAGATAGATGGATGGCTTTACACCCGTTCTTCCCTCTTTTTTATGTCTGGGCCACAGTGCACCTCCTCCTTTGAAATCCATTTATTAAAGTGAAATGGCCTTTTTCCTGCACCGGCCTCTTTCCCAGAACAATGACGAGACCACCATTAGACTTTCAGTGGCTTCTGTAATGCTTAAAATGGAGTGGGTGGGCAAAAATGTAAGAGATGTAGAAAAGGCCCGGTGAGTGTGTGTGGCCTTAATGCAGCATCTTTGTCCATATGTAACTCTGTGGGATGAGAATACTCTTGGCTGTGTATGGTGGCTGTCTAACTGACCCCCCATAGAGCCTGGTTGCAGAGGGGGTCATTGTAATGTAATGTTTTGCAGTAGCTAAGGAAAGCATCCAATTATCATTCTAAAGGTCTCACAGGGAGTGGCTGTGGTGGGGGGTTGGTGCGGTCTGTGGGGTTGGTGGTGTCTCCTCTCTACAGCCTTCTTTGGAACACTTGCAGGATTATTCCATCCAGCCTTCATGCTTCCTAACTTCACTTTTAGTGTCCAGCTGCCTGCAGAGATCAGAGGTCAGTTCTGTGACTTGGATGTCGCCAAGTGACTAGGCCATACGCTTCTTGCTCTTCTCTCTTTCTCTTCCCATTCTATGGTTTCCCCAGACATCTCTTTTCCACCGAGGCTGTGGAGTTCCCACCTATCTGTATCATTTGAAAGCAGGACAGGAGTATGTGGATTGATTTATACTTGTTTAAAAGGCTCTGTTACGGCCACAACCTTCTTTTATATGCTTAAAAAAGGGGGCATCGACAGAACAGATTTCAATAGTGATGGGCCTATAGGGTGTCAGTCGCAAATCATGTGCTTTTTATGAGCTTGGCATCACTGGGAGCTGCCATTCATGAGCAAGGCCTTTCTCTGGCCCTCACTTCTCTGTTCTCAACCACTGTCTACTTCCAAATCCTTCCTTTATCACTCTTCCACTCTGTGTCTGGGTAGTTGGGGGATGTAATTGTGCGTGGATGCATGTGTGTTTGGGTGTTTTTTTTTTGTCTGTGTGTGAAGGGAGTTTTTAGTCTCATCCCCCTCATTATCAACTAGGCAGTAGTAGCTAATCCACATAATGATATATGTAGTACAGGGGTGGGTGGCGGAGTTGCCGTGGGGATAGCCTATCTGATCTCTAAGGAATGTATGTGTATGGTTGAGAGAGGGAGATATATAAATTGTGAGTGGGAGAAAGAGAGAGAGACAACCTAAGAGCTTTGACTCATTAACAGCTGGATGGAAGCTAATTCTCATTCAGGGTCAAACAAGTCTGCAATAATTTAGAAAAGAGAAAGGCAAATAGTTGTCTTATGTAGCGCAACGTTACTGACATATAAGCCACCTTTAAGTATTTGGGGTGAATTCTGTTGGACTGTGCACGTCATGTTTTTTGACAGCAAGGCTTTCCTCTTGGCACACCACCCATGAAAATCAAACTTTTGTTTGGACTTTTTCTGATGGCAGCTGCAGTACTTCAGCATCAGCTGTGGAAAGAGCTACCTGTAACATGGTCCTGTGATAACATTTTAGGGTTGTTGGAGACTTCTTTATGCGTCTTACGCTCTGCTCTTGGCCTTGCTAGAAAAGCCTGGTCGTGTAGGCAGTAAATGATTGTAAATGATTTAGTGGACAATGGAACATCTGATTTCTGATTGTTCAGAGATCTCTTTAAAACCCTTTCTAGGCTCCTCTGTATCTACAACCTTCTTGCTGAAGTCCTCTGGGAGCTCACTCTGGTGATTCCAGTCACTTCAATAATCAAGAGCAAACCAAACTAAATTTCTGACGACCGGCTCCGCCAAAATCCTCACTAACCATGTTCTTCTGCAACAACCATTTCTTCGGTTGTATGTGTAGTTCATCTTTGTACAGTGCTTTTGCAAAGCAAAGAAAATTGTTAAATATTTAATATTGAACATTTTATTTAATGAAAAAAAGCCAGCACAAGATCTTATAGCACTGTAGTCTACTTGAACATTCTGGTCTTCTGAAGCACCGCATGCATGCATGTTTTCCTTTTCCCCCCAAACACACTGCCAGAGCACATGATCACAATTGGTGTATAGATCTGGTACATCATGTGACCGGGTTTTCGTCTCTGCGAGCAAGCAAGCTTATTAAGAGCATTGTTTGGAACAATAACGCTATATACACTAATACTATGTTTTTATTTTCAATCAGAGTAATAAAACGTAAAACTTTACACTATATGGACAAAAGTATTGGGACACCTGTTTGTTCATTATTTCTTCTGAAATCAAGGTTATACAAAACAAGTTTATCCTGCTTTTGTTGAAGTAATGGTCTCTACTGTCCAAGGAAGGCTTTCTAGTAAATTTTGTAACATTTGCTGTGAGGCTTTAATTGCAAATTAGCGATGAGAGTTTGTAAGGTCAGGGTGTCTGATGATCACCACCCCACCTCATTCCCCAACTCCCCAAATGCATCCCAATATTGGATAGAGGACAATCATTCCAGAGAACACAGTTCCACTGCTCCACTGCTTGGTTCTGTGGGGCTTTATACTCCTCCAATATGGTGCCAATAGTTTCGTGTTTATCTGCTCCAGTTCTATTCTATTCTGTTGGCCGTACTTGTCTACAGAGCCTAGACAAGCTCTGTGTGTGCATGTGCACATCTGTGTCAGCAGTGGGTGCAACTTAAAATAGCTGAATGCAGTCATTAGAAGGAGTGTCCACCAACATTGTTGGAGGCCTTACATTGTTAATAGAGGATAGGAAGTTAAACTGCAAAAATTGTGGAATAGCAGGAAGAGGAATTATTGTTGGGTGGAATTATCAGTTAAGGCAACAGTGCGTTGGGACCACTGACCCAACAAGTTGACCTTACTTAACACAATGTGTTACTTTCAACTTAAAGGTACCATAAAGGTGATGGCACAGGAGATGTCCATAGTGAACTTCTCAGGTATCTTTTCTTCTCATCTTCCCTGGCTGGCATTCCTGTTTCCCACAAAGCTCTTGGTGTATAAGTGACTTATGGAATGCAGGGGGAGGGGTCTTTCTTTCTCTCACATATATCTTTTCTTTTTCTTCTCTCTGTTCTTCTCTCTTGTCGTCATGGAGATATTAGGAGAGACGACGGTGAGCTTTTAATCTCCATGAATGAGACAAGTTTCTCTTTGTTGAAGTGTTTCATCCCCTCACACACCGGCGTGCACACATCAACACATACATAGTTCCCTCCAACACCCCCTTTCAGTGAGCTTATCATGCGTTTTAGATCAACTGCCTGCAGGGTATGTAGATGTAGTGTTGTGTTAATCAGTGCATCTCTTTTAGGGAATCCACCCTTTTTTTGTATCCATGTTTTCGGTCCTGCCCTTCTTTAGTACCTTCTAATCTAAGATCTCGTATCTCTAAAGCAGTCTTGTTCCTTATCAAACCCTTGGAAAGCCACTGAAGGAAAATGTCATTGTAATGTATTGGTACTTGTGTAGACTGGGAATGTGTGCCCTTTTTTTAAAAAAACTAAAGCCAAGAAGAAGAAAAAAAACTTTGTAGAGGGCAATGGAGTAGATCAGTGTGTACATGTGATGCAAGAATGTGAGAAGATGTTTATGCTGTCCACCACATACTCATGCAGCTATAGCTCATGACCTAGCTGCTGGTGAACCTTCTCTAGCCATTGCTTTTTGTTTTTTTTTTGGGGGGGGGGTTGGCCCTTCATGACCATCTTTTTCACCTTTCTGTCCCCTCAAACTAGATGGACTAGATGGGTAGTCAAAAAGGTAAATGGGTTCAAAAACATACTGGAATTCCACAGAGCTGGACAGCAGGAATGCATTGCTTTATTCAGGGTGGTGCTAAGTGCATTAGTGTTGAAACCACACAGCTGATCTCTGAACATTGAAAAAAGATTATAATGATTTTATGAAAACTATTACTATTGTATGTTCTATCTTAACACTGTACCCAACATTTACATACTTAAAGGTGTGCAAAACCCTTGATAACACAGCGTCCACCACATTCTCAAAAGTAAAAGTACCAAAGTAAAGGTATCTAACTTTCAGTAGGTAGCTCTGTATCACGTAATGTAAAGGCTCTGTACTAAATAAAGAATGTCCTGCAATCATTTAATCAAGTCAAGAACCATTTAAGAATGAAGAGGGCAGGTGTTCCATGTTTCTGCTCTAACCTGAAGTTCAGATGTGTTTGAAACTGGGATAAAGCGACTGCAGTCACTGTTCTAGCTTAATCTTTGTCTTGTCTGGACATATGATTTCATTCCAAATCTCCATATTATCATCAATATTATCATTCTTTTTCACAGGCTCTAACCTGCTCTTTAAGTTCTTGAGGTTTACAAGTTGTTTGCATTTTGTGGCACATTTAGTCATTTGTCAAACATTTGGAGTGACTTAGGAAATGTTTTTGATATAATTGCTGAAGTGTACAGGGAATACAGAAAGATTAATAACCATAAATGCATGATTCGAAATCCTAGCATTGTAGATCACATTGTGTAAAGAGCAACAAACTGGATTTGGTGGCATTTAACAAAGAATGTAGAGTCGAATTCTGGCAAGTGTCAATAGTCAGTACAATACCTAAGCATTAGATCCCCTTGTATATCGAAGATGCCTTTTCTCAGTTGTTGACTAATAGTAATGCTCCAAAATAATCTGAAATGCAATCTTTTTACATTGACTTCCATATATATATATATATATATATATATATATATATATATATATATATATATATATATATATATATATATATAATATTATTTTTGCCATGCTTTAGTAAGAGCTTGTCTTATTATATTACATGGTCGTTCAGGTTGCAAGCAGTGACATGTGCCAGAAAGACTATGGTCAGGTTAAGTTTTTGTGGTTTAGGGATATCGTCAGTGGTTTGTGATTCACTCAGATAAAACAGTGAGTGGCGAAACACTGAAAGTGATGAACTGGGCAAAACACGGTATAAGCCAGTGCTCAAGCTTTCAGGAAGAAAAAAAAAAACATACAAAAAGGCCTTAAGCTTTCTGTAAAACAGAGCGGTCCCTTTTAGCCTCAAGTGCTGCACAGGCCTTTGCTTTGCCATGCCGTTGGGCCTGTGTTTGTGGTCCTCCTTGCACTGCATTCTTTACCAATCAGCCGTAGAGCTGTATCATTGAGCTGTGACTAGAGAACAGAGGCTGCTAGTTGCAGACCAGGAGCGAATATGCTCTCATATATCTGACCCACCCCATCCTGTCATTCTGCTTTTCTCACTTCTCACCCCGTTCTGTGCTTCTGTGTACCCACTCTCTCTGCCCTACTGCCTCTCTCCCTCCAAGACATGCATGGTCCTTGTTGCCACTTGTACAGTAAAATGACCCTAATCTGTTTGCATTTGTCAGGAAACGACTACACCTTTTTTTTTTCTCCGTTGCTGTGCGTCTGTTTGTTGTCTTTTTTGAAGTGCTGGAGAGCTATGGAAAGAGTTTGAAAGGTGAGGCAGATGAGTCTCTGCGTTTCGCAGAGGAAGGACATGCACTGGATCATGTCTTTTGATGTTTCTGGACATCTTTTCTGAATCAATTCATTCAGCTACTTGAAGTTGCACCCATTTCTGGCATAGATGAGCAAATGCGGTCGCATACATAGTTTGTCTAGACCCCACAAAGAAGTATTGGCAATAGTATAGGATGCTGAAGCAGATAAACATGAACCTACTGGCAACATGCCTAATGCCGGCATAAACCCTGCATCAGCACTGAGCTATGGAGCAGTGGAACTGTGCATTCTGAAATGATGGTGCTCCATCCAGTACGTTTGGGAGGAGTTGGTGAGTTGGAGATGAGATGGGGCAGTAATCATCCAACATCTTGACCTCACTAGTAGTATATAATTGAATACATACCTACATGGTTCTTTGAAACCAAAAGAGTCCTATAGACACAGGCATGGACACACTCTTATCACATCACTGAAAACCACATGTGAACCAGATAGTCTTTTGACCCCTAACACTGACACACTAAATCCACTAACAAAGACAAAGCAGTTCCAGATGCTACAGTATTTACCTCCCCTCATCTTGTTTTGAGAATGAGAAGCCTTCTGAGGCCTTACATACACTTTAACCACCAGTCTTGCTCATGGCTATTCCCAGAAAAATCCTGTTATCACAAAACTGATAGTTCATTTCATTGTGTCTCTGAACCGAAGCACAGACAGTGATTGTTCTGTTGATCTGAGGGTTGGCACATGCTCTTGGGGGAACAGGTTGGGGTCACCTCATCTGCTCTAAAAAATGAATGATTCAGAAGCTGTAGTCGGATCTCAAGCAATTAATACTTGTCCACACAATAAAAGAGCTTGTGTTTACATTGAATATTGGTGAGGGCAGGTATTGCTTTCAATAGCATTTGAAAGGGAACCAATAATGGTCATGAGCAGGCAAGAAAAGTCTGAGTCAACTGAGTGCAACCCAATTGGGATAACACCTGGTTTCATGAAGGTTGTCTTCCTGAATACCATCATCCATCTCTCTCTCTTTTGCTGCCATAACCCCCCTTCTCCCCCCCCCCCCCCCTTCCCCTTCAACAATGTATGAAGATTTAAGCTCTTGACCTTTGGCCTCCAACAGACTGACACATCTGTTCAGGTGTGTCTGAGAAAGTGTCCAGTGACTGGCGCTGTCCATTTAAATGTAAGTGCACAGTAATTGTATGTTTTACTCAACATTAAACCTATTGACTCACTACATAGTGTGTTGCTGGCTATGTGAACAGTTTCTGTGGTCTGCCATTTCCAGAACACCAGAATCATAGCATGAATATGCTCAAGGCTTGTATAAAGTAACTCAAGGGGGACCATAGTTGTTTTAAAAGTGGGACAAATAAATGAGAGTGGCCCAAGAGTCAAACCCCGGGGGGCACCACAGGTCACTGGAATGCTGTCAAACATTATTTCCTATTTTGCCAAAGTAATTTCTGCCTTACAGGTATGAACCTAACCAATTCAGTATTTGAACTCTGATTTCCAGAACTGTCAATTTTGGTAGAAATGGGGCAGTTGTTGCCTAAAGGGGGAAAAGCAGGCTTGGGACCGGAAGCTCACTGGACTCAACGTTCATGAATGAGGTGCCCTTCAGCAAGGCACCTAACCTCCAATTGTTTGTGTGTGCGTATGTTTACTGTCATTGATGGGTTAAGTGCAGAGGCTGAATTCCTTTACAATGGCTATGATCTTAATCTTAAGTACAAAAATCACTTCTGACAGCAGAGAAACCTGAGACGGGACCTTTTGTAATTCCTATATATAGTAATACTGGAAAAAAAAAACTCCTGAATTTGGTAGTGCCTGGCTTAAAGACAGTTAAGACGGAAAAGTAAAATTTACCTAAAAGCTAAAAGGAAAGCAGAACACAAAGGTGTGCACTATCAGCTAAAACCTGTAAGAAAGTTTGCGTGCACAACTTCCAGGTGAGTTCAACTCTGGTGAACTTTGAAATGCAAAATTTGCATCTCCGAACCAATAGCGTTGCTGCTCTGTCTGTGTGCCCAATGATGTGTTTTGTACTGTCTCTGCTCTGTCTGGGCCAACATAGAGGAAGCTCTGATTGCCAGAGTTTCAAAACAGGAGGTCTTATACATACTTATACATACATACTACAGTCAGTGGGGAGGAGGGATTAGATGGTATCTTTTCTTCTGGGGTTTTTAGTAGTAGGCATGTTGGCTGGTTTGTGAAACTGCTGAACCAAAATGGAAAACTGTTTACATCGCTGATTTCCTGCCTTGCTCGCAGCCACACCCATTTCGCAAAGTGGCATGAAATGCAAAAAAACTGTAAAAAAGTGTAATTGGGGCTTTCCACTGAGCTACATATCTTTGATGCATCCAGTGATCACAGGCAAGTCTCAAAAATAGATGTAATTCCAATTGGAGAATCACTTGGTTGCAAAAAGAGCCATGATTGTGTAATGTGTGTGTGTGTGTGTGTGTGTGTGTGAGAAGAACCTTTCTATGGCATCAACCAAACATGGAATCAGTTTGTACTTGAATCTGCAACACCACAACTGCTACAAGCCTTTGAATTTTTGCTGATTTGTAAAAGTCATTTTGGTTTGAACCAGAAACCAGTTGCTGTTATTTGTGCCTTTCTCCGTCTGTCTGTGGAAGTCTCATTCTCTTTACAGGGCAGAATGTAGCAGAGCCTTACCTCACTGCAATATGTATAAACTTGCCTTTGACAAGTAAGATAAAGAGACAGGGGGAAAAAGTTGGTAATAAGAACTGAATGACTGGCAGGAGCGTTCAAGACCAGCCTGACGTTTTTGTAATAAGGAAAGCTATGCATTTACAGCCTTGGGATACAGAGAACCTGCTGTAGTGAACGCACCCCAAGGCTACAAATTTCCTTTGTAGTGACTGCGTGCATGCTAGAGTTACGTACTGAACAGAGCCTATTGTTACACACCCTGCACTCGTCCAGATTGCCCACTTTACCAACAATTTACTCAAACTCTTTTGAGGAGTGTATATATATTTTTTGCACTTAGCTCTCTTCCTCCTTCTCCTCAAGTGTTCAGCCAAAAGATGAATTATGACTTGAACACCAGTATCTTGCGTCATTGTTGTAATCTCGCACACTTCTCCACACCTTTCTCCATGATAGCACAGCTAGGTAAAATTTAAAGCACATTTTAACCAGAAATGCACTATTTGTCCACTTGTTTGTGGACATCCCTTCTCCTTCTGCGTTGTACACAAACACAGTCTAGTACTGCAAATAGAATAGGACAGTGCAGCAGATAAACATGTATCTATTGGCACTCCGCTTAATGCCAGGTGTGAGCTGGAGGGATGTAAAGCCCCCCCCAGCACTGAGCTGTGGAGCAGTGGAGCATTCTGTGGAATGATGGTGTTCCCTGAAGTACTTTTGGGATGAGTTGGGGAGTTGGGGAGTCCCTTAAAAAAAAGAAGGGGAAAAAAGTGCCATTGTTGAGTCTAAAACTCCAAAAAAAAGCCAGTTTGCTTTTTCTATGTAACTGCTGAAGCTATAGGACATCATGCGATTTAAAATTGCAGAGGTTAGTATTAGTTTTGTATATAGCCAGTCTAACAGACCACTAAGCCCAGCCAAACACTTTTGATGATTGGATCACATATCGTGGTGGAAAGGCACCCGAATGTCATGGTATTGAAAGTTTGCTACCACAACCACCCTACTACTAAGAGATTAGTTGTGATATCCTGGCCACAGACCAAAGGTAAATATGTAAATCTCCCTCATCCTTTCCGGCTTTTGTTTGCAACCATTTATCATAATTAAGCTCCTATGTCGCATCCGGCGCAGCCCTGATAATTCTCACAGTGTCCTTTCAACTACAGCACCTATACGGAAAAATAAAAAGACGCACGGACTGACGCAAATGTCAACATCAAACGCTCCGGTGCTTTCCTGGAGGGCTGTTTTTCTTGCGTGGGGTTCCTTCCTTTTCTTCTCCTCTTCTCTCCCTCTCACTGTTCTCCTCCTCCTTTCTTCTCCTTTCCTCCCTCACCCCACCTCTCTCTATTCAGCGCCTTGGGCGTATTTCAGTGGCTGCCATCAAAGGCAGACTGGCTTAATGGTGTGTAGGTAACACTGTTGTTAGGCAAAAAAAAAAAAAAAAAAAGACTACGAAGAAGAAGAAGAGGAGTAACAAAAGGCGTGTCAGACAGGGGGATCTTGTAGGCCGGACCACAGCCCTTCAGCAGTCCCTGTAAAAGAGGACATTGTTTGGAGGGACACCGGGCAAGGAGACAAGGGGGGTAGTGAGGGACGGATTTTTTTTTTTTCTCTAATGAGAGGCAAGGGAGGGTTATTCAGCGTCTGACTGGTTAGATGAGGACCACCTGTTGAAATTGGGGGGACCCTCCTGCATGTACTCAATGAGGAGTGTGTGTGTGCTTGGGGAGGGTATGTTTACCTGTGTGGAATTTATCCTCAGTTTATGAGCACATGGTAGGATTGTACAGTGTGTTTCTTAATCTTTAACACTTGCAATAATGGTATTGCACAATGCGTAATTATGCAAATGAGGCCTTGTAAACAAAAAGGTGTTCGTTTAAACCAACAGAAGTTATTTGCAGTGTATTGTTTCAAATTGTGTTGTGACTAGCCTGAGGCATTCACAAGTGATAGCTTGAGGCTAATACATTAGCTTGTGGCTAGCGTATTAGCTTGGAGCACTAAAAATTACAATACTTCAAACAATACTTCAAACAAGACCTGTGTGTTATCCTTATTATAGGTGTGTATAAATATATATATATATATATATATATATATATATATATATATATATATATATATATATATATATATATATGTTATCCTTATTATAGGTGTGTGTGTGTGTGTGTGTGTGTGTATATATATATGTATGTATAATTGAATTGTAAATACTTACAATTTTAGTTAATTACAAATAATGTATGTCTTTATTTGAGTCCCTTGACTGATTCAACAGTATAACGACTTGTTGAACACGGATTCTTTTTAATTATATTTGTTTTTTTAATCGCAGTATAATAACATTTTCCCTTTTGTAATACCAAACCACCAAACAAAAGTCTTTAACCTGTTACACATGAATGATTCCTCAGTGTATTTTGAATATACTGCATGGTGTAGTAATAAAAACATAATGCTAGTATTCTGTCTATTTTGTGCAGTTCTATTACTAGGAATTATCCAGTAACTACTGTCAGTTATTCAGGAGCTACTATTATTTATCCTATAATTGCTGTTAAACTGCTGTTCTTTACTTAGTAGTTACTAAATAATTAGTTAATAACAGTCTAAAGAAAATACTAAGAACTATGTAGTAACTGCTATAAACTAGTCAGTAGCTACTTTCAATTATTCAGTAACTATTTAGCACCTGTTTAGCACCTAACACAATGCAGTATGTGGTAGTGCTAGTATTTTGTCCATATTGTGCAGCCCTACACCCTTAAAACGGGGGTCTTCAAGGGTTCCATAGTAAAGACAATGCCCGTGTAGAACCATTACAACTCCTAACTGGTTAAATGGTTCTTCACTGTGACTGAAAACCTCTTATAAATGTTTCTTTAAAAGACCTTGTTTAAAATGGTTCTAGATGGCACCAGAAAGTTAAAGGTCTCTTATTCAGTACTCAACAGAACTATTTTAGCTTGGAGCGTTCTTCTTCCCATTTGTGCCTCCACACACCATATCTCCCTCTACAGGGAGGCTGCATAGAAGTGGCTGCATGCTTTATACCTACACACACACGGGCGTGCACACAGGCGCACACACACACATTCACATGTCAGAAGTTTAGCTGGCACTGTATCTTGTGTTGTCTGGGATCCCTCCCTGTATTGTCGGTATGATTTCAGCCTGAGAGCAAAAGAGAGCTTGAGTCAGCTGAGTCAGCCCGAACAAGACAGGTCACCTGCAGCTGAGAGGGGGTGTGTATGTGTGTGTTTGAAAGGGAGAGAGGTGAAAAAAAAAAGGAGAGGGAGCAGGAAAGAAAGGGAGTGTGTGTGTGCCTACTTTGCCAACTCTCTGTTTGTACTTGGCCAGGAGATGAGGAATTTGTCAACTTATCTACATTCAGGCTTTGTACATGAGCACACACACACACACACACACACACACACACACACACACACACACACACACACACACACACACACTGTTAAGAGGTCTTGCATAGACCCACAACCTCTCATGCATACTATATCTACTGAAGACCTCATCCTTATACTTTCACACAAATTTACCCACACTTGCTCACACTCCACATCTCCGAGTCTGAGTCTGACCAGCCCACCTCTGTCTCACCCTCTGCTCGATTCACCTGCCAGAAACAGATCACTGAGCGGTGAGACATCCGCTTTCTATTAATAGTCGAGCTGCCAGAGCACAGTCGAGAGAGAGAGAGAGAGAGAGACACATAGAGAGAGAGGAGGGGAATGCCATGCTGGGCTCAAAGAGGAGACACTCTACACCACATTAATATGTGACTTTGTATATTCCAGATATACTCTGTATGTGCTTGTGTGTGTGTGAGCATTCATGCTGCTATAGCTGTGTTGTGACCCAGTTCTGTAGTAATTTGAGTCGCGGCCTTACTGTTACGCAGTGATAGCACTAACAGTGTTTCTTTAAGTGTTTATTCCCCTACATTCATAAGGAAGGTGAATGTAATACAACTTCCATCTATGCAAGTTTTAGGTAGCTACTGTATATGTGGGATGTCTGTGTAATGTCTCGCAGTCACTGTGCTTCTGTGCTTTTGGTCATCCATTGTCCAGCACTGTAAGGCCCGATTGTGTGCAAAGTAAAACCCTTAATCCTCTGAGATTTGTGCTTTGTGTGTACCATGGGGTGCTGACAACTGTGTTCCTGCAGGTTGCATTTTAACCCATCTGGTGGCTCCCTCAAAAGCTTATGTATGTTTCGCCTTTTCTGCAGAAAGAAACACCAAACACTGGACCTCCATATATGCAAAGCACAGGAATAAGGGTTATGACCTTTCTCAGGACAATAAATGAAAATAGAACTGGACCCTCATCCTAGATTTCTCATGAAAATGCCAAAGATAAGGTTCTTTAAACTCTCTCTTCACATTTACCAAACATGGTTCTTTAAAAGAGCCCTCCATTGAAAGTGTAGTAAGGGAAGCTTCTGTGGCATCAGTCCAAATAAAACTTAATAAAAAATTATTATTAATTATTAATTAAAATATTAATTAATAATATAATATAAAATATTATTATTATTATTAATTATTATAAAAAATAATAATAATAAAAAAAACACATCCACTCTCAGTAGAAGTGGGTCTGCCACCTTCTCAGCAATAATATTGTGTATATATAATATAATAAAATCTTGCATGTTACATGGTTGATTGAGGCGAGTGTGTGGAGGAGGGGCTTAGTAAGGCATAAGCAGGGTTAAAAGCAGCCTATCCAGGGCTTCTGCTTTGTATATTGGCATGTCAGCATTCAGGAGGTTGCCGCCCACTGCTACTTATTAGAGGGGGTGGTGGGGGGTGGGAATCATCTTTATGTATGTTTGATGCGGAACAGCAAAATTATGTATCAGTATAAAATGACTTCTGCTGGACAAATTACGTGATTAAACCAAATACCAAATGTGAATGTATGTGAAATATATTTTGCGTTTATTTTTGCTTTCGGAGTATATCCTGACTAGATGATTAAGCTGATGCTGGTGGCCTACCAAAGTATAGTTATCCCACTTTCTAAATGCCATGTTAACATTTAAAGAAATTGCCCTTAGGGTCATAAGATTGGACACCTGGCAACCCTGCTAGAGTTGATGTGTGTCCCATTTGGAGGGGGTTTGACTTCCCCTGGGCTGGTCTCCTTACTTCAAACAGCGTTATTAGCACCACGCCACTTAGTGCTGGTAATTATAGCCTGGAGTGGAGAGGACTGTGCTTCGCCTTTCATCAGTAAGATTGAACATAAGTAGGTAATGTTCACGCTGGTAAACTGACAGTGGCCTTCTGGTATGTGTTGTCCACAGCATTGGTTCGGAAACCAGGGGCCTGGTTGGCTCTGATAATCCAAACCGTGTACAGTGCCACCTGTAAGTAATTGGACAGCAACTCAGTTTTTTGCAGTTTAGACTGCATGGATCTGAAATGAAACAATGGCTGTGGAATAAAGGCACTGAATGATAATGCAAAGACGTTCCCCACTTAACCATGTAGTTATAGTATATACCATACAGGTATAGTGTTATTGCCGAACCAAAGTAACAGGAATGGTATCACTGTCCAGGTATTTACAATTTAACCCTTTTAAATTTAATTGTCTTAATGTACAATGGCTGTACTTCCAGTTCTGTAATCTGATATTTTAATGAGCTTTTACTCTAGGAAGCCATGTGTTCTGCATGAACTGCGTACTGATCTTGTTGAACTTTTAAGTAAGCTAGGTAGTCTATTGCTACAGCTGAAATAGCTCATGAGATTGGTCGTCAAGCTGCCTGTTCACAGTAATTAGCAGAAGATTGATTGTCGTCTTTGTTTGTTTGCTGGAGATAGGGACTTTAAACGAGGTCAACGTGTTGACACAGCCATCAACTGTAACTAGACCAAATCCCTTTATGGTCGGGTGCCAAGATGCTATCTGGACACTGAGCATGAAGCTTACTGAAGAATGTACGGGACTTCACTGTGACCAAATGTTGATCTGACACAGTGTGGAGAATCAATGAGGTGCAACATGTCAAACTAGAAGACAGTGCGAGTGCAAGATCAAGCACCAGGTTATTGATCAAAGGGCTGTGAATTTGAATCCCAGGTTTGCTAAGCTGCCAGTGTGCCACTCTAGCTGCCACCCTAGCATGGCTGACCCTGTGCTCTGACGAGTTATCTTAAGTTTATGAAATGTGAAGAGGAGGATTTTAACTGAATAATGCCATTCTTGTCAATTCAGTCAGTGTATATAAAGACTTTGTGATTAAATGCAGGTATCGCTGGCAGGAATTTGTTGTAGACATATGTTTAAAAAAAAAAATCTGTTTTGCATATTTGGCAGATCAATAAAAATATTGATTATTCAGCATCGCTAAAGATCAGCCGTTTGTCAGCTGCATTTCCTGTGAGTGAACATGGCGTCTTGGTCTGGTCTGCCAGAATGTCAGAGAGGGAAGGGGAACAGGAAGCTCGTATTCCGACACTGCAATGGTGATTGATGATGAGCTGGCTCTGAGATCTCTGGGTAGCCAAGCTAAAGTTAGAACGTCAACAGAGTAGAGAGTCTAGGATGAGCAAGGGTCCTTAGCCTAGCTGAGATGAGGTCATTGCGGATCACTCTGCAGCCTGCCGCCTCCAGGGCTGTGCACAGTCTATTCTGGGAGTAGCATGGATACATTCATAAAGACAAACCAGTCCTGCTGCGAGACACTTTCATTGGTTTTGAATGGACCAATTTGATTGTCCTGTTCCAAGTAATGTAAATGTTCCAGGAAGAACCCTGAGATTGCCATAGAACCTTCTTTATATAAGAGTTCATTAAAGGGTTCTCACGTTCACAGTATATTTTAAATAATTCAAGATTTTAAGGTGTAGAACAGCAGTTGGCACTGTCAACTCCCTCTCACTCGCGCATGTGTGTGTACACACACACACACACACACACACCATGTATTGGGCATGCTGGAGCACTTGCCTGAGGTAAGCAGGTGTCTGGGCTTGCCAGAGTAGAGTGAGCATCAAGCCTGTATGTACTGAGCATGCCCAGGCTTACACACATGATGCAGTTCGCCGATGGCAGAGTCCTGCGCCATCTCTGAAGTCTAAAAATTCCTCTACAGGTGAGACAGAAGCCCAGGTAATTCCCCTACTTTAATGCTACCCCTGTTCCATTGAGTACTAGCCCTTAGCATACAACAGGCATGAGTGTGCCACAGTCCTGGGCTTTTTGTTGCTATTGGTTGAAGGTGTGTGTATCTGCATGCATGTTGGAACAGTTATTAATTGAAGCTCATTGTGATCTGAGTGACAGAACTATCCTTATTCTGAAGCACTGGCTGTCTTCAGCCGCAGGAGATAAAAGGACACTGTGGGGAGAACATTGTGCTTTGCATAAAGAGTTTTTCATGGTTCTTGGCCTGTGCAGGTATAGGAAAAATGCTAATTGGTGTAGAAACGTTACATGGATGTGGATGTTAAAGGTTCCTAAAACTCTCACGTCCCATTTAGACATTTCGTGGATCCCATCATTTCAAATTGTAGCTGTCACTCAAAATCCTCCTATGTCCAAAATGGCAGCTTTGCAGGAGAAGGAAAAAAACTTTTTTTTACAACCAGATTCACATTATTTCAAGAAGGTTTTCGCACAACAGTAAGATTAAGATTCTTGGTATCACTTTTTATTTAGCTGACATTTTCTGACCCTCCCTGGAAAACCAGCCCAACCCTTCAGTTTGTTCATATGTTTGGCATTTTGGGATTTGAATGTGAAGCTCACTGCTGTTAGTGTCCTTTCCTCAACCTTTATCTGCAAAATTTAAACTCTTTTCATAACACAGTCATTAGAATTGGCTTGATGACAATCAGCCGACAGTTTCCTGCTCTATGGACACATTCCTCGAAAGCTGTGATTTCACAATTCACCAAGGAATTGTACATAATTTGTTAGCATTTACATCCTATTTACAGACCCACATGTTGTGTATACAACAGTGACAGTACAATTTGTGCCAATCTTTGGAGACAGGAACCGAAGCTACGCTATATGGACAAGAGTATTGGGGCACCTGCTCATTCATGCTTGCTTTCAATATCAAGTGTAGTAAGAGTTTATGCTGCTTTTGTTTTGAGTATGTCTCTACTGTTCAGGTAAAAATGTTCTACTAGATTTTTTTAGCATTTCTGTAATTGATTGCATTCAGTAAGAAGAGCATTAGTAAGGTCAGAATGTTGGATGATCACCACACCACCTCATCCACAACTCATCCTGAAAGTTGTTGGTTGCAGCACAATCATTCCAGAGAACACTGTTCGAGTGCTCTACAGGAACGAGAGAAGCTGTTTTTGTGCATTTGCACAGCTGTGTCGAAAATGGGTGCAACATAAAGTAGTGTATGTAATGTATTCATTAGAAGGGGTGCCACAAACGTTTGGGTGTATGCTGTGTTTTAACCAAGTTCTGAAATGACAAAAAATGTCAGACATCGGTGAGCATAAGGGTTTGAGAGAGAGGATTAAGCGGTCATGCTTATGCGTGTGTTCTTGTTTATCATTTACGTGTGCTCTGTGTCAACCTTACTTTCAGATGCACTTCGATTGGCTGTTTAAGAACTCCTTGGAGCTGGCCTCCTCTGTCAGCTTGTTTAGCCCCAGAGTTTGACTGATGCTAGCTCACACTCTTGTTTAGATCATCTCTAGAGACCTGAATGTACACTCGCTCTGCTTTTGCCAATGGGTGGTCTGGCTTACAACATAAAGCACACCAGCGGATGGGGGGTTGGTTGACTTGTGGTAAACTGTAGATGGAGTGTTCAAACGCAGCTGTGAGAGAAGGCCACATGCAGGCTTAGCAAACACGTTTTTGACCAAATGTTACCTTTAGGTCATAGCTATAGACGCCCCACTGTAGGACGGAGCGACAAAGGACCAAGGCGATATGAACGTGATAGGAAAATATACTTCACATTAAATGTGACCCTCGTTCATTGTTTTCCATAAACTGTGAACCATACCCTGTGGAGCTGCATCCAAATGTGGGCTATGAGGAGAGGAGCAAAGGGGCGCAAATAAACTTCCTGTTTACAAGATTGAGAACCTCAAGCTTTTGATAATAGTTGTAATATAAATGAGCATGTTACATTGTACACATTTGGTCCAGTATCTTTTGCTTTCACACACAACTTTGATACTGTCGTCCTGTCGTCATCACCTATGTTGGCTGCTTCTCCCTATACTTAACATCGGCCTATAAAAGGGCAAGTGCCAGACATTGTTGTGCTGTCAATTCGGCACGATGCAGACTTCCTTTGGGTTCACACGTGTCTCCCAGTAAAATGAGCGTTACAGATTACCCTTGGATTTCTTTTTTGTATGAATAAGGGTTAATATACAGTTACAGCAGACAGGAATAGCAAGTGTAATCTGTTGTGCCCATGCTTGTGCGTAACACGTATGAATCAGAAGGGGATTTCAGCCACCAGTTCTTTTTCTTTGTCTATTGGGTGACGATAGCCTGCCTCAATGTATGGTAATTGGTCCGAAAGTCCACTACAAACGAACCGAACCCTGGTTCAGTTGATCCGAACTAAAACTACGTTTATTGTTTTTAATTAGTAATTAATCTGACCAAGATACAGAGACAAAAATAATCTGTGGGCATTATTATGTTTCATTTAAGTTTCACTACTGTAACCCTTTTGTTGCCAACCAAAATGTTATTTATATTTATGGCATTTGCTGACGCTTCTATCCAGAGCAATTTTCACTTAAATCATGTTGCAGTTTAAGGTGTAGTGTGTTGTCCCGCTTTCCATTCTGTCACTTGTGTTGATGGATGACCTGTATGTGAGCAGTTAAAGGGAAAGAAATGTGAGCAGACACTTAAGCAAGACAAATAATCCCCAAAGCAGGAAGGGAAGTGTAAGGTCATCCTTTGTGAGAACGTGTGTGTGTTTATGCACGCAAACTATCAGGGCAACAAAGGTCACACATGAAAATGAGCAGTTATCTCCATCAAAATACTGGAAGGTGGAGAGACTACACATGGCACACACGACTGCACTCGCAGCAACATGCCTGCACAGGCTCCCAGGCTTAAGCTGTTTGAGGCCGCTTTTACTTTGCAAAAACACCTGAAGGAGAAGAAAAGGCCTTTCCTATGTGTGTGTAAATGTAGCTAGCCCCCTGTGTGTATGTGTGTGTGTGCAGAGAGATTTCTTAAGTTCCACTTTTTGTCCCGTTCCCAATAGCCCCTTTCAGTGTCACTGGAGAAATAGCGGAGGAATGTCAAGGTGTGGTGTTATGATTGAAAAGCGTGGTGTTGTTCACTGCTGGCTGCCTTCTCTGTTTTACATGGACAGAAGCTCACACTCGTATACGATTTCAGCCCTGCGACAGGTGGGTTAATCACACTGAAAGCAAAGTGACAAAAGGAGCCCTGCAGGGATGGGATCGGTCAAGTAAAACTGAAGGAGAGGGGAATTATCCCTTTCTCCTGTACCACCCACTGCCTCTCCCTCCCTGCAGCTCATTTTCCTGGACGCAGTGCTGTAGCTGGGGGGTTGTAGTTTACTTGTTCAATTATGCTGTCTGCCAAATATGTGCCAGTGTACTGTACAGTACAGCTGAGTGTTCCCCAAGGTCTGCTGTTCTCATGCTCCTAAACTCTTAATCGCTAGGTATATTATTTCCTTGTTACTTTTAGGATTTGGGGTTTAGTCATATATGATGTATTGATTAACTGTTAGGTCTGAATATTGTTCAGATATTTTATTAAATTATCATGGTCATGCAAAAACCCTGTATTTTACTTTTTGACATAATGTGATTCTGGTAGTTCTTTACATTTGTGTCAATTTCTTGATGAATGGACCAATAGAAATATAAAGTTTTTTTTCTTCGCCTGTAAAGTTGGCAGTTTTGAGATGCATGGTTTTTACATGATGGTGATTTTTTTATTTTTTTTCTCAAAACTATCATTAAATTAATGTCTGAGGCATCAGGCAATGTATACATGTGTAATGCGCATGTGCAGAATAGCTTTTATAGACTTTGGACGTCTGGTTTCATTCACCTCTATTGTGAGCAATTTTGACTAAGCAGATTTCACACAATGTCTTTGTTTGCATATAAGAATTAGTGGAATTCCCTTTACCTTTGCTTTCTAGGGGTATATGGGGTCAGTTCAATGCATAGGAATGTTAGCTTGCATGTTTGTTAATCAATGCTGCAGTATTTGGTATTTGTAGTACTGGTTGGTGTGGCGCAACAGATAACACCCTTACCTGCCACTGAGTTACAATACCCTGTAGGAGACCAGGGTTTGATTCCCAGTCTGGGTGACTATGCTGCGCTACACCAATAAGAGTCCTTGGGCCAGACTCCTAACACTACATTGGCCAACATCTGTGATACGAGTAACCTTGTAAGTCGCTCTGGATAAAAGCGTCTGCTAAATGCCATAAATGTAAATGTAAATGTAAATGTAGTACTGAGGTCACATAAGACTGGAATATACACATGAACCATTAGCCCGTCACTGAATGTTTTATTGTATATTTTGAACATTCTTCCTAATCACAGGTTCAGTTGTGTGGTTCTGTGTGTGTTTTGATGAATCATGGCTTTTACACTACCCGACAAAAGGAACAGAGTTTGGTCAAAATAATACAAGACCGTATTTAATCATGTCTCATTAAAGCAGCAGTATGTGAGAATTGGAATTTCTTGCTCCTCGCCCCACCTACAGTCAAAAAGTGTTATTTACATTTTGAGCCACCCCTTAAGGACACGCTCTACACATGCATTTGTTGGCATAGCTGAGAGATACAGAACCATTACTGGCAGTGAAAGTATGTGGACTGGCTCGGTCAAGTAATATTCAAGGATTTTACACATATGACTGGAGTAGCAACGCTGCTAGTAGAGACTCTGTTCTCCTTATTACATGCCATTGGAGTACCAACATGATTCTGAAGCTGGTATTATAAGGTACAAATGCTATGTAATGTTGTAGTAAGTGTGTTTTCACATTGTGTAAGGAATATATACTGTCTTATGGCATTTCCTAATCACTGTACATTCCAGTATAATGGCACTGTGGTATTTTTATCCCAGTCATGCGGTCTGAGTAACTGCTATAAATTTAAAATGTGCGTTATGTAGGCGTACATTTAAGGAAATGAAGTACAGCCTCTCACATGAGTATTCAGGGTTTAGATGGTAACCGTTCTTCTTTTTCCTCTTTACTCTCTCTCTTCTACCACAATCCCCCTTGTGACCGCTTTATGATCGCTCGTGCTGTTCATGGTTTTCTCCCTCCTTTGTTATGCCCAGATCATACTCTTTCTTTCTCTCTCTCTCTCTCTTACTGTTTCTATCTCTCTCTCCCTCTCTCTCTCTTTCTCATGGCCTGCTTCTGTCAGGCCGATTAGCACTACGCAGCAGATCAGAGATGTGAATAGAACGGGCGATCCCCGGCTTTCTAGCCCGTTTTCCACTAATTCCCTCTCTCCCCGTTCTCTTTTTTTCTCCTTCTCTTCTGTATCTCCTCATCTGAATCTCACCACAAATCCCTTTCCCAAATCACAAGTCTTAGAATTTGCAGACTTTGTTTAGTCATGTGACTATATGAACAAACTGGTGACTGAAAAGAGATTTTCATCACCTCGTCACATACATACATGCATGCATGCATACATACATACACACACATTAGGACCCCACCCTAGGACACCAGGGAATTGTATGAAGATTTTGTGACCAGCGTACCAAGTGCTAATAGATCCAATAACTATTTAATTTATATAAATGCTTTCCATTATTGATCAGTTGTCAGTGGTCATGTGTGTATATTTGACAGGCTCCTGAAAAGGCCATTGTGTGCTGGTGATCTGGCTATAAATATTGAGGTGTGCGAAAAAGGGTCACAAAGCAGATGTTAATGATGGGCAGAAGAGAGTGATTGCATTTGGACCGAAGTGTAAAGGAAGTAGCTGAATTTGCAGGTGCATCGAAGTGTATGGTCATACAGGTCTACCATTAGTGACAAAAAGTGTTGTTTTCTGCCTAGGAATGTAAGAGTTAATATATATATTTAAAAAAATTGGTATATTTTATAGTCAAGCTGATTATTGAAGTTGTTCTTTACATTGACGTAATCCTTTCTTTTATTGGTGGGATTTCAACTGAGGCGCATAAAAAAAAAAACCCTGAAATTAAGGCTCCATGCCCTAACACACACACACACACACACACACACACACACACACACACATAGTCTTTGTAGTATGGGGTAAACCAGGTCTTAATTATCCTCTTACTAGTGTGTGTTCCATGGGGCTTTCTGCAGACCCCCTTTTCCCTGAGCCCTGATCCCCTACCAGCCCAACCCTTTCATCCTCTAATCACGTTGAAATGCTCTCCAATGGCCTTTGACCCTGTGGCCAGGGCAGGTCAAGTCTAAGCATCTTCCTACAACAGTCTCTGCTGTTTGTGCTCTGTTTAAGATTACTAAGCATCTTAGTGTGGTACATCTGTTTTCAGAGCAGTGATCAGTGCCTTACTGCAGAGGTTCTCAAACCTCGTGCAGCCAGCGAGGCCCACCAACCCCCTAGACTCAAAAGTCACTATTTTTCCAAAAAAATTTCTCCTCATTAATGTATTTAAGACATTACATTGCTTGACCTTGGATCTCATGTGGAAACTGCCATCAGTGATCAAACTAGACCATAGTTTATAGGTCTGTTACACTGTGGCACTGTTTTCAAGGCGTGCTAATTTGCATTTTGTCATTTAGAAATAGTTTTGTATTTTTGTAAACCAAACCAAAATGTGTATTATAAAAATGGCTTTATTTTTAGCATCTAAAATATTGAAAAATAACAAACTCTCCAAATCCAACTTTTTATAAATAAACAATGAATAATAAATTAATTTAGACATTTTAATAAAGTAAGTTTGCCTCAACTGAAGTATCCTGCTAATTTTGTATATTCTCAGAGAAACACCTTTATATTCATCTATAAATGAACAGAAGGATCAAGGAGTTCAGAGAGTTTATGATGATTTATGATGGTATTTGCAGGGCATGTGGTATTGCAGATTCTGGTGTCTGGCTAATTTATATGTATGCTAATCTGCATACCAAGTATGAATGTGGTAGTAATTGGGGACTTAAGAACAAATGAATGCCGGGACAGACAAGGACAGCATGGCACTACGGTTTGTATTTGTGTACATCAGGGTGTCTGCTGGTCATAGGTGTTGATAGTTGAGTAGTTTGAATGGATAAGGCACTGTAATGTTGGAATCTCAGTGTGGGACAGGCAGACAATAGGGCTCATCAGTCAGTGTGTGTAAGCTGAGTGCTACCTGTGGATGAGACCTTTTTCCCTACTTTGTTTTGGCATGCACTCTGCACCACAGGCTATTCAGCAGGGTGTCATGTGTGGAATGCCATGCCGATTTCAACTCTGTGATCTCTACAGGGCCTACAGGGGAAAGCAACGGATGACAGATTAATCAATCACGTCCTCAGTCTTTTAACGCAAAATTCCACAGAACTGTTATTGTTGATGAAAAGGTGTGTGTGTGTGTGTGTGTGTGTGTGTGTGTGTGTGTGTGTGTGTGTGTGTGTGTGTGTGTGTGTGTGTGAGTGTGTGTGTTCAGACAGTCTTTTTTTTTTTTTTTGTATTAGTCCTGTCCTCTCTTTATTTGATAAGTTATGATAACATTGACTGAAAAGCTTTGATATTGATTTGTTATTTAATAATTAAATATATACATGCATAAATATATAGCTACATAAATACTAGCATTCACTATAGTTTATTAGATCAGGTGGAATTTCTTGAAAATTTATTTGCTACAAAATACAACCTCATAACAAAAAAGAATGCTTTGGAGCAGGGTCAGATCAGTTGTCTGTTAAAGCCCTTGCTAATTTGAGGTGTATGGCATTGTCTCACATTGTTGTTTCATCACATCTTAATGCAGAGATGTGTGGAAGGTACTTGTAGTCTGAGACCGTGAAGTTCAGTGACTCACTGTAAACAAAGTTTTGGTTGCTCTGGGGCATAAACACTGAGTGCGGAGTAGCTTCTGTTACCTGCTTATCCTGTTCACACAACTCTATGCTTGCATGAGCGGCCATAGGGCATCAATTTTAATCCTTTCCTTTTTTTCCCCCCTGTCTCTCTCTAGGGGACGAAGACTTCTGGACCGTGTGAAGGGCGTGACTGTAGTGGGGGAGGATGTCCCTGTTTCCCAATTAAAGGCAGCAGGGTGAGTAGAATAACTTAAAGCTATAAATAAAAAGTTACTTTTCTCCAACAGAGGTGTAGAAGTCTGCAGTTTCATCGTTCCATGCTCTAATTCTGCACTTATTCTGAACCTAGTGATGAACGAATTAATATGCTAAATCAGGAAAATAACCAAACTGTGCTGAACTAGGGTCTTCCAAAATCAGCTTGACACCAGCACCTTGTTCAATGGTGAAAATCCCCTCCAGAGTTTGGGGTTTTTGTGACATTCTGTGAGCCATCTGTTGGATTTGTTTGGGTTGGTTCCACACTACAACAGATGAGTGCAAAAAATATCCAGAGCGACTTACGAAAGTGCTTTGCTATTTACCCTCAGCTAGTTTGAATATACTAATAATTCAAAGACGCCTCTAAGTTTAGAGACCACTAAACACAAGTCAGTAAGGAGACCACTCTGCTATTCGCCCAAGTACTCTCGGAAGAGGTGGGTCTTACGTCTGCGTGTGAAGACAGCGAGCGACTCTGCCGTTCGGACACCCAGGGGAAGCTCGTTCCACCACTTTGGAGCCAGGACAGGAAAAAGCCTGGGCGCTTGTCTTCCGTGGATTTTGAGGGATGGTGGGTCGAGCCGAGCCGCACTTGAAGCTCGAAGGGCTCTTGGTGCGAATCGGCTTTTGACCATTGCCATCAAGTATGGAGGCTTTCTTGGAGCATTCTTGGCTTTGTAGACCAGCGTCAGGGTTTTGAATCTGATGCAGGCAGCTACAGGAAGCCAGTGAAGAGAACGCAGCAGTGGAGTGACATGACTGAATTAAGGAACGTTGAAGACGACCCGTGCCACTGCATTCTGGATAAGCTGCAGGGGCCTGATGGTGCGCAGAGGGAGACCACTAGAAGAGAGAGAGACTTGTATAGAAAGGGTTATTGGTCGTGTTGGTGCAGGGATTTGTTTTTTAGGAAGCGCAGATGAGGGTTCGCTCCAGCTAATCAATCACTGTAGCTCAATATAAGCAGAATTACCTTATGGATAATTACTCTGTTTAGTTGGAAAGCATTAAAAACAAATCTACATTACATAGACACTAACAGTAGTCACACAACAACATCTATGGAACTGAATGGGCGTAATTAAAAGTCTGTCAGCTTATTGTACCATGCAGCTGTAGTAAGAGAAAGTCAAAGAAAAGTATTTTTGGGTCTTTTTAAACATTGGACAGATCTGACCCTCTGACCTTTTTTGCAAGAAATGCTGGTTAGTGTGTAAAGTACTGTGATAACCACATTCTTCACTGTATGGGAAATGTAGTTACTGTATAGCTGCTTAGGAGATCCACACCTACAAAACTTTAATATACGCAACAGGTAAAGCTATGGAGCTGTCTTTATAATGCAAACTTGTCTGCAAACTGCAAAGTTTGTCTGTTTTGGCTTTTCTTTTACCTTACTAATGATGTTTTGGGCTTGGACCGTTTCAGACAGAGAAAGGCTGTTGACATGCGAATTGTTGCCTTCTGTTTAGTGAGGAAAGAAGTAGAAGAAGCCACACCATTTGAGAGCAGGGTAAAGTTTAGAGATAACAGCTGTGGATTTCACCCTGATCTCACACTAAAAGGCTTTTCCTGTTGCTTGTAGTGTGGCTGCAAACAGGAAAACATTGGCGAGTCTTTAAGCTCACCATAACTGAAGACGCAAATAGACAAAGAACAGTTTAATGTTTGAGCTTTACTGATCACTTTTGCTTGATGTTAAACATCACTAACTCTTATTTTCCTTTCAGTACTGTGTATAAACAGAGCTATGCAAAATCTGCTATGTTCAGTACGTAGTCCATCACTGGTGCTACTCCTGATTATACTGCCTATAACTCTGCCCTTTGAGTAAAACTGATACAACTAATCGAAATGACTAGGAACAGTTTACACACTCTAACCAACCACAAAAATAAAGAAAAATATGTGCAAAATGAATTATAATGTAATGATGGATATAATGTAAAGAATGGATGGAAACTGGTTATGGTTTCTGGAAAACAGCTGCTTATACAGGATGTATGTCATGATATATTGTGCCAGTAGTTTATAAGCTTTCATTCTTATTAATCTAAGAATTATTAATTATGACGGTTCATTCAGTCTCACAGGTGTATAAAATCAAGCATCCAGCTATACAGTTTGCTATTAATGACAGAATTCCAGCGCGGTACTGTAATTGGACACCCCTGTTGCAACAAGTCAGTTGAGATTTCTTCCCTCCTAGATATTCCACCATCAACTGTGAGTGGTATTATTGAAATGTGGAAGTGTTTAGGATCCACAGCAACTCAGAAGATCGCAGAGCTGCTGAAAAGCCTATGGATTTAGAATAGCATGTCATGAAAGCTCCTGTTTTTGCAATGTGTAGGTGTCTCCATCCTTTGATCCATATAGTGTGTCTGTCTGTCTGTGTCTGTCTGTGTCTGTCTGTGTGTATATACTTCATCCAATACTACTTCTGTAAAAACTACAGAGCTTGACCTGTTTTAAATGAAAGAATGTAGGGTGAGCATCTAATAAAATCTAAAACGCTCCTCTACCCCAGTTGAATTATTTGTTTAGTTAGGACAGGCCAGTACTGACCACAGTGAACACACACATGCACACAAACCACAATTTAACCCTAAAGCCTTTTGAGACTTCTCACTCGCCAGACACCAGCCAAACCACAGCACATTCCACTGTGTGAGACACATGCACTTACAGACACACACACACACATTTTGATCTCCACTGTCTAATTGTTTAAACCATGGTTTGTGATAAGCAGCACACAGGAAGTTACTAAAACCACCGTTTGTCTTTGTGTAGACAAACAGACAGACAGATGCACCTGTGAGATTTTTGCAGGTCTTAAGTGCACATCCTTATGACCAGCATTCACTGCCTGTTTAGGCACAAACCTGGAAAAAACCAAACATTTAGAATCAGGAAATACAGCAAATATTCGTAGAAAACACTCGTATCGTCATGGTCACCCCAGAACATTGTATTTCCAAAATGCCAGCGGTAGTTTACAAGGGGGGAAAAAAGCCTTTTTGACTTTCAGTGGAAGTCAGCTTTAACAGAGTATTCCAAATTAATTTAAAGCACTTCTATTGGTCCATTTCTCATGAAGTTTAGGCACAGTTTAAAGATCAGCTGTCAAATTCACATTGTCAAAAAGTCTAAAAAACATAGAACATGTATATATATATATATATCCATGTTCTATGCTGTTAATGAAATTTGTGAAATTTGTCAGTGCATTTTAGAGTCTAGACTTCATCTACTGTTTCTTTTTAAATGAATGGTACCAATGAAGCAGAAGCCACAAGAAGCCATGCGTTACTGTGATTTTTATCAAGGCTATGCACCGTCTCAATTAGGTAAACAATAGCAAGTGTTTGCTGTAGCGGCATTTTAAAATATGTATTTTAAAAATGAAGAGCATGCATTTACAAGTTTCCACAAATGCCAAGCAAAAATGTTATAGACATAAATTATAAACAAATGATCAGGTATTGTTACCAGATCCAGCATTTTTTTCTGTTAATGTAACATTCCTGTCGTGATCAGCCCAGATCTACCTCAGATCTACCTCACTACCTTGTGTTTTCTTCCTGTGGAGAGATCACAGAAGATTTGAAGGGCCATGCAAAGTTCAGAGATTGATGCAGAGAGCGATGTCAACCCAAGTGTGTTTTATTTACGCACAAGTTCAGCAACACACTTGAAGACTACTGCTGTAAACCCAAGTCTCTATGATTGCTCTCGCTCTGTGGTCGGGAGGCTAGGGTCCTCTCTACTGGCTTTCGCTTCTTAGCCAGGAGGTTAGTGTCATCTCTCGTCCTGACGAGAGACGTGCTTTTAAAGATGCAGGGAGTGCCTATGTAACTGCAGTGAACTGTCTTCCTGCACGAAGAGGCAAGTGAAGCAGTGACTCTGCCATCATCCTGCCACACTGAATGTGTTTGCATTCAGACGATTTCACTGCATCTCTAGTGTTAACAATTTCTTTCTTATTGAAACATTTGGGTATATCTGTTCTGTAGTGAAGAGGGCAGGAGTAGCAGCTCGTATTGACATCTGGTTTTACATGTTTGACTCTCGGATTAAGTGAAGTTTGCAGCCATGTTGCAGCAGTTTGTTGTTGTGGAACAGTGTTTAAGGGAAGCCTTAAATGCCCCATCTGTTACTAGTAAAAGTTAGGTACCCAGTCATCTCTCTTCTCAGCGGCAATCCTGGCTGTGTTGTCTTTTGGAAATCGATACACTGAAAGTTTGTCCCACACCTGAGGGAACATTCGGCAACTGAACAACATGGTCCTTCTTTTAACTTCAACATCCTGTCAATAAATCAACCAACAAATCACATAAAAGATAAGGAGCGGCTGTGGCTACTTTTTTATTGTTTTGAACACTGTTAACAACGAACAGAAGTGTGGTAGGAACCACAGGTTTGATCATTTCTTACACTCATGAATATTCATATAAAACAGTTTTTAGATGTTTTTAGGCAGAACACAAATTGAATTATTAGCTGGAAATTGCTTTAAGTGCTTTAATACAGGAACGTACTGAAGGAACGTCATTTCGCTCCACTGTGTACTTAGATCAAGTCAAGTCAATAGTCAAAAAGCTTATTGTCGTTTCATCTATTTGAGCAACATTGAACAGTCCATTAACAACAGAATGGTTTTACTAACTGTCTGTTTTTACATGTATATCATTATACAGTTTTAAAGCAGTCATGGATAGGTGTGTACATATATTGAGGATATTGAGATTTTGCAACGGCTTTAAAAGCAGATCAGCCAAAAGAAGAACTGGATCCATTTAGTTGTGTTCTTGTCATGTCCGTCAAATGGCCTCTCACTGACCACTTAGACGTCTACAGTCTTGTCTACATTACTAAGACAACTAGGTGATAGCCAGGAGATAATAAACCATAAAAACACTGTTCATTCTCCTCTATGAACAAGCAATTCCTTTTGTAGTTTCTTTTTTTTCCCAGACAGTTCTCCCAGTCACTCCATCCAACAGATATCAAAACGAACTGCATTACAAAAGAGTGTTCTTCAACTCCCACACAAGTCCCTCTTATTTATTTGCTTCAGGCTCTTCTGTGAGTCAGATTTGGCACCGGAGTTTGAAACTGTTCTTAGGTCAGATTTATGGTCCTCTGTGTTCCATTCACACCTACCAGATGAGAGATGACTTTTTATTGGCATCAAAACATGCATGCCAGTCTCACCCACCTGAGGACATGAGCACTGTGCAATCTCTCCGCAAGTATTTACAGTAAGGCTTATAGCCGCAGGGCCAGTAGTAAGCGACACTGTGTGATAATTATAACGTTGCCATTTGGCGGGGCTAATAAATCTAACTAAACAAACAGGAGGAAGTTTTGAACTGAAAAGCCAAGGAAGGGCATGGCGACAGTTCAGTGTGTTGCAGGAAAAAGACCCTTTGATTTCAGTTTTTTTTTTAGGGGAGCTGTTTAAGTAGGTGTCTTCAAGCTGTGCTCATGAGGAGCTATTGTTCTGTACGTTTGCATTCAGCTTTGATGGAACTTGCCCAAACCATGTAATCAAGTAGTCAGAATGCAGTCAATTAGATCCTTCATTAGAACTTGCTCTCTAGAAGAGTCCAATTCCAGGTAAAGGTTGGCGGTAACTGCATGACGTTATGTGGTGTGCTGTTATGGGAGGAAAACCCAGAACTAGCTGATTACAGCTTTTTATGTCAGTGGGTTTGAGTGGGTACTGTGGTGTTTGGAGAAGGTGTGATGTTCAGTGGTTTATGAAGGTAGAGTAGGTAGTGTAAAGTGGCAGTCTTTGTCTTTGTGTGTGTTGCAGTGTGTAGTGTAAGTACAGGCTGTGGGCAGACACCTCCTCTAATTGTTGTTTAACATCAGATCGCCTCTGACGGAGACTTTAAGTAGAGCCTTGGCACTCGTAGACATGCATATGCACAAGCATGCACACATACACACAGTTTATAATGTTTTTTGGGATATTTCCTTTGACTTCCATTGACTAAAACATGTTCTACCTATGTACAATTCCTGAAGTCCATTACTGAAATCTTTCTAATTAAAGCCGTTTTAATGCTGCTTTTTTTCTTCATGTGGAGCAGCATCATACATCACACACACAACATATTTTCCATGGTTCATAGTGGCACTCTTGTACTCTTTGTAGATAAGTAATAAATCAAATGTTTAATAGATGAGCATTGGAGGGGAAGGAGGACAATGTGAACTAGTATTAGTTAGCAGAACGTTCCCAGATATTTTTACAAACTGGAACATTTCCCTTTTTTAACCTAAAGAAAAATTATTATATTTTATTGCAGTGGCAATAAAAAATTATTTTGATCAAATTTAAATTTGATATGTTCAGATTAGATTGTAGGTAGCAGGTAGTTATCAGTTATGCTTACACTGCTGATAGACTGCTAAAAGATACACAGCTGACAGAAAAAAGAAATAAAAGCAGTACACTGCAATGCTACACCAAAGCTTATAGCTGAACAAAAGCCTTATTTACAGCATTTATGTTTAGTCTTTGCTGGACACGTTGCGCATTACATATTTTGCATGATTAGCTACGGAGCTAATGTAGGTGCAAAGAGTTTCCAAGTGATCCGATAATGTTGGCGAGTACATGTTAAAACCAGCATCGTAATGGGGCTAACGTTTATGACGTTTATAACGTTTATGACCTATTTGAACCTCGATATAAACACCCGTGGCTGGTGTAGTGTAGTGGGTAACAACACCACCTTCCAAGTGGCAGACTAGGGTTTGATTCGCCAGCCTGGCAATCACACCACACCGCACCATCGGTCGAGGCAAAATTAATAAGTCATTCCAGTCTTGGTCTGCGACTAGGCAGCCTCGGTGTTTCAGCTGCAGTACCATGGCCGACCGACACAGAATGTAGTGCAAAGACCGTGCAGATAAAGATTCAACTGTGTGGCAAGATGGAGACCATTACTAAGTAGCATGTTAAGAGTTTCAGCCTTTGCTGAACATAAAAAAAACAGTAATGCTCAAATGAGTCAGGCTAGACAGATGATGATAGATGAAAATATAGGACATTAAAAACACCTATTCAAGATCCTAATATAGACATTAAAAGACGTCTGTCTTATGCCCAGATAAAAGCATCAGCGCCAGTGATTAATCACTTCCAGTGATTCACCACTCACTCTTTATCTTCCACTGAATCACAAACCACTCACGATACCATTGAACCACAAAGAAAAAACTGAATCTGCCCATAGGGATTAAAACATGTTTCTGTACATGCGACTGGAACTACCATGAACAAAACATTAGTAAGAGTATTAATTCAGTACATAGTACCAACCAGATTACTTCAATACCATGGATTTGTATACCAATACCATTCAGTTTATTTAATTCAAAGATTTCAGTACCCAGTCAGTCTAATCCGTAAAGCAGTAAGCCTGATCATCGCAAAACCTCAACTGGCAATTGGTCGATAAGCTTGTTACTTAAATCAGCTGTCAGTCAGCTTGAAAAAAAAATCTTTAAACAGCTGAGTTTTTTTTTAAGGTATATCTTATGGTGTTTAGAGTATTGGGCTTCATCCTCCCATCTTCTAACTCCTAAACCTTGAACAGACATTAGTTTACAAACAGAGCCAGAGCCCTCCCACAGTATGTGAATTCTCAGATAAACTTCTTCAGGCCTTCCTCAAACTCTCTGTTTGAGCTCTCTGGTCTACAGCTGTGGTCCGCGTCCACCCCAGAAAAAGAGGAGATAGTTAAGCAAGTTTGCCTACTTGGCCAGTGCTGTTACTTTTTGATATGAGTAATCCCAGGCTACAAAAGCCTTGGCCAGCGTTCTCAAACCTTAAACCACCCTTGAGCCTCACTACACCGCCACCAATAGAATCACAGCCCCCAAAACAAACAGCAGCTAACGTGAGGCGATGGAAAGTGAGTGAACCCCAACAAGTGCAGTCAGCCGTTCTGGGAAAGTTTGCCAGACGAGGAGAGGGAATGAGGGAGAGAGACCTCTGTGGGAATATTTAATGAGATAACTCTGCCTCTCTAGAGTCTGATGAGACATTGGGTTTGATTAGGTTGAATATCACCCTTGAGGGCACATCTTATTTTCTAGGAAGCTGTTTTTAATCATCTCATTTCACACTCTGAGTACATGTAGTGACCATGACCAACTCACAGACTAGCATGCTCTCCACTCGGCCAGTGCCCAATGCAAACAAACGCCCATATTGGACTCATTTGGTCCAATAACATCCATTTCCAGTAAGGTCAGAGGTGACAGGAGGCGGACAGCATGGTTTGTGTTAGGATAAACTAAAGAAAAGCAGCGCTGTCTTTCATGTGTAGCAGGGGGGCTTGGGAGAACATGCTCAGGCTCTTAGACACATGGAAGTCTGCTTAAGCTTCCACTACGTCACCTCTTAGAACCCAGCAAATGTTTAATAGAGATATAAAAGCATCCGTATTAGGCCCTGACTGTAGTCCCCACCCAGTCATCAACTGTGACAAAAGTTTAAGTAATCCAGTGCAGTATGCAGTAGGGTTTGTTTGCTCAGCTTGTCAGCTCCATTTGAAGAAGATCGGATACTAGACAGATGTCCTTTACTTTATCGCAAAGTGACTAGTAACTTGAGATCATTTTACAGAGGCATGCTGTAGCAACCTCATCATCTTATCCATTTAGTCCAATTCGGAACCCCTGTATTCCCTTCAGCAGTTCTTGGGTCTTCCTTGAGGTCTCCTTCTAGTTGATCGTGCCTGGTACATTTCCAACAAGAGGTGACCTAGGGGCTTCCTCATCAGATGCCAGAACAATCTCAGCTGGATTCTCTCAAAGCAAAGGAGCAGCTCTCCTTTAAGCTCTTCTCAGATAACAGTGAGCCAAGCCACCTGACGGAGAAAACTCATTTTGGCTGCTTGTATCTGTGATTTCCTTGTTCAGCAGTGCAGTCCTGTGGTCAATTTTACTATAGGTCACTAACGGTTACTAGGTTACTATAGGAAAGTATAAGGATACTGCTTTCTCCCTATAGGTAGAGGGTAAGAACCTATCCCCTACCTATAGGGAGAAAGCAGTATCCTTGTCCAGGATACAACCATGGCTTTAGACCTTTAATATGGATTGATAAACTAGATGCCATCTGCCCATTACAGGGGTTTTTGTATCCGGATAGTATCTGAATATATTTTGACCGGACTGTTTGCGCTTTTGTTTTTATTATTAAAATACGTCGCCAGTGTAGCCAGATTTGATTATACTTTTCAGCGTAAAAAAAACTCAACTTTCTGCCTGTAAATAATGGTTTCTCATCAAAATTGCCCGGCTCCAGGTCACTGTGAACAGTTCAGAGGAATGATGGTGGTTCTAAAATTTGGTGGAACAGATGATTCTCGCATACCCTTGACAACTCCTCAGAAAATGCAACTATTTAAACCGCCAAACTCTAATACTTTACCTTTTTTACCTTTACTTCTCATCTACTGGTAAATAAGCATGAGCGCTCACACGAGAGAGATTGAGATAGATCAAGGAGAGATCCACAGTAATAATTACTCATACTTAACATTGGTTTTAGCAGACGATCACAATGCATCCTGGGGCATTAACACCTGGTTTGTGACAAGTGAAACATAATCCGATAATCAAAAACTCCAGGTGTAAACAGTCTCGAAAGGTCTTGAAATGTTCTTAAATGTGAGGGTGACAATTTGGGTATTCAGTCTAAAGTAATTCTGTAAATAGTTGATGTTTTTTTAGATTGGGGCTGCTTTCATAGATGACTTATAAGATTAAGTCACCAGAAAAATGGTTTATCAATACAAGCAGTATGGCAGTGTATTACAATAAACTGTAATTGATTAAATATGTCAGTGCAGTGTTTTGTGTATATTGTGGTTATCGTCAGTACAGAACTGCAAATGTCATTAAAACAAAGCATAATTGGTTAATTAGTGTTGGGTTTAGGTCAGCACAGTATGTAAAACATACCTCAAATATCAGTATTGTTATACATTTTGTATATTTTTGGCCATATTGCCCAGCCCTAAGATGATGATGATCAAATAGATTTCAGCCCCTTTTTTCTTTTCCCACTCTTGCTGTAACTCTATCCATATATGGATTATTTTTCTCTTTGTTGTTTACAATTATCTTGTTTCCTGTAATTACAGATGATGCTTATCATTACTGCAAACATTAAAAACATGCCTCTCCAAAATGGTCACCATCTGAAAAGACAGGAATGGAGATGCATGTTTTTCACTAGACAGCAGCGTTATGTTTTTGCTTGTTGGTTTGTTTAAAGCATTAAAAAGACCCCAAGGCCTTAAAGTGTCCTTGCAAAATGGATTTGAGGGTCCTTTAGTACATACAGTATTAAAACACCAGTGAATATCCATCATTAATAGCATGCCGTCAGGTATAAGTACAGTATGAGTACAGTAAAATCATATCATGGTAGATTACACTTTCAAGCTTATACCCACTTTTTGGAAGAGGCGCTGCCACCTATTGGAAACTAGTAAAATTACAAGCATTAGATAAAGATATGAAAAAGCATGGGGGAAACCATTGTGTAATGTTTTAGTTTATAAATGAAAATCCTTTATTTGGTCGGGGTCATCTGACCATTGTTTTTACCTGAAAGTTTAAATTACAATCTTCTAATGTTAGATCCATTAAAAACATTATTTTTTGACTTATTTTTCATGACAGAAAACAAACAGTAAACAGCACTGCATGAGTTAAAATGAGTAATAGGCAGACATGGTGAGACCTGTAGATGAAATTCATCTTCATTACCCACAGAAATCGCTCTTCCAATCTGTCACAATTCGTCTGCAGCTCAGTGGACCTCCGTTCAACTATTTTCCATTAAGAAATTCATATATACACTTAGTATATTGGTTCATTAAATTTGTAAATTATATGTTCATTAGATGGGGGGAATTTAATAGTATGTATTCATTAAAAGACTAAAATCGACAAGACCAAGAATGTTCAGTTATAGAGTAGAGCATCTGTGTGTGTGTGGGGGGGGGGGGCTTGAACCCATGGCTAGCATTCCCATGCTCTAATTTTATTAGTGTGTTTTCAATGAAGAACTCAAACACACACAGATAGACAGACACTCATCATGATGTTGAATGTATTAAGAAAACACACATTGGAATCCAGTTCTCTAACCTAAACACAGCTGTCCTGTCCCCTCCTCCCACACACACACACAACTGGACTGGACCGGTCACCTGCATGTTGTTTTATTGAGGCTCTGTTATATGAAATCTCAGTTGTCTAGAAGATATTTAAAGTGCTGGAGCCAAAATTCACTGTTAACAGTGTTAAAAACTGTTACAGGTCTCTTACCATACATATTAGGTCATACATATTGCAGATCTCAAGCAAAACCTTGTATCTCTTTACAGGAGAAGAAATGTATTGTATGACTTTACAGGAGAAGGAAAAAAAACAACTTCTTAACTTTCAATGGAAGTCGGTGTAAAACATTAATGTACATTCGTTGTGAGATTTTGACACAGTGTAAAGAACAATTGCAATATTCACATTATGCCAAAATCATCATCTCTTAATGCTGAATTTTGGCCGACACTGATCAAATATTTGTGTTTTATATAAATAACACATCCACACAGTTAGATAATAGTTCTGCTGATTAATACTGAAGTAAAATCACTGTTTTTAGTATCAGTTTCTATAATGAGACATTCTGCACAGATTGATTTAGTAGAAACATTTCTTAAAATGACTTATAGTGTGTTAATATCTTGTTTGTAGTGGTTGTATCTTGTTTGTAATATGTATTGGTTGGTGTGGCGCAACAGATAATACCACTACCTGCTAATGAGCTACCTCACCACATGGGAGACTGGGGTTCGATTCCCAGTCTGGGTGACTATGCTGCGCTACACCAATAAGACTCCTAACACTACATTGGCCCACCTCTGTAATATGAGTAACCCTGTAAGTCGCTCTGGATAAGAGCGTCAGCTAAATGCCATAAATGTAAATGTTTAATATCTTATTATCCAGTCTGACTCTTCTCCCTGACTATTTACTGCAGTCAGGTATTTAGTATACAGTTCTGCTGTAAGATAGTTGTACTTTACAGCTCTTTTATTTATGTTCTGAGAACGTCCTAACTGCTGCTGGCTGGGAATTGAGGACACCAGGTGGGCCTCTGAACACGGGATTGGGATTAAAATAGCAGATACCTGATCCATTAAAATGTGTCATGTGGATCAGCCCCAATCATAATCCACTGGACCAGATTGGGACATCACTAGTGTATATATAAATCTGTGTAAATAAAGGGCAATTTGATAATTAACTGGTAGAGAGAGTGTTCAATATAATGCTTGCTCAACCACTTAAGAATCTTCTTTGCAAGATCTTTTCTATGGAAATTTGCCTGGGCAGTAAGTGTTTGTTTGCCTAGTAAAAGATTAATATTGGAGTAAATACTTGAATGAATTAAACATGATTGCATTAAATATTACTATACATGATGTTTTTTGTTTGTTTTACCCCAGTGCTGGTGCTTTTATTTCAGCAATCATGTATAAGTATGCACATCTATTATTATAATCCTAAACTCCCAGCTTCCTTTAACCTGCAGTAACAAAAAAGGAAAACAATCTTCAGTCCACTTGATTATTTACTTCTTATCTAATAACTCGTTTTGAAGAGAAGAGCCAGCTGAAGCAGAATGTGAGTGTGTGTCTGAGTCGGTCTGCTTGGCACTGTGCCCCAGTTGGCCGATGTCCTAGAAACAGGTTATCAAGGCCAAATCAATCAAACTCTACTGTGCCCTGCTGTGATGTGGCGCTGAATGTTTCCTTGCGCCATGCCCATCACTGCTGCCGCTGAGCATGCGGTGTGACAGTTAAAATCATCCCCCGAGCCTCAATCCCAAAGAACAATGGGTCCCCGCAAATCCTCAGGGCCAGCAGAACGGAGCGGGGTGATCCAGAGGGAATCTGTCGGCTCATGGATTCTCTTGGCTGTACGGACAGGAAGTGAGGTGCGTGCTGGGTAGCCAGGCTGGTAAGGCCGGGTGGCTTAAGCACATAGAATAGGTTCTATTGTGGGCATTGTGAGGAGGGGGATTTGCGCCACAAATGACTCAGTCTAGTGCACGTTAATGTGGCTGGAAGTCTTTCTTTTTTCTGGCTGCATGGAAAAAAAGAGCATGTTTTTAAATGGGTGGGTACAAGGTCTAACATCTGAGCGTCTAATTAGGATGACGGAGGACATTAAAGCTGTGTCATGTAAGAAAAGTGTTACGATAAACTTTCTTGAAAATAAAGGTGCTACAAAGGGTTGCTTGAGTGATGCCATTGAAGATCCAGTGCCCTAAAGGATCTGTGGGTTTGAAGAACCATTGAGAAGGAACCTTTCCATTAAGTAAAGCTTTTCCACACTCCTAAATCTTTCACAAACATGGTTCATTAGGACCATTTTAAAGAGTGCAGTGTGCTAATTTAGAATTGAATCCTTTCAGAAGCTCCATGATATTCCAGAAAATCCTGTGCACTGCAGTGAATTTCTCATTTACGATATAGTTGCGTCTTCACTGCAGTACAGTCTTGTTTTAGTAAGTAGACTTTGTGTTATGTGTGTAAATATTGTGTAATGTTTTTGTATATTTGTGTAATTTTGCATCCAGAATACACACACACACACATTACACATTAAACGTCTATGATGCAAACATTCTGGTATGCACTTTCCATCCAGCTGACAATTTAAACCACACCTAAATCTAAATTAACCATTCAAACCACACCTTGATCTAAGTCTCCCCTGAAGAAATTTAGCTTAGCCGAATGGCACAACAATTACCAGCATTTAAGTCTGGAATAGTTTTTCAGAGAATATTGGGAACGTATACAAGCATTATAGACGTCTCTAAAGCCAGATTAAAAACATGCATGTTTTGGCTAGTACATATCCTGTGCATTGGCCTTTTTGGTTCTCCTATTGTTCATATCTGTCCTGTTACTTTATTTAGAGCATTATACTCTAAATAAAAAAAGTTTTGGGACACCTGCTTGCTCATCGTTTCTTCATAAATCTACTTAAAAAAAGTTAATCCTGCTTTTTTTTTTGGAGGAACTGTCTCTACTGTCCAGGGAAGGCTACTACTACAGAAGGATTTCGTAAGATTTTGGAGCTTTGCTCAGAGGATTTGATTGCATTCAGCATCAGGGGTGTGTTGGATGATCACAACCCCGCCTCATCCCAAAAGTACTGGATATAGCACTATCATTCCAGAGAACATAGCTCCTCAGTGCTGGGGAGGCTTTATACCCCTATTGCCCATGCCTGACATTAGGCAGGGAAGGTTAATGTTAATCTGCTCCAGAGAATCCGGTTCTATTGGCAGTGCTTCTCTACAGGGACTAGGCAAGCTGTGTGTGTGCAGTTGCATGCATGCATATATTAGAAGATTATATATTAGAAGTTCACAAACATTTGGACATAGTGTGTTTTTATATTTCTGATATATATTATGTTGAATATATCAATGAAAAAGCTCAAGCTGTGAACATGTGAATACTCTACATGTTCAAAAACAAGGTGCCTTAAATGGTTCTTTGAGTGGTGCCATAGAAGAACCCCAAAAGTACCATGTGTGTAATAGAGATGTGTGTAAGTGTGAAGAACCTTTTAAATTATTAAGGAAACTTTGAATCAGCTGAAGATTTTGTGGACCTTAAAAGGTTCTTCACGTATTCCAAATATGGTTCTTTATGAAAGCACAAGTGGTTATTTTATGGCATCACTGAAAGATCCGTTTGAAGCACCTTTCATTTTAAGTGTCTAGCTGTTTCAAAAGAGGTTTAATCAGCGGTGTTTTGGAGGCCTGAAGCAGTGTGTTTAATGAGTTTAATAATCAGACATGGTGAGACTTGCGGATTAAATGTATCTTTATCTCTCAGTTAGCCACAGAAAGTCTAGATCTTTCCACAACTGTCAATATTTCACTGTAGCCTGATGATGTTATTTGCACACAACTGATGACTGAAGAATAATTTTTATCTAACCAAGAAATACACAGCATGTAGGCAAATGTTCACATATTGTTTCATCACCCCACTTATTCATCTCTATTGTCATGAATATATTGCTCAACGTCTAGATGAAACGTCTGTGCTGTGTTTTTGAGTTCTATCTCTAAAGCCGAAACCTCAAAACCAGGACTGACAGGCTTCTTCCACTTAATGATTTGTAGAGTCAATGTAGGTTAAGCAGTGGTTCCAATAATTACAGTCAGGAAGAGGATTTGCTTGAAGGGGGAAGAGTTGAACCACAGTAAAATGTATTGCAGTACATTAAATGTGGTTGACATTTAAGCAGCATAATATTTGACCTGATTTCTGATAACATTTTACTATACAGGAGTTTACATATTGTCACATGACTCCTACATTAGGCCTTCAAGCCGACCAATATGAACCAACATATACAATATATGTCCAAATGTTTATGAACACCCCTTGTAATTAATGCATTCAGCTACTTAAGATGGCGCCCATTTTGCTGAGATGCACAGATGTGCAAATGCGCACACAGCTTGTCTACTCCCTGTATAGAAATACTGCCAATAGAATAGAATTTATAGAGCAGATCAACATGAACCTATTGGCATCATGTCTATTGGCAGGCTTGGTCTAGAGGGGTATAAAGCCCCCAGCATTGAGCTGTGGAATAGTGGAACTGTTTTCAGAATGATGGTGCTCCAGCCAATACTGGGGTGGGTTTGGGATTTTAGGCATGAGGTGGTGGTTGTGATCATTCAAGCTCCTGGTTTTACTAATGCTCTTGTCTCTGAATGCAATCAGATAATCACAGCAAATTTCCAGAATCTAGTAAAAAGATACAAGAAGAAACAATATATTTGCAGGTGTCCCAATACTTTATTCATATAGTGTACATACACAAGGCTTATTACTGTGTCAGTTG
This sequence comes from Salminus brasiliensis, assembly GCF_030463535.1. NCBI lineage: Eukaryota > Metazoa > Chordata > Actinopteri > Characiformes > Bryconidae > Salminus > Salminus brasiliensis. Next base: position 15,258,538 of record NC_132886.1, read on the forward strand.
TCATACAGTAACACTTGCTGAGGTGAGCCTGCATCAAAATGGACAGCTTTTGTAACAATTGGCCCATGGAGGAACAAGCCTTTCAGAAGGTAGGAGGTTTCAGATAATGTAGGTTCTTGTCAGTTGTCATGAATGCTTACCTGATACACAGGTGTCATGTAGCCTTAAAAATAACAAAAGACAAAGTGCTTTGTAGGTACAATTAATGAATATTGATGCATGAATAAAACACAAAAGAAGCCGTGTTTAAGACCTAGTCAGCTGTTCTTTTTCTGGAGTTTGATGAAACAGACTGTCAGTTTTGAGTATTCTGAATATTTTACCCTGCTCATTCATGTTCAACCTGTCCTGCATTAGTCTACAATTGTGTGTTATTCATAATAAAATGTGAATGGGCTATGGCAGCATGTCACATCAGTTCGTCGGGAAAATATCCTAATGCCTAGAGAAAAACAGTGAAGCAGGTAATTGATCCAGTTAACAAAACTGTCCACCGTCTTTTGTCGTGTTTCTCTCAATGGCAGCTGTGCCTGGGGGGTAACCATTCTGTAATCACTCAGGTATGCAGGCAAGTTTGAAAGAAAGGGCTTACTTCCCTTCTTTAACCAGGATCGCAGTACTTGGATGAGGTGTATTTTGTTTAAAGGAAAATCTAGCCATAATGCATTACATATACAGAGTTGCACCTAATTATTTAAAGCCATTTATTTTGGCTGTTAAAGTTGTTTTTACCAGCAAAAACACAGGTTACAGTACAAAATGCTAGTAAGCATATTTACAGTAAAAAGCATCAAGAATTTCTCATTTTGAAAAAAGAAGTTAATTTTTTTGTGAGATCAGCTGCTGGATGGCTCTATAACCATCTCGCCAGATTTAACACCATTAAGCTCTGATTTACCAAACCAGGTGTTGGATGATGGCTATAAATAATACTAGGCTCCCATTTGGAGATCTTATAATAAACACAGTGATGTAAAACCACTATTTTGAATATTTTTTCTGTCCTGATATTCACACATGCCTAAAACCTAAAATCAGAAGACCCCCCCCTTCAATTAGGGGGTGAACTGATGTTGTCTTGTTTCTGATCCCCTAGCACTATTGCAGGGGGAAGTTCCATCTCTGCCCTGCTGTGTTCAAGCTTGTTAAGCATTCATCACACCCTATCAAAAGGCTGTGTTTACTAAGGCAGTTTAGAGGTCTGGGTCAAAAGAAAGCTTCTCCAGGCTCTGTTCTTCCTCTAATAACTGTGCAGCTACTTTAATGGTGGGAGGAGTCACTGTTAAGAGCTGAGTCATGTAATGATTTAGAGTGTGTTATCAAGCCCTTGATTAGTCAGGTCTTTTGTATTTGGTTAGGGAGTCAATAAGCCATGGGTGCCAAATCTCACCTGTAAAGGGCTGGTCAGAGTGCGGGTTTAAGAGTAGCAACCTGTCAAGTAAAGGCTTCAGTTTAGTGGTTGGATAAGACTGGACTGGTCATCCCTGCACTAAGACTATGGCCAAGATACCTAATACACTGCTTAATATATCCTGGAGTGCATTAGGTGTCTTGACCACAGTCTTGCACAAAATTGTGATGCCTGAGAATTGGAATTGGTATTGGTTTCCCCTACAGCCAGCGGTTGGAGGACTGGGCCATTGATGACAGGGTAGTAGGTTCGATACCTGGGTTGGGCAAGCTGCTGCTGTTGGGCTCCTGAGGAAGGCCGTTAACAATCACTGCTCCCCAGACACGCGGGGCGATGGCTGCCCACCACTCCTGGCACGTCTGCCCACTATATCACTGAATGCACAGATGGGTTAAAGGCAGAGGCCAAATTCTAGTGGAATTCCAGCTTTGCGTGACCACTAAAAGACACACTTGCACGCATTTATGAACAAGCAGAGAGATACGGAGCAGTCATTGAAAGTGAAAAAAGCATGTGGACTGTGGTGGGCTAATAATATAGGATTTTACACAAATGTGACTCAGCATTACAGTTCTTGCGAGCGTTGTACTGGAGCGTTGTACTTGTAATTGGAAAATCAACATGAGTACGTAACATTTTGGCCATAAGATAACAGCTGCAAAATGTTGCTGTAACTAGTGGTGCTGTAACTATTGTGTAGCCCTAATGTACAGTGTATATACTGTACACTCATCATGATAGTATATTAGTACACTATTTTTGCAGGCAGTGTATTTAGTTTAGTCAGAAATCACACTCTGTACAAAGCCTAGGTTTAATACAGTGAACCCTGCAGAGATACCGTACACATGTTGTGCACTGCTTCTCGTTTTCAAAGTCAGACTCAGGTTGCAGGGTGGTAATTGTGGGTAATGGAGGGTCTGGCTGGATTGCTGTGACCAGGGCTTCCTCTCCCCTCCTGGCCTGTGTGTCTGGAGGCTCAGCTAGGCCCTCACTGGAACCAGGTGGCCCTTCAAATTACACCTAATTCTGTCTCTCCCTGCCAGCCATTAATTGTAGGGTGTGAAACTCTTTCAGTCTGTGAGTTTAGTCTGTGTGTGTGTGACGCAGAGAGGGAGAGAGAGACCGGGTTTCTATGGTATGCACTTACTCACACAGGCATACTTGAATGAAATCTCACTAAAGGCCATCCTAAGTGACCCCACCTACTCTCCACCCTTACTTGCTCTCCCTCCCTCTCGCTGTCTCTCTCTCTGACTTAGTGTGGACTACAAAATGCGCTAATGATCATCTGTCAGTCACTCTATAACTCCAGTGCTGCTCTGGGAGGGACTCCGCCAACAGCAATAAATCTCCTCTTCTTATACTGCATGTCAGATGAGCTTTATGCTATGTGAGGAAATGTAATTATCTAATGTCGCCACCCTGTGGTGTTCCAGTAGAGTTGCAGCTTACAGATCAAATCATAAAAAAAAGACCTACAGGATGTAAAATATTTTGTCTGTGTGGCCATCATAATGACATAAGCAGACCTTTTAAGATATGCACTTCAGCACAGGTGCTCAGTTGTGACCTCCAGATCACACTTGTGACCTCCTTTTGCTACCAGCCATCATAGACATTTAGTCCCTTTGCCACAAATGCAGACAAAGGCCTATTATGGGACCACTATTTCGTTAATGGAGTGTGTGTTTCCGGGGGGTGGAGGGGCAGGGTGGTTGGGCTGTGTGTGAGAAAGTGAAAAAGAGAATTCCTGATTCTGATTGGATTCTAATACAATGCTCTCAAAACAGTTGGGAAAAATCTGTTCTTCACTGTGTGTCTCCAGTGATTGACAGCCTCTAAAGCACAATAAGCACATTTACATCAGCTTAAGCTTTAAGATATGTTAGATCAAACTGATTGTAATGTGGCAATGTGGCATTTACAACCCTTTTTATTTGAGGGTACAGTTTCTACTCTTATCTAATAAGAAATAATATGAAGGTGCCCCTTGTGTGCTTTCTTTAGCATCAGAGTATGTTAAAATGATGAGCACTAACTATTGTAATAAAAAAGAATGATGGCCATCTAGCACCAACAGTGAGGTCCAAAACACCCAAAACAATATGAAAATATTTTATTTTTTTTTTACCAGGAAATAAACAGGCTTTTTTAGAATTTGGGGGATTTTTTTTTTTTAAAACACATAGTTTGGTTCTGTTTATTTTTTCCAAATTAAAAACTATTCACATTGTAAATGATGAGCTGTAAAATCCATCATCCATCATAAAGTTTACATCATCTTGTTTTTATCTTATGATTTTTATATATTTTTTTATAGGAAATCTTTTTTAAATGTCTCATTCTGTCCATTAAAACTTGTGGTCAGCTGATTCAGATGCTGCAGATGCTGAAGATTATACTTCTCACTGAAATTGTTGTGCTACTAATAGAACTTTTAATGAAAAACATTAACATGAACAGCATTTGTGAGGTCAGGATGTTGGATGATCACCACGTAAATGGTTGTAACTTAAAGTAACTGAATTTACTCATCAGAAGGGATGTCCACTTTTAGACATAAAGTGTACCTCGCCGCCTTTAAAAACATTAAGGCACTTTTACAGTAATACAGAAGAATTATAGACTTATAGCTTTATCTCGGTCAATACTAATTTTTGCTTTTTGTTTTTAGGGTCGGCCGGGATCCTTGGGGCCGCCAGGGCCTAGTGGGCCTGAAGGTTTCATTGGAGGCCCAGGACCTGTAGGGCCTAATGGAGAAAGAGGCCATGCTGGGCGGTCAGGGCCCTCTGGACCAAAAGGGGATAAGGTGAGGCTGTCTGTGTAAATGTGTATTTGTTGTAACACACTCATTTATCAGAAAATGAGATTCAGTTTATACACATCCTTCATATTGCACCCTTAACTGTGTATAATGCAGTTTGAAGTAAGCAGCTCATGCAAGTGTTAAATTTTTTGTACAGGGTCCTATGGGTGTTCCTGGATTTCCGGGTAATGATGGTGTTCCTGTAAGTAAACCGTTTTTCTAAACTGTTTTTAGACTACAGGCCTAAGTGCTTATCCCAGTTAATCAAGATGGTTAAGAGAATATTCAGATGTTTCATTACCTAACCTCAATATACTACATGTATAGAATAGGGTCAGTTCCCATGGACAATAATTTCCACACATTTCCCTGTACTGTAAACAAACAGTAAGCTGTTAACGCACTGCATGTCTAATAGAAGCAAATGGACAGGTGCTGAAGCTAGTGTCCATTGGCAATGTAATTACTTTTGTGATAACTCTCTGTATACTAAAACCTAGTCTTATTATTTTTAGACATAATTTCAGTCTAGTAGCTAGATTAATAATTCTCAATCATTTTCTTCTGGCAAATCAAATAACCACAAAGATATAACAGGGCACAGTGTACTGAAGTGACTTACCACCTTTTTTCATTGTGTACAGCAATGTAATCAGTCTTGAAAGTAACACTGTAAAGGTAAAGGTTCACGTATTTGTCACTGTACAGCGAAATGTGTCCTCCGCATTTAACCCATCTGTTTTAGTGAACACACACACACACACACACACACACTAGTGAACTAGGGGCAGTGAGCACACACACCCAGAGCGGTGGGCAGCCAGCGCCCGGGGAGCAGAGACGGTAAAGGCCCCTTGCTCAGGGGCCCAACAGTGGCAGCTTGCCAAGCCCGGGAATCGAACCCACAACCCTGTTATTGATATCCCGGCTCTCTAACCGCTGAGCCACCGCTGATGACCCATAGTGGACTTTGTTTTACCTGAGCAGCAGAACACCAGTACATACCCATAGATATTGTGGTTTAACATCTTTCCACAGGGTCACCCTGGCCAGGAAGGGTCACGGGGGCTTCCAGGGGCAGACGGCTGTAATGGAACACGTGGTGACCGTGGCTTCCAAAGTGGTTTCCCAGGGCTACCTGGGAGATCTGGAGCTCCAGTGAGTATGCAGGGATAGTTTTTTTTTTGAGAATGTAGGGATGTTTTTTCCTTGTTTCTTTATCTGGCCTGATAACCTATCAGGCAAAATAGCTAAAATGGTGTCCTTGGTTTCTTGTTCTTGAAATGGCACACAATAATCTGACCTTGTTTGTTTTAGGGGTTACCTGGTATCAAAGGGCAGAAAGGAGAGCCAATGTATATTCCTATAGGCATTACGGTAACACAGCATCCACACTATGCATTTCTTTTCTTACTGACCATATTAAACTGGGTTGATTTCATAACATCTAAAAGCCGCTGTGCAATTAAGAGTTTCCAGTCTTCTTAAAAGCAAACAAACAAATAGTTCATTAGTAAAAATATAGGATTTGAGGCTTTTATAATAGGGCAGAAGTACTGACTTCTACCTGACTTGTTTATTCCTGCAGGGCCCACCAGGTCCACCTGGTCCTTCAGGTCTACCTGGTCCCATTGGTCCTATTGGTTATCCCGTACGTACCTGTTATTTTTATTTAAAAAAAAAAATGTTTCTCAAACGGATTTGTTTTTTTATAATTGTCCATTATGATATGTATTTACATATATCTCTCTCACACTCTCGTTTTAGGGCCCACCTGGTCCACCGGGTCCTCCTGGGCCAACAGTAAGTTAGAATAGAGAATTTTGAAGTATAAACTTTTTTTGTATTTACTTCCAACTACTCACTGGTTGCAGGCTAAACTAAACTGAGGCACTTTGTACATACTATTGGCTTAGATTATAATTTGTATTTAGTACATTAGTACATTGATTTATATATAGATTGCTACTGATACTGTTATGCTATTGTAAACATACTACAATATAAAATAATAGTCCTCCAATTATATTTTTTCATGAAAAATGTTTACGGTTCCATATTGATTGCTTAATTTTGGTTAATGGATCTTAGGCTCTTGGTGTATCAAGCAACAAAAACAACATAGTTTTCCAGTACAGGGCACTAAATTGGTATTACAACAGTAGGGAGTTTAATCTAAACATTTGATTATTCTAGCTAACATAACCTCATGTTATGTGGTCTCACTCATCAGGATTTTCCACTTTGGAGTGTTGGACATGATCTTAATATAATTCTTCCTCAGACTCTTCTAATGGCAAGAGATTCTAGTTGACTTTAGCTTGGAGCACTCATGGTAGCTGTGGGTGTTAGCACAGGACATCAGACCAAAGTGAATGTGGGCAGATCTGTCTGCACACCGTTGGAACCATTGAACGTTTAAAGACCAGTGTTTGACTTTTCTGCTTATTTTGTAGGGAAGCGCCGGTGTGGGTTATCAAGGAGAAAGTGGAGAGAAGGTAACTGTTTTTATTCACCAACACCAACAGAAACCACCTCTCTATTCTATTCATATATTTGAAGAGATTTCCTGTTTGATTTCTTTTCCTGTGTCACATACTATATCTATAAGTTGATAAATAGGGAGTTTGACCTATGTCTGTGCTTTTTGTATATAATGGTGTAATCATGCATGAAGGTGTGTGTTCTGGCTGTTCTGTGTTTTCAAATGGGATGTCATTGCATTTCATTTGAAGGGTTTTATTCATATAACCAATCTAACCAATCTATAATTGGTTGTGTCCACTGGGAATTTGATCTGAAAAGGATACTTTAACCAAACAGTGCTATTCAGTGAGGACAAATGTAGCCAGTTTGCGTGAGATCATGCTAACTCTCCATCTTCCATTCGCTGTGGTGACGTTTGGCTTTTTTGGTTGAATTATCCTTCTAAGCTAAGACACCACCAGAAGTGATCTAATTAAATCCCATGCATGCCAGAACAAGTTCTCCTTTCTTCTCTTAACATTCTCAACCAACCATGAATCAACCACCCTGGATATGTTATGGATCTCCTACGTGCATCCCATTTTCTTATTTTCAGGCATGAAATACACAATATGATGAGTGCTGTCCTTAACAAAGATGAGAGAGTCTAAGTAACACATTCTGTGAATACAGTTTATACAGTATAGTTACTGTAAACAAAGGCAGTTTATGTCTGGCATAGATAGTCATGGATGGACCAGATGATCCCAGGGTGCCAGATTCACATTATACAGAAATAGAGATACAAGGTTTTTGCCTCTAGCCCATGCCTAATGCCAGGGGTGGAACTGAAAACATTGGGGATCTAGTGGGGTGGATCATCCAACATCCTGATCTCACTAACACTCTTGTTGCTGAATACAATCAAATCCCCAAAGCAATGCTCCAAAATGTAGTAGAACGCCAGTTACAAAAGCAGCATTCTTTTGTCTTTTAATACCCTTGATTTGGGAAGAAACAAAGAATGGACAGGTGTCCAAATACTTATGTCTATATAGTGTATTTACAATAAGCAGCATGTGTGTTTGTAATAATTTTTTTGGGTTGTTGTGGGACATTATAATCTCAGATTAACCAGTATTCATAAGCAGTGTTACTGATATCTCTCTCATCATATTTGAAACACATACAGTGCTATTCTGTTTTGATTCTGCTCATTTGGGGCAAAGCCAGCACAGTAGCACTGCGGAAACCAGATTTTTCCTTCTGTTACACGGCAGTTCAAGGTTTTCTTTTTTTTTTAATAGATAAATTAATCATTTATATCTATTTTTTTAATGTATTTTTTTGCATTTTCACATGGAATCTTTGAGCTGCCTTACTGGTTGAGGATTCAATTGGCCTGTGCCTAAGGTCAGCTTGGGCATAAGAATGCAACAGCAGTCAACATCCACTGGCCTGGATTTTTTGTGTGGCATGTTACTATGTTGCGTTTTTATGTATCAGCTATACCTGACTGTGCTGGGTCTGGATTCACCTGCTCCTCCTTTCTGTGTGGCTTCATTTCCTTTGATATATTGGATGAGACACTCTTTGGGGAAGCTTGGGAATTGTAGGGTTATTCTTTTTTTGCCAATGAGAAACACACTAACAGGTGTTGGGGGAAACCTTATGCATGCTTTCTTCTCTCAAATCAAAGACTTCTCAATGAACAGTGGCCGAGGTGTAGACATGTCTATTAAATTGTGACTTAAGTGTTAATGTTTGGATTGATTGATTTGAACTAGTTGTAAATTGTTAGCCTTCTAAAAACTAGTTTAGTCAGCACGTCATTTAAAGGAGTATACATTGAAAAGTGAGCCCACTATTCCTACCTTCTGTCTTTCTTTTCTTTTCTATCTTTATTACTCTTCCTCTCTCCTTCTTCTTTTATGTTGATTGCTACTAATATAATCTCCCTTTCTAAATTATGCTTCGTACCCTATGCTTTTTCCATTTGTGTAACTCTTCTCTTTTTAACATGGCTTTTTTTTATACCTTCCCTTGTCCTCCCTACTGTCTCCCTACTCCCTACTCCTCGTGCTTATCTGGCATCCCACATTAACACTCCTCCCTCGTCCGCCCTGCAAATAATGATGTCTTGACAAGTGAAAGCATCTTAAAGGAAGCCAACATGTGTCATTTTTCTTCAGTGTCGCGCAAAAACCTTGTATCTCCAAAATAGCAGCTTTGCAGGAGATAAACATCATAACTTTCAATTGATGTCAGTGTACGACGATTTTATTCAAAGTAATTTTGAAACATTTCTATTGGTTCTTTCATTCTTACATTTTCATGCAATGTAAAAAAACAGACATATTTAAACAACAAAATATGAAAAACAGCAAAAATGGTGAAACAAGGTTTTTGCCTGATTGTGGTCATACAGAACATTTTAAATGACAGCTGTAAGAATATTATTAGATTATTCAGTCTATTTCTAAACATTCATACTTACTGTAAATAATTAAATTAGCTATTTTTAGGTAACATGTCCATAAATTGGTTGGATAATCTTGTAATATTATTACAGCAATCTTAGAAAGAAGAAATATGAGTAAGATGTTTTCAATTGCTAGGATACATGTTTGCATTTTCCTCTAGTAATCTCACTCTGTATTTCTCCCTCTCTCTTTCGTTCTCTTTCGTTCTCTCTCTATCTCACACTCTCTCTCTCTCTCTCTCTCTCTCTCTCTCTCTCTATCTCTCTTTCTCTCTACCCGATCTCTCTGTCCCGCAATCTCGGGCTCTAATGTGTACTCTGTGTGTCTTGTGGATCTCAGGGGGATGCAGGTCCGCCAGGACTCAGGGGCGCTCCAGCCGCTCTGTTAGGCTCGCCAGCTATAAGCACTATCAACAAAGGAGAGAAGGTAACACACAGGGGAGCAGTGATACCAGCCCAGGGAGGGGCTCTGCCAGGGCGAGAGTGATACATGCTGGGAGAGGAGAGGGCTGGGGGTGGACACTGAGCCCTCAACCAGCCTCTGAACAGAACACACCTTTTTATTATACTTGCCATTTAACCTCCTGCTGTGTAGACTGGGCCATCAGACACATAGCTAATACACACTATTTGCTTCTGGATTACCAATAGCTGGTGTTTAACTCCTTAAACTCTAGGCCTGTTATTCAGTCACTTATTCTAAGCCATGTTGTTCAGTGACTTGGAATGGATAGTCTGCAAACCTCTTGGTTTAAAATGTCACGTGGTCACTCTAAACAAGTATTGATCCACTTTTATAATATTTTGAACTGTATGTTGCAGTCCTTCATTGGTTTGAATTGGACTTTTGCCAATATTCTGTAAGATTCAACACTTGCTATAAAACAAATCTTTTGTGGGCAGAGCATGAATAGGCCAGTCATAACTTTGTAAGGTATGTAGTGCGAAATAGATGTGTGGACCTGCTAACATGTCTTTAGAGTTTAAGGGGTTAAATCCATAACGTTTAGAGAGTGGATCAAGTTCAAATAATCCAGATATCCTGGAGATGACTAGTTGATCGGTTGGTCGGTGAAGCCTCTGCCTTTCTCCACGTCTTCCTCAAAGCTTGCTCTCGCCCTGACCTCCCCATCACCTCCACCAGGGGGCACAGTTTTTGAAACTCAACCTTACACCAACAATGTCCCTAAACTCTCACCACAAACCACCCTGCAACCTGCCCCGTCGTCTCCGCCTCCGTCCACCTGTCCTCACCGTCCTGTCCAGTGTAAGCAAACAAAAAAAAAAAAACTCTTTCTTCCTTGGTTGCCGCATCCAGGGAGACGTGGGGGCACCCGGAGATCCAGGCCAGCCACTGGTCAATGGAGTTGTGGAGTTAGTTGGATTTCCAAAAGGAGACAAAGGAGCTCAGGTTTGTGGCATGATGCTACTCAGAGAGAGCTGGGAAGAAGGACTGGGGACAGGACTCATCCTGAGCCAGGACCAACACACTACCAGCAGTCCTGTCTAATTCTACAGTCACTTTCATCACCCAGCACACTGAAGCCCAACACTTCCCCACTTTCACTCTATATCTGCTTTCCCTCCACACTCATTAATGGGGTTATGCCCTAAAGGCCTATTGCATCCTACTTGTGTATGTTTTCTCACTAGCTGCACTTTAAAAAAATTCTTCAGGGGTTCTTTTGTAAAGGCAATGCAGAACCATGACCCTTCAAAGAACCATTTAAGTGCTTCAGGGTTTTTTTTGTAAAGGCAATGCAGAACCATGACTCTTCAAAGAACCATTTAAGTGCTTCAGTGGTTCTTTGCAGTACAAAAACAGTTATTTTTTGTGTCAATTTATGTTGTTTCCAAATTATAATGATCAGTTATTATGCTTTTCTATTGCATTGGTTTTATTGTTTTGTATACAAACTGTATATCCATGATGGAAAACCATATATCAAAAAGGGTTCCACTGTTGTTAGTCATATCATATACATTTTTGTACCATTATACTCTTATACGTGTGTGTGTGTGTGTGTGTGTGTGTATATATATATATATATATATATATATATATATATATATATATATATATATATATATATATATATATATATTCATATATATTCATATATATTCATTTTAAAATAGTGTAATATATTCATTCTTTTTAACTGTATTTATGCAAAACACATGTATTTAAGACCTTTCATCTGTTCAGTGTATAGGTTTGGAGTTAATCTGGGCTGATTTTGCTGCATTTATGCTCTCTCAGCCCTGAGTCATCTGACTCACTCTCATTCAATTTCAGGGTGACATTGGCTTTGCTGGAGACCCAGGACTCCCGGGAAGACCTGGACCACCTGTATGTAACCACACTGTGGGCTCTTTTTTAGTTCTGGCATGGTGATATAACACTGATTTATAACTTGTTATTCCTAAAAGCGTTGAACATCTGTAAAGATAATTAAAGATATTAAAGACCTTTAAAATGTTAATCAGTGTAAGAAAAAGTTGTAACTGGCTGTGTTGACTATGTACTGATTACACCCTGATTACTCAGAAATGAGCAAATGAGAAGCATCAGTAAATAATTATTCCACCTGTTCCATATTAGGACATTATTATATAATGGCGCATATTTGCTGGTTCTAAGGCATGTGTTCGGCTGGTCTCAGTCTGCTATAGCTATATGACAAGGCTTTGCAATGGGTTTAAATAGAGCATAAGAGAGCAGTTGGCATAAATGACAACATGCAGCAGATCTGTTGTGATTTGTTTGTAAAAATCTTTGTCATTGGGTAACAGTATTCTCTTTATGAATATGGTCTTTTTCCCACTATTAGGGCCCATTTGGTTTTCCGGGGGAATATGGCGAGAAAGGAATTATCGGACTACCTGGGCAACGAGTAAGTGCTGTGCTAGCGCTTTTTAAAACTGATTAGGGTACTCTGGTACTCAGAGTATGGTTTTTAGATAGAGGTGATTGTGGTCCAGTCATTTTGCCATATGGCCACATTTCATGTCTGTTTTGAGATTGTTTTCTTGAAACAATGGTTGCTTCAACATTGGTCTATTTTCTTACTTCATTTTGTAGGGTTCTCCTGGTCTGAATGGACCACGTGGTGAAGATGGTGAAAGAGTGAGGCATAAGTAAACTAATCTAAAATTCTAAACTGATGCTACTACTTCTCCAGAACATGACCGTTGATTGTTTTTGTTTACCATAGGGATTTCCTGGAGACTCTGGCTTTCCTGGACAAGTAGGCTTTCCAGGTCCTAAAGTGAGTATGAAGAGTCTAAAAAAATACATGTAGTGCACAAACAGTGTCCTTAATGAACACCTACATTTAACACACTGAATGTGTAAAAGTAAATCGAGTAGGGTTAAAGGTTAGTTAAGGGTATTTTGTTGTGTTAAAGTATAGTAAGAATGTTTTTTGATTTTCTTTTTGTTCTCTTTTAGGGTTACCAGGGAGACCGAGGTCCACCAGGCCCACCTGCCTATTTTGGTCCAGATGGAGGATTTGTGCAAGGTAGCTACTGGACCACCTTATGCCTGTTCGCTGGCATGCATACATTACAGGAGAATGTCCTCTATTGGTTTTACATTGGTGGATTTGTTTGATGTACGGTAGTGCACTGTGGAGTTACTTACTCTGATTTCTCTTTACAATATGGGTGAAAAGAACCAACGCAGTTTACAATGTACTCTGAATTTTTTCTTAGATCTTTATGGTTATGGTAATATTTCAGAAATTGTGTAAAAGTGATGCTATTTTTGATTTTATATCAATGTATGTATTTTATACATGATGTCTCTGTTCTGATTGCATACCCTGCATTGTGCCTCATTTAAAAAGCACTCAGAACAGTGAAGCCAAACCCTCCTGTATTTCACAAATTCCAAATAGAGTCCCTTTACCAGAAGTTCCTTATACTTGTTGTCACAGATTTACACTCAAATGCTTCTTTTCTTATTTTCATTAGGTCCCAGAGGGGATCCTGGTTTTAACGGCTTTCCAGGTGAAGTTGGAGATATGGGTTTGGCAGGGCTTCCTGGAGAACCTGGTGCTCCTGGATCTGAAATCTCAGGTGACTATGAAATTACACCCTGATGTGTGTCTGCTTCTCTGTTTGTGTCTTAAATTAAAATAAAATAAATCTTGACACAGAGGTTAGTGAAGTGAGTAACATAGAAACAGTAGGTTACATACCTTGGTTAGTGGTATCCATTAATAACAACCTGTTCTTTCTTCTTGTATTTACTGTAAATGTTGTCCATTTAGGCTCTCCAGGACTTCCTGGGTTGCCTGGTACCCCTGGGACTAAGGGAGAGAAGGGAAACATTGGTCGTACATCCTATGGACCAGAAGGCCTGCCTGGAAGTGTAGGTTTACCTGGATCTCCAGGTCGTCCTGGACCGCCGGGAAGACCTGGTAAGTCCTCTCAGATTTAAATTTTTTTTTTTTTATTATTATTACATAGATGCTTGTAATATACCAATGAATTGTAATCCTGCATATTGGTAGCACTGTGCTTTGCTCTATGTGTATGTACTCTGGTGGAGATTGATTCCTGGTTTTAAAGTGTTACCTTCGCACTGAAACCAACGTCTTTTAATTCTTGATGCACTGAACCAAAGGCTTTAAATAAATCTGTTTTCTGTCCAATAGGAGAATTTGTTGAGAAGTTCTGTAACAATTTGCTGACTAGATCAATAAAAACGGTTTTAGTTTAGTATGGCCTCAAAAATCACTGCCAAAACTGTAAATTCAGAAATTGGCTGATTAGTTATTAAACTCTCAGGGGTCTACACCTTTAAATAAAGTGACAACATAAGCAGCCTTCCAAAACTTAGGTATACAATTGTATTGAAGACTCAGAATTATTTCTGAACGTGGAATAGGTTCAGAAATAATATCCACCACCAGCTTTAAAACTACTGGTCCAAGTTGTCAGGACCTGCAGGTTTTTATGATCTTATGTTTCTATGGGCTTATGTAAAACTCATTACAGACTTCCTTAGAGTTCTAAATGTAGTCCAGTCATCAGAAGAATTAGAAAATCTAGGTTGGACAGTTTATTTCTTAGGCGGATTAACTGTGGAATACTGTCTAAAAACCAGGGATATTCCTAATATAAACCTGTACTTGTTAATTGGAAGATGTTTATTTGAAATTGAAATAAAACTTGTATGAAAATATTTTCATGTCAAGTCAACGCCTGGAAACAAAATATTTCTATCTACATCACTGTAACAAATCATGTCAAAAAGTCTATATTTTGAAAATGTGAAACTCTTTTACAAATAAAACTAGGTTTTAACTTGGGAACTTTTGTGTTCCTAACACAAACAATTGCACAGTGATCACAAACGTAGTTACAAAACATGCCTGTTGAAGTGTGTTGATATTGATTTGTTATTAGATCATGCACTTTAGGATTTGGTTTTATTGGTGTACTAATGAGTTGCTCAAGGTTTAGGGAGTCCCAAAGATGCCTTGACCCACTCACTGTGTTTCTTTTCTGCCGGTAAAGACGAGTGGGTCAGCCCCTGCCTGGTGGTGACAATGGGGTCTAAGGGTCAAATAATACAAGGTAGTCTGAAATTAGTGGGTATATTGGATAATATTACAATAACCCCACTAAATGACTAAATCTATGAGATCCATAAACAATCTCATAGTCAAATAATAAAGCATATAGCCTTGCTTGTTTCACTTGCTGAACATGTTTCAGACTTCATTGGTGAAATCAGAAATAAAGAGGACACTCTTTATTGTCGAAGCATGTCATATTTTTCACTTTGTCTCTCCATCACAAAAAGCTTTTAAATAAGCTTTGTTTTAAAGCACTGGAAAATGATGCTTTCATTCAGGTTTTATTTATTTTGCATTTGACTATGTAAACACTAACATTTCCAAAATATGCAACAGCTGCAGTATACAGATAGCTCCTAATTTCTAAAGGAAGACGTTTCATTACATACGACTTGGAAGTGTTGTGTATTGTGAATCCAAATGCATTAACATTTTTTTTTTTTTTCTAAACTTGCAAGCACCTTTTGGACCTTTGCCGGGTAGCGTTCCTGGGCCATCAGGTATAAAAGGTGTCAGAGGGCCAACAGGAGACAGAGGCTCCAGAGGGTTCAAGGGTGAAGACCACCACAAATACTTAACACAAATACAGAAACTGGATGTACATTTGAACACTGGTGAAGTTCTAATGCTGCTAATGCCATTGTTTTTAAAGGGGATGTTGGAGATTGTAATTGCTTGGGTGGAGGAACTATTGGTGCACAGGGTCCTCCAGGGAGTACAGGGTATCCAGGTTTTGCTGGCACGAACGGACAGAAAGGGGAGATCGGTGACCAAGGACCTTCAGGACTCCCAGGACAGCAGGGCCAAAGTGTAAGGAACATCACTATAAAATCACTTGTGTGTTTCCCATTTTTGTAAAAGTGATTTGAGAGTGTGCATAAACTTTTATAAAGAAGGTTCCGTACCAACATGGGATTCTTCATACAACCATACATCCCATACATCTAACAAGATTTAAAATCCATGGCCAAAGTCAAATCACAGAAGAACAGTTGTAAACCACAGTTGTAAACCTTATATTAGGGTCGTCCAGGAGAGCGGGGATTTACTGGACGTAAAGGAGAAAAGGGCGAGTCTTATTTCATTGGCGGTCTTGGACAGAAGGGTGACATGGGTCAGCAGGGGCCTGCTGGCCCTCCAGGTGAAATGGGCAAACCCGGAAGAGATGGAACCTCAGGTTTACCTGGACCACCAGGACCACCGGTGAGTGGACAGTATAATAACCAGGACTGCCTAAACAGCTCTGTGATAAACATCGTTTTATAACTATCATCTCCAAGTGCTGACTTTCACAATGAACCTTTCACTAAACCTGTCTGTATGTCTATGTCTCTGTCGCTATTTCTAGGGAGATGCTGGATTTGGGGTGCCTGGAGACAGAGGTCTTCCTGGATTTCCAGGAGGGAGAGGTCGCCCTGGTCTTGCCGGCGAGCCTGGCATTGGCTACACGGGCATCCCTGGTGTCCGAGGTTTGCCAGGTGACCCTGGCATCAATGGAATTCCAGGACAACCTGGTCTTCCAGGGGCACCGGGTAAGTTGTGATAAGCCAGATGAATGGCAATAGTTGTATGTATGATTATCTGTTTGAATGTTGAGTGTGGACATGGATACATTGATGTATACTTTATGTATACATGTGATGAGTTCATAGACATATGTATACATGTATACATGTGCACATGTATATTCATGTGTGCATACTGAAGGTGTTTGTACTTTTTAAGAAGATTGTTGTGTGTCCATAATGATAACTTTCCTTTATACACTTCATGTAAACGATCGGGTCATTTTTGATTACAATTCTTATGAGTTATGGCAGGTTAGGAACTGGGACTGAGAGCCACTACTTTACAATTAGTAATTGACCTACAGTATGTTTGTGAACACCCATTATAATGAATGCATTCATCTACACCCATTGCTGACACAGATGTGCAAATGTGCACACACACTGCTTGTGTAGACCCTGTAGAGAAGTATTGCCAATAGAATAGGAATCTCTGGAGCAGATAAACATGAACCTCTTGGCACCATGCCTGATGCCAAGTGTAAATTATAGGAGTATAAACATCCCCAGCATTGAGCTGTGAAGCAGTGGAACTGTGTTGTCTGGAATGATTGTGCTCCATCGAACAATCTTCCCTGGACAGTAGAGATTGTTACATCAACAAAACTAGCTCTTTTTAATACTCTTGATTTTGGAGGAAACAGTCAATTAGCAGGTGTCCCAATACTTTTGTCCATATAGTGTATCTGTTCGATTAATCCAAGCCCCCCAAGCAAAACCACCAGCAAAAAGTCCAGATATTGCTGATTTATAAAAGGCTCTCATTTTTAAATTCTCTTCACATTACATTTGTTTTGACAAAGAAAGGCCTTTTTAGTGTTTAAATTGTTTTACCAATTTCCAAATCACTTTTTGATTAGCAGTCGAAAAAGTAGTTCTCAAAAGTGTCAAAATGTGTGCGTCTGTGTCCTTGTACATATGTGTGTGCAGATTTCTGCTACTTTGTTTTGCCTGTGCTAACATTTGTTTATCCTGCTTGATGGTTAATCCATTCACTGAGAAATTGAGAGGCTTGATAAATTGCCCTTGTAAAAAAAAACAGATTCTTCTGGTTCCTAATTCATAATTCCAAATTAACAAACACTATCAACTAAAATTCCTCACGCTCTCCATATCTCTCAGCAATGGAATGGTTTAACCACGCCAGAAATGTATCCTCGCATCCTTTCTTTCGCTATGCTTTAATGGAACATGCCTGGTCTACTTGGATGAGCTGTTTTAATTCTCTTCTAATTAGATAATCAATTTCATCCTTTTGCATTAAATGATGTGATGATGCTGCCCGAATGATTTGATTGATGGACTGATTGACTGACCGCTTTTCTTGCAATCTCTCTTGCCCATGCATGTTGTCTGACTAGGTGAAAGCTGTGGGCAGGCGGGGCTTAATGAAGCCTCTTTCGGAGAGGGAGGTGAGAAGCCCAGAGCTGTAGCCAGTAGAACGTTTTAGGGTGCTTATTGGATCAGACACCTCAAACTTGGTCTCTCTTGGCCACAACAAATGATTGTTAGGACAAAAAGCAAATGTACACACTTTTCTCTTTTAATTTTCACACGCAGAATATTTAAGTGATTTCAGTTGCAGTTCTACAGTCCTGGTTTTGACTTGGTTCAACTATATTGTCGAACTGATGTGCAAAACTAGTGTGAGTTACAAGATAAAAAGGGATCATTTTTGACTAAATTAAGGCAGTTACTTTATTAAGTTGTCTTTTGTCTAAACTAGCATTAAATGCAATTAAGAATGCAAATAGCTCGATTTAGATACCTCTTAATGATCTGTTTTACACAGTGCAGTCACAAACTTGGCTAGGTCCGTTTTACCAGAAAACAGTATGTCATACTTTTATAACTCATCAACTACATTTCAAGTAAAGAGAAATTTGTGTACATTTTATTTCTGACCAATCAATCACTTTTTAACACCATGTCTGCTCCAGTAAGCTCTTGCCCACCATTGGGAGCCCAGTGGATAAGCAGGTGTGCTTGTTGGTTGCTCTGGAGTAAGCTGGAGCCACAGCAAGTGGGCAAGAAAAAAAATCAAATAAAAACAGGGTATGTCACAGCATGAGTGATCTGCCCTGCTTCAGCAAGCCTAGCTGTCTGACATAACTGGTGGATTGTTCATGTTTGTACCAGCTGTGTGCGCACTCGATTCAGTACACTTGTTCTGCCCTCGCTGCTCATGTATCTTCAGCTTACGCCAGCACATACAACTTGCGCACCCACTGACATCAGTGCATCAGCTCTTATTGAGCCTGGCGCATGTGATCAGTCCTGATACAATGTGTACCGCAGGGAAAAGGAGGGGGAAGATCACGTCTTTGATTATTTAATAAATATAGACTATTATTGTCCAAAGGTGAGTATACAGGGTTGCAGGTGTTCACATAATAAACGTATATGCTAAACAGAATGTATATTCTGGTCTTGGCTCTTATGACACTGGCCAGATTCATAAAACTCAGCAGTGGCTATTATGCTCTGGAAGACATGCAGCATGTCAATGAACTAGTATTCAGCGGTCAGCAAGTCTTTACTGCTGGAAGAAATGCTAAGCATGTTAAAATTAATTTTAATAAACTAATGCATATTAATAACAAACTGGTGCCAAACTGGATGTGCTAGATCAAATACCAAAAAAAACAAAACGAAAAAAAAACAAAACAGCCAACCATTTCTAGGATTATATATGTAACCTGGCCAAAGTTTGTGGTGAAATTGTACTTGACCAAATTCCCGATATAGCAGCCTTATACTAGACATCTGTGAAAGCCATTGTGAAATACTGGGCATACAATTTGTTAATGACTTGCATGTGTGGCCAAACATGAGAACATTGTAGAAATCCATAGCATCCTCTTACCAAGAATTGTATCCTCAAACTAGTTCAGATGCTATTTTTTGCTGGATAAAAAGAATATCAGCCCAAACAGTGCCGGGAAGTGAGGGTAAATAGTGATAGTGCCACATATCAGGCAAATCAGGCTTCAGGCTTCTAAACATAGTGTGGTATTAGTGAGATTTGGTCTTAAACATTCTCTAAAAAATTCTGATTTATGAACCTGGCCCAGTGTCACTGTTTGTTCAGCAAAGAGCTGTCTAGGATTTAGTAATGTTGGTCTACAAAAGCTGGACTTTTACTGTATAGAACTGTTCTTTCATCTTCTCTCCCTCTATCAGACACACTGACACAGATCTTCAGCATGATAAAAGCTTTGATGATACTAAATTGCAACAAATCATAATTTCTAAATCTATTGTATTTTATAATTGTTAACATTAGCATGACTTTTTCCTGACTTGGATTCTTAAATCTTCTATATAGTGTTATCATTAGGACTGTTGTAAGGGTACCATTAGTGTTGTTGGTGTTGGGTTTTGATTTTTTTGTTTGAGTTCTGAGACGGTTGGTGCCTGGTGTCGGATTTCTGAATGTAGCTAATCATGATATGGGTCTTCACAGGAGAGACACTTCCCTGCATAATTACTGGAGAGATTGGAAATCCAGGTTTCCCTGGACTGCCAGGAGTGCCAGGTAATGGTTCTAAAAATGCGTTCAAAGATATCAAAGATGAAGGACGTGTTTGTAAGCCAAGGCTGTGGTGGGTAGTTTCAATAATTATGTGTATGTTCTAGGCCCTAAGGGTCAGCCTGGTCCGCCCGGAACAAGTGGACGGCCAGGTTTTGATGGAGTTAAGGGTGAAAGAGGAAGCCCAGGCTTTGGAGGTCAACCAGGACCACAAGGTATGATCCCCCACTGTTTCCAGCTCTGAACTAATGCTTCAGAATAAACAGTGATGAAAAGTATTCATAATCAGACATAAATAATGTGATTGATTGTACAGGCTTCCCTGGACCAAGAGGGGATCCAGGTTTACCAGGCATCTCAAGCACAGGATCACCAGGTGTTCCAGGCAAGGCTGGTCGTCCAGGGTTCCCAGGAACAAAAGGAGAACGTGGTGAGGCATTAGGTGCCTCTCCAGGAGTTAGAGGATTTCCAGGGCAGCCCGGACAGCCTGGTGACAAAGGTCCACAAGGCACTCCAGGATTGCCAGGCGAACCTGGTAGGTTTGATTTATATCACCACAGAACTGCTGTTGATGATTTGCATGGTAAGCTAACAGAATTCAGTGAAGGGCTAGATTTTTAACCACTCGTTCTGGGTTTTCTGTTTGTTGCGCCCCCCCCCCCCCCCCCCATTTACATAATCATGTAAATATATATACAAAGGTTGTGTAATGTACAACAATCAGCCATAACATTCGCACATAGTTGGTCCTCCGTGTGCCACCACAACAGATTTGACCATTCGGCATGAACTCCATAAGACCTCTAAATGCATCTGGCATCAAGCTGTTGGCCATTAGCAGACATAAAGAGTATTAGATAATGACAATTAGATATTGATGGGCGTCAACCTTTCTAACGTTTGTGCTTCCTTTGGTTGCTGCAATGGCACATGATGCAGGAAAGGCTCTGTTCTCCTCTTTATAGAAGTGGTTACTGTTAAGGTCCTTGGCACATTAACTGTCAGAAATAAATCTACGACTTTTTCTATGTAGGATTTGATGGGCGTGTTGGTATCCCAGCTGCGAAGGGTGTGCGAGGAGAGGATGGTCTTCCAGGCCTGCCAGGACGACCAGGTCCACCAGGTTACGTTCCTCCCAGTGTTCCAATCCGAGGGCCTCCTGGTGCCCCTGGATTCCCTGGGGCTAGAGGTAAAAAAGCAAACAAATGTGTGATCTTTTATCATAATTGCATTACATTTTCCTTTTTGTTGTGTGTTTTGTTACCCCTTGTTTGTTCTTGTTGTCCTTTAAGAGAATTGATCGTTTCAGACCACATGCTTAAAATCATCCCACCAATCTAATCTTTTCTCCTGAGTCTTTCTGTCTAATGCATCACTTATATCTTATGAACATCATTGGTCCGCCAATTTGGGAGGCACTGATCATTAGGGTTATAGCTCTAGTAACACAATTGAAACTTCTTTTTCTAAACATTTGGAGAGATTCTGTAAAACATGGATTTACTGTACTCCAGAATTATTGGCACCTTTTGGTAAAGATTAGTAAATAGGAAGAGGTGGTTTGTATGGGTAGGCAAGAGCCAAAATCTGAATGTGCCACATAGACGCTGTGTATAGTAACTGCAAAACTGTGGAAAGTGGAAACTATCAATATTCAGAGCATTGTACCGCGAAATCTGTCTGCCTCTGCTATAAGTTTATGTTGATGTGTGTCCTAAGAATACTGGAACCTTTGGAACAAACCGAAACAGCTCTACATCACATATCTACCAACATACTTCAACATGTGCATTAGGTTCTTACCTATTTGATCTTGACTCATTTGACTTCAAAGCTCCTGATGGTTTTTGTTACCAGAAAGCTCTATGCTTGTCTAACCTGATCATCAAACATGGTTCCAATTATTAAGAACTGCAGCAGAAGCAAATAATTGTGATCTTATTGGAGTTTTTTATTATTATGTGTATATATAGCTAGCCAGGGGTGCCAAAAATTCTAGTAAGCATTATAGACAGACAGGCATGCTGCAAAGTTCCAGCTAGGTAGAATAATTAGAAGTGTCCTCTCACTGCTGTTTTCTTGTCAGTAAGTTTTCTCTCCACTGTACACGGTTCACTGTATCACAGACACATCTCATTTCATTCCTCCCCTCTTTTCCCTCAACCTCCTCCCTTCCTCTCTCTCTCACTCTTTATCACCTCCATCATCTTCATCTTCCCATCACTTCCATTTGTGGTGTCTCACTCCTCTATTCTTGGTGCTGGGTCACCTCTCTAGGCTGCCAAGGTGAGAAATATTGTCGACCCCCCCCCCCCTCCCCAAACGTCTTCCCTATAGTGTTAAAAGTTTGTCTAACAACCAAGCCCTACTCTTCTCATTATTCCTCAGTGCACTGATGAAAGTAGAGCAGCTGGACCCTCTAACCAAAGCACTGAGTGAACGAGAGCATGCTTTAACATGCTGTGGAGACAGCGTCCTGTACATCCGATTTGGCTGCTGTTGTAACAATTACTCTTTACCTGCAGGCTACAATAATATGTATTTAGTACCAATCTGTCCTGGCCGTTTATTTTTTAAAAGTTCAAGCATGATCTCTCATCCTCATGTGACCTACATGTTAATATCAGTATGTATGTGTGTGCATGTACGTGCAGTTGTATGGTCTCGCTTTAAATATGTGCAGTTTCCAGTGTTAAAGCTTATACTAATGCAAATAAGCAGTACTAATTTAGGTAGACCTGAGCTATCTTGTATAGCCCTGTAACTCTAGTCTGTTTGTATGATATTAACAAATTCATCCGCTTAAAAAAGAGCTTCTAGATCTAGCATTCGTAGACTTTCTAGAATGCAAGTTGTCAGAACTGGCTGTGCATTTTCAGTATTTTAAACATGATTATTGATGGACAAGAAATATAGTGCGTAACAAAAATATCAGTTAAATCACCGGCACTGTGCAAAAAAACTCTTATCTCCATTTCTTGCTGTTTTTCTTTTTTTGGCGTAATGTGAATCTGGCTAATCTGATTGATCTTTCTACTGGTCCATTCATCATGAAATTTGGACATGACGTTAACAATTTAACATTACTTGGAATTAAATATTGTTTTACTTTGACTGCTTTTGAAAGTTAAGAAGTTTTTTTTCCCTTCTCTTATAAAGTTGCTGTTTTGGAGATACAAGGTTTTTGACACAATATATTTCTTTATGTCAGTGTTTGATATATGTTCTCTCTCCATTAGTGCTGTTTGTAACTAGTATAGATCTGTTTGGCCTTAGTTTGGCCTTGAGTTCAGTCAGAGTATTAAGACCTATGCACTGCGTTGTAACTGCTTGTGATTATACATAAGGTAGCTACACAGGTGCACATAGTTGTTAACTATGCTCTTGCTATTAAAGGAAAAGTGTGTGTGGGAATCTGACTTGTGACTGGAGTCACTCATCTTTTAAATTTTTTTGTTGGAAACTCAATAAACTACTAATAGTAATAATTATATGCCCTCACGCCTTGGACAACATCAATACCCCAATAATCACTGTTTGGTAGAACAAATTGACATACCTTCTCTAGCATATGTGGATTATAAGTGTGTTGCGATGCTTTTAGGGGAGGCTTTTTGTCATGGATGGCTTCAGTCGTTTAATTTAAACAATTTCACACTTATGCGGTTTGATTTGATACTATCACTAGATAATTGATTGCAGGTGAACTGACTTTTTTTACATCTCTATTACATAGCTTTTGACTAAGCATAAAATATTTCACAAATGTGCTCTAGCTAATGCTGTTGTTTAACGCTTCATTGGTGATCCCCCAAGGTTTTCCGGGGCTCAAAGGTGAAAGAGGAGACCCCGGACGTTCAGATCTACCTGGTAGGAAAGGTTCTGCTGGACTGCCTGGAATTCCTGGCCCCCAAGGAGAACGGGGGCGTATTGGAGCACCTGGCCTAACACAGAATGGAATACCAGGCAGACCAGGATCAAAAGGTATGAAGTTGGAATCTAAAGTCTTGCAGGGTTGTGAGTATGTTGGATTTTTGAAATTGATAAGGCAACATTGCACAGCTTTAATCAATTCTTTGTCCTGACCTAAGACTGAGATGGCCAGATTAGAAGTGCAGGGTAATCAGTTCCTATATTCTCCTCACACTTGAGGAACAGTATTTAGACTGTTGTGCCACTCCAAAGTCAAGTGAAACATTACAGGATAATATGGAAAAAGTCCTGCACCTAATAATTGGGGTTACACAGAAGGCCCAGCCCTTGCTTGTACTTGTATTCTAACTGACACACTACCTTGCTAGCTCTTCACAAGAGGCATCAGGTTGGCACCTCCCTTTATCAGTGTTTCACTGAATTAAGCCCACAACATCTCTGGAAGGCTCAACAGTGAGGTCTGACATCCCAGACCCACTCCTATCACTTAAACGTCATAACAGTAGAACCATACCTAGCTACACTGGCACTGTTAATGCATGCTCAGTGCCTTCAGTTTCATGAAGATTTTATTCACAACTTTAAGAACACCAGATCTATGCAAAAAAAAGAGCACATTCAATCACACACCGCCCTTCCCCACCCAACCTCAGCACATGTCACCCCTAACCACTGACTTGATCTTTTATCTGCTTCTAACAATTCCTTTGGTTACCCTTGAAATTACACTACATAGGAGGACATTTACCTTTCTGTTCTTACTTGGACACAGATATGTGCATGGCTTCACAGCTTTACTGTGTCATGACTGAGTAACTGCCTACTTATCTAGAGACCGGAATCACATCACATCAACACCTCAGCCCTCCATGGTCAGGGCTCTGGGAATAATGCGTGTTTGGGGAAATAATAGCCTGCAGATGTAAATAAGTCATAAACAAATGCAGTAAAACTCGTTATAAATATTTAGCAATTGCATCTGCAGAACATTTACTAAAAACTCAGTGTAAAATGTATTGTTAACCCTGAGATGCAGAAAATATGAAAAGTAAAATGTTTATAGTGCAGGCATCACCTCTGCCTCATAACTACATACATTAAACATTATCTCTGTAGTAGGCGCTAATAATTTATACATAATAATACATACAGAATAAAAATTCTCATAGTAACTGATTATTACAATAATATGTATAATAATAAGCCTAGAATGCAAGAAGATGATCTTAATCACATTGCTCTAGTACTTTGATACTGACACAATTTCTATGTCAAATACATGCAATACACTACTTGGGTGTTTTGTTTTTTGTTTGCTTATTTGTTTGTTTTTTATATATATATAAATATAGGTGAGAAAGGTTTTCCTGGGCTGGTGGGATTCACTGGATCACCTGGACGCCCAGGGGGTGCTGGGCTGCCTGGAGGTAAAGGTCTTCCTGGAATCCCAGGACGGGATGGTTTACTCGGAGAAAATGGAAGGCGGGGATTAAAAGGTATACAAGAGCTTAAAACACTGAATTCTGATCAATTTTTAAAAATATTAATTCATATATGTGTGTGTGTGTGTGTGTGTATACATAAACACTGTTGCTCCAATTATATTCCAGCTAAATGTGTGGATTTCTGTGCTTGTGTGTCGTAGGGGACCGTGGGGTTCCTGGCGCTGCAGGCCCAGCCCCACCTCCCGTTCCAGTAGGTCTCCTGGACAAAGGTGATAGGGGTATTCCTGGAGCTTCTGGTCTGCCAGGATTCCCAGGACCAAGAGGTAATTTCTTGCAATATATATATACTGATTGGTCAAGCAAGAATGAACCTTGCATAGGTTTGTGAGAAGCACATATTGGTCCTCATGCAGCACTTTTTTTGGAAATCCCTAGAAATAGTCACTGATTAAAGAAAAGTACTTCATTTTTTCAGGTGATAAGGGATCCCCAGGATTGCCTGGTCGTCAGGGCGAACCAGGTCTGCCTGGAGACCCTGTCCAAGCCAAGGGTTTCCCCGGCGATGCAGGATTCCCAGGCCGTCCAGGTTCTAATGGCTTTCCAGGAATTAAAGGAGCACCTGGTGTTCTAGGCTTCCCTGGCATGCCGGGACGCAGGGTAAGTCTGTCTAATACATGTCACCAATAGAGTTAAAAGACTAGGCACACATAAGTAACATAAAAACTTACAGGTGGCTGTTGAACATCATTGTAAAAAGCAGTTAACACAGAAGTCGGTTCAACTTTGGTGGTTTAAAATTTCAGTGTATATTTATATAAAATGCCATAAAGATTATTGTGAGTGTTTTTGTGTTGCACACAATTTTCTCTTGTGTTGCATTTCCTTCCACTGTGCAGGGTGACGATGGAGTTTCTGGTTTGCCAGGGTTGGCTGGTAGCCCGGGCCGGCCCGGTTTCAAAGGTGAGTGCTGGGTGACTGATTATATTTAGACGAAATCCATTCTGTAAAAACAGTCCAAAAAGGAGAGATTACACTTTTGTAGCTTGTGGTATACGATAATGATAATGCTAATGCTACATGCCAACGTTTGACAGAATGATCAACTCATACGTTTTTATTTTTCTGAAGGTGAGAAAGGTGATGCCACTGGAGTTCCTGGAGCCCCTGGAGCAAAGGGATTGGTGGGAAATCCTGGACTGCCTGGTGAGTTCTGTGCTTTGACTTTTCGAAATGAGATTTTGATACTTAAAGTCTGGCCCTGTCATCTCAGAATATAATAAGTAATAAATTAAAAAGTTAGCAGTTATTTATTATGTATCTCTCTGTCTCACTTATTCTGTGTATATATAGGAAGTCTGGGTGCTGCTGGTGAACCGGGTTCTCCTGGTTTCGCTGGGATTTCTGGGTTACCTGGGCAGAAGGGTCTACTAGGAGATGTGGGAAGACAAGGACTAAGTGGTAACTCAATAGCTGACACTTTGACACACATCCTTTTTTTTTTTTTTTAAGGATTTCTTAACCGGTGCTTTACATCATGCCCATGTGCTTTCTGCCAGGTTTGCCGGGGCTTCCAGGCAGCATGGGTCTTCCTGGTTACCCGGGAGAGAAGGGACGCAATGGCGAGCCAGGACGCCCTGGATACCCGGGCCGGATAGGAGAAAAAGGTTTGTCTAGTTAGAGCACGATATTATTCTCCTTAATATTGTTGCCAAATGTAGTTTTCAAATCTTGAGGAATAGAAGAGAGCATATTTGGCCATATATCATTGTCATTATCATTTGATTTTTAGATGAAGCAGCTTATCGGCCTGGATAGTAAACTCAATTACACCTTCACTCACATTTAGCAGGTTGAAAATCCTCCACAAAGGGGAGCTATTGCCACTGAAGTAACTCATAATACTTCAGAAAAGTGGTGGTTGCCATCGGTGACACTGTGATCTCATATTGCCCATCCAGCAAAATGGCATGATTTTAACACCTGTTTCTGATTTATTGAAATTGTTAAACATTATGTGGTAATTGTACCCTTGATTTGTGTTACCTGTCTCTGCTTTTCTCTTGCTTGATTCACAGTAACACTAGTATATCGAAAGCACTTAAACATCCCCTTTCTAAATCTCTTTAAAGGTTTACCTGGGTCCCCTGGTTTAGATGGTCTCAATGGACTTCAAGGACCCAAAGGTCAACAAGGAGTACCTGGTGAGTATCTCCACACCTGCAAATACAGTGTAGCATAGACTTTGACCCCCATTGTTATAATTAAGAAACAACTCACAGTTTGCATTGCTTTGCTTATAGTCACCTGTTAGTAATACATAGTGTATAATAAAAGTCACAAAGCATAAAAAAAGATATTCTGTCTGTAGGGGTGACAGAAGGTGGTCGAAGGGGAGCCCCTGGAATGGATGGTCTGAAAGGAGAAAGAGGCTCATCACTCCCTGGACTGCCAGGATTTTCTGGAGCAAAGGGGATCAAAGGGCAAAACGGTGGGCAATTTGCAGTGGTGCTTATATGTCTAAATAATCACACACATGCCTCAAATCCTATGAAGTGTTTTTTAAGTTTTAGTTAGACATGCTTCTGTGGTTTCTGGGACCCTGTGCTGCAGTTCTGGTATCCATCAGCTTTCAATATAGCTGTTGTGTGGTCCATTGTCCATTTAACAGCGTGCCATGCAGTGTAAGGTGCCACATAAGTGAATCAGTTGTAATTGCTTACATTCACTAGAGAGGTTCACTAACTAAAAAAGTGACCTTTCCATTCCATTGACCAAATCCTTTTTTGTATGTATATCATTAAGATGTGCTGTATGTGCTATATGTGCTGTTAGACAGTGTGTTCATGTTGTCTTGGTCTTTGTTAGGTGCCCCTGGTCAGCCAGGTTTCCCGGGTCCTCCAGGCCCTCGGGGGCCATCCATTTCCTCCAGTATCCCTGGTCCTGTAGGAGATCAAGGTCTACCTGGACTGGATGGTGGACGAGGTATGCCACAACACTACCTCTGCTTCATTTTTCATAACTAGGGATGTACATTGACTAATTTTGATGTTCAAGCATTATTAAGAGTTCTTTGCAGGAATGTAGGATTTAGGCTTAACTCTTTTTAAAAATCTGTATCAAAAAAGTTAGAAGCAAGATGCTGATTAGATGCTGTCTTTTCTTTTCTGTTCATGATGTGCCAACATTCTGGACTTATTTTAGTTATAGACACATGACAAGCATGTTCCCACAGACACATGTGGAGGACCTCACTAAGACGTCACGTGCTGATGTTGATTTTTACTAAGTCCAGAGTGTTGGCACATAATGAACAGAGAAGAAAAGACCTAATTGGCATACCTACAGCATACTTTCGGCCCAGACATACTTACAGCATTTGTGTTTCAGAGTAGCAAATTGTGATTTAATGCACACAAGTATTCAAAAATACCAGTATTTGAATACTGGAAACAATTGTCCAGGTTAAACAGTTGATGCTGAACATACTGTTTATCCAAATCATGAACTCCCATGAGCTTTACCTAGAAAGAACCCAGAAAGATTACAGTGAAAATCCACCTTGTTCTATAAAAATGTTTTATGTTGTGGTCATTTGCTCCCTTTTCCCGGTCATGCTGAACTGTTACCAGAGACACTATAAATGAAGAGGCCGGCGACTGGTTGAAATATGAATGGGTTCTCATAATGCTCAACATGGTGTCGTTTGCGGATAGCAATATGGGAGATCAGAAATATCACATTTATTGGGCATTATTGAGCCAAATACTAAAAAAAATGCCTCTGCTATGTTTCAAAGATGACTGATATGTGAACAGACTTGCCTAATAAAGATATAAAGGAATTGCACTCCACAGATTTTAAATAATACAATTTATCTTTCTCTTTTATAGGTTTAACTGGTCCCCCTGGTCCTCCTGGTCCAGCCGGCCCTGGAACAATTCAGGGTGATAGAGGAGATGCAGGGATCCCTGGATTCCCTGGAGTGCCTGGAAAACGTGGTGATACCGGATATTCAGGAGGAGTTGGTCTGCCAGGCAGCCCTGGACTTAAAGGTGATCATATGGATAATTCTATATAATGTAATGTTTAACTTGTTTAAATAAAATTGTTGTACAATTGTCCTCTCTGCATCATGACTAATTAAAAATATGAAAATCTTTTTCTATGCTGATCTTTGTTGTATATTTGTTTTTTTCCTTTGTCTTTTTCTCTCCATGTCTTTTTCTCTATGTGTGTCCTTATTTCCTTCAGGAATTAGAGGTGATCCTGGAATTAGTGGGATACCTGGACCACAAGGCCCTCCTGGAGATTTTGGACGCTATGGTATCAAAGGACCTAAAGGATTAATAGGTTGGTAATAAATTGTTCTATATTAAGTATGTTCAATTAAAATGATTAGAAATTAAAATTAATTAAAATATGGTTATTTTCCTGGCATTTCCTTTTTTTTGAACTTACTCCCTTAATCACAATACTCTTTTGCGCTGTACTTCTCTCTCTCAGGCAAGCCTGGAAGCCCAGGACTTCCAGGAAGTTTCCTCCCACCAAAAGAATTGAAAATACAGAGGGGTGATCCTGGTTTACTAGGACTTTCTGGCTCTCCTGGTGTGGCTGGAACAGAAGGCCAGCCTGGCTCACCCGGACTTCCTGGTGAGCTCCACATTATAGTCCATCATCTTTGATTGTTCATTTACTCACTATATACTGTTGTATTAGAAAGAAACCAGTGGTGTTTTATTATTTCGCTTTTTTTGCAGCACCTGCAAGGCTGTATAAATACAGTATTTTACAGAAAGAAAGACAATATCTTGCAAGCATTGTATAAATGTTGTTAAATGTTCCAACTTGATTTATTAATGGAAAGTTGTATTTTTATGTTAGAACCAATGTTTACATGCAGCAGTTCCATTACATTTTTCATATGCTGCTGAAGAATTTTTTTTTTTTTTTAAATAAAGAAAAGAGAAAGAAGATAAAGTATACAGGATATAGCCAATTTAATGCGTTTCCTCTAAACAAGAAGAGCAGCATATTTTATTTTATTTCAGTAAGATTTCTGTCTTGTGCAAAACTAACTGCATGTTTACTGACTTTGAAATCATTCAAATCTCTAGGTCCCAAAGGAAAGACTGGATCTGTCGGGAAATCTGGTCGCAGTGGTCCTTCTGGATTTCCAGGATTCGTTGGAGACCCTGGATCCCCAGGATACCAAGGACCTACGGGTTACAAAGGTAGGCTGGGAGTGATAGGAAGGTGTGATTGAAAGTATATCAACGTATGGTTTATGTAAGAATCCTATATTTTGGAATAACATTGCTTTGAATCCAACATCTTAAGCTTAAATATGATGATTATATCAGATTTCCAACATCTTCAAAGTGATTTGGCTACTGTGATTTGACATGATCATAATGATGGTTCACAACGTTACTACACCCACTGAAATGTGTTTCACCTAATACTGTTGACTGTTCTTATCATTATCTTATTCATATCACTTTCCACTGCTCTTTAATTCAGCTCAGTTCCTTTTCTCTATTCACTGCTCATGCTGACATCTTTCCACTCTCTCCAATTATTCAGGGTTTCCTGGAAAACCAGGAATTCCAGGTCGTCCAGGCCTGCCTGGACGCAGCATAGGAATTGGCTACACTTTGGTGAAGCACAGCCAGTCCGCTCAGGTGCCCATGTGCCCTCAGGGCATGGCCAAGCTGTGGGAGGGCTACAGCTTACTTTATGTAGAAGGACAGGAGAAGGCCCATAACCAGGACTTGGGTAAGCCAACACAGGTTCATTGTAAAATAACATCACCTAACACTTAGAATCTACTGAAGATACAGTAAATCCATTTTTTCGTATTAATCCTGGAATTCAAGGGATCACTGTTAAGGCCTATACATGACGTTTAATCTGCTCTTTCCTTTAGTAATGTAGTCACGTCTCAATAATTGCATTTATGCAATTATTATCATGTTGATTTAAAAAAGAAAAAGATGTGATTTGAAGAATTGAAACACTGGCATGTTTTCAACTGACTACAAAGTAGAAAGGCAGTAGAGTAGTATCTCTAACATTACAATCTAAAAAGAAATTCCACATTTGTTGTTACTGATGAATCTGTTGATACAAAAAAAACAGTAACTTTCAGTAACTTATCTGGGTGAGTCTTATTTTATCCAACAAGGTTTTTTCTTAATTCCCCTGGGTCTCACTCCAACTTCCTTTCTGCTCTTATAGGATTGGCTGGTTCTTGTCTGCCTCGTTTCAACACTATCCCCTTCCTCTACTGTACCGCCAATGAGCTCTGTTACTACGCCAGCCGCAATGACAAGTCTTACTGGCTGTCCACCACAGCCCCCATTCCCATGATGCCCGTGGCAAACCAGCAGATCACTGAGTACATCAGCCGCTGTTCAGTGTGCGAAGCTCCCTCTCAGGCAGTGGCTGTCCACAGCCAAGATATGAGCATACCCTCTTGCCCAAGTGGGTGGAGAAGCCTGTGGATTGGATACTCATTCCTAATGGTGAGACACCGTCACTCTCTTCTCCTATTTCTTATCACTTATTTTAATTTTAACAGTGAATGTAAATGGCAGTACATGAATATCCTGCACAGATTCACAAACAGGTCTTGAAAAAATGACTGACGTCTTATATGTGTTTATCTAACTGTGTTACGGTGTCTTTTCTGTGACAGCACACGGCTGCGGGAGCAGAGGGAGGTGGTCAGTCTCTGGTGTCTCCCGGCTCCTGCTTGGAAGATTTCCGTGCCACGCCCTTCATTGAATGCAATGGAGCCCGCGGCACCTGCTTCTTCTTCAACAACAAACACAGCTTCTGGCTGACCACGGTGGACCGGAACAGGCAGTTTGTGCAGGGTCCAGAGTCAGAGACTCTGAAGGGAGATCAATACCGCACCCGTATCAGCCGCTGCCAAGTCTGTATGAAGATCCTGTAGCCTAAGCAGACCAGAGCGGAGGACTTTTACAGAACGAGCAGAGGAGGAGATTGAGGAGAGTTAGGAAATTGACGTTGACTGAGTGGCTGACTATTACTTTATTCAGCCCTCTCTTGGGGCTTCCTACAAAGACGTGATTTGAAAGCACAGGTGAATCCCCAGCTGAAGGGAGCGGCAGTGGGGAGAGGTCGTTTTACTTCTCCCTCATTTATCAACACTGGTGCTACAGAAAACAAAGTTTGTTTTATATTTAGTTTAATTTCTCTTCGTTGTCTTTTCTATTCACGGCTACCTCAGAGAGTGTGTCCCAAATATACAATGGACAGCACTGAACCAACTACAGCCATACATAATTCAGCTTAACACCAGTGCTAATGCCTTTTAGACCCCCTTTACACCTGGTCATTTCACCCATCTCAAGTACTGGACATGTCTCACAGCCACAGCCAGAACCCCTTCATATATATAATGCACACGATCCTTGACTGACTTGCATGAGGCTAAATGTGGAGGGCAAACGGGGTCAGTGTGCACCAGAAACAAATGGACAACACTGTGCCAACATTCAAAACGCCAGCCATCTTTTGCGATGAACATGGTTTCAAACTTTCATGACGGACCAACAGAAATGCTCTAAAATGAATTGGAATAAAATCTTTTTTTAGATTGACTTTTATTGATAGTTGAGAAGGTTTTTTTCCTTCTCCTGTAAAGTTGCCATTTTAGTGATACAAGGTTTTATCCGGACATAACCAGGTGGAAAAGGGGTCCTTTTGTATAGGTATTTTAATGCTTCCTTGACATTGGCAAACACCACATCATCTCTCTTGGCAACTGGCCAAACAAGCACTTTTGGGAGTAATGATGTGCTTAGTGGTGAACACATGGAATTACAGTTCTCCCAAATTCCATACATGTATATACCCTTAATGTATTGCACTGAAGTTAATATCTGGGTAAAATACAATGCCATAAAGTTCCTTAATGTGGCTCCGTTTGCTGCTGATGTGTCAGACACACCAGTCACCCAGTCCAAGACAGATGACCTAAGACAACTGTAGATAATCCACTCTCACGGTTTACCTTTAACCTTTACCTTTTCTGTTTTGACTGAAAACAACAGAGCGTCTCAGTCCAACACTAAAGAACCTTACAGTTCTCATATTCCTTGTCACCATTATTGCCTTAAAATTCTATTCGTTGTTCACACGTTCACATGCAAGACTGAAAGTGTTTAGAGAAATGTCTTTTTACTACTTTAAAACTTTTCTGATTTGAGTTGTGGTCTCTTCAAGAGACATGGTGATGTGTAACCACTATAGCCACTAAGCTTCTTAACCTCTCTTTGGTAGCCTTGAGTACATGCGTTCCAGTTTTTGTATTATGTGTAAGTTTTGTATGTAACAGATTGCAGTTTACTTGCTTCATGACCGGAAACTCATGTTGTAATCTGCAAATCAATGTTTTTTTGTAACTTGTACATTTTAATAGATTAATAAAAAGCTTTTAGAATGTTTTAGGTTTATTTTTAAGGATGGTCTATATAGGCATATATACATCTATACGTGTATATTACTGCAAGAGTATTTGCATTTGTCTGACACTGATAGCCTCTGATGTACAATTTCACAACTTAAGAGGATTTTGTTTAATTGTATCACTTTTTTTTTTCTTTCCTACATGAATTTATATCACATACCAGATAAAACATGTCTGAACAAGTGCATTACCAGTATTACTGCATATGTTTCACCAAAATAATTCCAATTTCTAATAGTAATAATAATGTTCCCTATCGAATAAAGTATTGAAAAAGAATTATTGAAACTGATCCCAGTGACTCGTCATTTATTTTTTACAAGAGCTTGAGTTCAAAACACGCTTTCTAGGTGAGCAAGGATTGAAAATTCAGATTTCAGAGCTTGTATGTGTTTGTTTTTTTAACTGTAAATAGGTAGCTGACGTTACGAGGCATTTTACTGTCGCACAAGATAAAAATAAATTATGTAATATGGCCATCATTGAAATGCAGTGTATGGTTAAGCATGTCTGTTTTACCTGAACCTGTTTTTATATTATATTTTTTATTTTATATTTCCTCAGACAACTTTTAGTAAAAAAGCATGTTACTGATGCTCCCTGTGATGATGCACACATTACTTTTGCCATCTGAATTTTTCAAGTTAAAATACTGTGCCTCTTATATATTTAAGGCACCAACTACCATTATGGCATTAAGTTACATAATGTCCTATGGTCTGAAACACACCAACAAAAAAAATATTAAAATCTCAATACATTTTTATTGCATTGGAAGAGATGATCATCAGTCATTTTAAATTGTTATAGATTTCAACAGTTTTGAAAAGATGACAGGACGTTTTGACCCATATGTATTACAATAAGATAAATGCAGTAATTTCAACCAGTCATGGGGGGGGATACAGTTATTTATAATTTCATATTGAATAACATTTTATTTTTCTTCTCAAAACGTCAGATTTGACTCTACATAAATCTGACATCCTTCCCCCAAATCCATGTAGTACCGTTTCCAGTGAAAGGGTAGCTGATACTCCAGCCCTGCAGATGGCGGTGTGACCCCCTAGATAGGAGCTACTGCAGTGGCTGTAGCGCTAATGTAAACAACACCCCTGCGACAGACAGACAGGCAGACAGACAGACACACAGGCAGTGAACTAACATTTTCTCACCTGGTTTGGAGAACTCAAACAGGTAAAGGTGTTCAGCAGTGTTCATCACAGCACTAGTGGATATGTGTGGGTTGCGGTAGACCGTCGTTTCAGGGGTCTGGTTGTGGTCTTTGCTAGTCGAAGCTGCTAAACTGTTGCGATTCTGGAGGCTTTGCAGCTGACCGGCTCTCTGGCGATAGATAAATCATAAGGGAGGTAGCGAAACCTGTAGCTAATTGTTATAACAGAGGCAGAAGTGCCCGGAGATTTGGCCAATAATGCAAAAGTACAACCTGATTGAACGCTGTTGTTGATCTGGGGATAGTTAGTTAGCTAGTTAGCTTTAGCTGTGAGGCGTTTTCTCGACTGACAGCCTTGTTTGCTCGGAGTGGCTTAACGCTTGCTCTTTTCTATCCATGTATCCCTTTTTCTGTGTATTAAATTAATCATGGTCACGTTACATCACCATTTAATGATTTAGGAGACTGAGTGTGAGGAATTTAGCGAGCTAGTTTAGCGTCCTGCACAAGTAAATATACATGCCTTTCACACTCAGGTTTCTAGTGCTGCAGCTGTAGGTTAGCGAGCTCTTTTAGTGCCCCCCACCCCCACACACACACACACACCTCATATTATATTTGTGAGAGTCATGATTATTAATAATTCTCATATCTCCTCATCATTTATACAGGTTGCTTAAGTCACTGTGCCTTAAAGACTGCGCTGTGATTTGTCCCCCAGACGTCAACTTTAACTACCTTTGGCCAACAGAAGGTCCATCCAGTAGCTCTGCAGCTCTCACAGCTGTTTAAAACGATGCTAGCTAGTTAACTGCTGCTATCTGAACTACGCTAGCTAGTGCTATATGTCCAAATGTTTGTAGACACCCCTTCAAAAGAATGCATTCAGCTCCAGTTGCACCCGTTGCTGACACAGATGTTCAAATGCGCGCGCGTACACACACACACACACACACACACACACACACAGCTTTTCTAGTCCCTGTAGAGATGTATTGCCAATAGAATAGGACTCTCTGGAGCAGATAAACATGAACCCATTGGCACCATGCCTAATGCCATAATGGTTTACTAAGTGTTTCTAGGCAGAGAAATCACCAGACTGTCTAGGACCCTGGAGCTCCAGGGTTTCAACCGAAGAACCCTGATGTAGTGCGTCAGCCATGCTGTACATTAATGAGTGAAGACGAGACAAAGCACTCCTGAAAATGACATGTTAAGGATGTTAAAGAATTTGATCAGTGATCAGTGATCTTGCTTGGGTCATTTTTCTCCAGATAAAATCAGCTTAGTGGTCAGTAATCTTAAGCCCAGTTTTTACTAACCCATGTCATTTTAGGTACGCTGGAATTTTCGGAGACCCACTCGGACATGTCATATGTCTTCATCAATGATTCGCCGCAGACTAGTGTACCGTTACTGCAGGCCTGCATCGATGGGGACCTGCCATTTGCGAAGCGCCTCCTGGAGACGGGCTGTGACCCCAATATCCGGGATAACCGAGGCCGCACTGGCCTTCACTTAGCAGCTGCTCGTGGCAATGTGGAGATCTGTCGCTTCTTGCACAAGTTTGGCGCAGACCTGTTGGCTACCGATTACCAAGGCAACACTGCTCTGCACCTGTGTGGACATGTGGACACTATTCAGTTTCTTGTCTCCAATGGCCTCAAGATAGATATCTGGTGAGAAACTGTGATTGAAGAGCCATCTTCTTAAGTTAATTGTCACCTTAAAGCAGGAGTCATTGTGGTCAAATGTGGAAAGTCACTCGAATGACCCTAGCTTTTCAGTAGCACAGTATTCTCATTTCAGCAGATCCTGACTGTAAGTCATTCTGTGACTCTTCTTGTATTTGAGCAGTAATCATAATGGTTCAACTCCTCTGGTGCTGGCCAAGCGGCGAGGGGTGAATAAAGATGCTATTCGACTGCTGGAGGGTCTGGAGGAGCAGGAGGTGAAAGGCTTCAACAGAGGAGCCCATTCCAAACTAGAGACCATGCAGATGGCTGAGAGTGAGAGGTGAGTGGTAATGATCCAGGATGTTGACACACTTAGCTGGCCAATTTTGTGCAGTGTTTAAAGGATCTGCACACTGCTCATATTTTATCTGCTACACTATAAATCAAAATGCATGAGATGGTCGTTATTAGCTGCTCTCTGTGCCATCTCATCCAGATGTTTCTACACTGAAGATTGTCATTGAACATCATAGGCCTCAAAATAGAACCCTGTGGGACTCCATATGCTCCATATGCTAAACCAATAAACAATTCACAGTAGTTTCTGTATTAGGATAAATAAATGAATAATAAATATGGAGTTTAATCTGGAGTTTAGTCCTGGATCACGAAGACTAGTGTTTCACTCCAGGGAATGCAATTCCACTGCTCCGTAGCCAAATGCTGGGGCTTTGTGTCCCTCCTGCCAGTTCTTGACATTGGGCATGGTGATCTTGGGCTCATGTCCGGCTGCTCCAGAGTGTCCCATTCTATTGGCATGGTGCTTTTCTTTGGAAGTTTTACACAGTCTGTGTGCACAGTTGATGTGCTTGGTCCTCCTTAATGTAGTTTAGTTTACCTGATGCTTTTGGACATGTAATGTAAGTCACAGTGTAAGCCACAGTTTCAGCTACCAACTAACCCCAAAACAGCTCACATCCCCTACTACATTTACTACTCCTCTTCTATATTCAAAGCTTAATGCTGATCATGTGTTTCTAGTGCAATGGAGAGCCACTCGCTTCTTAACCCCAACCTGCAGAACAGTGAGGGTGTGCTGTCCAGCTTCCGCTCCACCTGGCAGGAGTTCGTGGAGGACCTGGGTTTCTGGAGGGTTCTCCTGCTCTTAGTGGTCATCGCTCTGCTCTCACTGGGCATCGCTTACTACGTGAGCGGCGTACTCCCCTTCTCTGCCAGCCAACTGGAGCTGGTCCACTGAGAGCCACACTTTCTCTCAGCTAATGTCACATGTAGTCTCAGACCCAACTGAAAGCTGTGTTTTGTACCATTTAATGTTTTTTTTTCTCTGGGTTACTTTCTAAGGTACTATGATCTGTCTGACAGTACTCATATCATCAAAATGACTAGAAAAAGTCACGGACAGAAGCTGCTGCTGTTCATCATGAAGCTTTTAATACATGTAGCTTTTAGGAATATTGAGTTAAGTCTTTAGAGAACTGTGAAAGGACAAGAGAGTCTGTTGTTATTTTATGGCATATTGTGGACAGTATTTAATACCGTGCAAAATTAATCTGCAATCTATCAATCCTGTTTTGTGCAGATTGATTGATTGAAGCATGACCAATTGCTTCAAATTCTTTCAAAGATTTGGGAGCAGCTACTGGGCCTTTGGCCTTTCCAGATGTTGATTAAACTGTTCCTCATCAGAATTAGCCAAGCTTTGTATGAAGGAGAAGAGGCTGTATAAATGAAGTATATAAGTGCAATGTGTTTTTTCCAGTCTCCAGTGCACACATGTAAGGTGATGCTACATTTCTACTCTCACTTTTACAATGACGTGTGTGCTGTAGACCACCCGAATGTTCAGGTGGTGCAAAAGTTTCTCATTGAGCTGGGTCTTTTTTCCATTGTTTGTTTTTTGTTCGTTTGTTTGTTTTTTTGAACACGTTATGTGAAAATATTAACTACGGAAGGCTGCGTCCCACACCTGGTGTCTCTTCATAGTCTATGTGTATGAATATGGAACACTGACAATCCATTTAAGGCCAAGAAACATTACTTTATGGTATTTGACTGCGTGAGGGTGCTTTGGTGGCTCAGTTTTAACAATACTGTACATTTTAAAAAAGTTTTTCTTTCTTAGGGTGCACAACATTTGTATGTGTTTTGTGTAGCAGGTTCAGCAATGCTGAT
Source organism: Salminus brasiliensis (assembly GCF_030463535.1). Classification (NCBI taxonomy): domain Eukaryota; kingdom Metazoa; phylum Chordata; class Actinopteri; order Characiformes; family Bryconidae; genus Salminus; species Salminus brasiliensis. The sequence goes on from NC_132886.1 coordinate 15,297,318, forward strand.
ATGTCATTTCCATTGTGTGTGTAAGTGCTTTAGTGTAAAGCTTATTATTATTATTATTATTATTATTTTAATAGTGCTAAATTACATATTTATAGTAGCGTATGCTGCAACACAGTTCAACTCACAGTTTCAACCACAGAACCATGTGTGGCATATATTACTGTAATATTGTATTTGAAACCGCTTTTGACCAAGTTATTTTGATCCCAATGTTTACTTGAAGAATTATTATTATTATTATTATTATTGAAAATATGGCTTATTGTTCTACTTGCAATGTTTTATAAATATGTATGAACTGCATTTATTAATTTCATGTTAAAAAAATACCCCCCACCCTTTTCCCAACCCTGTGTATTAAATTACAGTAATTATTGAAAACACTATGACTTGACTTGAGGCTGATTTGTTAATTACATTTTTAAAGTATTTAAGACACACTTAAAGACAACAAGGTCGTTCGTATGTTGAGAAGAATATCACAGAAAATAAAACTATATTTTTCAGTTGGATTTGTTTTTCTTCCGGACTTTTACTTTGCCGAGTGTTTCCGCGCGGAAACTGCTGCAGTTTTTACACACACCTCCACTGACTCTCAAACCTGCTGGATTTGGTGTAATTCACCTGTTAACTGGTCAGAGGTTAAGCAGTGATGTCGCTTATTTCTTTATCATGAATCTGAGAGGACTGTTTCAGGATTTCAATGTCAGGTGAGTGGGACTTTTGGTTTAAGGTAGCCTACTGAAGTAAATTAGCCAAGAAGCTAGCTAGCTAATGTTGCTAGTGCTAGCCAGCTAGATTTCACTTTCTGTTATGTGGGGTCTGATATATATTCAGTATTAGTGTCCCGATTTCGATCTTTATATGACAACGACCTTTTTACTGAGTGGAAAAATCTGTAAATGAAAACTTTAGCACTAAAATATTTAAGACATTAAAAAAGTTTAGCTACGTGTTAGCTAGCTAGCTAAGTGTCTAACGTTAAATGCTCTAGCACAGCTAGCTGCACATTACAGATTAATTAAGAGCGATATTCTTTATATTAATGTTTTTATTAATGTATTAGCTAACTAAATATTTTCAATATCAATCAAGTAGCTAGAAAAATAAAGACTTAGACCCCCCATTCCCCTATAACTAGTGCTAAATGTCTCCTCTAGCTGCTTTTAAAGGTACAGTTACACATACTCATATTTTCAGTATTTTGATTATCAGTGGGTTGGTACGTAAACCCACAAATATCATGTGTAAATCTCAGGGGAAGCAAAGAATACTAGGCAAACTGCAGGGTGTTGGCCTTTACGTGCTCAGTGTTCTTCACCTGAAACTGTGTATCTGCCTCTCCTGCAGCAAGTTCCTCATATATGCCTCCTTGTTGTTGTTCTCCGTGCTGCTGGCGCTGAGGCTGGATAATGTTGTCCAGTGGAGCTGCTGGGTTGTTTTCACTCCCATCTGGCTGTGGAAGCTCATGGTTGTCATCGGTGCATCTGTTGGTACTGGTGTATGGGCTCACAATCCACGGTACAGGTATGTTACCAATTACTGGACTTGAGAAATCACTCTATTGAAGTATCATAAAAAACACATGCAGATATATGATGATACATTTGATTGGTTATTTATGACAGAAAACTGTATGTATGTGTGTGTGTGTGTGTGTGTGTAGAGCGGAGGGCGAGACCTGTGTGGAATTCAAGGCCATGCTGATAGCAGTGGGCATCCACATTCTTCTGCTGATGTTTGAAGTGCTGGTGTGTGACAGGATTGAGAGGATATCTGGCTCCTCTCAGTCCTGGCTTCTCGTCTTCATGCCCCTCTTCTTCGTCTCCCCCCTGTCAGTGGCTGCCTGTGTGTGGGGATTCCGCCATGACCGGTCCCTGGAGGTCTGAAATAAGCAAACACACCTATTTATAAATATCTATTAGATATGTTCACATACACTATATGGACAGAAGTATTGGGACACCTTCTCATTCATTGTTTCTTCCAAAAAAAAATCAAGGGTATTAAAATGAGTTTATCTTGCTTTTGTTGAAGTAACTGTCTGGAGTAAATGCTCTTGGAGCATTGCTGTGAGGATTTGATTGCATTCAGCAACAAGAGCGTTAGTGTGGTCAGAATGTTGCATGATCACCTCTCCAACTCAACCCAACATATTAGAGGGAGCATCATCGTTCTAGAGAACACTCCACAGCGCAATGGCTCAACGCAACCCCTCTAGCCCACTCCTGGTAGTAGGCATGGTGTCTACATAGGTTCAGGTTTATCTGCTCCAGAGTCCTATTCCATTAGCAGTACTTCTCCCCAGGGATGAGGGAAGCAGTGAGTGGGACTTTTGGTTTGAAGTAGCCTGCTAAAGTAAAGTAGCCATGATACTGGCTAGCTAATGTTGCTGTCTATCTATCTATCTAATGTTGCTAACTAGATTTCACTTTTTGTAATCTGGGGTAATAATGTGACTGTGATCTACAAACAGCATGCCTAATAAAAGGGATGTTCACAGACAAGCCAAGCATATTTATAATTTGTGTTAGACACAGATAGAATTAGGCTTCTGCCTTTAACCATCTGTGAAGTAAAGACACACACACCATTAAACACACAGTGACTGTGAAAATACATGCCTGGAGTGGTGGGCAGCCAATGCTGTGGTGCCTGGGGAGTAGAGAGAGTGGAAGAGCCTTTCTCAAGGGCACAGCTTGCCAAGCCTGGGTATCGAACCCACAATCCTTTAAACATATATCCCAAAACCCTTTAAACATATAGTGTATGTGACTTCTTTATCTTGCTCTTTTCCTCTGCCCACATACTAACATTTTCTCATATGCATTGTAGTGCTGTACATAGAAAAGCTCTGGTGAAGTATGGTGTACATGTGATTCATTGCTTCTCTCTCTCTCTCTCTCTCTCTCTCTCTCTCTCTCTCTCTCTCTCAGCTGGAGATTATGTGCTCAGTCAATATTCTCCAGTTTATTTTCATTGCCTTGCGTCTGGACGAGATCATCAGCTGGTCCTGGCAGGTGAGAGTGCCCTTTCAGAAGCCTTTAAACTCTCTATTTTAAATATAGTTCAATAATCACTTTTACTTGTTTTTCATTTCCTTTGAGGGATAGTTGAGCGTACTAATATTGCTTGTGTGACATTGACAATAATATAATACCCCTGTCACATTGCCACTTACAGCCAATAAATAGTTCAGTCATTGAACATATTACTGTTATGTGCAGGTAGTGTGTGTGCCTCTGTGGATTCTCATGTCGTTCCTGTGCCTGGTGGTGCTCTACTATATTGTCTGGTCCATGCTATTTCTCCGTTCCATTGACATCATCGCAGAGCAGCGTCGTAATTATGTCACCATGGCTGTGAGCTGGATGACCATCGTGGTGCCACTCCTCACCTTTGAGGTTCATATTTTTACTTTTTAATTTTTTGTACTGCATGTTCTGCAATGTCCCTGCACACCTTGAAGCTGTACGTTGCAGACCTTAGTTCAGTTAAAATGTTTGCTCTATTCCAGCAGAAATTGTTGCAGGTATTCAATACAGGCATTGCATGGCATTGGATCACTTTCATCAAATAATTTAAATTATTTCATAATCTCAAAAATCAGATGAAGTCCCTTCAGTAACCATTTCATATCCTATATAAATTGCAAGCTTGCAGAGAGTACAGGCTTCAGTTCCAACGTTACAATTGAAGCAGATTTTATTTTTATTTTAGATTTTAAATTTAGAGTTAATGTTTCTTTGTTCTCTTCCACAGATCCTGCTGGTCCATAAGCTGGATGACCTTAACAAGTTGAGCTATGTGTCAGTGTTTGTGCCTTTGTGGGTCTCGTTGATCACTCTCATGACCACCACCTTCAGACAAAAGGGCGGGAATCACTGTGAGTAATTATAATTCCATAACCCATTAATCTGTTGCCTACAGATATTAAATTAGCTGTGACTATTAATGTGTAGAATTATGGCTATAAAACCAAAGCTGTAAGTAACAGTACTGTGTTTTAGGTTATAATGTTTCTGTATAGTAGGTGGCCAGTGAAATACTGCTACTCTTGTTTCCCCTTGAACAGGGTGGTTTGGTATCCGCAAAGACTTCTGTCTCTTTCTGCTTGAGCTCTTCCCTTTCCTGCGAGAGTACGGAAACATTTCCTACAACTTGCAGAATGACGACTCTGAGGCATTCGAGGAGATGCCTCCTGCACCTGAACCTCTGAAAATCGCCCCCATGTTCCTCCGGAAAGAGGTGGAAATTCTGCCAAGTCCTGGGAGATATTTTGACCCTCCTCCTAAACTGTGCATAGACATACCTGACTAATCTAACTCTCCCAGAACTGAACAGAAATTACAGGAGAAGACTCCACTTTGAACTTTTTCCAGGTTTTGCCTGCTTTTTTGCCCTGATAATTCTGCAGGGGTACTTGATGAACTTTTTGACGTTAAAGGGATACCGGAGCCGGTTTCAGCAGTGACGTTACTGCATCACTACTACAGTTCCAGTGGCCATGCCATTTTGAGGGAGACTCTGCTGAATGCCAAATATCTGTAAAATGTAAAAGAAGGCTGATTCCTCAGACATACTGACAGTACATAATTCAGCGGTGCAGGTCTGAAGTTCATCAGACAGGGTGGATGGTATGTGTTTATCTCTTTCTTAATTCTGAAAAGGCTGTGACTGCACTTTATATTGTTACTATTGGCGCTTTTATTTGTGTTGGGCATATGGACTGTAGTTCTGTTCTGCAGAGGCATTTACGTTACCTGTTTCTTTTTATGAAGCTACTGCCCTAGAGTCACCAACATTTTGAGTGGTACAAGTTTCCCCCAAAGATATATTGTCAAGTTTATGAACCTTATCAAGTTGGTCTTAGTTTCAATAGATTTCCTTAAAAATATGTTGCTCCAACAGATTTTTTATGCAGTGTTGCCTTTTAAAGGTCGTCCTGGAACCAGAATGCATTGCAGAGTGTGTAAAGTAAATGAGAACTCTGGCTGGTGGCATGGTTAAGCTGGTTGCTTAACTTGAGCCCCTTATATTGCAGGATGGACTGATGGTGGCTGTGCTCAGCAGGCCTGAGCCTTATAACAATGCTGCTGTCTTTGATTGGACCAATTCTATGAGGTTCTGTCTATTCTGATTAATCTGATTCTTAGTGAGGCCTTTTTTTACTCATTGAATGAATTTTTTTATCAGTGTCACTCAACAATCTGTTAATAAATATTGTTTATTCTTGTTGAATTGGTGTCAGAAGCTATGCATGTGCATTTCTCTACAATGGTGCTGCTGTACATTTGCACAAAGTGAAGATTTTTTGTAATGAAAACCGAATTTTATACTGACTGTATGCTCAAGTTCTTTTCATCTCCTCCACTGCCATCTAGTGGTACTGAGTTTGACAGCCCAACACTGAAATCTGATTTAAGAAGAAAGACAAACTATCTAAATCAACAGTCTGAGTTGTGGTTTGTGAATATAGCCCCAGGCTATTAGGAATTGTTGCAGTTGCAATTGTGTCCATCTTGCTATAAAGATCTTATCATGTACAGAATTGATATAATTATTAAATATGATCAACATGTCAGTCATTGACAAATACTTGCAAATGGAAAAAAATGACGAAAGAGTGTTTTCAGGTTTTTAGAATCTGGAATTTAATTTGACATTTCATGGTCAGCAAAAATACTAATGTTTGGGGTAAGGACCACACCCACACTTTCCATTATTACACACCCTATAAAACAATTTCTCACCTTCTCCTGAAAAAAAAAATCACACCCCACCCCCTTATTTTCTTTAACCTCATGGTTATCCTTGTATATCCTTGAATATCCTTGGACCGTCTTGAATTAAAGAGATCTGGGCCCAGACCCACCTCTTTTGAATGCCTAACCAGGTCTATTGAAACAGTTTAAGGCTTAATGAGTTGTTTAAAAAACAATTCAGAATTGTGATGTCTGCACAGGAGCCGGATAGCATTGTCATAGCTTTGTTTTCAGCACCGTAAGAAGAACACTGTAACTATATATTTTTCTTATTCTTGTCGCATAGTGCTGAATTTCTGTCCTGCAGTGTGCGGTTAGCTAGAATGGTAAAGCCGGCCAGCTTTACCAGCTTTACAGCCAGCTTTGCCATTAGCTTTTAGCCTAGCAGGGATACACACTTGTGTGGGAAAGTACAAAGTATAAAAGTACAGCTTAAAGCAACACTATGAAAAATTGCAGTTTATGTCAGGAAGTGTAACTTGCGCTGTAAACCACCCCTAAAAGACACATTTCTGGATAAGCTGAGAGATACAGAACCATCACTGAAAGTAAAAGAAGCATGTGGACTGAGGTGGTAAAGTAAGATTACAGGATTTTACATGAACACGAGTTCTTGCAAGTGTTGTCCTGCCTCCTTCTCCAAAGTTCCATAGTGCAGTTAGCAGCGTGCCTATTCTCCCTATTACAGGTCAATGGAACATAACAGTGGTTTCCACGCTGTTTTACAGCTACATAGAGTTGCTTTAATACAGCACTGAAATTTCCTAAAGAGAAACAAAGCGTTAAAATGTCACTCAACAGCAGCTTTTAAAACGTGTACTGCTCTTCCTGAGAGTTTCACAGGAAGCAAGTGATTTTACAAGATTTACTTGAGTTAGAAAGAGATTTAGTTTGACAGTAGTAAAAATGTAAAAACAAGAACTTTAACTTTTCATAGCTGATGTTAATAAACACTGTTATGGTGATGCACTTAATTACATACAAAAATAACTAGGTAAGTTGTCAGACAGGCTGTTCTACTTTTTGAACAAAATGAAAATTATTCTTAGATATTCAGTGTTAGAGAGGAAGACAGGTTTTGAACAAGTGAGCATCTTACTTTTGTATAGTATATTGCATTCGGTTAGTTAACTGTATGTGTGCCCGAGTTCACAGAACAGGGTTTCAGATATGATGATTTCTTCAGGGAGGAAGTTTGTGTATGCTGCACTCCTACTTCTCTACAGCTTTGCAACATCTAGATCAGGTATGTATCTACATCTTATAAAAAATAGGTGGTTAATTTAACATTAGTTAAAATGAGTTAACATGTTGCATTAAAGTATTTGAGTGCATTAAGCTCTAGTGTAACAATGTAAATGATCTAATGGAATAATCCCAATTAGTGTTAAAAATTCAAACACATATTTAACACTAGTATAATAAACATGGCCTTACTTTTATTATTTTTATGTTAATATTTGTTTATTTTTGTTTATAATAGTTGTAGTATTGCTCTATTAGTAGCATAACTATTTCTGATTATAGTGGATTTTAAGGTGGTAGGTCCATCTTTTCCAACTGCTGCTGTTGGTGAAGACCTCATTCTAGCCTCTTCACTCCAATATCAGTGCTGTGGATATGAGAGTGGTTCAGATTAGATATGAAAGATTCAATAGTGCATCTGTATGCGGGTCATGAAGACAAAAGCAAGGAGCAGGCGGTGTCCTACAAAGGAAGAACAGAACTGTTCAAAGAGGAGTTACAGAAAGGCAACACTTCCCTTAAACTCTCAGCAGTTCTCGTCTCTGATAATGGAAAGTGTTCAGTCAGATGTGAGTCCCGGTATGATGATGTAACTCTTGACATCAGGATTCAAGGTAAGTACCTGTCCTCCAAGTAAACTGGAGGAAAATGATTCCTCCACTTTTTTCTGACAGCTTTAGGAATAGATTTTCAGATGAGCAATAAAATGTCCCTTAAAGTTACAAGTAAAAATGAAATGGTGATTAAGTGTCTTGTGTGGGTTTTTTTGTATTTCTGAGTGAGTGAGTGAGTGAGTGAGTGAGCAATGTGGCTTAATGTGTGCTTATACACAGTGAAAGCATCCACACAGCCTTTACAAGTTGAAATGGACAAAACCAACCAATGTGAAAACATATGAGAACGAAGCCTGTAGGTTTTTAAGCAATTCCTCCTGGAATGTTCTTACTGGTTATACTTTCAGATCTCTTCTATACATCTGTCAAAAATAAAATTGCTCAAAGAATCCACTGTAGCACTTTCTATGGATGCATTATCTGTGTGAAAAACATTATATATATATATATATATGAACAGAGTGAAGTTATTATACTAGTAATAACTTCTGCTGCCAACTGTGGTGCCCTGGAACTTTGGCCACAATAACATACTTCACACAAACTACACCACCTTCTGTTTACTGAGGAAAATGACCAACATATATAGTAAATGATAAGTACCCTGACTGCAGGTAGTCACAGGAAGAGGTTCATTTCGAGTTAGAACAGGAGACTAGCCCTACAGACAGGGTTCTTCAGTGCCAACACCAGGACACCCCAATCCACCCCAAGGGCCTGCTGAAGAACCTGTGAAACGTACAGAAAAGAGTTTGCTCTCAGGGTGAAAAACTACTCGAACAAGCACAATATAACGTGTGTCATTCAATAAGTGTTAAATCCTCTGACAGTCTGACAACTGCAAATGTCAAACTGCTCTGAATCAGGAGAGAGAAGCTGGTTTCTCTCTCTGCATTAGCCCTGTAAGCAGGATAACAGTCACTACAGTACAAATCTGGCTGACAGAAAGCCCACTTATAAATGTTTAGACGAGAAGGACTCAGATGAAGTGACTGCCCTTGGGAAGACAGAAAGCTGGCATGTTTTTGGATCTGTAGCCTAACTCACTCGTTAATCTTGCCTTTGCTGAGCTAGTTTAGCTAGCTGGCTACAGCTCCACTGAGTATCAGGCAGCTCAGCTTAGCTGCTGTTGACTAACTGCTGAGCTCCGACACAAGGGTAGAGAATAAAGACTTGCGACTGAGTGGGTGTCAGGCTCTGTTATGTCATGTTTGGACTTGTAGTCCACTAGAACTATCTAATTAGATCATTTTTAAGCTAGCTAGTACACTAAACACCACAGCCCAGTCCGTGTTCCAGCTATCTGAGGCTCAAATCACACACGTTCGAGGATAAAGCAGCACACATAAGAGCACACAGTCGAGGGAATAGTCTTAGAAGTGTTCAACTGTTTACAGGCACATTTGATAGCCAGGTTTGCTTGATTCTCCCTTTTAAACAAACTGTGTTAAGTCACAACTACTGTGGCCTTGTTTTTCCCACCTGTTGTCAGAGCGTGACAGGCTGCAGTTACAGGCCAGTGGCAGCGCATGCAAACTGCTAATGTTAGGAGGTGTGTGACGGTTATATGTGTTGCAGTGCACATTTTCATACAAAAAGGAAGATTGTTGCCGATATATGAGTAATGTGACACATTCTGCGACTAATATCATTACCCGTTTTGCTCCGTAGAGTTTTATAAACCAACATCAGCCAGTAAACTTAGGAGTCACCTCAAACTCATTTTAACAGAGCAGTCCAACATGAAGGTAAGTCAGTTCATACAACAAACCCAGTCTTTTGGCACAACAGTACAACATAGGTTGTACAATATCTAACATATAATAGCAATGTTGAACATGGCATAGTTGTGTATAATTATATAAATATCAGACTTTGTAAATTGCATATGTAATTAAGCCTCAAATTACAACTTTTAAACATTATACTCAACAAGGTGTTGTCATTTGAGGCTTAATCATATTTATCATATCCAAATACCTCCTAAAACTATTAAAGTGTTCACCAGCCTGACAATCGCAAAAAAAATTTAAAAAAACCAAAGCATCAACGCATGCGCACTGGCCTTATTGGGGAAATCAGTGAGCTCTCACGCTGCTCCATCCTGTGGCCATGTAATTAACCTCCACTGGTTCATTGTTCATAGAAAGCAGAGGAGCTGTTTGCCCTGCAAGCAAAGTTTTTAAGTTCCTGATTCAACTGAATTCATATTAGTATGGCTGCTGCTGGGTTGTTTACTTGTTCAGGGTGTAGTACGTTTACTTTAACCCCCTTTTACACCGATAGTTATAATGATAATGGCTGTGTTTGTGATAGTTAGCTTGCACATAATGGAAACCTTCCAGATCTACCAACCTTAGTCTACCCTATGGAGTAAAAAAGCTTTCACTATGGTACAATGAATAAACTCGCATGGTCGACCAAGCTGGATGTATTCCACTCTGCCTGGAAGGACAATCTCATTAAGTATAGAAGGGCACTCATTAAAGCTCGCACAGTATATTCGGCCTAAATAATTGAGAAAACCTGAACCAATCCTAGAGTACTCATTATATTCTGAACCTCAGGTTTAGGCTATTTATACCAATAAACAAATCTGTTCAAAAACAGAGACAACCAGTCCAACCTTTAGTATAAAATCCAACCTGTCGGTCGCCTGGTGTGGCTGCTATAGGGCAAAACTCAGTTGTAGAGGAAAGGCTGGAAGCTTTTTTTCCCACTTCCACAGCTAGTATGTGAGAAAATGGTCTTCTCTGGAAATTGCACAACCTGCACACTGGATGGATTCCTTCAAAATGACTAAACAATGTACTACCAGTAAACCTCTTAACAATAGTAAACTTGTGCTTTAGCCTGGGCGTGTACCCAAAACTTTTAAATCAGCAGTTATTAAACCTTTGATCAAGAAACCAAATATTGGTCCTACTGTACTGTCTACCATTCATATCCAAGATCTTAGAAAAAACTGTGGCCTGACTACTTTGCTTATACTTACAGAAGAAACACATATGATTAATTCCATTGGTTGATGTGATCTTCTGAAATGATCTTCTGTTTGTCTCTGATCAAAGGTGTGTGTGTCCATCAATTCAATTTAATTTCATTTTATTTATACAGCACCTACAACAAATCTTGTCACAAAGCAGATTTACAGAGCTTTACAGAGATCCGGTTCCGAGCCTCTTTTGAGCAAGCCAGTGGCAACAGTGGCAAGGAAAAACTCCCATGGGTCGAGAGGAAGAAACCTTGTAAGGAACCAAGACTTTGGTTTCAGATGAAATAATACATGTCCTAAAACGTTTGTCCATATAGTGTACATAGTTTTTCTTAATAAGAAAGATATAAATGATAAACAATTACTATTACTAAATGTGACTATTACTGCCATTACTAATTACATGATCTATTGTAACTTAAAACAGTGTTGTAATAGTACACACTAGAATGTGCTGTTTGAACATTGTAAGCTATTGTACACAGAAATGTGTGTGTATGTGGTTCTTAATCAGATATTAGAAATCTCAGGCCGTAGGAGGTAGGATATTTTATTAAAAAAAAACATCACAATGCATTCTCACGGTCATCCTCACACAAACAACTGCAATAAAAGTTGAAAACAAATGTACAATTATCTTTATCATTATATAAATTATAAAAATAAAACCTTAGAATAGAACATTTGTACAACAATTAACAATATATTTCTTTGTCCAAAATAAACAAAGGGAATGTAACACTCAGTAATAGGTTTATCTGTAACAGTACATTTAAACTGAACAAAGGGGCAGTATGGGAGTTCTTTTTTCCCCATTTATAAATATGTACCTGTGCTTATCCTGCTACTAAGTGCTGACTGTAGATGTCTGTACTACATCTGTAGGATAAACAGCCTGAATGCACTGCGCTGAGTGTTACCTTCCCTTTACAAAACACACAGCCATGTTAAAAACAAGAAACAAACTCAACGTGAGGGATGAGCGATTCACCTTTCCAAAGACAAATGGCAGTGACATGCATTTACAACAGCCAAGTATTTAGATTGTTATACCTTCTAGTTCTGGAAAGAAGGGGTTAACTGGAAAAATAATAACAATCAGGACATTAACATGATAAAATAAAAACTAACATATTTTACAAACATTTAAAACAGAAACCGTTATGGCTACTGAACATACCGCTCTCTTTAAGAGTGCGGCCTTTACCGCCTGATAGGCTCATGACCTTCAGCATTACTCTTTTTGGACTTGCACACCTCTTCTGAATATCCGTTTACTTTGGTGGTTACAGTTGCACCTTAGAAGAAGACATTCACATTCCATAAGAAACCTTTAAAGAATCATCATATACTGCAGTCCTTTTTTTTGCTCTGAACATCACTAATATTTTTTTTTTTATGATAGCGTCCCCGCTAAGAGTTGTGCTGTTATGACCAGCGTGTTGCAGTCCATGTCAAGTCCGTTCATGTAGGAACTGCCTTTTAGCGAAGGACCCTAAACATATGTCAGACTTTGCTGCAGTTGATTTTAGTATCCTCCCCCCATTCATTTATAAGTTATATTAAATTAAGACAATCATGAATCCATTCGGGATTTATAGTCAGCCTAACTCTCACAGAAGAAGATCTGTGCTCCGATTCTATTTATATTATATTTCTTTTTCAGAAGGTGGCTGATAAATTCTGTTTGGCAGCAGCCAATGAAGAATTGCTGCTAGTCCCTGCTGCCTTCATTTTGCTGTTATTGACAAAAAAACAAAACAAAAAAGCATCTTCTTCATAGCGGCAGCAAAACTAAAGAGAACAAGAGCACGTGCCAGATTCAAAACTCTTCTTCGCTGTCCTGCTTTTCGGCATGAGTGCAGTGGGCCGAGGCACTTCCTTTAACAGGCTCTTCTGATAGTCTGATAGTCCTTCCTCACGTCACTGTTGCATGTCCGTGAAGCCAAACGACTGTCTTCCAACCTGTGGCTGTCGTTATGGTCCACCCTAGCTTTGATCTGAGCACTTTCCTTGTTCGCTACAAACTCTTCATTGTTGATTAGCAGTGTTGGAGACAACCTGCTCAAAATGTGCTAGATCTTTTGGTGTTCAGTAGTCCAACATGGTTTGGTCCAGTTTCAGGTTCTGAGTGTCCAGATCTTTACGGATTTAGACAGCTCAGATCTGGGCTGAGAAGAGCTGAGAGACAGACTACAACATGCACATATGCCACACGAAATACATGTGTGAGTGTGTATGATTGTGTTGGAGACGGCTGAACACAGTGGTGACAGCTGGGAATGACATAAGCGTGCTTCTGTCCGTCTGGGTAAACACACACTGTGAAACAGTATCACACAGTCATGGACACACACACTGCTACATACATATGAATAAAGACTGGCTCACTAGCTTAAGAGATAAAAAAAAAGCTTTGAAAGACCAAACATATACACAATATGAGCGTGTTTGTGTGTGTGTGTGTGTGTGTGTGTGTGTGTCTGCTTGGGCTCAAGCGTTTGCATTTGTAATGTATGTACACTACCTTTTCCTTCTGTAACGCTTTGTTCTTCCAACCTTTGTACACACTGGTACACAAACACATAGGGAACGATGTGTGTGTGTGTGTGTGTGTGTTTGCACGCCTTGTCCTAATATCAGGCCATAATATATTCTGTGTCCTCAGATTGAACTCTCTTCGCACTGTGCCAGAGGTGCTCCTCTTAGCACCTGCAGCTTAGCTAGTTCTTCCTCAATCCCTCCTAGTCCATCCCCCATCTCGCTAAGCCCTTCCCCCAGTCCTTCCTCCTCTCCCTCCGGCCCTGCCCTCTCTCGGCCGTCCAGCTCTTCTGACTCCTGTAGCTTAAGTCCGCTGGAGTTAGCATAGATATGGGTGCAGTTGTGTCCGCCCATATGGCCACCATGGCCGCCGTGGCCGTTCAGCGTCCCATTCCTTTTCTCTGTAAACGGAACTGCCTCAGAGAGCAGACTGGCGCTGCTGGGGGACTGGGGCGTGTCTGAAGAGGGCAACAGGTCCCGTCCCTTTTCTGAGATGGATGAAGAATGACCACCTCCTCGTTTGGTACGTCTCCACCGAATTACATAGATCAGACAACAAGCAAAAAGAAATCCTAGGAAGAAAATCAGCAGGTATCCGACCACGAATTGACGGCTTCCCATTTGGCCAGTATTGCTGCCAGTCACGGGCTCCTCCAGGGTCAGGTGGTACGCAGCCCTGCGGCAGGGTGGCTGATTCCGCCCAGCTTCCTCACACACACAGAAGTAGGTGCCCAGGCTTTCAGGAGTGACCAGCACTTCAAGGTGGGAGTGGTGGCGACGTGCATGTCTCTGGGGCGGGTACTGCCAGTGGCAGGGGCGAGGGGCAACCTGCACACAGGACAGCAGCACGCGGAGACCTTCCACCACACGCAGCTCAGTTGTCGCAGGAGAGCACTGATCTGCACCAAGAGAGAAAGACAAAGAGGGAAACTCAACATTGAACATTGAATGTTTGGTATATATGTTTTCTGTTCTGTTCTTTTCTGCCCCCCCCCCCAAAAAAAAAACAAAAACAAAAAAAAAACCCAAAACCCTGAAATGACCAGTTCCTCTTTTATTTTTTTAAACAGGCTGCATCTTTAAGAATGATATATTGCCTTTATTGCACTCTTTCTATATTTATTATTTTATTATTCTGTATTTTATTTACATCTGTTTTACAATGTTCCTTTGTTTATATCTGCTCTTGTTTTTGCTTTTCTCACTACTTTTGTGCTTCTGAAATGTGTGACATCTAATCTTTATGTCTACAATATATGGACAAAAGTATTGGGACACCTGCTCACTGTCTTTAATGTCGAAAGAAGACTTTCTACTCCATTTTGGAGCATTGCTCTGAGGATTTGACTGCATTCAGGGAAAAGAGTGTTAGTAAGGTCAGAATATTGGATGATTCCTTTAGAGGGCTTTACATCCCTGATGTTTATCTGTTCCAGAGAGTCCTATTCTATTGGTAATACTACTTTACAGGAACTACACAAGCTGTGTGTGTGCACTTGCACATCATTTGCTAATGACCTTTGTTCTGACTAATCGACATTCACATATGGAAGGAGGCCTGTTCAAAAAGCAGTCAATGGCTGAGATGTACAAAACAAGTTGCTATGATCTGAGGTGTGGACTGGAACTGTTGATGTTGATGAAGAAAAAAAACTTCTTTTAGAAGGTTGCAATGACACCCAATTTGCTCCCTGGCAGCCAATAACAGCACAACACCCCACCCCCCCCCTTTCTTCCTTCACACATGTATCCTGTCATTATCTCAAATTCCAATAAAACATTTGTACCCAAGTGAAAACTAACAAGTATATGTAAATCTGAGAGAATCACTAATAATACCTACCCTCGCCACTTCCACACTGGCTGGTCGAGTCTTCAGGCTCCATCCCCTCACCAGGTCTGGAACACAAATGTAATGATAAACACATATGTACTGACAATGTTACATAATGAACAGGGAGAAGCGGCACGCAGTGGTTTTGTACGTAGGAGTGACTCACTCTGTGACAGCCAGGTCGCAGGCACCCTCTTTTTGTCTCCACACGCAACCTAGCGTACGTGCACGTGCACACTCTTCACAGGTGGTGTAGACGGAACAGCCTTCTGCAAGTAACTTCTTCAGAGATTTAGGAGAACCTACTATGACCTCCCCCTAAGAGAACCAAGAACAGAAGAGCTCTGTGCGTGAGTCTCTGTCTACGAGCCTCTGTGCGTATATGTGTTTGCCACATTTCAGTATAAGCCATGCAGGTTTCTCATGGCAAAGTGGGTTATGGTTGTAATGCAGTCTATCAAAACACTGTGTGTGTATGTGTGTTCACCTTGTTTAGCAGGATGTTGTTGACAGGTTCTGTGGCTGGAAACATAGTTAGTTCTTGCAGAAGAGTTGCATTTTGACCCACTACTGCAACTCGGTGAAGCTCCCCACGGTCTACAAATAAAGACACACAAAAAGAACCTAAATAAAAGGGGAGAGACTACCCAGACCCTCTATGTAAAGGGGATTTCTGAGGGCGCGAGATTAAGAGAACTGCTTTGCCATATAGTTTTGAATAAAAAATAAAAATACAGAGCTTAGTAATGTGTGAAATGTTTCTACATTTAAGAACACTTCCCTTCTCATTCTTCCCTTTCATTTCTCTCACCTGTTCCCAGATGCAGTACAGTAGCATTCTGCCTGGTGTTGCCATTGGAGACAGTTGTCAGAGTCACTGCAAGCTTGGTGTATGTAACCCCACTTCTGATCAGCAGAGGCACAGACACTACACTGTTCTCCATAAGAGGGTGATCTCGCATGAAGGTCAGCACTTTATCAGGCAGCTTCAGAGACGACTCAAAGCCCTCTGCCTTTAGAGCGTTATTGAGACACTGTAAACCAAGAGTGAGAAAGCAGGAGAAGGCTAGGATTAGGATTTTTTTGTAAAACACATCAGCATCACGAGGTATAATATATTTAGTGTTTAGTTTATTTAGTGTATCTCTATAAAATGTATCTACCTATATAAGTAAAAAGGCAATAACTTTGAAGTCAGTGTTTATTCCAGATCATTTTTCTATTCTTTCAGAATTATTTACAGTTTTCAGAGCAGCTACAGGGTTTAAACCATGGAGAAATCTAAAAACAGACAAAGATACATGGTTTTCATTGGACAGCAGCGATGCATACACTATGTAAAAGTCTTCTTTCTGGGAAGCAAATGTGTCTATTGGTGGTAATGTGTCTCCAAAACAGTCATAGTAAACGGAAAACTTTCAATGGAACTTTCTATGGATGCCAATGTAAAAAAATCGCATCCAGTCATTTTAGAGCATTTCCGTTGGTCCCCTCATCATACATTTTGCTCCATCGTTAAGAAGCCAGATACAAATGATACCACAACATAAAAAATAAGCATAAACTGAGAAACAAGGTTTTATATAGCACTATATCTTGCAAAGACCTCTGTCTCTGGATCTGTATAGTGTTATACAGTGCTGTACAGCACATTACAGAAGAAATTAAGTTATGTACCTTGCCAGGTCTGGGCAAGGGCACTTGCTCTGGATTCATCCAGTTCTCACAGCTCTTCTTCAGCTCTTTAAAAGGTCCATCCATTGCCTTGGAGATCTCTTCCAGACTGTAAACACACACAGCAGACATCTCCTCCCTCTCCCTACACACCCACACATACAAAACACACACACACATATAATTACACCAGATATAAAAACAGGATGCGTCACACTCAAGACTCAATCCAGACTGAATGGGATTCTCACTCACCACTGCGAGGTGAAAATGCCATAGAAGTGTGTGGTGCTGGGGTCTCCTTGTTGGTGCTGTTTGGTGAAGACGTCGGTCAGAACATTAAAGCGCTGGCCACTCGCTCTGTCTTCACACACTAGCTGAGCCTTCAGAAATGTTGTCCAGCGCCTCTGCAAAGTCTTCATGCCCCCAATATCAGACTGAGAGTGAAAGAGGGAGAAAGAGATAGAAGAATATGTCTTAATAAAATAAAAGGCAGTAACTTGGGGACAATAATGCAGCAGGATCCTGTATCTTACCTTACACACTCGAGCCACCCTGGGCACTTTGACCTTGGTGTAGAAGTCATACTCTTTGGCCACCTCGGTAAAGAAGAAGTAGATCTTATCGTCCTCTCCCGTTGGGTTGTTCTTTTCATCCTCTTGGATGAAGGCAGAGCTGACAAACTCCGGATCTGTGTTCAGATATAACGTTCAGAAACAGCCACAGCATCTCCCAATAGTCCCCCATACAGCAAAAAAATGTCTAATAACCCTTTTTTAAAAATGTGTGCTTTATTTCAGAATCCATTCAAATTACTATTGTGTATATTAGAATATACTGCATATCCACCTAGAAATCATTTAAAATGTGATGTGTTAAAATGAATAAGCATATTAAAACATGTAGGTATAGAATATCATAATATCGTATCATAATATCACATTTGATTTGGCAAAAGAAAGTGTTTAGGTATTAATACATTCTGAAGATTTATTCGGTACAGTCCATGTTTATGTAAGAAAGGAAAAAAAAGTCAATAAGTCCACAGCACTGTAATGTGTTCTAGCTTTGACCCCAAATATTTGTCTTATATTTCATAAACACACTTTACAATTTTTTTATATGTAACACGCTTGCTTGCAGACAGAAAAAAAATAAGGAACTTAGTTTAATGTTAAAGGGAAATCCAAGCGAAGCAGGGTCAAAACCGCGAAGATCTGTTTACCCAATAAATGAGACAATGAGGAAGAAAGAGCAAAGTGAAAAACTAAACAAGGGCAAATCCAAAATCAGAAAAGGCTCAGGGTCAGTATGCAATATATAAAAATACAGGGAAACTGCTCAGTATGCAAATGCTAGGCCAGTAGCAATACTTCCCAACAAAGGAGAGGAACAAATAGGTATGATTCACGCAGGTGAAGCGAGTCAGTACTCAAATGAGTATTGGCTGAAGGTGAACATGTGGGTGTCATGGAGGACTGAGGGAAATGGAGTCAGTGGGAGAAACAGGTAGCTAAAACTGTGCTAATACTGGTTAAATGAAAGGGAAATAGAAGAGGTTCAATTTCATTTGTCACAAGTTCCACAAATAGTGTCTGGATCTGAGACGATTTGATTCAGCAGAGCAGCCTGATTAGCATCAAGGCAGGACCTCAGAAGGTGTACTGCGATATCTGGCAATAAGGCATTCGCAGCTCATCCTTTAAGGCTGTGATGTGGGGCCTCGATGAGCAACAATGAGCCTGTCAACAGTTCACTGGTTGGTTCATCTTGCATATCACTAAAACCTCACAAGACCTACTGTTTTGGCGATACTTTCAGTCGCCTGAACCTTCAACTGTCATCTAGACTTCGCAATTTGGCCCTCATCACTGTTACTGTCATTCTTAAGATTTTCCCTGCTTCCAACACATCAACAAGAACTGACTGTTCACTCACTGCTCAATATGTATATCCCACAGTGTGACAGGTGCCACTGTAACAGGAGAATCAATGTAATTCGCTTCACCTGTCAGTAGTTCAATGTTATGGCTGATTGGTCAACATTAATGTGCGTTTATGTTTGTGTTATGTTTTTGGGGTGAGAGTTGCAGTGCGTGGAGCAGCTCATGACAGCAGTGGTCAAACATGAGCACTCTAGTGTTAGGCCAATATGGCACATCTTCATTAGGGTTCCAAGTGTATAGCCCTCACTGCTGACTGGTGGTGTAGCTGTGCTTATTGTAGTTAAATGTATGTATGTATGTATGTAGGTGTCTATGTGTTTTGTTGTGTGTGTGGATGTCTCACCACTAAGCCAGTTGATGGATCGCTCTGTCCGGATGCGCTCCTGCTCAATGCCTGTTGCCCTGGAGATGTCGAAGAGCGTGCCCAGGAAGTTACTGGTGGCAGCAGTGTACAGGATACCCCCTTAGAGAGAGAAAGAGAGAGCCAGAGTTACAGACATTGTAACCCCTAAAACACTAAAGGCCTACAACCATCATGAGGGCATTACTATTAGCTGTTACAGAGCAGTATTAATTAAAATTAATAGCTGAATAGCCTAACAGTATACACACTCCAAAATTTGATTCATGATTTGGGCTCTAATGAGTGTCCTCATGATAGTTGTAACAACATTTTAATAATGAAGATATTAATAAAGATAGTTATATGTTATTTATACATAATGAAAGAGACTACAGCTGGGTGGTGAGAAAGGAGTGCGGCACATGACCTGAAAAATTCTGTATTGCATCGTGAGATCACAAAATGTCCTGGCAATGTTACCGCCCTAATTAAAGGGAAAGTGTAACACTTAATTAACTTTGCATGTGTGAACATGTGTCATACCTGCCATGACTGCAGTGTAGTGTTGACTGGGCTCAAAGGGACATTTTCCCTTCCCAGTTTCCATCCTCACACTGTTGTCTTCTGAAGTTTCCAGAGAGAATGTGGAAATGTTCTAAATAAGAGAGAGAATAAAGCAAATAATAGATAAGATAGACAAATAATGTTACACTTATACAGTACACTTGAGTTCTTCTCTTTACATATCCCAGGTTTAATAGTTGGGTTCAGCGCAGAGGGTCAGCCATGCTACAGTACCTCTGAAGCAGAGAAGTTAAGGGACTAGAAATCAATGCCATGCTTGTGGACCTATATAACCTCTATAACATCTCTCCGCTTGTGTGCCAACAGGCTCGTTCATCAGTCACTACTTCTCACATCTCTAATCTCAAGACTACATATTCTCATGTCCCTTTTATGCACCATTAAGGTCTACTGACATATTAATGTGTGTATGTTCACCTCTCATTCAGTGTGATCTGTGCATCATGTGAAGTGTGAAGGTACGTGGAAGCATGCCAAGTCAGCTTAGTCACTGGCAAATCTCCTCACATATGCACACACACATTAACACTTACCACAAAGGCACACTGGGGGTCGAAGGCATACGTCCCGCAGGCATAGATGCGTCCGTCTCCCAGAAACTCCAGCAGACGAATGTAGTTATTGCAGTCGACCTGAAGAGGGCAGCAGAGACAGACTTAATAATTGACCAAAAACAAGGAGGAGAATGAACTACAGTGACAGAAACATTACAGAAGCCAAGCAGTGATCGACAAAAGCTAATTTAATGAGGTGGAAAATTAATTTTAAAAAATGAGCATTTGTCAATAAATTCCAACCCGAAAATATAATGCAAATTAGAGACACACTTTACAGCCATTGTACAGCAGAACAACAGAATTCAACTTTTGCATTTAATCCAACTGTGGCAGTAAACACACTCACACACTCAAGAGCACAGTGAGAACACACTCATATAATGTACTCATGACATAAATCCCAGTACAATACCTATAACAAGACACATTCTCCAAACTGTAAGGTTGTATTTCCTCACTGTCATACAAAACCCCAGTTCACCTTTTAACATCATTTTGAACCGGACAGCTGTTTTTTTTTACATTGTGTAAGAATTACATGACCAATGGACCAATAGAAATGCTCCAAAGTGAGCATCATAGAGGTTAACCGGTCCACATTGGCATGTTGTTTGCTCTGTACCACTCGTCAAAGTCATTTCTCTCCAGGCCCAAAACTGTTGGGAGACAGTCAATGTGCGAGAAGTCCATTCTCAACACACCTTCACTACAGCGGCTCTGGAACACCCCGCAAAGTTAGCGGTTTCTGAGATGCTACCACCCTTCACCCACTGTCACAGTCATATCAGAATATTATGACCACCCCTGGTTTGGAATGAACTTGGCCCGGGACGGCACAGGTGCCATATGACAGGGTTTGCTGCACATATAAATAAGAAAAAATACACCAGTCAGTAGTAGCCGAGTGCAAAACGATTGTCATGGGCAAAAGATTTTTATAAGATATTATTATTATAAAGATATTGTGGTGCCCAAAGGGGCATGATAATAGGGTACAGGTCGAAGTATGACAAGATAGCATTTCATAAACTGTTACCTTGTAGTGAAGGTGTACCAAGAATGAACTTCCCAACAGCAAAACAGTGGTTCTCCACAGGCCATTGATGCCAGAGGTGGACAACGACTCCGGCAAGTAGTACAGGGCAATCAAGTCAATTCATTAATGAATCTACTCTTTTGTCTTCCCCTTTCCTGATTATGTTTGTCTGTCATTTCCTAGTCCACATGTAGGCCCATGTTTGTGTACCTGTGTTTGCCCATGTGTTCCAAGTCTCTGCCCTCATCCCACCTACTCTTTAGTGTGTCCAGCTGTTCAGCTTAGCCCTCCCTCTCTGCAATGTCTGTCAGCTGTTCATCATTTACACTTCAGTGTAAATATAGTTCTGTGTGTTTGTCCGTCCTTTGTTGAGTCTTGTATGTGTTAAGTGTTGCATGCTGCCATGCATGAGCCTTCCTGCTTTGCCTAGTCTTTTTTTGGTCTGTTGTTTTTCGTTTGCCTGCCTGCTCATGGTTGGTTTGCTCCTGTTTTGTTGGAATAGTTGTCTTTTTCTACGCAAATATCCAGCCTCCTCCTCATTTAGGATAGAAGACCATCATGTTTTTTTTTATCCACCAAATTTCCTTCCAACACTTTCAGCAGAAGCCTTAGCAAAACTATTAGAATTTACATTTATGTAAAAGTATTTCCACCACACTGACGCTTACCCAGAACAACTTACACTTTACTCATGTGACAAAGTCTTCGTCATGTGGATGGCAGTGTTGCTCACTCTGCTATACAAGTCATTCATGCATTTGATGATACTTTCTTATTAAATATTAAATCAACATAATTTTAAAGGACCGTAAAACTGTAAAACACTACTGACAAGTGAAGTGAAAAATATATTAGACAGCAAGTAACCAGTCAGTTCTTGAAGGTAATGTGTTAAAAAACAGGGAAAATGGGCAAGTCTAAGAATCTGGGAAACTTTGACCAGAGCCAAATTTTCATAGCTAGACGACTTTGTCAGAGCATCTCCAAAACATCAGGCAGGTCTTGTGAGGTTTTCTGGTATGCAATGGTCAGTACCTACCAAAAGTGCTCCAAGAAAGGACAACACGTTGAAGTGATCCATGGAGGCCCCACCTCACAACTTACAGAACTTAAAGTACCTGCTACTAACGCCAGATACTACAGGATGCTTTAGAGGTCTTGTCGAGTCCATGCCTCGATGGTCAGATCTTTTATGGTGGCCAAAGGGGACCTACTTAATATTAGGTTGGAGGTGCTAATGTTATGACTGACTGGTATCTTATTTGACTAATATTATCATTATAGATCATTTTAGTCACATAACATATTTGAAACTTTACACAGTATTTATCAGACAAGCAATGAAAAATAAATAAAAGACAAAATAGAAAGTGCAAATGTATGTAGAAAATGAATTCAGGGTGCATTTCCCATCATATATATTTGGTATCATAATTTCATGAATGCCTTGGAATAAAAACCTTTCACACTGACTTCCATTCAGTTTCCCTGAAAGTTCAGTTTCATATGTTTAATGGAAACTAGATTTATATGGTCTTGAAATCCAACTTTAGGTCTTGATCAGTGTATCTATATATTATAACTGCTATCAAGCACTTATAATTGTTATACATTGAAGAACTAGCCTATGTAGAGCATTAAGCACACCAGAAATGCAAGTGTATAATTCATACCAGTTTCACAGGAAGTGTTACCAACTCTATATATTAAAATACAGCTGATCTGATTTCGAGATAAGATCCCTGTGTCGGATTTAGCACAAAAGTCAGACTACACCGTGAGAAAAACAACACCAACACCGTCACTGTCGCTGTGAAAACAGTGTGTGTGTGACCCTAAAGGCAGAGGTGCTGCCCAGAACTAACCAGAGAGGCCCAAACCTCAGACAGTTTCCAAACACGCCTTCCCTCAGAGCAC